>NC_059428.1:76577535-77177535 GCF_021028975.2 Sphaerodactylus townsendi
ATCTGTCCAATAAGTTTCAAATTCAATATTTTAATCTAATTATTGATAAACAGAGCTCCATAAAATATGAGCTGCCCACAACTTTCTTTATGGCAATTTGAATTTCTTATTGATAAATCAGTGTCAAAAAGTAAAATTATTTCCAAAGCAAAGAGTCTAGTCGAAATATATAATCAAGATTTAGAAAATTATTTTGTGGATTAATTTTTATTATTTTCAAAAAAAAAATTCCACAGTGCAAAACAGTATCGGAAATTGTCAGCATAAATTGAATGAAATCTAGTGACAAGCTCCCCAAATATAAATATTGCAGTTCAAATTTACTTATCACTTTTGGGGACAGATACAGAAGGTGAACAAGCATTTTTTTAAAAAATAATTTTCTAGATTATCTCAGTTAAAATTATCAACTTTATCAGTACTTCTTATAGAAAGTAAAATATTAAAACAACTGCTGTTGACAAAATTATAAGAGAATTTCCAAATAAACATTGCTGCAAATTCCCTTTGGGGATTGGGCGGTATAGAAATTGAATAAATAATAATAATAATAATAATAATAATAATAATAATAATAATAATAATAATAATAATAATAATAATAATAATAATAGACACTAATAGACCTTAACCAATCTTAATAGGTTGAATGTGATTCTTATGTAAAAATTGTGATCTTTTAAAAGAAAATGTGATTCATAATTGTTTTTGTTTTCAAGAATTGTTGTTTAATAAACCTATTTCTTATTTTAGTTTCTATTTATAACTTTTGTGTAAGAAAAAATAGAATATCTTTATTCTGAATTTTTGTTTTTCTTCCCAATTCTTGTAATTTTTTTTGATTAATTCTATTTTTATGGACCTTAGGCACTGTGCCTAAGTACCTAATGGATATGGTAGCTCTGAACCTGAGCACAAAATAGTTCACACATTTTCTGGATAACACTGACCAAATTATGTAATTGACTCACCTTATTCTAGGCATCACCTTATTCTAGGAACCCACTGACAACTACATATATTTGCATACTTTCACCTACTACGCAGAGCTTACCAAACAGCAGGGCAAAGGATTCTGTTTAGTATAAGTATATAAAGGCAATCTCTTGGCTGACCAGCCCCTGACCTCAATGCTACTGCCCAGATTGCCAGGCCAGCAAGTGGCTCAAGATGTGGATTTACCCACAAGGTTGACTAGTCAGTCAGCAGCTTAGGTGCCTAATTTGCTTTTGGCTTAAGGCACATGGGTTCCTGGCTGACCAGGTAGTGGCTTGGAATGCACACTTGTTGGCTAGCTGGCAGCCTAGAGTGTGTCCACCTGGATGCATGACTAACCAGTGGCTTGGGTGCCTGGATGGATGGCTAGTGGCTCAGGATACATACGTACTAGTCATTAGGGAGTGCATCTGAGCCAAGCCCTTGCCAGACAATCAAGTACAATTGCATTTGCTCCAGTTCTTTCTTACTAACTGTTAAACATATGACAGAAACTCAAGAATGAGAGTTCTCAACAAATCAAGGTTCTGCTATAATCTTCAGCAATATAGTAAAGACCTAATAGTTATGTTATCTTGGGTTCATCCATTTGCTCATCCTCCAGCATAATGTAATGCTGTACAATCATATATCAGCAATGCTCTTTTATTCTCTTCATTGGAATGAATGGATTAGCTTTTTTTAATTTTACGGGCATTGGGTTGCTGATGTAAAAGTTATTGTTCAGCCTACAAAAGAACTTCAAAAGGAGAATCCAATGAGAAATTGTCTCATAACATTTTTTTAAAGAAATCCAATACTATCCCCCCCCATTCCAGTCTGAACAAGGTGTGATTTTTTTGTCACTATAGGTTACCTTATCCTCCCCATTACAGATACTAATTACTTCAGTTATGCCTCTGTGCATTTTTAATTGGACCTGCTAATCATGTTTTACCCTGCAGTTTTGTAGATAACATCTGATTGTTATCCTACCGTTCCTATCTATCAACCATTAGGAATTGTTTTCAATCCTTCTGTGTGGACTGATTATTCTTGTGATTAGATCTTTCTGTAAGCCAGTTTCTATTTCTAGCATTTCTTTACTTTGTTGGCCACCTTTCTTATTTTCAGCTTTTAGTTTAAATGCATGAACACAACATGCATCTGATGAAGTAAGTTCTGACTCACAAAATAAACAATAATCTGTAAGGTGGCACTGGACTACTTGTTATATAGCGGCTACAGACTTGCACACCTACCTATCTGGAGTTATTGTGGTGAAATTTACTAATATACATAGTGTGAATCTGGATTGCGATTAGAAAGTATTCACAGAGGTATGCCTGTATAGTTCAGGTGTATTCTGACCTCAGTCAGTATCAAATCTGCAAGTTATACTGGACATCAAGATAGAAAGAGCAAACTCAACTCTACTAAAAAAAATTCCAAAAACACCAAGTGAAGATGGAGTATCTAAGGCACTTCAGTATTTATCTGATACATAAAAGGGTAAAGATCCAGTATTTTTTACATGTTGGTCTTCTAGAACAACACTGTGCTATTCTATATGTGAGGTTTTGAATATGATACCAATCAAAGGGGTTGAATATGATACCAATCAAAGCCTAATCAAAGGGGTTAGGAGTAGAGCTGTGTCTGGGGACGGCACTGCTATGATGTGGCTTTGCTGCCTCCAAAGACGTTTGGGCAAACACAAAAACTGCAAAAAAATCCCAGGCTGCCCTCCAACACACCCCGCCCCAATGCAGCTCAATGCAGCTCAATGGGCTGCACCTTGGTTTTGATGGTGTAGTCCACAGGTGTCAGCCTCGCGGTCCTCCAGATGTTCATGAACTACAATTTCCACCAGCCCTTCCCAGTGTAGCCAACACTCATGTTGGGAGGGACTGATGGGAATTGTAGTTCATGAACATCTGGAGGGCCACGAGTTTGACACCCCTGGTGTAGTCCATCAAAAGGGGGTGCTAGGCTGAAAACTCACTGGAACATCCCAGACATCCCCCACCCACACTAGTGCAGGCTCCTGCAGTAGAGGGGCACCAGTGCATGTGGCAGCTTCTAGGTTCTGATGCTGTGTAGTTTCACAGCACCCTGCTGCCAGCATAGTACCCTCTGCTGGCATATTTGTCCTGAGTAGGCAGCAATCAAGACAGTCAAATTTGGCTTGTAGAAGTTATCTGCTTTTAATCTTTTAATCTAATTTCCTTCTTATTAAATAAGTGGGGCACAGTAAAACTTGGAAAAGATCTAGTTTGTAACAGCATTTTCTAGTACAATTGTATTAGATATTATGTTAAAATAGATTGTGTAATTAAAATGAATGCAAGTTTGATTAAATCATTTTAATTGTACAAAATGGAAATAGTTTAACCTTTTAACTTCAGATGTTTAATTGAATATTAACATGTGTATAAATGAATATGACTGGTTTCCCTTTAATTTAAGACTGCAGGGTAGTTCTCAGCCCGCACAGAGGCAGGCAATGGCAAACTACCTCTGAATGTCTTGTCTTGGCTAGGGGTCACCTTCACATAAGTCAGATGTCTTGATGACTTTTTTACTACCACCATTTTTCAGATTTATTCTGGTCAGCTGAAATGGTGTTTAGAATTTTAGATTACCAAACACTGATTCTTAAAAAAAAATCCAAGCTATAATCAGGAATATTCAGGAATATCTGGGACTGGCATTTTAAGTTTTCCAGGAATGTTCCTCCCACCTTTTCTCATGGCTTCCTGGCAACAGGAGGAAGAGTGGTGAGAGTCAGCTGTTCTAGGCAGAATCAGATATTAGAAAGAGCACTTGAACTGTTTGCCCAATCATGATAATTCTCACATTCTTCCAAAAAGGCCAGGAAGGCCACTCACTCAGACCCAGTCAGGTTCCTTGCAGGCACCCAGCAGATGTGGAGAAATCCTTTTGTTAAAAAAGAGCCCAATTGAGCTCAGAATGCTATAACAGACAGAAGAAGGGCTCCTCTCCCCACCAAGCTATCTTCCCAGGCTGAAATAGTGCTGGGGATAGTTAACCATTTCTGCTGTCTCACATGAAGTATTCTGTGCATGGTCAGAAAAAGATAAACATTTTGACTCAGTTTCACTGCCAGATTATTGTAGTGTGGTGCTGCTGCAATTTAAAACTCTTGCGTGCTTTAAATTTCTACTTCCTGCTGCTTGCTGGAAAAGAACTTCTGTTTTTTTGTTGACAGGACATCTTTAGGGCTAGTGGAATTCATTTCAAAATATTATTTAAAGCTTTATCTGTGTGTGTGTGTGTGTGTGTGTGTGTGTGTGTGTGTGTGTGTGTGTGTGTGTGTGTGTGTGTGTGTGTGTGTGTGTGTTTGCCAGGGTGGGCGTAATGGGAAAAATCAACTCTCTTCCTCTGCCGCCTGAGCTGTGGAGGCTTATCTGGGGAATTCAGATTAGCCTGTACATCCCAACACACGCTACCTGGGTGACCTTGGACTAGTCACAGTTCTTCTGAGCTCTCTCAGCCCCACCTACCTCACAGGATGTTTGTTCTGAGGGGAGAAGGGTAAGGAGTTTGTAAGCCCCACTCCTATAGGAGAGAAAGGGGGGATATAAATCCAACTCTCTTCCTCCTCCTCCTCCTCCTCCTTCTGGTTATTAAAAATAGTTTTAATCATTTTGTTCTGTGGTTTTATGGACTTCCCAGGTGTTCCTGCTGGTTTTTAAAATTTTAATTGTTGCAGCAAGTTCAAAACAACAATTAATTGCATATGGAGCTTTAGCTGCTTTTTTGGTGTGGCTTGAATTCTCTGTTTTGATGTTGGTTCTGTTGGGCAGTTGGCATTAGAAACTTTTGACCAGTGGTTGGCTCTTGTGTGTTTGGCTATTGCCTTATTAATTTTTTTCCCATTGTAGACAATTTTCCCATTCCTTGTTTGGAATCAGTCCCATTCACTTGAGACTTATGGAGTCTTTAATGAACAAGAGTATTTGGTTCTCTGCAAATGAGACTTCATTTGGTTAAAAAATAGCCACTCCATCACACACCTACACCCACACCCACACAGTCCACTATTAAAAATATCAAAACCAGAATATTTCCAGAATTTTAGGAAAAACCATGAACCTGAAACTTGAAGCAGTATTGGGGAACCCAGCAGTATTTATGCATTTTTCAAAATCCAAATCTAAAAGTACCTGGGTTTTTAAATATATGCATCCCTAATTTGATCTATGCTATATAAAGTAAACTACCAGGATTTCTGAAATTTATAAACTTTTATTAATGAACTTTATTCACAGAGTGACCTAACTCTAATGCAGTGGTTCTCAACCTTCCTAATGCCGCGACCCTTTAATACAATTCCTCATGTTGTGGTGACCCCCAACCCTAACATTTATCCATTTTACAGATGGAGAACACTGATGCAGAGAGTCTTAGACAACCCCTGTGAAAGGGTCATTTGACCCCCAAAGGGGTCCTGACCCCCAGGTTGAGAATCACTGCTCCAATGAGCTTCTACAGAAACATTAATTCCTACCTCACTTCTAATATATAGAACAGCATCTTTCCTCCAAATGTTTAAAGTACATATGCAGATTTATGTGTAGGTGTTTGCTTGTGTTACTTTGAACCAATGACATGGTTTCAAAAAATATTGCTTATCACAGTCATCTGAAATGTGTGCTGTTTTTCTGAATAGTATTTGGAATAGTATTTTGAAATGCATAGTATCCATTAAATGCCTTCATATCGTTAAGATTAATATGATTTATTAATTTGGCAAAGATAGTGGATAGATCCCCCCCCCATATTTTAGTAACATCAAACCAATTGTGGGAAGTAATAACAAATGAACATTACAGACATACTTGTAATCTCTCTTTTATTAAAACTGACTTGAAAAGTCTGTTGAACTCACCTCAATATAATTTCTGTTTTAATTCATGAATTCTAGGTTATTAGTTTCAAAGATGTCTTATTAGTCAAAGTACATCATACTTCCACTATTCATACTTTTTGTGTATTTTGTGGGTTAATTTCCAGATAGTAGAAGGGCAGTGGAGGAAAGTTACTTCCCACTGACTGGTGTAGGGATAGAATTTTCCCATTTTCTTGGCTATGTAGTAGTCTGGAAGGAATTTGAGACCTAGATTTGATTCCTACCCAGGGCCCATTCACTCATTACAGTGAAAAGTGCCATACCTCAGTTGCTTTGGGCATTCTTAACAGAGTTGTTTGCAAAAATAGAGTATATAAGTGAATGTCCCTATTCTGTTCTCTTCTTCATTGATTATTTGCACACAGGTGTTCTATTCTTTTGGCATTCAATTCCTCTTCTCAGATTTCTTTGTTGTTATTTCACAGGGACATACACATTTGAATATGTATTTTACTCCAGTATCCAATATAATATTTTATATGCATTTAACTGACTGAACATTTTTCACCCGAGATAGTATGCATGAGTAGATTTGCTTGGTGTAGAAAGGATAATAAGCATGAAACAGGTTAGCTGCTGTTGGTTGGCTGCTGTTGCCCAAGCTGTACAATCTATGACCTTCTGTTCTATGATCTTCTCACAAAGAGTTGTGTAAATAAATTCATATCCATATAATTATTAATTATGTAATTCGGTTGGGCCCAAATGAATGGACTGTACCAATCAGTGGATAGATATAGTTCAGTTGAGCAATTGATAACCATCCTGTCAATTGACTTATAGATAAAAGTAGTAGGCCTACTGGATCAAGGGGAACACTAAAAGATGTCAACTTTACACTCTATTCATCACAATAGACTGGAAATATGAAACAAGAAAAAAGTCTTCCAATTTAGAGTTTGTTCCTTCCTTTCTTTTTCAGCAGCAGGAGATAATAGAACCCTGGTCTAATCTGTAAACCCCTCTGTGATATTCTTTTCCAAATAAGGATGGTTAAGTAGCTTCCCCTGCTTCCTTGGTGCTAAATGCTACTGAACCTGGAGGTTTACTTCTGAGTAAACATGGCTAGGATTGGACCCTACTGGACAGATTTTTCTTCACAAGGCAGTCTATGTTACCTCACCCAGATCACACACACCCCTCTTTCCCCATCTTTGCTGGGGGAGGGCACTGATGCACAGATGAACAGCTTGACACCCCTTTAGAGGTGCTGGGGCCTCACTGAAGAGTGCTGGATCCCTTCCATGGCAGAAAATGGAGCTCTATGGCTGGGAAGTCCCTATTTTCAAAGGGAGTGGAGCATCTAAGGTGGGGGGCCAAGGAGTGATTGGGTCTGGTAGCAGATGCAGAGCTTCTCATGGAGCTCCATTCCCATCCCCTGCCATTGCTCAGCATTCTTTCTCTCTGGGAAGCTCCCGACTCTTTTAGGCAGGATCACAGGATAAGTGGCAGTGTGGAAAAAAATTAATGTTTAAAAATCCAAGTATCTAGCCTTGTTAATTTCACCCTGGTTCATCATTCAGTTAATAGACTTTTTAAAAAAGAAAGAACAAGGAAAACTCTGGGGAATGCTCACAAAACATTCAAGTGTCAGGAAATGGAGGTGGCCTGAAAATGGGAATAAAGGCAGGATGGAGGCACGCAGTCGACTGGCTAGAACAACTATTGTGTGGGAAGGGGAGACAGGGAGGGGAGAGAGAAGAAACCCAAGGCATATTTTTATGTATTGGAGTTGCCTTTGCTTTCCCTGTGAAGGAAAAAAACTCGCATTTTGAGAGCGTTCAGGAATTGTGGGGAATTGCAGGACTGAAAGCACAGTCACTGCTGAAGAGGAGAAAATGTGTGCTTGCAAAAAAAAAAAGCCCAATAGGAATGTGCACACAAAGCAAGAATCAACATGCATAAATGGCCTCAGTGATATTGCCCAGACTGAGAGAAGGTAGCATCTGATATTAATTAGCCACTGATACCAGATTTGCCCTCGGTTGTCAGATGACATTCTTGGTCAGGGATTTATGGCTGTTGTTATTGGCCCAGGTTTAGACTTGCCAACTCTGGGTTGCAACATTTTCTGGAAATTTGGGGTGGGAGGGGAGGGTATTAGTGCCATAGAGTCTACCCTCCAGTGGAACTGGTCTGTATAGTCTGGAAATTTGTTGTAATTGCAAGAGATCTCCAGGCCTCAATTGGAGGTTGGCAACCCTACTCAGCTGGGACTGTGATGGACCCTGCAGTTGCTAAGGAAAGTCATATTTTTGTAAGGTAGGGTAAGTTGGGCCTTCCTTTGTAAGGTATAACGATTCTTTAGTGCTCTCTAGGTAAAGTTCAATTTTCCTTCAGTTGTCAGAGAGACTGAAGGTTTAATTTAATCTGTCAGACATCTTATCTCCCCTTGTTTGTTGTATCTCTGCAGCTGCCTTTTTTCTTCTTTTGAAAGCCTTTTGGATTTCTTTGGTCTCCTTGTATCATGTTAGGATTAGTAATCACAGCTTTATCAGGGAAGGCAACTAAAGTGCCTGTGATTTGACCTTTATTCAACAGAAAGGAGGCTATATTAAAGTAGCATTTACCTTATTCCAGTGGGCTTCTAAAGCTCTTTAAGCTGAAGGTTTGTATCAGGAGAAGTAAACTTATTTCAAGGATATTTACTTTGTACATTTGAGCTGCTTTGTGTTTCTTACTCATCAATTTATTTTTTCATTTCAGTCTTCTGTCATTGTATTATGAAATCTTTGTGTTTATCTTCCTCCATTTCATATGGTTTCCTTGTCTTACCATCAAAGGTGTTATTTTCTCCTTCTGTCATCAAAGGCTCATGGCTGGCAACATTTCCTTTATCAATTTGAACTCTTCTTCCTACAGTGTTGGCAATGGCATCAGCTATATAAAATATTGCAAAACCCTAGCTCACTTCTGACATAATATTGTGCAGCTCTAAGCAGCACTTTGAAACATCTGATCAGAACATGGGATTTTTAAAAGTTAATTTAGACTGTATTAGTCTACACTTTCTGACACACATTTATGCTATTGGTTGACACTCCCAATGTGATTGAGACTCTTATTTATTTATTATTTATTTTATTAAACTTATAGGCCGCCTATCCCCGAAGGGCTCAAGGCGGCTTCCAACATGGCTGTTACATAGACAGCAATCAACAACATAAAATACTAAAATCATTAAAACCTAAGAACTAAGCAGCAGTACTACAGAACTATAGGTTAAGCAACCCAGTTCATAAATTAATTAAGACAGGCGCCCCGCCGAAGGCCATTAAAAGAAGAAAAAGGGGAGGGAGTAAGTAGGGCCTGGGATGGAATTTATAAGTAAGACAGGCCCAGCTTTAATAGAATGGAACGGCAGTCTCAGTTTTGATTTCAATTCCAGTGTCGATAGGGGCAGTAGATCCACGGCCGGCCTCCCCGAAAGCCCGGTGGAAAAGCTCCGTCTTGCAGGCCCTGCGGAACTCATTAAGGTCTCCAAGCAGGGCCCGCACAGCCGGAGGTAAGGCATTCCACTAGGCGGGGGCCAGAGCTGCAAAGGCTGCCTGGCCCGGGCTGAGGCCAGCCGTGACATTGCAGGACCAGGGGTCACCAGTAGATCTGCCGTTGCCGAAGCAGCTTAATCATGTGGGACATAAGGGGTGATGCGTCCCCGCGAGGTAAGGGCCCCATGGCGTCGTAAGGCCTTTAAAGGTTAAAACCAGCACCTTGAAATCCATCCGGAACTCCACCGGAAGTTGCGTGCAGACGCGTACAGCACAGGGGTGATATGATCTGAATAACCGCCACCTGTTAGGAAGCCATGCCGCTGCATTCTGGACCTGCTTCAGCTTCCGACTGGGGCCGCGAAGGGAAGGTTCACAGAGAGCCGAAGTTACAACAATCAAGCCCCTCGAGGTGACCGCCGCGATGGATCACAGTGGCCAGGTCAGACTGGGAGACAGGGGAGCCAGCTGCCGCGGCCTGGCGAAGGCAGGGAAAATCGCAACCTGGGTAACATGGGCCACCTGGTTCTCCATAGATAATGAAGAGTCCAGGCGGACCCCCAGGCTGCGAGCCAGAGATGTTGGGGCCAACATGACCCCCTCCAGATTTGGCGGCTGAAATTCCCTCGGTCTCTCCCCCCGGCCCAGCCAAAGGACCTCCGTCTTCGTTGGGTTAAGCTTTAACCTACTCTGTCTCAACCAACCAGCAACCGACTCCAGACAGTGCTGTAGAGCTGCAGGGTCGGAGGTCGCTCCCCCCTCCATCAACAGAATGAGCTGGGTGTCATCCGCATATTGGTGACAGACCAGCCCAAAACTCCGCACCAGCTGAGCGAGGGGCCGCATGTAGATGTTAAATAAGAGCGGGGAAAGCAAGGCCCCCTGAGGAACCCCACAATTAAGTGGGGCTCTGTGGGAGGCCTCATCCCCGCACCATACCTGCTGGCCCCGACCCTGGGGCCCCACTTTGCACTGGAGAAGGTCCAATCTAGACTCTGGTCAGTACAGAAGGTCCCATTTAGACTGAGAGTATGTTAGCTGAAGGAAAATCATAGGGGTTCACATACTTGTGCACTGAGCCTGCAGCACGTGGATGTCAATTTTAAAACACAATCCTTATTATTTACATATTTTCAGTGCTAGCTTTAACTAGTTATTTAACAAATTATATTGTAAAATATAGAATTCTATCCATCTTGGTAAGGCAAGGCAGCTGAAGTTATAATTACTTGGAGTTTAACATGCTATTCCAGTATATGAGTTTGTTCTTCCAAAAGCTTCTCACATCTTAATGCACCTTTCTCCATGACCTTGAAAACACACCATATTTCTTAGCTGTCTCTCCAAATCCTTTGTTTCTAAAGACTTATTGCAATGTCTATACACTGAAGACATTCAATCTGTTTCTGAAAGGTGACTTAATTACTTCACTGCTAGACAAATAGCAAGCTCTTCTGCAGGTTGAAATGTGTGGCAACAGCATAGGAAACCTTATATAATAGTTTGTTGATGATTAATAGAAGATTTCCTTTCAAGCTTCTCAAAATCATGTTTAAGATTTATTTGTAATACGGCTGAAATTAAAATAGTCTGCTAGAGACACTTCTATGCTTTTTTTTTATTTTCAACCTGTTCACTTACTGTATAATTTTGTAACCATGGGTTTTTTAAAAAACAGCCTTATAGAAAGTGAAAAAAGACTATTTGAAAGTTTTAACTAAGGCCCCTTCCGCACACACAAAATAATGTGTTTTCAAACCACTTTCACAACTGTTTGCAAGTGGATTTTGCTATTCCGCACAGCTTCAAAGAGCACTGAAAGCAGTTTGAAAGTGCATTATTCTGCATGTGCGGAAAGAGCCTAAGTTAGCAGTTTAAGAGCTTGGGGTTGCTCATGGATTCTGCCTTGCTGTTTGAAAAGCAGGCTGGCACAGTATCGGAATTGCTAGCACTCTTACCCAGTCTCAGCTAATCTGGCCATGCTGATTTGTGGCCTCACAGCTGGATTATTGCCCCATGTTGTGCATGTGGCTGTCCTTGAAGATAACCTGGAAACAACAGTTGGTCCAGATTGTGGTAGCCTGCTATCAGGTACTAGCCACAGGGATTATAGGTTGTCCATATTGAAACAGCTATGTTGGCTGCCAGATTGTTTCTGAGTTCTATTCAAGCTGCTGGTTACAACCTTTAAAGCCATTCATGACTTAGAAATGTCTCCTTCCACATGTCTCTGTGCACTATCATTCATTTGTAATTCTGCACACACCTCCAGCTTTTCCCTTGACCATATAGAGTGCAAGTTGTGTGCTTGTAAAGGCAAAGTTCAAAACAGTGAAATCTAGTGAATTCTTTAAAGAAATTCAAAGTTTGAATTGAAAACAATTCTGACTCATAACGTAAAATGTTGTCCCCAAATTTAATATGTTTGTATGCTTTGCTAAGTTAATAACTGTGAACTGCAAGATAAAATTCACTTCATTCTTACAAGGCAGGTGTCAAATTCCAAATGTTGCATGGCAGCTGTAAAAGCTTGTAGAATATCAACTGCTACATATGGAATATTGCCAAATATTGACTGCTGACAAATGTTCCTGAATGTTGACAAACATTGCCAGATAAGAGTGGCTATGCATGTAATACTGTCAGATAATGGCCTAGACAAACCATTATGATGTTCTGGGCTAGAATGCAGTACCAAATCTGATCCAAATCTCATTCCGCATACACTAAAATAATTCAGTCTCATAGATCAGGCTACTTGCTCCACAGAGTTTATTCAGGTACGGTCACAGCCTACAGATAACAATTTTGTTTGATGAAATATGAATAAGGACACAGAGATAAAATGTTTTCAAATAATTTAACCTGATTTTTGGATTTTATTGATGTTAATCCAGAATAATCTTAATAAATAGTATATCTTTTCTCTTCATATGTACAATGGATATTACTAGAATGTGTCCTTGGGAGTTAAGGCAACATAGTATAGCCCTATTTCATCAGATCTCAGAAGCTAAGCAGGGTTGGGCCTTGGAAGGGAGACCAGCAAGGAAGACTCTGCAGCAGAAGATGGCCTTGAAAGCCCCTTGTGGGATTTCTATTTGTCAGCTGTGACTTGAAAGCACTTAGAATATGTCCTTATAAAGGGGGGGGTGTGTGTGTGACCAATATTGTTTTGTTGTTAGTTTCCTTAAGTTTTTACCTGGTCTTAAAACTGAAATATTTAGTAGGCATATATACCTATGTTATGTTTTACTTTATGGTTGATCTATGTCTATGTCAGACTTAAAACAAAAACTAAATTTCTGTTTCCAAGATGTGCTATGGAAGATATGAACAATACTGCTGCAAAATGGTCCTAGAGGCAGACCAGGGAGGGTTTTTTCCTACAAGTCAAGTCAAGAACCTTTAATGGCACATATTCAAATAAAAGAAAACACACACAGTACAGTAACGAAACATGAGCTTACAATGACTAGGCAAAAGTTTGATTACAAGTGCTTTCTTATAACTATACTAAGAAACCTAGCTGTTTGCTCGAAAGCAGCACCCAAAATGTTGTTCAAAAGAAATGTTGTCTTTTGTTGATCAGTCCAGCCTTCAAAACTGGCCAAGAGAGCTGGCAGAAGCTTTAATCTAGCTGACTCATATAGAGGGCAGTGGAACAAAACATGATGTATAGATTCCTCACTATTTAACCTGCATACACATAAATGGTGCGGGATATTTGTACCTCTTCCTTGTCTCACAGCAGAAGGTAAGACACCTAACTAAAGTTAGTGCATGATGCAGCTTAGGGTCAGGAAGTAAGAACAAATATTTGGCCATGCCCCAGGAGTCATATGAAATTCCTAGGGAAATTGGCGAGCAGTACTTGCTAACCTGAGCCATCAAGCCATGATACTCAAACTCATAAAGTTTGCCTATGATTTTCTTCAGCACTTCATTTGGCAGTAACATGGCTAAGGTGTCCAAAGTTAGACCCAGGGCAGTCAGCTTGGCTTCAATAAGCGCACACCAGTCTGAACAGTACAGGGTAGATAAAGCAAGAGAGGTAAGACTCTTATCATCATGTCTAAAGCAAAGTTTTGCCCAGTATTCGAAAGTTATACTCCAGGCCCTGGTCTCAAGGCGGTGTTGACCTGCCTCCAAACAGAGAGCAAGGTAAAAAAGAGATCATATGTGCCAACCAGGCTGAAACAACTGTTTCAAAAACATTTGAGTGAAAAGATTTTACTTGTAAGTAACAATATCAACATATGCACAACCGTACAATTGAATATGCAAAACAAGCAATAAAGAAACTTCAAGGCTGCTAAGTAGAATCGAGATCAAGACTCTCAATGTAATAATTGTACTCAATCGGACTGCGTTCTGCTAGTTTTTTCCCTGCTTCTCGCAAACATTCCCTGTGCAGTTCAACCCAACCCAGCCGCGCCGCCATAGAGCTCAGCTAAACTCTTCCCTGGAAGAGGCTGTCAGGGGTAGAAGGGAAAGTCATTGGGGCAAATAAAGTTTGGCTAGCTGGTATATAAGAAGAAAGAAGCAGGGCCCATGGCAGTGTAGCATAACAGATAAGATAGGATCCTGGAAGACTCTTTTTTACCTTGGAAGATTTTTGTGTGACTTTAGACCTATCATAATGTCTAAGCTAAGCATACCTTACATGGTTGTTATTGTTGTGAGAAAATGGAGAAGAGAATGATATTCTAAGCCGCTTCAAGTCCCAACTGGGGAGAAATATGGAATATAAATAAATAAATGCAAATGCATGCACTAGAAAAGGACCAGTGCTGGAGGCTACTGTCCTAGTGGTCACTGTGCTACTTAGACTTTTCCCAGGAATAGGCTGTCAGAAATAGGGAGGGAGGGAAAGGTAAGGATGGTGGGGGAGGGAGGGTGCAGATAAATGTAGGTTGCTTGGTGAATGGGAAGGAGAAAAGGAAATGGGAGAATAGGTCTGCCAGGGAAGGAAAAGCCAACATATTGGGGATATACAGGGAAATGAGATGCCCTCTACAAGGCTTTGTGAGTTCCCAATTTGCTGGTACTGTCTGTGTGCATTTGTGTGTGGATAAATAAATCTGTGCCTCTTTAAATTCTGCAATTGAAAAAAAATTCTGCAGTCCATATAAATGAAGAACATTTGTTTCATCATGCTTTACATAATTTATTCTGGTTTTGCTAATGGGTGATGAAAAAGGATGCTATTTTGCTCAGTCACCCTCCTCTGCGGGTTTTTTTTTAAGGAAACATTACTGTTTTTCCTAGTATATTTTGGCAGTCAGAAGGGTTCAGATTTTTCTTTAAAAGTCTGGCATCCAACTTCCATGCCCTTATCTTGTGCTTTTCTTCTGTTTTTAAAAAATCCAACATCTTTGATATCTGCTTTTTGAATAATTCCTCATGAGCACCCAAGTTAGTCTGCAGTAACCAGTAGGAGTCCAGTGGTGCGATAAAGACTAGGCAGAAATGAATGAAATTCAGCAAAGTTTATAAGGTTTATGGTGTGCTGGGCTCCTGTTTTTGCATTTTTCCGGATACTCTATCTTGAACAAGAATTTTAAATTAAAGACACAGAACCTTTCTTGGTTCATTTGTTCAAAACTGGGACAAATGTGTATGAAATGTGCATTTCTAAACTATTTTAAATCTATTTAATAATGATCATGCTTTATTATAATTTACCTTTTGCTTATGTTGCTAATAAAATGCAATTATCTAATTCTAGTTTGGTACACATCCCATAGAAGACCTCTTCAATGATTTTCGCGATGGACGAAGACTTCTGGAACTTTTGGAGGGTTTTACTGGCCAAAAACTTGTATGTGTACATATATATATACATATTTCTAGAAAATATCCTAGACACCCTGCATGTCTGCTATGTTAACCAGATTTGACCTTGGAAATGCAGCAATTAGATTATAAAATCAGTATTCATGAACCTCTTTTTCTGAAATATTTATTTGCCTTAAGATTTTTTTTTTTAACAGTAACTTGAATTTGAACTGATTATTAAAATTTCCATAGATTTATGGACCTGGACATGTCATGAATATAATCTAATCCACACTATTCTAACAAAGCAGCAGTCTGTGACACCTTACTACTCTTGTTTATATGTGATATAAATAAACTTTTCCTGCCAGGAGCCTGACTACTACATATTGTGAGTTGATGCAGCATCATTAAGAACCAGGAAATTTGAATTTTTGGTTCAGGGAAAATGTTGAAATGGAAATGCATATTTGTTAAAGTTCATGATTTTTGTACCGTGGTTACACATTGTTTGCATATGTCAAATATGATAAAGAGAAACCTAAATTAAAAGTTCATTAACTGATATTATAAAACATGGAATGGGATGCCCCTCATGCAAATTTTTACCTCAAATGTGAACTTTGTGTAGCATCAACTTTTTATCTCCATCTGTTTTCTATCATTATGATCTTTATTGTAAGAGTTAGTAAAAATGTAGAATACTCTATAACATTATATACATGTTCAATATTATTTATACCATAAATAAACTTACATATGAGATTCAACTTGCACTTACATCAGGACCGCTATTATTTCAAAACTGTCCCTGAAAAATGTCATAGTTATAAATGTTTCTTTAGTATAGCTGATGTTTATCTCTAATATTTTACAAATATTTTACAAAGATAGTTTTGTAGCTATATTTAATTGATGTTTGTAATCTTAATGCACAGTGTTTTCTTCATTTTTATTATTGATAATTGCCCAATATTTTCATAGGCAAAAGAAAAGGGTTCTACAAGAGTTCATGCCTTGAATAATGTCAATAAAGCACTACAAGTTCTGCAGAAAAACAATGTAAGTAACACTTTTCATTGGTTCATAATGCATGCAGATGGCCTAAAGGTGGAAGCTGACTTGTACCTGTTCTTAGTGTTCCTATGTAATAAACTGAATAAACTCTTACCTAAACTCTTACCTAAACTGAAAAGTTCCAGACTCTTCAGTCTTCCTCATAGGGAAGGTGCTCCAAGCTTCTAATCATATTGGTTGTCCCTTTCTGCACTTTCTCCAGCTCTGCAATATCCTTTTTGAGATATGGTAACCACCACTTCAGCAGTATCCCAAATGAGACCATACAATAGACATAGTCTTTTTCACTCAGGCAGCACTTTGGGGTGACACTTTCATTTAGCTATCCAATATGACTCCAAAGTCTCCTACCCATTCAGTTTCAGGAAGTTCAGACCTTTTAGCATATATTTGAAGCTGGGATTTTTAATTCCAGTGTATATCACCTTACACTTGCCAACACTGAACCAGTTTAGGACCAAGACATGCCTGCTAATTTTAAAAAGTTAATGTTGTTCAGATAAAGTAGATGTTTTAGATCCTACGGAACATCTCCTTATCTCTATCCTTCCAGAAAACATAGTACCTAAGACCATTTTACAAGGAACAGGTATGTTTTCTGGTTTTGGAGGGCCTTGGTCAGAAAGTTCTCACCATCAAGCCCTCCTCATTACTCTTTCTGCTCCCACCCTGTTGTACATCCTTCTTGCTCTCACAATCATGCTCAGTTGCCTGCTACACCTCCTGCATACTTTTTCTCTGACAGCACTGGCCAGTGCATGCAGCTGCGAGTTCTGCTACAATGGATAATAGTAGTACACATCAACATGACGCTGGTCAATTGGAACATGGGTGCTGAAGAACTTCAGGCAAAGAAATGGGGAAGGGCATGTGGATAGTTGGCAGGGCAGATGTCTGGGTGAGAATCATTGGCAGCGAGCCTTACCAGAAGTTCTAGGCCCTAGGATCTATCCCATCTCAAAGTATGCTGATATTAATTCTGACAATGAAGGAGATGTAAAAAAAGCACGGACTGTTTGTGAGGAGGTTGTTTTCACAGGTATATTATTTCTATTTCTTGTTCCTGACCCTATACACATTTTACAGCTTGTAGTTTAGAATTTCTTTCAAGGAAATGTACATTATTAAAGCACTAGAAATACAGTTGTTGCTTCTGGAACCTTACCGTGTAATATTCCTCTGTTCTACCAAAGCATTTTTAATTAAGAAGTAATTAAACATTTAAATGTAAGTTTATTTCATAATATAATATGGCAGCTTTCTAAAATGATTTGTACAGTTTGCCTTTTGCACAATTGTACAATTTGTACAATTTGCTTTTTGTCAGATAATGAATTGTTTAATTGCCACTAAAACTTACACATTGCCAATATATTTACTTTTTCAACATGGACAAGTTTAGAATTTGAAGCAACCATCAGAAAAAAAGAAATCTTTCTTCAAACCTGAAAAAAAGACAGGGTTGTAAAAAAAATCTGAAAATTTAAGAAAGAATATATTGGGGGGATAATCCCACCAAATAATAGAGGGTGTGCCTATATTTTTAAGAAAGGAATGTTCTCTCAGTGCCCATTTTGGCTGTTACTTGGCAACCACAACAGTATTCTCAGAGTTAAACCCTCAGTTTCCATCAAGTTAAGCCTATGGCCTTTTCCAGGCTGTTTGGTCTTTGGAGGAAGACAGGACCACAGTTTTCCCAGACAGACGTTATTAGGGAGGGAAGAAGGGGCAACTAATGACAGGGGAGCAGATAAAGGTAAACTTGCTGGTAGATGGGAAAGAGATAATGAAGCAGAGAAGGGGATTTCAGGAAATGGAAATAGGAAATAGTGGGGAAGGTTGGAAAGTTGAAATGCCATCTGTAAATCTGTTGAGATTCCTTGATTGTATTTTTTCTAATATGTAAAAAAAAATATTCAGCATTGCTATGACATATTTGTATCATTTGTTAGTTTTAACAGGTTTTATTTAATTTTCAATTATTTCTTTTGGTCCTTGCCCTTGAAATGTAAACTCTAATTCTTGTGTTATTTTATTTTGCAGAAGTGTGTTATTTTTGTGCATCTCATCTAACTTGATTTTATTTGCTTTGATAGGTAGATCTGGTGAATATTGGAAGCACAGATATTGTGGATGGAAACCATAAGCTAACCCTTGGACTGATCTGGAGTATAATTCTCCACTGGCAGGTGAAAGTCTAATAGTGCAACTCTGCACAGAGTTACCCTGATATAAATCCACTTAGTTCAGTGATTGAGAAGGCTGTAGCTCAGTTAAGGATTGTACTGAATATAATTTGAAGAGCATTATAGAGTGTATCCCTAATAAAAGAACACTGACAGCTCCCTGGTGTTTTTGAGGCAAAATCTAAGCAGACAGATAAGTAACTAGGATTGTGCACTTGGCCATAATCAAATACATATTAAAAAAAAATTCCTTATCAATATTTTTCAGAAATATTCCAGGTCCCCTGCATCTGGGATTTATCAGGATATTGGAAAATGGGTTCTGAATAATCCTGGAAATGTTCAGGATCAACTGACAGTATTGGGAGGTGGCATTTGCAGGACTGTTTGTTTCCTTCCCCCCTGCCCCCCCCCCCCCCCATGTTTCATTACCTTTCAGGATGGCATGTTTACTTGTAAGGCTGTTTTAGGTCAGATTCTGTCAGTTTCAAGTGTTTTTGTTGATTTTTAAAAGTTGGTTCTTTGCTGGAGTTGGTTTGTGTTGGGTTTGCAAGAGTTTTTTGAGTGAGTTCTATTTTACATTGATAATCTTCTGTTTTTACATAGGTCATTTGAAAATGCAATTTAAAGTACTATTTAAAACTGAAAGCAACAGTGAATTTCACTTGATCCATCACTGCACATTATGATCATCTTCTTGCATACTTAAATAAAAAAAGAAATTATAGCTGGCAAAGTAGTTATCCATTCTGTTTTATATTACAACTTTACATTCCTGCACTATTTCTTTTGAATCCTTTCATTCTTAAATATCCTGTTACTTGATGTACAGTGAAGAGGTTCAGTTTGACTTGTTGGAGGAAAACTGAGCAAATATGCTTGGCTCCTGATGAAATTCTGTTTCTTAACGCAGGTCAAAAATGTAATGAAAAACATCATGGCTGGGTTGCAACAGACAAACAGTGAAAAGATCTTGCTGAGCTGGGTCCGTCAATCAACTCAGAACTATCCACAGGTCAATGTTACTAATTTCACCAACAGCTGGTCTGATGGCTTAGCTTTTAATGCACTCATCCACAGTCACAGGTAGGACTATTTTACTGATGTTACAGCAAATGCTGTCTGCACATTTAAGAATGCTGTTTCATCTTGCATCATAAAAATTAGTATATCTTGAAAAGAATATAAATCACCTAGGTCATGCTCCTCTCTCTCCCTTTCATGTGACCCCTCCCTCCCCTCTCTCCACTAGGGTGGTTGGGTTTGGCCCAGAAGCCGGGCCTGCTCCCCATTCCCTCCCTTGCATGCCACCCCTCCCTCCCCTTCCCTTGCATGCCACCCCTCCCTCCCCTTCACTAGGGTGGGTGGGCCATGTCCAGATGCTGGGCCCCCTCCCTTCTCTTGCATGCCACCCCTTCCTCACTCCCCTCACTCACTCCCCTTCCCTTGCATGCCACGCCTCCCCCTTCCTCCCCTCTGCTAGGGTGGGTAGGCCATGTCCAGATGCTGAGCCCCCTCCCTTCCCTTGCATGCCACCCATCCCCCCTTCCTTTGCATGCCACCCTTCCCTCTGCTAGGGTAGGTGGGCCATGTACAGATGCGAGACTTCCTCCCACTCCCTCCCCATCTTTGCATGCAACCCCTCCCTCCCCTCCCTCACTTCCCATGCCCCAAAAACCCTAACTCTAACCCTGACTGTAACCATCACTTTCTCCCCCCACGTCAAAAGGCCTTCCCACACCCCAAAAACCCTAATTCTAACCTTACACTAACACTAACTTTAATCCCTCTCCCCCACCCCAAAAGACCACCCCTTTATCATTTTGTTAATAAACAGATGTTGTTTTGAGTACATCTATCTCTCTTATACAAATCTAAAAGCAGGAACCTGAGTGAATTCCCTAATCCTGACTTCCAAGCAACATGGAACATTAGAAAAGGCATCCTAAGCTTTGATGATTGCCACAACTTGTGGTAATGTGTTTCATTAGATAATTATGTATTGCATTATATTTTTTGTCTTGAACTTACTTTCTATGGCTAAACTTGACAGTGTTTCCAGACAAATGCATCTACTAGTTTTGCACCATTTGTAATTCTGTACTGCTCTGTTATATCTCCTTTGTCTTAATAATAATAAAATGGTTAGACTTTCTCAGTGACAGATTCATTTTTCACCTCATTCTCGGGCTGTTTCAGCCAATTCAGACCCTATTTCCATATACAACAAAACATTTTGTTGTGTACTAGCAAACATTACTTTGAGACAGTAATAATTAGATAGCTTTTCTTATCCTTAGAAGAAGCCAGTAGTGGCTTCCACTACTGCACAGGTTTCCTAGATATGAAAATTAGAGGGTCATGGTTTCTCACCATCCCTTTTACTGAGTTGCTGTGGTGCCAGACAGCCTGGCAACTGGCAGGAGGTTTGTGGGTGGGGCCATAGGGTCCTGCAGCAGTGGCACTACATCACATCTAGTTAAAAAAGTGACAAAAGTTAGCTTTGGGAATTGCTGGTGGCTGAATATAAGTTTAATAAAATAAATAAATAAAACAAATAGTAATTTTATATTTGTTTGCCACCCAAGAGTGGGACTGCTACTGCTCAGAGTCCCATAACCAAAATAACGACACAACAGTCTCTCTCTGTATGATAGTGGCAGACTTTCTCCTGGAAATTACTAAACGCCAGTAGATTTCCTTCGACCTAACATTTATTTCCTGTATTGTATATGCTTTTTAATCTGTTTTTTTATTATTGTTGTACTGTTGTCTATGCCAATAAAGGCTTGCTAATTAAAACACAACAGTCACTCTTGTCTGTGCAGTAAGATTTTGGCCATAACCAAACCATTTTATTGACTAAGGTCACCCAGCAGGCTTCCATGGTACCTGGTACCAGGGATTCAAGCCTGGATTTCCTAGATCCCAGTCCAGCTCTTTAATGACTACACCATAATGGCTCTCTAAAATAGTATATAGTAGTGGGAGAACAGTTGTTCACTGTGGTAATAATATCTGACTAAATGTGATTTTGGAAGTTGAGTCAAGAATTACCATACATATTTCAAGTTCTTTTACACGTACCAAATAGTATTGACACACGTTTTCCAATAAAATGTTAAAACCATAGAACTTTTGGTGATTCTAGAGCTTTCATCATGCTGATTAAAAAAAAAGAAAAGAAATTTCTCATCTTGCCATCCACAGCCATGGTGGGCAATAGGACTTGGGAGTAGGGGTTGCCCAGCCCGCATTGAGGAATTGACAACTCTACTGCATAGCATATTAATATACTTGCAAAACAGTTGCTTCTTCTTGTGTTCTGCCACATTCAAGCTGCTTCACGAATGTTTAACAACCCCCCCCACCCTTGTGTTTGTACATAACAGCAACAAGCATAAGCTGGTAGCTACCAGAGTTGGTGAATAATAGTGTGAGGTTTTAATTACATAACCTTCTTAATAGCAACATAACAAGTCTTGTATTTAGGCATTAGAAGCTGGCAACAGTGACTTTAAGCCTAGCCTGAAAATAATCACCCAATATTATTTGGAAAACTACATAATGTAATACTAATTTGACTACACTACTGCAAAATTGCTATTATTTCCATTGCCAGCAGAATCTGATTTCCATCCTCCCAGTTCATACTTTTAAAACAGATACTTAGAAGTCAGAATAATGACTTCTATAGAAGGACTGTGAAAATTGCCAATGATGATTTGACCTGTTTAGAAAACACAGGCATATTTTTGAAGTTTTCCATGCTGTTTAACATATTTTTGTAGAAACATTCCCCCCAGCCAAAAATGGAGTCAAAGTTAAATTTATTGTGAGAACAACTGTGGAAGTAGTAGTGCTTGCCTGCCTTCTTAGTCTTTTTCCTAAGAGCTCCTAGACATTTTGACTACTAATTGGCCCGAGTGATGCAAAGCCATGAGAGTCAATAATTCTGCAAAAGGCATGTGTACACACATGCAAGTATGGGTGTGTTGCATAATCAAGATAGCTCAAAATGTGCTTATTTACCACTAGCTACATCCCATCCTAACTTAATTTTTGTGGTTGTTTTTACTGTCACATCACTCATGGCCATTGCATCACTCATGGCCAATTGGCCATGCTGACAGAGGCTGATGGGAATTGTAGTTCCTGAACATCTGGAGAGCCGCAGGTTCCCTACCCCTGCTCTAGACAACCAACTGCATCAGCATCCCCAGCCACCTCACTGTAACATTCCAACCAAGTGTTGTGTGGCAACTCCTGAGAGCAGGCAGAATCAAGAAAGGGTTTATGGGCATGGGTAGCCTTGCCCAGCACTTGTCACTGGTGGTGGGAAGGGGCTTGGGCTTAGATTCTGGCTTTGTGTCTGTAGCACACATCCAAACCCATTAAAGGGGTTGAGTTCTGTCTCATGTCCTTGGGTAGCTGATGGAATTGGCAAGGGTCCCAGCAGTCCTCTTGTGGGACCCCAAGCAGACCCTTAGCTTACACAGTACAAAGGGTGGGCATAGGAAGGGGTACAGGAAGATGTTGAGAAGAGTTTGTGCAGTTGAGGGTATTGTCACCAGCAGCTGTATCTCTTAGCAGCCCAATCACACAACCGGGGCACCCTTGGGCCAACCCCTGGCCAACCTTTCCAGCAGCAGAGCAAAAAAGAGGGTGACTAAGGTGGGCTCACATGTGGGGTCACACAGAACCTCCAACAGATCCCCCAGGAGACTCCTCAAAAGAAGTGTTGAGGGGACTGGACTGACTATCCATTCGTTCTGGGTTCTGTCGTTCAGGCCCCAGAGCAGTATTTTCATGCCCACAGAACTGTCATTCTAAATTCATTCTTTAATCACTGTAATTTCTGTGTGCAGTAATATATTTTCAGTGAGACCCATGCAAATTAGTTGACATTCCTGGATCTTAGTATGTCCAGTGAGCATTCCAGCATCATCTATTGTTCTCAACAGGAAAACTTGTCATTTCCATTCTTATAAGAAAAGGAACTGATTTTATCTGGTTCTCACTCATGCAACCCTGCACTAAGTGGTATTTTTATGAGGGTCTCCTGATTTGAAGTGTTGGTTTTTTGGGGTTGGGATGCAGAAGGAAGGGGAAGTTGAGCACATCCATTTGCACAACATTCAGTTAATAGAGACTCTACCACAAACAAATTGTTCCCTTTACAACATAGGTATACACCCCAGGGCTCCAGAAGCAAATGTGACTCAATGTAGAACAAAATATGGTTCTTAAAATAAGATCTGTAACTTTAGCTATATGGAAATGGTAGGTTGGATTCCAGAGTGGAAATGACAGGCTTTTTTATGAGACTTAATGGCTTATTAGGATGTTTTACAAAAGAGTGAAATGATAGAGATGAACAGCTTCCAGTCATCCAAGTGTGAACCATGCACAGGTTTGTGCCAATGCATGAGAAGGAAATTTTGCAGGCTGTATCTCCCCATCCCTTGATGGGATCATTTTTGTTTTTGTTTTTTCCCCAGAGCTGGCACCAATGGGCCATTCAAAGGGACAAAGCCAACTTTAGTTGGCTTTCTGAGCCCCTTCAACCCAGGAACTGCCCCCTTTTGCTGATGTGGACTTATACCAGCAATAAGGGTGGCACAACCCACTGGGCTGTATAGAGGCTTGTCACTGCTGTCAGAGGAGGTTGTCTACTTTCTCGTTGGTCATGACACTTCAAACCTCTGTGGAGATAGTGAGGCTGGGCAAAGCCCAGCCACTGCATATCTCCCCCTCCCTCAGGATTTGGCAGTCCAAAGCATTAAATGTGTGTGTACATGCACACATATAATGCTTTTGAATGTCTGAAGTCTGTGTTTAAGTTTTAAAACAACTAAATAAGACCTAACACATAAATTCATAAAAAGAAAACATATAGAAGCACAGAGGAGGAGGAAAATAAGAATCAGTGAGGGAACACCAGACAAAACAGAACAAAAGTCTTTATCTCTCCTCATAAGAAAAGTGTTCCAGCTGCTTAATCATCTGGGTTTTACTCTTCTGTACTATTTTCCAGTTCTGCAGTGCCCCTTTAAAATATGGCAAAAAATGGCAACTGGAACTGTTCAAAATATTTCAACCCTGCTTGTTTATCTGGTTCCTTGCTCCCCATGGGATTGTTCCTGACACCTTTAGGTATTTGTATCAAACACCTACTTGCCTTCTGTTGTCCATTTTTCTTGACCACTCTCAGAACAGCCTGGGACTGGGAGGATCTCCAGTGGCCAGCAACTGTGGTTGAGGATACTGGTGTTACCATTTCCATGCCCTGTATCCTCTTTAAACTTGGTGTGATGGAGAAATTCAGAAACCAAAAGGTAACATAGGCATGAGAAGTAGCTTTGATCTCAGGAGAAAGATCTGGAAATCTTGTGCAAAAGTAAACTTCAAAATGTCTAAATTACCTTGTGGCCGGATCAGAGTTTTCCTGAGCCATGAGAGTCAAAGGCTAGGGAGATTCCACCTTGGGCCAGGCTAAGGGAACCAGCTCCCTCCCATGGCTCTGAGTTTTGAAACAAAGGAATCCTATGAGAATGTATTATGCCGAGGAAACTATGTAAAAGCAATCTTTTTTATTTTATCATTTGAAATAAAGACTTTAAAAACTTAGCAGTTGGAGTATTTGGTTGGAAAAGAACCCGGATTTCTAGAGGCAAGGCTGGAGCCCTCAGTCTTGATCACGTGACACTTGGTAACACAGGAGCTGTCCCAGACACTGCTATTTAACATGTTTTTAAATCCATTTTAAAAAGCCTCTCATCCCATAACTAAATTTACTCAAGTGTCTTTGGTGAGGTACTCTGTCTAAAGCCCTTTGGAAGCTGAAATACATGATGTCTGTTGGGTCACCCTTATCAACATTCTTTGGGATCTGATTACCCCCAAACTAAAATTTCACAGGAGAGGAGAAAAGTCCCATTCTGCAAAGTCAGATGGTTGGATACACACAAGCAAATCCATCATCAGGTACACATTCAATGGAAGGTCATTCTAAAACTAAAGCAACACAAGTAAGAATATTCTGTTCCTGTTTTCTTTTTTGAGTTCAGGCAAGTAAGAGATGAAACAAGGCATTGGATGACAATCTCAAGGGATGGTCAGCAATGTATAGAAGAAGGCAGTGGTTTAAAGAGGCAGATGACTAGTGGAGGATGAGTAATGTGCAATTTTCATGCATTGTTTGCGCAGAGATGATGTGCTTGGAATGAACTGATTTATAGACTTTCTGATTAAGTTCAACATCTGATTAAATCTGGGGGGGGAACCTCATTCTTTGTTTGGCTTTAACATTGTTGTCATAATGGATAATTCTGAGCTAAAATTAGTGCTGAAAATTAGTTGAACTATTTATATATTGAGAACTGAAATTAATAGTACAAGACCACAGATTGTTTATGCAGGTTGCAATTTGATCCTTGGCTATGAACTATTCTATACTGTTGTAGTAGTTCCCTGATGTCATCTAGATTTCTTGTTTGATTGTTTAATTTCATGGAAGGGAATTATGGATTTGCAGACTTTCTACTCATATGCAGCTTTCCAACACTAAAAATGTTAACATTTCCATAAAGAAGAGTGTTATTGAATTAGTAATTTAATTACTCTACTTCTTTTTCAGATCAGACCTGTTCGACTGGGACAGTGTTGCTTGCCAACAGTCAGACATACAGCGATTAGACCATGCGTTTAACATAGCCAAACGACATTTGGGGATTGAGAAACTCCTTGATCCTGAAGGTTAGTGTAAATGGAATTCATTTTTGTAATTGGAAAATCATTTTTTCTTACCTTGTATTGGAAAATGGTTTCTCCTATTTGCATTAGTTTTTTTTTTCCATTTCCAGATTCATAAATGCTCTGCACAGATTTTTACAGATACTTAAGTTAATTTGACTGTTTATTCAAGTAACAAAATATCTATCATTCAACTCTGAGTTCAAGAAATTGTTGTATTTTACAATGTCTGTTCTTTGTTATGCTGCAGAGTGAATAGCTTGGTTTGTTCAAAGGTGCTCAGATTTGCAATTCTTACTACTTACAGCAAAAACTGAATTCCTCAGGACTTTACAATGATTTATGAACCATTCTGATTTTATAAATCCAGCTTTAACTTTAAAAAATTGAGTAAAACTATTTTTACTAGAAGCAAGTTTTGGATATATGTTTTTCCCCAGTGTTCAGTATAAATTGTTATTTTCACCACTGGTGTATGAAGTAATTGTTTAAGCAAAACGGTGAAAATATTGCTGTCATTTCTAAGTAATCATTTTATTTATAATAGAGGCCCTTTCCGCACGGGCCCATCCCTAGGGAGCTGTTCGCATGGAGGGTGCAGCTGCATCG
The DNA here is from genome assembly GCF_021028975.2 of Sphaerodactylus townsendi. Lineage (NCBI taxonomy): Eukaryota > Metazoa > Chordata > Lepidosauria > Squamata > Sphaerodactylidae > Sphaerodactylus > Sphaerodactylus townsendi. The sequence continues at coordinate 76,604,343 of NC_059428.1, forward strand.
CAGCTGCACCGCCCTCACTCCCCCCCTCAGCGGTGTGAAGCCGCTGTTTCCCAACCTCATTCCCCAAGCGAGGTTTTTGGGAAACAGCAACTTCCAACTGCTGCCGTGCGAACGGCAGCGGCTGGAAGGCGCAATTCCCCCCCTTTCCCAAACGCCTTACCGTGTCCTCCTGCCTCTGACTCGTCGCACAGGCCTGGGCACATGCTCCCCTCGCCCTGCGACTTCCAAGCTGTCGCACAGGGCAGGGGGGGCATGTCCCCTGGCCTGTGCGACGCTCCAGAGGCCGGAGGACATGGTAAGGCGTTTGGGGGACGGTGCAGCCTGTGCGGAGGCCGCATGTCTTCCCCACCGCAACCAGGACCGTTCGTGCGAATGGTCCCAGGGGGGTTGGGTCAGCATCATGTACGCCGACCGAACCCCCAGCGTGGCCATGCGGAAACAGCCTAAGACAGGGTTGCTGTGACTACTCATAGGCTTACCCTGGACAAATGTTATCTCTGCCCCAAGCTCTACATTACTTTGCCCTAACATGAACCCAAACACTATATGGACACAAATAATGCAATTTGCTTGGTTCCATAGTTCTCGGTGATGGCCAGAATTTTGCACTTTTTCTTTTTTTCTCTGAATACAGAATACACTAAACAATTTTATGGAACATTTACAATAAAGTGTTATTACAATAAGGAATTCACAGGGCTGGAACCAAAGTTCATTTTGTGTGAACAGAAGAGCATCCCTTCAGTTGCCACAGTTTTGGGGCCAGCCCAGTTGTCTCATGTAAATTCCTACATTAAATTTTTAAACAGTAAAGATCTCTCAATTTTTTTAAAAAAATATTTTTATTGATATTTTGGAATTATTACAGATTTATAATGTGTACTTTATATACATCCTCCATATCTTTTTCCCCCCTTTTTCCCCTCCCCCTCCTTCTTCTTCTCTTCTTTAGATGCGCAGCAGCAGGTCCATTCTTTTCAATCTTCTTGTCCATTTTTCTTCTGTAATTCCAATTTCGTTTAGCCAGTCTTTGAATTCCATCCAAATCTCCTTCATGTCCTTTTGTTTTTCTTGCCATATTTGATTTCTTGACATTGTGTCGAAAATTTCTAATTGTATTTGCTCCCATATGTATTCCAACCATTTCTGCATTGTCCAGATTTTTTTGTCCTTCCACCCCAATGCTATTACTGCATGGGCCGCTCTGATCATGAATTTGAAAAGTTTTCTTTTTCTTTGTTCTATTATAATATGATCCACTATACCTATAAATAGTAAATCTATATTTATCTTTTATTTTACCTTTACATATTTTTCTATGTATTTTATCACATTTTCCCCACATCTTTTTTTACTTCTGTACATTCTAGCCACATATGGGTATATATTGCATTTTTATCTCCACAATGCCAAATATTTCGGACTGAGTCCACTTATCATATATGCCAACTGCTTCCTCGTGTTCTATACCATTTTAATATTAATTTCTTTTCCTCTTAGTTCTGCATATTTATCTATTTTTATTTTATTTATATTGTCTATAGTCCTTTTAATAAGCTCTATGTCTCTCACTCCATCTTGTTGCTATTTTTTTTCCATTATGATTCCCATCATAAATCCTTGGATCTTCTATCATGTTTTTGTATAAGACACCTAAGATTTGTCCTTTTCTTTCTCTCATATATATTTTTTTATACAACTTTTCATTATATACACTCTTCCTCCCTCCTGGAGGCTTTTGTCTTTTCCCAGATTCCTCTTAATAGTAACCAGTTTCTTTTACCTCCTTTCTCTAAAAAGTTTGGAAACGGGTATTAATTTCTCCCTCTTTCATTGTACAGTTGTGCTACCTTTGTATATTCCCTTGTCTATGTAGAGATCTTATTGCTTGTGCTCCTTCCTGTCCAACCATGCTCACGAGTGGTGTCAAGATCCAGTAACCCTGGCATCCATTTTCCCTTCCATTTCTCCCAGATTTCCATTGATACCCTTTCTAGGGCCTTTTAATTTTTGTCTTTCTATTTTTGAACAACTTGAATATATTTCAAAGCTACCTGTGTTCAAATTTATTTCCATTTTCGAACTTCATCCATCTGTCTCTTTTATCTATTTGAATTCCCATCAAACTTTTTATTTGAAATGCCCTCGAGAGTATTCCTGTACCTTTGGGAGCCCCCCCAGCCCATTAGTTTTTTAGACATATAAACTATTTTATTCATCATTCTTCTTGGTTTCTTTGGATTAAAATGCCCATAGTCTCTAATCTCTCTTGTCCCATTCTTCAAATTGTTTCTTCTTAATCTCTAAACGCAAAGTACCTAAAATAGATAGAAGAGTTTTGGCATTATACTCATTTTAAATAATACTATTCTCTTAGAAATATATAGATTCTTCTCTCGCCACTCCTTTAATTGCTTCGTTTTTTTTTTCCATATTACTTTGTAAATTATATTTAAACATCTTTTTCTTCTTGTTTGTTAATGTTATACCTAAACATTTAATCTCTTCTTCTTCACCATTTCCTTCCCTAGTAGTTTTTTTTCAATATATATTCCCAGGCGTTCAGTCTTCTGCATATTAACCACCAAACCAGAATGCTTTTGAAAGTCTTCTAATATTATTTTTAATTCTTTTAAAGTTTCTTACAGGATTAGTTGTTATTAGTAATAAATCATCTAAAATAAATTTTATTCTTACTTCTTCTTTATTGATTTTATAGCCTTTGATCCTACCAAGTATTTCTAATTCTATCCGGCTAGGTATTCCATTGTGCTACTTTAATAATGATGGAGAAAGCGGACATCCTTGTTTCACACCTCTTTCTATCCTAATTTCTTCCGACCATCCATTGTTTATCATAATCTTTGCTTTATTGTTTTTTGTATAATTCTTTTAATATCAAGTATTAATCCCTTTCCAACCTCGGCCTGTTCCATTATTTGGAATAAATATGCATGGCTAACTGTGTCAAATGCTTCCTATAGACATCTAATTTTATCATGGCATATTTTTTATCCTTTCCATGTTCCATCACATTCAATACATTTCTATGTGGGATAGCTAATAATCTCTATCTTTCAATTTTAATCCTCAGATTGATCTTGACCAATTATTTTTGGTAATATTGCCTTTATTCTATCTGGCTAACATTTTAGTAAATATTTTATAATCCTGGTTTAGTAAACTTATAGGTCTATATGATTCAACCTGTTCTGGATTGCGTCCTGGTTTTAATATAGTACTTATTTCTGTTTCTCTCCATGTTTCTGGTATTTTCTGTCCCTTTAATATCTTATTATATAACCTTTGTAATTCAGGTATTAAATTATTTCTGCCATTTCTTTTGTAATACTCTGCTGTAAATCCATCTAAAACCAGGAGACTTGTTGTTCTTTAATTCTTGTATTACTTCGCCTATTTCTTCTTGTAAGTTATATCTTCCTCCATACTTTGTTTCTCCTCCTGTGCTAGATCTTTTTTATGTATTTCTTCTATCCTTTCTGTATCTATCCTTTTAAATAATTTTTGATAGGAACTGTGCAAACCTTTGTCTAATTCTTATGTTTCCTATTATTCTCCTTTCATTGTTTTCACTTATTATTGATTTAACTCTTTTGTTTTTCTTTCTTTTTTTCTTTTTAAATAATTGGCTAGTTGTTTCCATTGACTTTATATTGGTTCTTTGAAATTGATTTTTTGACCCATGTGTCTTTTTTTCCATAACTCTGACTGATCCACTTCTTCCAGTTGTTTATTTAGTAGTTTTAATTCATTATAGTCTGTTATATTATTTCTATTCTGTAGTTTATCTCTGCAGTCTTTGATTTTTTCCACTAATTGATGTCTTTCCTTATTTAATGCCTTTTTTCTGTCTTTTTTTGTATTTCTATACACAATTTCTCTCATTACTGCCTTCGAGGCAAGTATCCCACAACATCCCTGTCTGAGACGGTGTTTCTATTTTCTAGGTAACACTATTTATTCCTTCCTGTAAAATCTTCTTATTTCTTTTCATTCTTCATTATAATATTATCATATCTCCATCTATACTGTTTGTCCCTCTTTTGCCAGCCTGAATGTAGCTACCACTGGAGCATGGTCTGAAATCCACTCTTTATGTGTCTGGATCTCTACACATTGTATAGACTCCATAAAAATTTTTTTGTCAGAATATAGTCTATGTATGTAAATTTTTTATGTCTGTTAGAATAGAAAGTTGGTTGTTGTGTTTTCCCCATCTCCTCATACATATTAGTTATATTCCATTGTTTAAAGCCCTTATAAGTTCCTCAAATCCATATTACAGTCTCCCCACTATTAATGTTTCTCCTTTATATTCCCTTTGTACTCTGTTAAATTGTTTTTGTAGGAAACTCTTTTGTTTTTTTGTTAGATGCATATAAGTTCATTAGTGTTATTTTGTATCTCATATTAAGGAAAACCTTGTAACAAAATCCAGCTCCCATTGTGATCGTTCAATATGTTTTGCAGTTGTGTGTTTATATTATTTTTCGCTAAGATAGCAACGCCATTCTTCTTCTTTCCCTCTGCCTTTTGATTCACATAAGGTTCTCCAGCCCGGTAGCTTTATTAAAGGAGCAATATCTCTCTTTCTTTTATGCGTTTCTTGGATGCAAACCAAATCCCAGTTTTCTTTCTTAACTAGTTTGGCTAGTTTAAATCTTTTGAAATTGGAATTTAATCCGTTAATATTTACAGATACAAGTTTTAAATCTCCTGCCATAAGTAATATTTTTTGTCTACTTTTTCCGGGCCTGCTGCTGTTTCACATTCATTTTTTTCCCTCGTTTTCCCCCCTTCCCCCCTTTCCAGATGTTCTGAGGAGAGATTCCTCCCTCCCACATCTTGGATTTTCGGCTTCTGCGGTCTTCCCTCCTCCCCCCCAGCTTATATTCTTAGACAATTCTCTCTGTTAATGGCAATCAATCAGTTTAAAAATTCTTATAACATTCAAATAAAAAGATACTTCTTAATACATACATATCCACTAGATTACATTTTACAACCTATTTTTCCATCAGAAGAGAGTTTTCTGTCTGGGCATTCCGCCCATTTTGATGTTTACTGAAGCAGTGTTGAAGCTTGATAATGCTATTCAAAACAAATTTCTGGGAAATTTTCCCAGATTGTTAAAATAAACAATGTTAGAACAGATTATTGTTTTAATATCTTCTAAAAGCTACATACAAGAGTTATTTTAGTTAGTGATTGTTATTCAGTTAAGTTCTATTAGTACTTAGAGTGAAATGTTATATAGCCATTTAAAAGAATTTTTGAAGAAGTCTTGACTTATGTTATCTTTCTTTGGCGCTTTGAACGTCTGGTATCTTGCGAAGTTGCAGCCTGGTCCTGCATGTCTTCTTCTTCCGAATCACTGTCTGTCTGAGGTTCTGCAGCTTCCAAGGAAAGACTCAGTTTATCCAGAAGTTGTTGTGCCTCCCTTGGGGTTCTTGCTATATATACTTCTTGATTGTTTTCAAAATGTGGATCGCCATTGGTAGGATCCATGAGAATTTTTTATTTGCCTTATATAGAACGCTTTGCAAAAGGCATTAGTGCTTTCTTTGATTTGCAGCGCTTCTGGTGAGAGATCTTGTCTCACAAAAAATTTCTTGCCTTTATACATCAGGAGGCTGAGCATTTCTCAGCTTCTTGTATAGTGCTCTCTTTGATCTCTTCTGTAGTGCATTTTGTGCAACAATGTCTGGTGCCCTGTTTCCCTGAGAAAATCCTCTGTGGGCCTCTATCTATCGATTCCGGTGTCGCTTGAATGTTTATAGAATTGTTTCACTGTATTAATTTTCGCTGGTTTTATATCTGTTTCACCCTCCATCCTCGGGACTCCAATTAAACGAAGGTTTGCATCAGCGCCTTTTGTCTATCTCGAGAGAGGCTATTTTTGATTTCAGGAAGTCAATATCATCAGTGTTTTTCTTTATTTGTCTCTCGCTTTTAATCACTCTCTCCAAGGTGTTAGAAAGTTTCTTTGATATGTCTTGTATGTCTTTATCAATTGCAATCAGATTGATCTGTGTTGTTTTAGTAAAGTCATCAATGTGCTGAAGTTTTTATTTGGATTTTGTTAGTTCTAACAAATCTGCTCTTTGGTTACATAAGTTTCCTTGGGCGCTATGTTTTTGCTTCGACCTATATCTTTTTAGTATTTTAATTGGACTCACCGGTTTGTTTTTCGTCTCTTCGAAAGCTGTCCGGTGTTCTCTCTTTTGAGTTCTCTGTTTTAAGTTGATTATTAGTCTTTATCTTCTCTTTTATGCCATTAAATCTTTGTTGCTTGCCGGGAGGGTGTCGAAAAGCGTCTAATCCTTATCGGACATGCGCAGAAAAAGCCAATAAAAATCAATTAAACCCATGGTAATTCATTAATCCAAGCAGTTAAACATTTTAATAACAATTTAAAAATACCATTTCACAAACCAGATTCAGAAGCAAATAATCAGAGACTGAACACCTAACAAATAAACAAAAATCTGTAAAGAGGCAAGCATGGGAAGAGATGTTCAAATAACTAGCTATGCTAAGAACAAGATCGTTGCTTCCTTAGAGATGCTAGGTAACTGTACTGCAATTGTGGTAAAAGTGTAACTGTCAAGGTAATTGTAAACCTAGTAGGCTTATATACCCTTGGACTGTACTGCACAGTCTTCAGCCCTGCTTCTTTTTTCATCCTTTTCTGGTTTGGTCTTACTTTAATGCTTTCTCCACAATCCATTATTTAATTATTTTCCCTTCTTCTAGAGCTACAGCCTACTTCATACCATTTCACTTCCTTAAGTCACTCTGTCTTTTGAGCAGCCTCTCTTACACTCTTCTTTTCATATAACAACCAGCTCCTCCTGACTGTATGTATATATCCTGCCTTCTTTCCCTTGTCTCTCATAGCTTCCTAGCCTCCTCACAATCAACAACCTGACCGTGGTCGATTCCCCGCTGGTGGAATCGACTTAGGATTGAACTGGGACCATTAAATTACAGTACCTAGTTGATTCCAGATTCACTCCCCATGGCAGCCAATGTCTTGTGTTGGAACTGTGCTCAGAGGGTGGGATCACCTTGGCTCCTCTTCTGCTCCTCATTCCTGATTGGCTGCTGCTTTAGGGCGGGAACATGAACTTGTGTTCCTTTTTTTTAACGTAATGGCTAAGTAGTTACGTCATCACAAAGCAGTGCTGTACATAGCTAGAAACAGCACATAAACGTGGACCTATTAGTTGATTGGTTGTGGCTTTGTATTTTACTGCTCAAATCTCTACAGTTTAAACCTCCATGGCAAGCTTTAATAAATCATACAGAAGTATCTGCTATAATTGCCTGCTTTTGGAAATTTGTTTTGCCAGACATTTGTTAGAACAGGTAAACTCTAAATGTACTGGATCTTGCTGTTAATTGCTGCTGTCTACCTACATGAAATAGTAAGAGATAAAAATATATATTTAAAGAACCCAAATAAATAGGAGATGCCTGAGCATGTATCCCTGCCCAAGAGATATTAAAGAAAATAAGGTGAACACTATAGGTGTACTCTGGTGCTTTCACATTTGCTAAATAATGCACTTTCACTCCATATTCAATGCACTTTGCAACCGGATTTTATGAAATGGCAAAATTTATTTGCAAACAATTGCTGAAGGAAATCACAGCCCTGAGCAAGGCTGTTAACAGTAGAATGTTTTGGAGGACATTAATTCACAGGGTCACCATGAGCTGGAAGCAACTTGACAGCACTTAACACACACTAATGAAAAGTGGACTAAAAGTGCAATTCAGTGTGTCATATGTGAAAGCAGCTTCAAAGTTAGGTGAGATTGAGCCTGGGGGGGGGGCGGGGGGCGGGGAGGGACTCAGAATCTGCAAATCCGATGCGGTTGTTCCAGGGAACATGTCTCCAAACCATTGTGTAGAGAAAGAGGCTGACCTACCACTTCTCAAAACATGGGTTAGGATTTTAAAATGCACAACAAAAACTCAGAAGCTGAAATTTTAAATAATATATATTTTTAGGGTTTATCGAGAGCCGCACCTTCTCAATAAACAAACAAACACAGGGAAGGTATAAGTAATCAAAGGCCATTTCGCCGCGACGTGGAAGATAGACGAGCGGCCTGGAGACGGCAAAAACGCCGTCTCCAGGCCGCCATTCGCACAGGGGGCGCAGCTGCATCGCAGCCGCGCCGCCCTCGCACCGACTGACCACAGCAAAGCCGGCGTTTCCCCAGAGCGCTCGGAAACGCTCTTGTTGGGGAAACGCTGCCTCGAAGCCGCTTTCGCCGGTTTAACGGCAGTTGCTTCGGGAGATGCCTCCCCCAATTCGCATTAAGCATCCTCGGGCCTCCAGCGCTGCCGCCGAGGTCTGGGGACAATACACCCCCCGCCCTGGCGCGTCAGCTAGAGCAGGCGCGCAGGGCCAGGGCGGTCCTGCTGCCCGGGCCTCGGCGATGCTACTGGAGGCTCCGGCTATGCCGGAAGTCGGCCGGGCGCTGGCGCTCTACGGCGCCGGCTGCCCGGGCTCTTTCCAGGACTGCCCGCGCGGATCGTCCTTAGCGTTGCCGGCTATCGCAAGGCCGGAAACGCTGACTTCCAGCCGCTCAAGAGATTCGCGGGGAAACGGCCAAAGGTTAAAATAACACAGTAAAACAACAGTAGCATGGCATGAAACTGTAAGCAAAGATCAAAACAGAAAATATTGCAAACCAAGCTGGTCTGGCAGAGTTTAAATTATTCAAAACAACTCTGATAACATACAAAAAACAAAGACACGTTCAGGCAGTACAGAGTAACAGATAATAGAAACAGAATGAAAAGGAAGGTAGATCTAGAGTAAGAGCATTGAAAGCAATTATACAAAATTATCGCTTAGCATAAACGAACCAATCAAACTCACACCAATTTGCAAAGACAACATAGTGTAAAAACATTGTTAGCACCAGGTGTTATGTTTAAGGAAGGTCGTTAAAGTCCTAATAAGAAGAAAATACTTTCAGCTGGGGTGTGACTTTTAGCTCAAACGGAATAGAATTAAAGCGATAAAGGCAATTTCTCCACACATTGTGTTTTAACTCTTACATTCAGTGCAATATTGCTTGCAAAATGGTGCTCTGAAATAGCTGGCTTTTGGAATCTGGCAAATCAACCTGGGCCTTGCCTTGCTGGAATCAAACCAGCTGCTTATAACTGTTCTATTATGGTGTCTACACCTCTTGTCTTCTGCCTATTACTGGCTGTATTACATTAGTCTCTCCCACTGATTTTGCACAACACTGTGGTAACAAAGTTCCCCTTAAAAAAAACTGCAAATTGTGAACATATAGTGTGAGTGCTTTATTGATCTAAAAAAAAATGACAGTTTGTGTCTACATGTGCACATGCATAGAAGTGAACCTCTTACTAGTAGCTGTAGTAAGTTGTTTACTATATGATCTCTGCTTATAAACTTTTGTATTGGGAATGCAACCTCATGAGTAGTTAACTGTAGAATCCATTCATACAGTCAAGTGAATTTTCTACCAGCAAAGGTTGGAACACAGGTGCATAGTAACAGCTATCTCACTATATGGTTAAAAGTTGTTATCTTTTCTTCTGGTTATACGCTCATTATATTAAGTTGACAAACAATAGCTTAATGATAAGCAATTTTCTGTAGCCGCCCATTCAAGAGAAACAGAGTAGAAAAATAGGTCATATCTATTTATGGAGGTACATCATTAGTGTGAGGGGAGGGGAACTTTGGCCAGAATAAGAAAACTGCTAGATTTATAGCATAAATAGATATATTAGTGTAGTTTTCTCTTATAAAGAATACCATAATCTAATAAGACAGTTTCCAAATTAAAATGCACATTTTAACATTCCTCTTGCTGCTTGTATTGAAGACCCTAGTTATGATTTTTCCCCTTAAAACATCATCTTATTACTGCAATACCCTTGAAGTAACTTAATGTGTCTTAAAATCTGCAACACTTATTTACTATGAAGTACGTTATACATAGTTAAATTGCTAACAGGTCAATTGGGTGGTTATAAATCAACTCACAAATACGGAAAAGGAAATGTTTTGAAATTTCAACTACACCAGAGCCACTATTTTTTTCCTGGCTTTTGTCTTTTGTTCTTTTTAGATGATGAACTACTTTATTACTTCATTTTTCAAAGAGTTCATTACTGCTTTCACTACTGCTTGCTATTGGTTTCCTCTGAAGAAGTCATCACAGTATTTCTAGGATTGCTTCATAATAGTATAAAATATTTGAATCAAGCAGAACACAGAATCAAGCAGGAGCTGATTTCTCATATGTGAAGGTGTCTGAAGCAAAACACCAAGTGTCATGCTTCGTCAGCTGGTTGCTTTGCCTTTTCCAGCTCAGGGAAGTTGGTGGTTCTTTCCCTTTTTTCCCAGCTCTTTTTTTTTGCAAATTTATTGAGACTGGAAACTCAGGTTCAAGATGATCAGTCCCTCCTATTGATACTGAAGCTGCACTGAACTATTGTAAAGATAGGGGAAGTTTCCTTACTGATGGAAAGGTTGTGAGTTTATGGCTGTTGACTTTTGGCTAATGGGATTGCCACTCCTGACACAACTTGATTTACTTAATGCCTTTATTAAGGCATTAAGGCATACTAATGCCCATATTATACACAAATTATGTTCCATCAAAATTAGACTGTTACTGCGGTGGCTCAAGTTATTAACTTTCTGAGCCATATGCAATACTCTTCAGAACCTGGGGCCAGTTGAGCAGGAAAATTAAAGAATCAGAAATCAGGTGAGAGAATCCGGTGAGAGAAGCAGACCTGACAGGAAACTGTGCAACCCTTTTTTCTAACGTCACTAGAGGATATAATAGTTATTGACAAAAATGGTGACCACATACAACTAATGAAAAAATAGAAGAGAAGGAGAGTTTGGATTCATACCTCACATTTCTCTCCTGTAAGTAGGTGGCTTACAAATTCCTTCATTTCCTCACAACAGACCCCTTGTGAGTTAGGTGGGGCTGAGAGAGTTCCAAAGAACTGTTACTAGTCTGCAGGCACCATGTATAGAAGCAGGGAAACAAATCTAGTTCATTAGGTAAGAGTTTGCTGCTAATAGGAAGAAGTGGGGAAACAAACCTGGTTCTCCAGATTAGAATCCACCACTCTTTACTACTAAACTATACTGGACAGCCTTAGGCAAGCCAGTGCCTAGTTCCACTACTAATCTTGTTTCTTTGTTCACAATACATTGCTACCGTCTACAGAATGGAATAAAGACTTTTCTTCAGTTTCACAGAGTATAATAACTAGCAGTGATCCATAGAAAAAGAGGGCAATACTACAGCTTTAATCTGTCTCAGAAAAAAATGTTAGTAGAGTTGTATATTCCTCTGACATAGGACTCAAAATGCTGGACCTTCTTTGTTGTGGAATGCTCTGTTTGAGTCCTAGTGCCTACCTAGTCCTGCTCCCCACCCTCTGTTTGAAAGTTGGAAAGTTAAAATAAACTTTTGCATTCCATTTAATAATGCACAAAATAATGGTTTCAGCAAAGGCAGCCTGTAAATATGAATGATAATTCTCATATTCATTTGAGACTATATTATAAGTGGAAGCATACAATTTTCTCAACCGCTGAAGTTTAACTGAACATACTGACATCTTTTTCTGAGACAGAGTATAGTAACCACCACAGAAGAAGAAGGAAATGTGAATGGTCCACTTAGCTGTGTAGGGTTGAACAAGTAACTAATGGAAAAAAGTAACTCTGCTTCCATTAGCAGATGTGTGCATATGCTTGGAGCTGACACATGCTACATACATGAAAACTTTTTTAAAGTACCTTGGTACATTTCTTCCTTACATTGCTAGTGGGACAGTTAAATGCTTAAGAGAGAAAGCAAGAAACAGTATATTTATCAATTTTTAGTAGCTGTGTATTCAAGAATGAGACAAAGAACAAGTTTGATAATACCTTTTATTGGATTAGCTATTTTTCTGCCATGTGGAAACAACAACATTAATGTTACTAATCATTCCTAATAGAGACAGAACAGGATAATAAAAAGGTTTAATTTCATTCTTTGAGAATAATTAAAGCACAATAAATAGAACAAAAGACAGTTTTGTGAAAAACTACTTTTTATAATGGTTGCCAATAAACATGATTGCCAATAAAAATAAACATAATAGGGAAGACATCTGTTCAGAAATGTGTCAAATATTTTAGAGTCCATATGTTTCCTTTCTTTTCTTTTTCATTTTTAATTTTCCAGTGCTATGATGAAGGCAGCTTTCTGGAATATTTATAGCTTGATTTAACTTCTTCAACGTTTAGAGGCAATTTGGGATAGTTATTTCCTAATTGTACTGCATTTTTTTCTGAATGATTCTAGATGGTTTTTTAAGCATTAGGAATACTGATTCAGTGCACCCAACATACAGAAATTGCACAGAGATTATACTGGCCACTGCTTCAGATGAAAAACTGGAATTAGTGTGGATTCCATGGCCCAAAAGAGCAATTGGTGCAAAAAGAAAAATCAGTGATACTTGGTACTCTTTTCCCCTTCTGGAACTTTTCAGTTCAGAAAAAAAAAGACAACTTAGGGGGCATTATGGTAGAGGTTTACAAAATTATGCATGAGGAATGCAGATGGTGGGATGAAGAATGCAAGCAGAGGGAACTTGTTTCTAGAAACTAAAGAGCTTATTTTAGTAAATATTAAGATTTATACATAAAATCAGAATTTCTTTCCATTTTAAAACTATATTTGTATATACTAATCCAAGTTTTTTTTAAAAAACCATTCAAATTTCTACTAGCTTTTAATTATTCTACAGTATAATGGTACTGCATGATGTAATAGCACAAAAGAAAGAGACAATTACTTTGTGTAGCAAATATTTTTAAACCATACAGTGGGTTTGAACCAGTTTCAGTTTCATCTTCCATTAGTGCAAGGAGTTTTCTGTCTGATGAATAGGGTTGTCAGTTACTTTGTAGAAACGGAAGCTCTCCTAACACAACTCCCATTTTCTGTCACTGCTCCCTTAGCCAGCCAAAGGAAAATAAAAGAAAATAAACACAACCTCATTCCATAATTTCCATGGAAAGCCCATAAGTGACATACTGTCATTAGTGATGGTGCCATTTCATGACCCGACTATCTTGCAACCCTATGGAACACACCTCTTTTGCTAGAGCAAGGCTCCTGGCATCAGTGCAAAGTTTCACCATGAACAAAATGTATTTATTTTATTATCACATTTATACCTCACTTTTCTTCATGGTTCACTTTGGCTTACATTAATACTTTTCAAAATTCAGATGCCTGCCATTCAATTCCACCCCCACCCCCCGCCCCACCAAGGGCTGGAAAATAAGTAGCTCTTGCAGGAACTTCTTTAGATCTCTGAGACATCTCCCCACCTTTTCAGGGAGTCAACCCAGTTTATTTTACAGTACAAGGACTTCTTGCTTGTATCAAAGGTGGTCCAGATGAATCATAAACAGATATAGGGTGGGGGAACTAAAGGAGGAAAAGGGGAATTTTCAACAAGCACTCTCCTTATTTTTATTTATTTATATGTCATTTATAGTCCCCCCCAGACTCGAGGTGGATTACCTAGAGTGAGTCAATACAATAAAAATAGAGTATTCAGTAAATATTCTATAGGATAGGACTAATCAGAAATCTAAAATTAAAACTGAAGCAAAACATAAGCCTCAACATGACATTATATGATTAAAAATTACATAATAGGATCCTAGTTTCAGTAAGTGAAACACAGTGATATAGATCACATTCTCTAATAATTTATCTAAGTAACTTTGTCAATTCTATTGCCTGAATAGAAAAGCTCTCTCAAATAATTCACTTTTGCATAGTTTGCAGAAAACCAGGGGAGTGAGACCCTTCCTGACCCCTTCAGGCAGGCAATTCACACAACATGATCCAATCCAATGTCAAAGCAATGGACACTATAGTCTTTTAATGAATTACATGCAGTGTGAAGCTTTATAAAACTATAATGTTGCAGTCAAATGTAAACAGACTATGAAAGAAAAAATTGAAGGATAGCTTCAGTGTAGCAGTAGAATATTTATTTACTTAGATTTATAAGTTGCCTATCCAGATCTGCCTCTGGCAGCTTGCAACAGTAGTAAAAACAATAAAAGCAAAGTCATTATCAATAAAAGCAATTTTAAATGTTCTCCTGTATTATTAAAATGTTGTCCTATATCCCAGAGGCCCACAGGCAGACAGAAGTCAGGCAGGTAGTTGGCAGGGGCCAAAGTGAGCAGGCAGGCCAGAGCCAGGCAATGAGAAGGCAGGCAGAAAGGATTCAGAAAAGCATGAAGCAGGCAAGAGTGAATAAGGGCACACACAAGTCAGAGTATGAAAGCAAAGAAGCAATCAAGCATTCAATTGCCAAGGCAATGACATCAAGCCTTATAGGAGCTGTTGTACTAGTAGTTTCCAAGTTTCTGAAGGCTTATATAAGAAGCTTGTATCCCTGCTCTTTCTGATGACCTGATTAAAGCCCAGACTACTATATCTCATCTTCTTCCTAGGACAGATGGGATAGGCAGAAGCTGACTGTTCATATTATGTTCCTTCCTCAGGTATCTGCCTCTTCTGTAGCCCTTCTTGGCCTCTGATCCTGAGGTTCTGTGGGTGCAGGATCCTGGCAGGGTCCTGCTGCAGCATCAGGTCATCAGAAGGTGCTAATAGGGTGCAGGGCTTCCCAAGTGGTTCCTAGTCTGTTGCCTCATTGGGGGCAGAATCCACAGTTAGTTGCTGTGGCAGTATCAGGGGGTTCACCAGCACAGTGCACAGAGGAGACTGTACCTTGGAGCTCTCAGAGTCTGAGGGGGACTCCATGTTATCTGAACAGTCTACCCCAGTGCAAATAGGGCAAACCATGACACATGTCATTGAAACAGCTGTGAAACCGCCCCCCCCCCCTCATTTTCCCAACTCACTGAGGCAGAAAACCACTCTCTGACACACTGGTCAGATTTCTCACATGTTTCACATGAATGAGCAGCCTCATCCAAGAGCCAGGAACATTGCCATGCCTGTCCGCCACCCCCAAATAGACTTCCCGGCCTTCCACAAATGGCCAGGTGGCAGCAGGAATGCTGGGATACTGGCACTGCATCTGGCACTGCGCCACAGCCCCAGGAAGAAAGTGGCAGCAGCAAAATTGCTTTTCTGCCAGGGTAAGTGCCCTGTGGAGGGCAAATCCGCCAGCATGGCACCAGTGGATTCCCCCACGCTTGATGGAGATGTAGAATTTGGATGGAAGATAAATAAGGGCTGAACTCCTTATTCAGAAGACAGCTGTGCGAAGTTCTTCCCCCAAATGCCATGTAAATACATTATATTTGTGCTATGCAGAATCCACCAAAGACAGTTAGAAACATGGAACTATTGCAAAGCTGTTTGCATTTTTTTAAAATATTAGGCTTGCCAATTGTGGCATGATAAAAAAAATAATTATTTTGCTTTTCTGGAGAAGTTAATGTACTAAGGACTGAACCAGTATCCTTTTGTGAAAGGCATCTTCCTCTCTTTTCAGACACATTTCTTGACTTGATTGCTTGCAAAATTTAGAGGAAAGCTAATTGACAAATGGAAGCATATTGTTGGGACTGATGCTGAACTCAAATAATGATAAATGAACAACGGCTGTTATTTTTACAGCTATTTAGCTCAACACTTTTCATTGTTGCATTTAATCTCAAAGAGTGTCTTTAGACCTGTGAGACATAAATCGGGAGGGCAGGGAAAACTGGTACAATTTGCATGTATAAATAAAAGTGTCAATGTGGGGCTATTACTATCCCGTAGGAAAAGCTTCTAGGCAACAGATTGCCAAAGCCTTATTCAAGAATATTTACAAACAAATATCAATGTAGAAAATGGAAACAACAGGTGGCATTTTGAAAGCATAACATCCATCAGAGAATCAGTGGTACCTTTGTACCAGCAGATTATGAACCACTGTTGCACAAAGGCTGCACTGAATTTCATCTTGGAATGACTGGCATTTTGTGGTCCTAAGTGATCCTCTATGCAGACTCACCTCTTTTCAGGCATGCCATCACAAATCTATATTTAGATGGATTTTCTGCAACATAAAAACATGAGCAACAAACTGATCCCACCTTTTGAATAGAGGCCTGTGGTGTATATGCATCTTATGAATATATTTCCTAGCAATAGTTCATTTCAGAACAAAAAGTAGCCAGAACAAAAAGTAGTGTGTTACATCAGGTTCTGAACCTACTAGTGGAGTTGTAATGATGGAGTGTAAGATAGCTGCAGAATCTTGTGCAGAATGGTTTATAGCAGTGATAATCAGTGGCATAGGAGCAGCATGTGGCTCTTTGATATGCCACCTGTGGCACTTGTGAAAACTATTCACCTATGCAGCACCTGCCTTGTCAGGTAGATGTTGGATTAGAGGCTACACCAGTCAAACTTCTCATCACACTTCAGCACAAGGGAAGTCACAAACATGATTTTCTATCTTAATATTAGACTGTTTTAATTAATCTATATGGTCTATTAATTTCACAAAGAGTGTTTATAATAAATCTTATCATGTTATACAAAATGTAAGGATGTTCATTTCAGAAATGCCCTGCCTTCTTAATATCCCAGCAGAGATCACATTTGGTATAATAATACATTATTTTTAAAATTATTGTTACTTCACTGTAGTCACAAAATGAGCATCTGAGTTTTACTTCAGCTACTAAGTAATCAAAATTCAGAAACCATGAAAATCTAGCTACTCTTTTTATCCCCAATATTATTAGCTATTTTATAACATTTAATCTCAGTTCTGTGGTTTCCTAAAACAATGCCCTAAACATCTACATATTATATAGCATTGGCGCTTCCAGCTTGGGAAATCCCTGCAGATTTGGGAAGTCATAGTTTGGGGATGTCAAGAAGTCCCCCCTCAAAAGCTACCATTTTCTCCATGGGAACTGATATAATCTGGAGATAGAGTTACTATTCTCCAGGTGGAGACTGGTGATCTCCCAGAATTACAAGTGATCTCCAGAGTTCAGAGATCAGTTCCTCTAGAGAAAATGGCTGCTTTGGAGGGTAGACTCTTTGCCATTATAATCCATAGGGGTCCCACCCCTCCTTAGGCCTACCTTCAAATCCCCAGGAATTTCCCATCCCAGAGTTGGCAACCCTACCTGGAAAAAAGTTGTACTTCTGGGGAAAATCCTGGCCCTACCTGGAGGCAGGCAATATTAATAGTATAAGGAATTATTATTTCCCTATCCTACCTCCAAATACCTTCTAAGTGCTGCTATGCAAGTCAGTTCATTTTTATACAGACTAATCAATAGTAGTGGCAAAAAACAAAAATAAACAAAAAAATCCCCTCCAACTCTCTCTATCAATTACATGGTATGTACACAAATCCATGATACCCTGACATGAATCACAATAATGCATGGGATTCATGCACACCTTTGCTTGAGATCTATTTGAATAGCATCACCTGCTTATTTAATCCACCCACCCACCCCCCAGGAGAAAATCAATTCTAAAAACATAACAAGTCCAAGGACATTGTAAGGTTACTGGAACAGTTTCCCAATTTGCTAGACATACCCTAGGCTCAAAATTAAATGTGAAAATACTCTAGATAAAAGTTTAACATCTTAATAGAGTAATTATCAGATGTAGAATAAACAAATAGATAATTAAAAACTATTAAAAGAAGTCTAGAATTCAGGGAGGAAACTTTTGGGGGAATATGATGCTCAGTCTAAAATAGTAACTTACTAGATATGCTCCTAGGGAAGGAAGGTGGAATGGTATAGCCCCATCTCTTCAGATCCCATCAGCTAACAAGTGGAAACCATTGAGGAAGACTCTTCAGAGGAAGGCAGTGTCAAACCACCTCTGCTTCTCACTTGTCTTGAAAGAGTATCTCACTTTGATGGAAACTCCATGATGTAGCCTTTGCCTTCCAAATGTTGACTAGTCTGAGTTTGCTAATTAACACCACAAAATCTGTTTTGAACCAATACAGAATATAGAGTATCAGGGCAGTGTTGGTTTCCATTTCACAGAAGGATTACTTTGAATGGTTCAAGGACGTTCAGTGTTTATTCACTGACCTTTCTAATAACAGGTTTCAAAGGGTTATCCACATTCAAAAACTCTTGGGATTTATGGCTGCCACTACCTTTGTTGTATTTGAATAAAGAAGAGATATTTATAAAAATGGTCCCTTCAGAATTTTAGACCAAATATAAACTCCCAACTTCATAAGTTGTCCATCCCAGAACAGTTCTTAGGTCACTTTAGTGGTGAGTGTTCCCAATTTGTTGCAGGGTGTTCAACTGAGAACTTCTCCTCATGATCTATACTATTTATACTGATACTTCCCAAATGAGTTGGGAAGCTTCCTGAAACTCTCTTCAAGTTTGGGGTCATTGATTGGGAAGTGAATCTAACATGCATATAAATCTGTTGAACATCAGGGTGGTTGGGTATTCTCTTGCAGATCTTTCAGCCATGATCATGGGAAAACATCTACCAATTGCTATGGACAGTATAGCTGCCAAATGTTACATCAACAAGCAAGAGAGTGTAAGATCCAGGTCCCTCTGTGCCAAGACTTCTCAATTATGGTTTACCCACTTCTTCTACCAAGGTTCAACTTGCTGCAGTGATCTGCATTCCATATATCTGTTGGCCCTTATTCTGTGTTCTCAGCACCTAATTCCAAAATATTTATGAGAGGCCTAATTAATCTCTATCTATGTTTAAACCTCCTCTCCCTATTTGAGTTTGGTACAGAGTATATATAGACCTTTTTGAGTCTCTGGCAATGTCTGACTTGTTTTCGTCTTATAAGGTTGCCTTCCTCATCACTATCACCTCGGCCAGGAAGGCAGTAGAATTATCTCTCTCCAAGTAGACTCTCCATTCACCAGATTTCCCCCTGATAAGGTGGCCCTGTGTCCTAGCTTAGAATTTACAGCTAAGTTAATATCTCACTTCCATATATCCTAGGACATTATCCTGCTGGTGATTTCTCCAAATCTCAGGTCCGCAGATGAACAATCACTCCACACAGTTGCTGTTAACAGGGCACTGCTTTTTAAAAATTGAATTGTAAACATTCTTTTTTTGTAAAAATAAGAATTTATTTATCTGCTTTAAGGGTCCCAAGAAGGGCAAAGTTGCTTCTTTCCAAACCATTTCTAGGTGGGTGCTTTCTGCCATTAGGTTAGCATAGGCTAATATCAAGGTAGATTATTCCCTTCAAGTTAGGGCTCATTTCACCAGGACCTAAGCCTCTTCAGCTGCTTTTCTTGCCAGGGTCAACCTTCATGATATCTGTAAGGCAGCAACCTGGTCTACTCCATCCACACTCCTCCAAAATTACTCCCTCAATGTGGACTCTAGGACAGATGCAGCTGTTGGGAGAACATTATTTTGTTGCAAGCCCATCTCCATGATGAGCTTGCTAACCGCTCATGCAGGACTGCACTGAAGACATAATGATGAAAACAAAGTTCCACTTACCTGCAATTGTTGTTCATCAAGTATCTTTTGCGCAGGCATGCCTGTCTCCATCTACTTTGGGTTACTTTGTATTCTAATGGTTCTCTGCCACAGTGGTGAAGGGAGAACTGAGGGAGGACCACTCTCCCCCACCTACTTTCACATGTCCAGGAAACCAGCATCCTCTCAGCTTTGGAGGGAAAGCAAAAGTGTTCCTAATGCCTGAAAGTTTCTAGAAGCTTTCTGGTTAGAATTCCTTGGCCAGCCTATGCCTGTGAAGTCTGCATGCATGCCTGCACAGAAAACATAGAAGAACCACAGGTAAGTGCAACTTTTTTTCCGGTGCACCAGCAGGTCTTCATAGAAGCTGTAAAGATTTCTGGATCCTCTTCTTATGCATAGAGGGGCACCCAGTTATTTTCATGAAAGGGAGAATATAGTTAAATTCATCCGCTGAAATAAAGACAGAGTTCAGTGATCTGCAAGTGTACCTTTGAGCATCTACATCTTGAACAGATTGCTGGGATCTGATTTTGCAATCGTAGTGATGTTCAAATATCCACTGTTTGGGGCTACACAACAGTTTGGGGCTTTTCCACAAAATGTGTTTTAAGTTCCTAATTAGCATGTCATATGCTAATAAATTTTGATAATATTAGGGGACATTTTTATTTGTATTGTATTCTGCTAACACTGAGTTTACTGCTTCTCTTAACAGCTGATTTCAATTTAGACTAAAAAAATTACAGATTTTGTTTTTAGGATTTCTCAGCTTACTTGCTATTATGTGGTTATCCACCCCATGTACTTCTATCATCCACATAGCAAAAATGCCGCACAGCCTTTGCGCCAATCTGATCTAAAAGCTATTATGTGGTTATCCACCCCATGTACTTCTGTCATCCATATAATTAACTGCACAAAATGCCAATTTTTTCAATTTGATTCATCCTGTTAACTGCTTTAATTAATTGGCATTGAAAAGCAGTTGTCATGGTGTCTGCCATTTATTATGTTTTATTTCCCAGTTACCTGTTGCGTGCTGATAGGCAGAGTCTCGATTGGCCCCACTAACACAACACCATTCTCTTTGGAATAAAATTGGGCCACAGCCCTTTTTATTAACCATATAGGAAGCTGGGTGAGCAAGCGGGGGCACATCCTAGCAGCCAGGCAACACCCTTGCTGAACCTGGTACCATCCCAATCCATATTGGGGAATTGGGACAGAAAGTTACTAGATGCCACCTGAGCGCATGCCTATTATGTGATACCCCTTCCTGCCAGGGGTAGTGGGCTCCCTAGCAGAGCCCCCACAGCTTGTGTTCTCAAGCCTGCCCCACCCCCAGGCCTCTTATTGAGGCCCCCAACTGCAGGGTGGTCCGGCACACAAGCTCAGCCTCCCCAGAAAGGATTGCTCCTTTGCCCATACCTGCCACTGAGCTGGCCCTCCAGCTCCCACCACAGCTTCCTAAGCCCCAAGCCACTGCAAAATTGTGTGCCATAAAGTGTGCAACCATACTTCCATTCCCTAATTGGACAGGTGCATGCTGTTGGGGCGAAAATATGCCGGTTGGTGATGGGAGATTTCTGTGTGCAGAATCACCTCACCGCACAACTCCCAAACTACCTGTGCTGTGGCCTTACAAGCCTTCCTCCTCACCCGGTTAACCTTTCCTGGGTCCCGTGCATCCTGTCACATCAGCCTCCTAAGCAGGCAGAACCAAAATCATTTTGCCCTCAGTCACCACCAATGAAGCTCCTGCAAGTCTGAGGCCAATCAGAGAGACAGCTTCACACTCTTTAGTGCTGGGATATCGTTCTCTCCCAGCTGGATGATAGTTCCCTGGGGAGAGCCAAATTGAAGCACAGCCATCTGGATCATGGGCAGCTAGGTGTCCCATCTCATGCCCCAACGGCCAAGCCAGTGAATGTCAATGATGTCCTCCAGAACAAGGTCTGAGCCCCAACCTTACCTTGCAGCATACCAACTGGCCAAGGATACAGTGCTGTGTCCAACCATCCAAACACAGGTCCAGTGGCCCAGCGAAGGTAAAAAAGAACAGATCAAAGCATAAGGTGAGGTCTCACATATGCCCTGCATGCCAGTGAATGCCATCAACCCAAATCTGGTCTGGGGAGAAACCCTCCTGCGCTGCTGATGTGTCTGCTCCAATCCAAAAGGAATGAGGACCAAATTCCCCAGCGGGCAAACCCAATGCCCTTACGCATTGCCACAGCACAGTGGCAAATTGAAAACTGGATAATGGACCCCCGTCCTGATGCAGAAGGAGGGGACCAGGGATAGCTGGCTGAAGAGCCATGTATGCTAGAGTTGTGGTGACCAAGCATGGGGCTCCTGCAGGAGCTGCTGCTAAATAAATCCGGGTTCCCTGCCAAAGCTGGTCCATTTTAGAAGAGGCCAGCCAAATGTACAAGCCACCATCCCCTTTTGCCAAGAAGGATGACTGACCTGAACACCTAACTAGCTCAATCGCTTTGTCCAGGGTGGCATAACAGAGAAAAAATCATTCATGGAACCCTCTTGTGGGTAGGAGAGGTGCTGGATCCCTTTTGGGGTATCACTGCAATGGGTGAGACCCTTAAGTTGTGTAAAGGGGGTCGGTAAATGGACCAGCAATCTGACCTGCTGTTCATTCTTTGCTAATTTTTTGCTGCCACCACATCAGGGAGTTCTCTGGCAGATTTTAGGTTGGGTGCACTTGTTGCCACCCGGGGCCCTGATAAGGGGATCTGAAACCCCACGCTAAAGCCCTCTCCAAGGTAAGCAGCCTCTGCGTGCCAGGGATACCTGTCAAGTAGGTTATATAAAGGGATTAAATGCATCAGAGTCGGAACCAAGGAATGCAAGCCTGTAGGAACCTCATGCCTACTGTGTGGTGGTTGTACCTTCCTGGCTGCCACTGTTTCTTCTTGGGCCACCAGAGCCAGGGTTCCAGCCAGACCAAAAGGGCTGCTGAGAGGGACCTCTTCTGCATTGCCCTCAAACATGAGGGCCATAATAAATATTGCAGCTGTGTTTTCATATTTGCATTTAACACGCTGACAGCTCCCCCCTTCAATTGAAGTCCCAGTATACCAGCCTGGCTGGTGCCTACACTGTGCCCACCCCTTTGCAGTTTCCATCCCCAAGTGCTTTCCCATCTCCTTGTGCTTTTACAAATGGATGAACTGTGCCCATCCAAGTCTGGTCGTGTATCAAGTCCCAGCGGGAACTACCCTGAGACACGTTCCTGTGGAACTATTCTTCATAGTCTATAGCAGCAGTCTTCCCTGCCAAAGCATGGGCCCGAAGGACATGATTCATATGAGCCATCAGATGCCATGCCTGTGAGGGTAAGAGGCTCCAATTAATGCCAGATTTTCACCATACCCTTTGAGTCAATTGTCAAAGGTGCACTCGGCTCCCTTGTCCAGCACTTTTCTCTTACTGGACCATGATCTGGTCACAGCCTGGTCACCCTCAGACCACAGGCATTGAAAAACATCAGTGAAATACCCATCAAGGGCCTGCTCCCTAAGTTTTCTGGAAAGGTGGATCCCCAAAGGGTTGCCAATGTCCCAAGCAGCCACCTGCTTTGGAACCCCTGTGGAGGAGGACGTTGCCTGAACCCCGCTGGGAGGCTTGCGCCTCCTAGCTAGCCGTAGGGGGGAGAATGGATCTGTTCTCCCAGAGCCCAGAACTCCCCGAAGCCTGCACCAAGTCCTCATCTGATGACTCACCGGAGGAGGAGGTGCTGGATGATTTAGAGTGCTGAGAGGACTACTGTCTCCCCCAACCTCACTGTCCAGTCACTTCAACTGCTGAACCCACAGGGCTGGATGTGCTGGGCACTTCTGGCATTGCCGGCAAACCAGCCGCTGGTGTTACCGCAACTCCCTCAGGAGAAGGGGCGACTGGCATGGAGATCGGCCCTGCCCACCACACAATGTGGTAGCTGCACAAGCGTGTTAGACAGCCTCTGCAAAAAAGCCTTGTTTCCAGGAACCCTGGATCCATTGCCCACTCGGGCCGAGCCAACTGAGGCAGACCCTCCAGATGCATCTGGGCTAATCAAAGGGGTAAAGTACAATATAGTGGTCCCCCGAACCCTGACTGACCTGAGAAACCCATACTTGGGTCTCCATGTAAGGAACCTGAAAGGACTAGAAATCAAGTAACTTCAAAGAGTTCTTTATTTCTTAAACTTCATGATGCACAGTACACGAAATGCAGATTCTGACCTTCCCCCACCAGTTTGCCGCTTTTACGGATGATTCTACACCCGCCCACAACTCCCCACACCGTTTCCCACGGAAGAGAAAGGCAAGCTTCAAACATATATGATAAGCGCAGAGAGCAAGGTTAACTGACACAGCCATCCCGGGCATTCAGCCCAGTTC
This sequence comes from Sphaerodactylus townsendi, assembly GCF_021028975.2. Classification (NCBI taxonomy): domain Eukaryota; kingdom Metazoa; phylum Chordata; class Lepidosauria; order Squamata; family Sphaerodactylidae; genus Sphaerodactylus; species Sphaerodactylus townsendi. The sequence continues at coordinate 76,628,317 of NC_059428.1, forward strand.
GTGGAATGTTACCAAGGTCAGGCTGGCTGAGCAGAAAATACAAATCAAACCACAACCTTACACCCCAAAGAACTGGGCCCCATTTTGGACAGGCACGCTAAAGCCTCCCCCCATTGCCATCTGTGCGCCCACATATGTGGGCAGTTAATGTACCATGGACGGGTAAACTGCTGCTGGTGGGTTGGCCACTGGCCCTGGCCCCAAGGGTTGTCCTTGCCGCTGTCAACTCTGATGGTTGGGCATGGGAGGGCTGGCCTACTCGACCCAATGTTGACTGCAGGGTCTAAGGTCGTGGCACCCTGGCCAGGTGTTGTTTGTGACTGGGTCCCAGCTTGGGCCACCCTGGGATCCCGCTCAGGATGGTTACTAGCTCTCCTCTTAGGAGCCATCATACAGTGTCTGGGTATTAAGGCAAGAACTCCACTAATGAACAGCACTACTTAAACATTAACTGTAAATAATGCTAATAATTCCTAAACTCACTAACTCACTAACCTATTCCATTGCCTAATTTACTGCTAACTATTAAATCAATCAACAAAAACATTTGGGGGGAATGTAAAAAGGGGGGGAAAGGGGTTTGCTATTCCCCTTTTTATATGCCCAAGCCCCTAGCCAGGCCTGTAGCCACAGGCTCAGCAAACTGTTCCTCCACAGTCGCTAAACCCTGTTGCTAGGCAGAACAGGCAGCCTAATGGAAAAAATGGGAGGGGGAGAGAAGAAAGCCTAACTCCCCTACTAATGAGCAGGGCGGGCAGAATCGCACCTGCGCAGGCTGGGCCTGTACTGGCCTCAACTCCCAGTGGGGGGTGTTTAAACAACCCTCCCAATGCCCCCAAGTATCCCCCAAGTGCTTTCTATGGTGCTCTGGCTCACTCTAGTGCACCTTATACCCCCAGCTCTTTCCGTTTTGGCCGAGGAACCAACGCAGGGAAAAGCGAGCACCTCTCTGCTCACTTGCTGCCTTAGAAAGAGGCCAGAGCCCGCCACATGCCGCCTTTTATAGGTGCGCATAACCGTTCTCTTCCCACATGATGTCGGCCCTCGTCACGTGACCCAGGTCAACCCGGCTCTGTCACATGACCACTGCCCGAGTGCATGCATACACACTATCGGGACCTGGGGTTTTCATTGCCCTGGCCTTCGCCACAACAGCAGCCCCAGGTAAATCCAGGACTTCGTTTTCTAATTGTACCAGTTCAGGTTCTGTAATATAATTTCGCAATTGTTCTTGACTTATTTCATCCAAAGTATTTTAGCCAATAAGCATTTTTAATGTAATTAATAAATACTGATGTTAGGTGGTATCCTGAGCTTTGAAGGTAGGCATATCTGACACAATATATAGTTCAGTCTTCTGGAAATCTGAGCTGTGTATTGTGAAAATTCTAAAAGGTTTGTTATACCTTTAACAAATAATGATTACATCTCTGAGTATATTGGCTAGCACCTTTCTTGCAAAATCACTTAAACTTTCAGTTATTCTCATTGCTTTTTTTCTTATTTTCTCTCAGAATTTCAAACTCTCTCTTTGCTTTAATGTATTTTTAATGGATGTCATTTAGATGCATTTGATGACAGCTGACTTTTCCTACAATTAGCACATCCACTACATTATTGAAAGTTCCATTTCAAATTCATCCCAAGTTTTCAAGGAAGCCTTAATGTCTAAAAAACTGGCAAAAACTGTTTCATTCATTCATTATTCAGCTTAATAGATGGCTTGTTTATGGTTGACATCACTATGACTAGCATAGCTCCCATCACTGGAAAGGCTGCCTGAGGTGTAAGCAGTCAATGATCTATGGTGACATCATAATATGCTTGATGGTAGACTATAGTACAATGTGCTGAGACTTAACCTGCCGCCCTTGCCTTAACCCTAACCCTAACTTATTATTTTTAAAAATTTATTCAGTCATAAATTGTTCCCAAAATTGCAACAAAAACCCGAAACGTGAAACTGACCATAGCCCTGTTCTCGGACTGCTCCCTAGAACTCAAAGTAACACCAAAGCAAGCCTGAGCCCCTGCCCTTACCTTAACCCTAACTTATTATTTTCATTTAATTTATTCAGTCATAAATTGTTCCCAAAATTGTAACAAAAACCCGAAACCAAAAACTGACCAAAGCCCTATTTTCGGATTGTGCCCTAGAACTCTACGTAATACTAAAGCAATCATAAACTGCTGCCCTTGCCTTAACCCTAACCCTAACTTATTATTTTTATTTAATTTATTCAGTCATAAATTGTCCCCAAAATTGTAACAAAAACCCGAAGCATGAAACTGACCATACCCCATTCTTAGACTGCGCCCTAGAACTCTACATAAAACTAAGGCAATGCTGTCCCGCTGCCCTTGCCTAACCCCTAACCCCTAACTCTAACTTATTATTTTTATTTAATTTATTCAGTCATAAATTGTTCCCAAAATTGTAACAAAAACCCGAAACATGAAACTGACCATAGCCCTATTCTTGGACTGTGCTCTAGAACTCAAAGTAACACTGAGGCAAGCCTGATCCCCTGCCCTTGCCTTAACCCTAACCCTAACTTAATATTTTTATTTAATGTATTCAGTCATAAATTTAATTTATTCAGTCATAAATACCCCATTCTCGGACTGCGCCCTAGAACTCTACGTAGCACTACTACTTCAGAAAAGATTCCAGTCATATGTGTAAGTTCATCTCATTGCTTTCCTTTCCATTTAATCAATTTTTAGTTGTTTAACAGCAATTTGTTGTAAAATTGGAACAGAAAAGTTGTGAGCTGTCCAGCCTTTCCTGTACTTATTTATATGCTCCTATGTTTCATTATTTAATGGGGCATACTTCTAAGAGAATATGCACAAGATGGCATGAAAGCCATAATGCATATTAAAGATATTATACTTTTGCCATCAACCAGTGTCCATACCAAATGTCATCAGGTTTATTATTATTTAGTAAAGTTATTATTAAAGTAATGATGTGATTCTAATAGACATATAAACATCCACCACAGATCATAAATACACCATGAATGTGGCAATAAAATACAAGAATCTTGTTTTATTTCATTTTGTGTTTCTTCTAGTGGAACACTATTTTACTAGTCTACTGATAAGAGAATTTTATATCTTCTCTATTCTTCTGACCACCTTTTCTACATTCAACTAATTTTCACATACTTAATCACATATTATTAGCTAAGATGGCATAATTTCTTTAAATTTAGCACAGATTTTTGGTTGTGTGTGTGTGCAAAATTCCCCAAGTTTAGCACTTGTGTACACACTTATGTATAGCATCATTGACTTTTAAATGTTGAAGTATTTTGATGTTTCTGTTTTATATTAGCAAAGACCTATATCACAATATATAAAATATGTACACAGGCACTCTTGATTGAACATTATGATACTGATGATTCTTTTGACTATTCTGGGTCCTTATAAATATCCTGTAAAACATTCATTATTAGCCTCACTTTGCTATGCTGTAAAATTTGTTAGAAATCTGGCTGATGAATCTCCTCTAAATTTTTGATGTCTGAGTAAGACTATGTAGGGTACTTTCATGGAGGAAAAAGTGTGTTTCTTGGATTGTATGATGTGAGATATGATTATTACCAATATTTAGCCTTATTTTCTGCAAGTAGACTTTAACACACAATGATTTAAGTCAGGACTGCTAGCACTTGGTTGGCTTTGAAACGTTGAGTTCTTAAGATTGTGTCAGGGGATTTTGAAGGGAGTTTTAATAAGAGTACCAGAGTAAATGGGTGTATTCCAATTGGGCTCTTTTCTAAGTTGGTTCAACTAATGTGTTTGAGGAACTGGGGGTCATATTAAAAGGAGAATCTGTACTAGGTCCCTGGTGAAAACAAAAAAAAAAACCAGTGTCACTAAATAAATACATGGGTTGCTAGATTGTTTTACTCTGAGGAAAACCTCACTCAAATACTTTGCAGTGAAACTTATGAGAGTGTGGAATTCTTAATGCAGAGATAAAAAGAGTAATTGGCTTCCTGGGGGATAGCTGGAATTCCTGCTCTTTGAAACAATGTGTGGGCTTGACATATCTACTGGAGATTGTTGTCGAGCAATTAGTGTTTTAAGGTACTGTTTTTGAAATACTTGAGAGTAAAATGAAGGCCTTTCAAACAAATAGAAAAATTGAGCAATGTGTCACCAATGCCGATGTGTTTATATACCGTATGTTACAATTAAATTGAATGTAACATCTTGAAGAGAGTTAGTTAGTGACCTGAGACAAACTTGTAGGACTTATGAAGAGAGATTTCTCTGACTGATAGAGAAGTGTCCCAAGTTGAGCAGCTGAAGAGCATTTTATGTTTTTTAAAAAATAATTATAAAGTTGGGAAAACACAAGGTAAAAAGAAATAAAGTGAAATCACCACATTCATGCTACTACATCACAATACTAATAGACCAAAGGGCTGCTCAGGCAAAGCATATGGGACTGTTGGAAGTTTTGGAGGGAAAATAACCTCAGGACACTGTTATAGTGTATGTAACTGGCATACACCTGAGAAAACAAACCCTGACCTACCAACATTACTCCTTAGATTATTCCATAAATATGGCAAGTCTGATCCTCTGGGTCAAGTGCATGTAACATTGAAGCCACAGTCAGGTGATAAATAATATTAAATATTCAGTACTATAATGTATATGACAAAAAATAAAATAATTTTAAAAAGTGGAGGTTGCAGTTCCCCTTTGAATGGAGCTAAATAATCTTGACAGATCCAGGAGAAATGGATTATAGGCATGTGATTGGGGCACACATGTGCACTAGAAATGGCTTAGTGTGAAGATTGCATATATACCTAGTATCCTTTTGTAAACTGGCAGAGCCTCCGGCTTGAGACCTGCTCTCAGCAAAGACAGTAGCACACTGAACCTTACCACATATATACAGTTCAAGAACCAATGCTTACAGCAGTTACATACCATGTGACACTTAACATACTGTCCGGGGGTCGCTGCGGCGACGCGCCCCGGACTCAACCAGCCGGGGGGCGGGGCTCGCCGCGACTCAGCAGCTGAGCCCTGCGGCGGCCCGCCCCGGCTGGGAAGCCCCGGCAGGGAGCCGAAGCGGCCGGGCGAAACCGAGGCGGCGCAGCTGCGGCTCGTCAGGCCGCCGGCGCAGCTGCAGCGCATTGCGGCAGCCGGGCGCTGCCGTGTAGCGGGGACTGCCCCAGAAGCCGGGAGGAAAGGATATAAGGGGGAGGTGGCCGGGAGAGGGGGGCTGGTCGTGACAGGGCGAGGGAGGGTGTTGCGGGAGCCCGGAGAGGGAAGTGCAGTCACGGGAGTCGGAGGGGCCGCAAGGCAGTGCCTGAGCGGAGGGGAAGGAGAGTCGGGGAAGGAGTGGAAAGGGGAGGAGGCAGAAGAAGGAGAGACAGGAGAGGTCGAGACGGAGAAGGGAGAGACCAGGACGGAGAAGGGAGAGGTCAAGACGGAGAAGGGAGAGACCAGGACGGAGAAGGGAGAGGGAGAGGGAGAGGAGAGGGAGAACGGGGGAACGGTGGAGGAAGGCGGCGAGGCGGAACGCAGGCGACGCATGGGGACTGCCGCTGCCTCTCTGGGGTGCGAGCGCGAACGTCCAGCCCGAGCGACAGCAGCCCCTTGGGGAGGGGCGAATGGCCCCAATTGGGGGTAGGACAAGGGCCTGAGAGGAAGGGAGGGGCTCTTTCCCCCCTTCTGCGTGACACCCTGTGGTTCAGGCAGCTGACATTTCTAAGACCCCCGAAGACCGGGGCTCGAGACGAGGAGACCAACACCTCGGAAAGGGATGGTGGGACGGCTTGTCAGCCTCAACCGCAGGAGGGGGAGGGGGATCGCCACACATACAAATTAGGTATACTAGCTGACTCAGCAGGAACACGAAAGAATACAGTCAGGCAGCTGTTACCAATCTGACTACTGACAATCAATAGGCCCCCTTGTAGTAAAAAGCCTTTTCAGAATATTTCAGTACAAGTTCTAGGAGAAAGAGAAGGGGATTGTTCCTGGGGTCATTCAGAAGCTGTCTACTCATCCAGTCAGGATAACTGAACCAGGAGAGAACTTGTTTCAGTACTTCAGTTTCTACCTTTTGTTCTGTTCATGCTGGAAAGCATGGAAGAAAGTAGGTCTCAGATACCAAGAAGAAGACAAGGATGGCAATCAAGTCTCTGAGTCTGGGGACTAGAATCCAAAAGTTTTGTCCCCAGGCTTTCTCTGTTAGCACAACCATATATAAATCATTTAAATAATAGAAAACTGCAACGTATCAGCACTGAAAAGGCCCAATTCCAGATGGGCTGTACCTCATTTAGTTTCAGTTTTTAGCATCTTTATTTGGAAGGACAGAATCTCAACTTTCTTTCTTTCTTTCTTTCTTTCTTTCTTTCTTTCTTTCTTTCTTTCTTTCTTTCTTTCTTTCTTTCTTTCTTTCTTTCTTTCTTTCTTTCTTTCTTTCTTTCTTAAACTTGATAGACCACCCACCCCCAGTAAAAACAGCCCAATCCAGTAAAAACATTAACATTAAAATCCAGTTAAAACCAAAGAACAATATCCAGCCCTGAATCCAGATCAAGATGACAACATCAGTAAACAAAACTCTCAGAGAGTGGTCAACTAGGAGAAATATAAACTATAGTATATAATATAAAATACAGGGAATTGCACCCTCAACAGCTGACCTCCCCAAAAGCCCGGCAGAACAACTCTTGCAGGACATGTGGAACTGTTCTAAGTCCCACAGGGCCTGGATTGTTGGAAGAAGAGTCTTCCACCAGACTGGGGCCAGGGCACTAAAAGCCCTGACCCTGGTAGAGGCCATTCGTATCATAGAGGGGCCAGGGACCACCAGTAAATTGGCCTCTGCTGAGCACAGAGGCCGAACAGAAACATATGGGAGCAGATGGTCTCTAAGATATGAAAGCCCCAGGCTGCGAAAAGCCTTAAAGGTTAAAACCAGCACTTTAAAGATGATCCGGAATCCACAGGAGCCAGTGCAGTTGGCACAGCACGGGAGAGATGTGGTCTTGTATTGAACTACCTGTGAGAAGACAGGCCACTGCATTCTGGACCAACTTCAGCTTCCAGATCAGCCGTAAGAGAAGGCCCGCATAGAACGAGTTATAATAGTCTAACCTGGAGGTGACCATTGCATGGATCACCATGGGCAGGTCAGTTTCAGTTTGGGAGAGGTATGGGGCCAGTCGATGGCGCTTGGCATAGATGGGAAAATGCCACCTGGGCCACACGGGCAACCTGGGACCATAGAGAGGGATGAGTCCAGGCAAACTCCCAGGTGCCAAGCAGATCCTCTCCCTCTTAATTTCTCCTGCTATGTGGATCCCCCACATCACAGGTTAGGAATGTGGAACAACAGGGAGGCAAAATTTGAGCTCCCAATTACTACTTTGCTTCAGTCTTCCTAGAACTTCGCCACCCGTAGCAACTTGGGTGGGTTTGGAAAGACTTTTGAGGTGATAAATTAATCACAAAATATTTATTTATTATTTTTGGTACATTGACTATTTGAGTTTTTTGATGTGTTCCAGACAAACAACAAGTTCACCTTGACTGGAAAGCTACTTTGCAAGCTACTTGAAAATAATATACCATCTGATCAGTGTGTACTACTGCTATTCCTTCTAGAGCCACTTTCCATAGAAAGTGCTTTCATGATCACTAACTTTATTTTATTTCTGCACTCTACCAGCAAAGATTAAAGTGAACTGTATTTTGGTCTCCACTGCACATACTTATACTTTTGGACTTTTGAAAATTTACTTTTTAACTAAGCACTTATTTTTTGCTTGTTCTAGGAAATTTGCCTTATGATCAGCAGACCCATATAGCTCACAAGCAGATCAAATAGAGTAAATCTTGATCTAATATAAATTGGTGCTGCAATCTGTGTCTTCATTACTAATGATCCAAGCCATTTAGCTACTATTCCCACTTGTCCAAGGAGCAAAAGAAGTCAAGCTCCATTGCTGTGCAATTTCCATTTGTTTCAGTGCATTTCACTGAAATGAATGAAAGTTGTGCTACGGTATAGTGGTTGACCAATTGTGCCTGAAGTCTCTAGACTGTAATGAAGGCTCAGTGGATCTGAAGGCTTTTTTCACTTGGTAATAAGACTTAACATTTGCTATCAGTATTACGATAACAAATACTTGGCAAATGAAAAGCTCATTTCTGGTAAAAGGTGTCACACACCAGATATGATTATTCTTGATGGTGTTATAGAAAATATTTCATTTCATTGCCTTGGTTTAGACATCATGTGGAACCATTATTTTATTATATTAACTGTGGTCATTGTGGTTGTCTAAATGTGCGCCACTCCACTAACTATGATAAGTTTGAGTCCCTCAAACCAAGATCTGAAATTAACAACCGGAAGTCTTAACTCTGATTTCACATTATGTCTCAGACATCCTAATTTAGTTCTCTGCAATCTTTCTAGTCTACAGAGAGCATGCAATGAAGTCAGTATTTGTTCAAGACAAACCAGGGTTTCAGTGATTGTTTGCTGAAGCCTGGTTTGGTAAACTAGCCATAGGCCTTTTCTGCACAAATCTCTTAAAATGTTTGTAAAATGTTTTCAGTCCATCCCTTTCGTTTGCACTCACCCCCTTCAAACGATTCCTGGCTGCCATTTTCTGTTTTTCCCTGTTTATTCCCAGTGTGTGAACAAATCTGTGTTTTATGCTTCACAGCCTCATGCTGCAGTTTGCGGAGTCTTCTGTAGTTGATGCTGGGAAGATTAAACCTCCCAAATCAAAAATGCTCTGAAATACTCCAAAAACAGCACAAGAAGCTCAAAGAGTGATCTCACAAAATGGCATCTTAAAGGGACAACACACAAATGAAGTTTTCTTAAAAAAAACATTTCAGTCAAAAGGATTGCTAGAAAAAGTAATTCATTTAAAATGTTTTGAAACTGGAAATAAAACCTTTTGGGAGGAAAAAACTTTGCAGAAATCCACCTCAAAATGCCCCCCACCCATCCTGAAAATGTTTTATTTGTGCTGTCTGGAAAGGCTATAGTTAAAATAAACATTGTTTTTGTGTCAGGTCTGCACTTAATAAAATATATTCAATATATTCAATATATAATCTGTCCCTGCTGGTATAAACCATCTAGAAGGACACTATCAAGGCCTGTTTCACATGCAGCTATGCATACAGATAGGGATTTTCAGTCTCAGGAGAGCTCTTCTTGTCTCCAGTGGAGGACTCTGGCTTTCCCATATGTAAATTCAGTTTTGAAGCTCTTCCACAAGGGTGTTTATGCAAATTGTCCTTTGCCATCATTTGCATCAACTTTCTTTACATACTTTGGAAAAATTGTGTTTGTATTCATCCTTTTGGTATATTTACAAAAGCTGCCTGAACTATTGTAAGGAACCTCAAAGGACTCGAAACAAAGGAACTGAGTTCAGTACGTTTATTCCATAAACTTCAACGATCGCATGACACGGGATGCAGATTCTGACTTTCCCGGGCTTCAGGTGTCACTTTTACGGAACCTTCAGCCACCTCCCCCAAACGTCCCAGCAGTTTTCCCACGACAGAGCAGAAACAAGCTTCAAACACACAAGATAATCACAGCAGGGTTAAGGTTACCACCAACCAATTCGGCACGAAGCTTCCAGAACGAGGAATGCGCCAAGTGCCAGGCAGAAAGAGCAGAAACTAACCCCACCCTTACACTCACACTCTCCACGAAAAGCCCCCTCTCCCCCGGTTTAAGAGGGAAAGCCTTTATGAAAAGCAGCGATCAGTAAGGGGGCGCCAATAGTTTTCAACATTAACCGCACCCATTGATCATGGCCCAGGGATATCCCACCCAGGATTCACCAAATATTAAAATGTTTGCGTATGTAACGCAGAATCCAGAATAATAGCGTCGATTTTCGTGAGGTGTTTGTGGCCATCAACGATCACCGGGCGGGGAACCTCCGTTGCGGTCGCGTACAAGGACATCTGAATCTGGAGCCCACTTCTGAGTAAGCTTAGAATGAAATACAGGGTGAATATTACTGAGAGAATTGGGCAACTCCAACCCAGCAGAAGTCACATCGTTGATCACCTGGGTGATCCCTAAACGGCTCTGCGAATTTCTTGCCTAGCTTAGAATATTTATGCACATCCCTAAGGTTTTTTGGTGGACAAATAAACCCACGCCTTCACTCTGCAGAGGAAAAATCCATTCTATGTTTGTCCATTATCTTTTACTTCCTGCCGCGAGCGAGAGCGCAGGAAGAGACGGATTTCCAACCTTCAGCTTTTCAGAGACCGGATCCAGTCACCAAAGTCAGGGGGTTGGAGCCGCATGATCGGGAGAGCTGGGGTAACGGGGGGAACGAACGCAATTCAGACCACTTCAAAATGGAGCTCTTATTGGTGCTGCTGTGAACCGCTAAGTTGTAGGCATACCTCGGCAAAAGGAAGAAGCTCCATTCAGTTAATATCCTGATGATAGTTGGTGTAGTTAACGCAGGTACCGTTCAAGCGCTCTGTTGGTCCATTCGGGTTCATTGCCGTCACTTCTTGCACACATGGTAATGGGCAGCCATTGGTACGAGGGGTCAGTTCCCAACAACTCCAGGAACGCTTTCCAGAATTTAGATATGAACTGTGGGCCCCTGTCGGAGATCACTCTCCGCCGGCGATGAATGTAAACGATAAAAATGTTGAAAAAACAAATTGGCCAATTTAGGCGTCACCAAGGGAATGGTGGAACACGGAACGAAGTGCGTTCTGGCTCTGGAAAAGAGGTCCACCACTACCCAAAGTACTGTATTACCATGGCTTTCAAGGAGATCTGTGATGAAATCCATGGAAATCACTCTGCCACGTCCGAGCCGTACGTACGGGATGGGTCGTAGTAATCCGTGCGGCGCGTTTACTTTCAGGGATGGCCTTTAGCCTCCTGCACACGCCGGACACCCTTTATGTATGCCTCAATGTCCTTGCGCGATGGAAAGCGCCACCAAAACTGCCTCCCTAAGTAGGTGGTGAAGCCTGCCAAAAAATCCAAAGTGCGTCCTTCCGGCTTTGTCGGGCCATGACCCGCCACAGCCAGTAGAACCTGCTTAAGTGTAAGGCCGTCGGGTAACGCATACCAGCAGTCCTCCTCCTGCCTCCACACTCCCTTGTGAACTTGCAGGAGGGGCTGGGTCAGATTCTTCTTTCGGAACCTCCTGTCGTCCCGCCTCCTCCAGATGATGTAGAAATGGGGATACAATGTCCAGGACCTTCACGGGGGAATGTTTTGGGGGCGTAACGGTCTGGGATCGGGTTACCGTCAATCCCAATTGAGAAGGTGTGAGAATGGTACGAGGCATGGCACGTAAGGAAGTGTCCGTCCCCCTGGGGAGGCGGGATAGGGCGTCAGCTAATTTGTTACTATTACCAGGGAAAAAACGGACAGTGAATCCGCATAATGTAAGGAACCTCAAAGGACTCGAAACAAAGGAACTGAGTTCAGTACGTTTATTCCATAAACTTCAACGATCGCATTACACGGGATGCGGATTCTGACTTTCCCGGGCTTCAGGTGTCGCTTTTACGGAACCTTCAGCCACCTCCCCCAAACGTCCCAGCAGTTTTCCCACGACAGAGCAGAAACAAGCTTCAAACACACAAGATAATCACAGCAGGGTTAAGGCCACAACCACCCCGGGCACGAAGCCCAGAACGAGGAATGCGCCAAGGCCAGGCAGAAAGAGCAGAAACTAACCCCCACCCTTACAACTATGTTTTTATTTGTTTCAGTGGTACAGGCATTTAATGGTATAGTGGTGAAGAGCATTGGATCTGGAGAACTGGGTTCGATTCTCTATTTCTTCTAATCTGCTGGGTGATCTTGGGCCAGTCATAGTTTTTTCTGAACTACCTCAGCCCACACAGAGGCAGGCAACAGCAAACCACCTTTGAACACACTGACATATTGTTATTTGATTTTATTGGATTATAACTTTTAATTGGCTTTTTATTGCATTTGAAAAAAAAAAGTTGGCAGCTATATGTGGAAAACTGGGATTACATTTATTCATTAAAATAGTTTTAAAATAGTATCCATTAGAAGTTCAATAGTCAATTTCTTCTGCTTGATTAGTAACCAATTTCTTGTGCTTAAGTGGATTTAGAAGCTTGGAACTCTAGGACTGCTTGGTTACAATTCAATCCTATGCATAGTTGGATCAGTGAAAATTCTTTTTTTCTTTTTTGCTTTGCTTGACTGAATGGTACGCTGCCATCTACTAGCAGTGTTATTGCAACAGGGCACTTATACAGATCAGTGTCTTCAACATCCATATGCAGCTGATAGCAAAGCTATGGACAAAAACTTAAAATAGATTTATGGTGAAATTGTCCCACAAGCACTCCTTTGGACTTTACTGTGTTCTTGTCAGCGCTTAAGAGCATCTCCGGGGATGGGGTGAGGACCCGAGTGGAAGTAATTTTTTTTTTGGAGCGAGAGGAGGATGGATTGCATTTTAAATGCATGAAGTGTCAGACTCAAGCAAGTCCCTTTATTGCTGTGCCATGAATTAAGACATAGGCAAAATCCCCAGTGGGCTAGCATAAACCAATATGTATTTATTCTTTCCTACCTCTCTACATCACCATTTTACTTATTCTCCACACAGCCTCAAAGAGAAACTCTTTCCAATGCATTCTCTTTTCATAAAAAACACACAAACCCACAGCAATCATGATTCTGTCCATACTGGTTCTTTTTGCTGTCATGAGGTCCTCTTGCAAAGGGGCTTACAAACGCCTTTCCCTCCCAAAGACCCTGTGAGATGGGTGGGGCTGAGAGAGCTCCAAAGAGCTGTGACTTGCCCAAGATCACCCGGCTGTCATGTGTTGGAGTGCACAGGCTAATCTAGTTCCTCAGATAAGCCTCCCCAGCTGAAGTAGCAGAGCGGGGAATCAAACCCGGTTCTCCAGATTAGAGTGCACCTTCTCTTAACCACTACACCACTGCTGTTCAGTGGCTTCAGTGGACTGAAGTAACTATGCAATAGGATTGTACTATTTAAAAATCTGAAATAACTAGCTTCCTAGGGTTACAGTATCATAGATTTTGCTCCCCTGAACTGGGCTAGTTCAGTTTCAGAAAAGCCAACTATCTAGTTTCTTTCTACCTAATTCTCTAATCCAGTGACATCTGGACAATGGTGGAAGATTGTCTATGAATTCTTTGGATTTTCCATTTTCTTTGTAACAGCAGGTTGATTTAGCAGGGTTGCTTTTATTTTGTCTGTGTTAATCTCTGTGGATTTCCTAACACACTGAAACATTCTGTCATTTTGATGGTTACAGTCTACTGAGCAAATACTGTCAGCAAACAACTACCAATGACTTTTTTTCCTTGAGTGGAAATAGCTAGTTTAGAGCTTACTGTAATAGAATATAAATGAGATTATCTTTGCATGTATTATGTTGTATTTACGCACAATGAGTTTCATCTGCCACTTGAATATCCTTTTGGTGTATTTGAGATTATTCTAAACCATCTGTTTAATGTTGTTTGAATAGTCAGTTAACTGTAGAATTAAGAAGAAAGTTAATAAACATATTAGAACATGCAGAGCCAAATATATGTGCTGTTATATGAGCACTGAATGATCTTTGCTCAAAAATAGTCACTAACACAAGTATTACATTATTGTGAGTCATTTGCTGTACAGACACAGCCTAAAAGATGAGGGAATGGGGAGACAAACAACCAGATCTTGTACACTTGATAGAATGGCTGTAAATGAGTAGGCAAGCAAGCCACTGCTTATGAAACTGGGCCCACAGTTGGGAAGGCATTCTATGCCAGTTTTTGGAATCCATATATTAACATGTAAATAGTTCATCCTGAGTCTTCCATAGGTACACTCTGGCTTTGTGAAAAACATTTCTTCATACTTGTTATCTATCTGTCAAATACATTATAATGCTATCCAATGGCTGCTGCTGTTCTTCTGAGATTTACATTATATTTCCACAAATGATCTTCTTGTTTAAAAAAATGATTTTTACATAGTTAGGTTTCCCAGAAGAATTCAAGATTACTACAGACATTTTGTTAATAAGGCTTTCCTGTGCCTGATTAACCAAGATAAAAATTCTGTTTCAAAGCAAGGTTTCATAATATAATAACATACCCATCTGTTTCATACCAAGATTAGGGAACATTAAAATGGTTATCTGGAAAAAAAAAATACCATCATTGCTTTTGTAATCTATTCTAACAGCTCAATCCTAATGGGGATCCGAATCACACTGTGGACTGTGTTGATGCAGGTGCCCCCTACATTGGCTCAAGGTTCACCCCTGCCAGTGGAAGTGGCAAAGGTGCTAGTGGCTGGCCTCCCCTTAGCTCCATGAGGGTAAAACGTGTAAATCGAGGTTGCAGTGGAGCTGTGCTGGCATCCAATCAGATGCTCACGTGGGTTTGTGGACAGCTGCATTGTGACCTACACCATGCTTTTGTGTGGCATAAGTCCATTAAAGCCTATGGAGGGCTTTCTGGCTGGGGGAGTTGGTTTTTCTGCCTTCCTGTGCTGCCAGAAATCCCTCTGGAAGTGGAGGGATGGTGCCACTGAGGATTGGACTACCTGAAATGGGGATACATAGAAATGCACAATATATACCAACTATAGTGATTAATTGGGTGACATAAAGTTTCTCTTCGTAGAGAATGGGCCACCAATTGTTAAAATACGGACCTGTTCTCCTCTACGAATAGAGATGCCTCCAAAATTCTGTTCATTCTAATTTCTCCCTAGGATTTTGAGTTCCAAATTGACTATTCCTGTTTTTAAAGAGAATTGGATGCATTAGCAGCTATCCAATATTCTGTTGCTTATTTCTGAATGTTGTGTGTAACATTATACATGCCCTGTTTGCCAAACCTTTCTGTTCTTTCATGGATTTTTAAAATTTCCACTTAAGCAATATTCACTCAGATACATGTTTGTTTGTTTGTTTGTTTGTTTGTTTATTCATTTGCCATCAAGTTACAGCTGTCTTATGGAAACCCTGTAGGGTTTTCAAGGCAAGAGATGTTCAGATGTAGTTTGTCATTGCCTTCGTATGAGTCATTCTCCTGGTGTTCCAAATACATGCCAGAACTGAGGCAATGGAAAATTATGTGTCATCAAATTTCAGAATATTTTTTGACATTGAAAGTTAAACTTAAATTCTAGTAGAATTTAAAATAAAGCTGAGGCAAGATAGGAAACTAAAGTACCGGTAATAGGATACATATTCTTATCCATAACTGCAGTGTGTCCCCCTATTTAATGATTTACTTTTCTCATACAAATGAATCCTTTTTCCAAGTCTTACTGACTGCAGCCAGTTCATTTTGTCCCATAGAAGTTAATGAGGGCCTCTAATAATAGATCTCAGTCTAATCTGTGTTGCTTCACTGTGAGTTGCATGCATGCTAGAGTGGCAGATGGACTTTGGAAATTGTCACAGATATATTGATGTGAGGAGCTTATTCATTGGGGGTTGCATTGGATTGACAGGAGAAGATGAAAGCTATGACATTTTGGAGCTTTTAAATGCGATTTTCAAATAACTGTGAAATAATAATAAGATATAGATGAAGTGCTGTAAATCTTTTGAAGTTTAAAGTGCAAACCTTTTAAATGCTTGGCATAATGGCATTATGCCATTATGGTGTCATAATGTGATATGAATTTATATCACTAGTATATGAAGAACGTTGTCTGCCTGAACAGTAATATCATGGAGTTAGAGAAGGTACAGTAAAGGCAATGAAAATGAACGGAGGTTTGAACTTCAAACTTAAACCATTTTTTCTGGCATGTCGAAAAAATAGCTGGAGTGGGAGGCATTTCAGAGATTTATTAAAACTGAGAGCCCAGATTTTATCCTTGAATTGATGAGCACTCACATGAAAATTAATGTTCTCAAAGATAAAGTGATACTGAAATAGCTTTACATAGGGCCACAATATACAAGATAGGCAGAACAATTTCTGGAGGCACCACCATGACTCACACATTCTCTACAAAGGACATAGCAAAATTGTACGCTTCTTTGTAAACGGCAAGGTGTATTTGCAGTTTCCAGCTGATTCAATGAGATATAAAAGGGCTGTTCTAATTCTTGGTGGAATATTAGAGACATGTTCAGTGGAGGTTGTGGTGCTGCACTTGCTTCTTCTTAACTCCTAACATTCAAGATATTCTGTATTTTGGCACTTGGGGCCTCTATATATTATAGAATATCTTACTCTTTATGAATCTGTATACCTTTTAGGGATCAACTATGCTCAAGGTGTCCACTGTGCATTGGGGATGAATGTCTTTTGTGGCAAGATTTCTTGTATGGATGTATTTTCTCAAGCCCCATTTTCACTTTCCATTCTCTCTCACACAAGACCACTTCAAGCACAATTTTAATTTGCTTCATCACCAGAGTGGGACATATTTGCCAGTGAGCACAGCTTTGCCCTGGACATCTTCCCTGTATCCATAGTCAGCCTTTTCCACATCCCCTCACTGCCACCTACACCTTCCCCCATATACCCCTTTCCATGTTGCTGGCTCTTTCATGTCACAGCAGAGATGCTCACTCACACGGGCTTAGCCAAAACAAACTGACCTCTAATTCTCTTATTGTAATATCAATATAATCATAACAGAGAGTACTTGGAAATAATAAGCCTCTCTTTCCTCCAGCAGTGGCAGCAGCAGGAAGTGTGTGAAAGGAAGAGAGGGGAAAGGGAGAGAGTATCAGCTCTAGGATGATCTGTTTCTTAGCAACCTATGGCCAGGGAATTGCTTTGGCTCTTTCATTTGGGGGTGGGGGATTATTTTGGGAACAGGCATATCACTATAAGTGCAGTTTGAAGGGCTAAACTAACTATCAAGTATAATGAGATCTGTGTCTTTAAGGATTATTTAATGGGTGGAGTTAAAGGAACCAGGCCCAAGAGAGTTCTCTGCAGAAAAGCTATGTGGTAAGAGTGAGTGCTCCTCACATGTAAACAGAGAAACGTGAGGAGAGCCCACTACAAGCCCACTTTGCAGAGAAGAGTCCTAAGATAAGTGTTTCATGAATAATGGGCCAGGGTCTGCTGAGAGGATGCTTTCTAAGTAATAACATAATTGTTTCAGTTAGTGATGAGAGGAACAAATACTCCTTTGCTGTTGTTTCAAGGATGTGGAGTGTTATGCAAGTAATTCAGAAATGTTCATCTCTTTTAATTTTCTGAGAACTATGTCTTAACTTTTAAGAACAATACATTTTCAGTTATTGTGTATTTTACATACCTTTTATGGAGAAAATTCAGCATATAAAAGCTATTTTTGTGAATATCATGACTTGTGTTTCATCCTCACAAGCAAGAAGCAAAATTGAAATGGGAGATTCAATATGAACTAACAATCGTGCAGAATTTGGTCTTTCTTTTTTAGATTTGGAAGAGAAGATAGGAGTTAGATTAAGGACGTGAATGTTCTTTGTTGTGCAGGGGTTTGGACTAGATGACCCTCATGTTCCTTCTAGCTCTATGATTTGAAGTCCACAAGAGATGAGTCAGATGAAGAGTTAGGTCTGGGTTACCAAAACTGATAAATGTATAAATTTGAACTGTTGCATATGGTCTCTAAATAGAAAAAATGAAACAAAACCCCGCTGTTTTGAGAAATATTGTGTTACAGTGGAATAAATAGCCCATTTTTACCCATGTGGTTATTTTCCTTATTTCATGTTTTTTTTTTAATTTCAAATCAAAGCAGCCACTTGGAAATCTGTTTTAGTTTAAAGAGAAAGAGATTTTCCTACCACTACATTTAGGGATAACAGTATTAACATTTTCTTCATTAATATATTAATCAAAACATTTCAAAATCTGGATCTTGAAAATGTCATTACAGAAAAAGAGAATAATGTTCTTTAATTACTAATGCAGATATGATAGTTCTTTCTATGAGCAGATATAGCACGGACTGTTCTAATTCCCATAACAGAATGGATGCAGCATTCAGGAAGAGTTTAGGGAGTTCACTAATTCCTAGAAAAAAAGTTAAGGTGCTCCAAAAGAAGGAATGCTAGGAGGGGAAGATAAAGAATGACTGCAACCCATCTATTTTTAAAATATCCTGCAATTAACATCTTGCCAGTTTTCCTAACCCCATTTCCCAGTTCAACAACAACAACAACAAAACAAACCCAACCAGTAATAATTTGCAAGTAGATTAATTGAAAGTGTCCAAATTCTCTATCAGGAGCACAGGTTTATTGTGAAACCAGTTTATTGTGGGAAAATCTGAATAACATGGCATTTAACCTTAAATGAAAACATTTCAATCTTTATCTCTTTTAGGACTGGTTATCTAGTTTATCCTCAAGTTTATCTAATTCCCTACAATAAATCTTGAATTGTCTCTGCTGATTAATGATAATCAAAAATATGCCACAGCCTGATCACAGTGCTGTTGCTGAGATCTTGACCTTATTTAGTCTTCAAAGTAAACAATAATTGGAATTCCAAAGAGAACCAGTTCAAGTCTAGTAAGATATGGCAGGATCAAAGGTATTGAATCCCTGATGACAGCATCAAGACCCCCTCTATGGACCCGTGTGTTCTGAGATGGATTGGGCTCTCCGAAATGAATGAGGGAATAATGCAGTAATGGTGAAATACACTTTGGCAGAGATGTGAGAGAACAATCCTAAACATGTCTATTCAGAAGTAAACCCCATTCCGTTTAATGGGAATTATTCCCCTGTAGTCACAACAGAAAGAAGTCTGAGGTCATTGTAGGCATTTTTAGCTCAATGTACATCTATAGGTCCAAAATAGATGCATCTAACAGATTATTAAAGATGGCATTCACCATCAAGTCTGAGTTGTTCTGGATTATCAATGTTAAATGAGGCATAAGTTTTGATACCTCAGCTGCCTCATAATATATCCTATTTTTGTCAACGTCCTTCCTCAGTGATAGAACATTTTATTGCTAGAACACATAAGAGTTGAGCCTTTTGAGCCCACATGATCTATTTCTGCTCTTCATGTGCTCTTGTGTCTCACTGTGTGTTTGTATTTTTAAACAAATTTATATAAATATTTTAAACTCAATTTGGACTCTTGCTTCTCTGTGGAATATCAATTGCCAGAATTCCTTCCCCGTAGATACAGTCTAAAAGATCCCCTCTCGGCCCCTCTTGCTGCCAACGTGAGAGCTCATTCCCCTTTGCTACTTTTGTGCTGTTATATTTTTAGCAGCTGGTGGAGAATCCCTTTAATAAAATCCTTACCCCTGTTAAGGCCGTAACATATCTTTAGAAGGGAAACAAATGTCAGTGAACTTCTGATCTTAGTAAACTGGTATAGATTTATTGTAATGAAATTTCATTGCTATTATTAGATCCCAGATTTCTTCCAGTCTTATGGGATGAATTCTTATACAACAGCCTCTTTACATCTTGATTCAGTGCAGCAAATGCATGAGGTAAATTTTAATACCCAACAACAAAAAAAGCTACTTGAAAGTAGTGCTGCATAACTTACATTTTTACAGTGACATGAAACGTTGAGCTAGATCAGGGCTTTCTCATGGTGACATACAGTGGCTGCCATCAGAAAACTGTATATTTTACATTCATGAAATGGCATTTAAATTTTCCTGTATAAACTCCATTAGGTACAGGCATGAAATAGTAATAGATTTGTATTTTCACTTATAATAACTGAAAGCTTGTACTTTTCTTAAACATCTTTCATGTACTTTCTCTTGTTCAGTGAAGCAAAAGATGTGGATAGTGTTTGCTTTTTGAATAGAAAGGAAATAAAATGGCAAGTTGCCAATTTCTCAGTTTCCAAATGAGTGTATGGCTAAAAAGAATGCACTTTTCTCCATATCATTTCTACCCTGCTTGTTTCTGAAGTGACTCCATGAGTGTGTACAATGACAAAAGTCCAGTTGGAAACATTGATAGTTATTCATCCAAAAATTCCTCTGCAAGATCCAAAGGAAACAGAGGAGTCTGCTTATTCAGTCTTTATGGGGAAAGGAGAGTAGATAACAGTACTGATATGTCCGTGCATCTACATCGTGATCCAGATGACAGTTTTCCCTCTGACTTGAGGTCAGAATCTGAAGCTACATCCTGGCTTTCTCAGGAGAACAATGTTGGGGATCCAGTCCCAGTCTTCCCAATGGAGGATTTTTGGCTCTATTCAGAGCAACTAATCCAGAGGGTGAAAGATCTGGATATTGACTATATTAAGTTGGATCTGAGATTCCTGAATCATAAGTGTGTTATATGGCACCAATGTGGGGTGAATTGCCCTCCTATTAATCAAGGGTATTCAGGAATAGCTGAGGCCACATGGGTTAACACTTTAAGCCAGACTTCCATTAAGAAAGTGTAAATTTTATATAAGATAAAATAAGAAGGATTTAAATTCCTCTTCCATGACCCAGTGCCCAATTCAATAGTTACAGGGGTGCTGCACTCATGTTACAGATTTGACTCCCATTCTTCCCCTATGGATAAGGAGGGAAGGAAGTTAGACACTTCAGGCAGAAAAGTGTATTCTATATGTGCTTTGGGTCTTACAGTATGCAATTTCATTGCTGTGATGGGGTGCTACCAGATGTTCCTTTGGGACAGTATGGTACAATGTATTGATTCCCTACCAGAGGATATAAAGACTCTAGGCAAGGTCTTGTTTGCTGAAGGATTTAGGTTAAGAAAAAAGCAATTGAATGCTGTGAACATATGGCTTTAGCTTCTGGAGTGATGCTGAGAAGACATGCTTGGCTGTGAGCTTCCTCCTTACACCCTAGCATCACGACTAGAGTTGAAGACCTCCCTTTTCAGGACAAGAACCTCTTCAGTGAGGAGACTCATACTGTCCTGGATAGGATGAGAAAAAATACACTTACAGCAAAATCATTGGGCATTACCTCCCAGGATGCTAGTGAGTTTAAACAGTCGTACATCTGAGGAATCATTAGAGCTATCATCCCGCCTGGTATTCCTGATAAACCCGGAACTGGGAAGCTGTAATTCTTCCTCTTCTGCTGGACAATAATAATAACTGGCATGGCTCTTGTGAGTGTCTCAGTGTTCTTCCTCTAATGAACTGTCAGCCGGGAGGTGGGGGGCATGACACAAGCTATCTGACACTTTCTGCAGTCCTGAATTGAGCCACCCAAAAACCGTTACAGAATACTGTATAGCATTGCTTTTCTTCTTGGCAATTTGCCTTAAAATACTAGCAAAAAAGAAGAAAGAGGAGGAGGAGGAGGAGGAGGAGGAGGAGGAGGAGGAGGAATTTGGATTTATATTCTGGTTTTCTCTCCTGTAAGAAGTTTCAAAGCAGTTTATGAACTCTTTCCCTTCCTCTCCCCACAACAGACACCTTGTCAGGTAGATGGGGCTGAAAGAGTTCAGAGAGAACTGTTACTAGCCCAAGGTCACCCAGCAGGATTAATGTGTAGGAATGGGAAAACAAATCCAATTCACCAGATAAGAGTCCACTGCTCATGTGGAAGAGTGAGGAGTCAAACCCAGCTCTCCAGATTAGAGTCCACTACTCTTAACCACTACACCACACTGGCTCTTAACACTTTATTATATTTGTTCTATAATGGTGCTTGTTCTCTTGCAGATGAAGGTACCAGGCATGCTCTGTCAGGCCTCTTTCACAAACTAAATATCTTTTATTCCTTCTCTCTTCTTCTGTCTGCCTTCTAGGGGTGCAAAACTGTTCCCTGTACTAACTTGGCAAATTAGAATTTCAATTGTGTATGAAACTGGACATTTTATTTATGTAATTCATTTATACCCTGGTTTTTTACCCAAATGGGGACCCAAAGCAGCTTACATCAGTCTCCTCTCCTCCATTTTATCTTCACAACAACCCTGTGAGATTATTATGCTGAGAGAGTGTGACTGGCCCAAAGGTTACACAACAAGCTTCCATAGCCTGAACGGGGATTTGAACCTTTGTCTCCCAAATATTAGTCTGACAGTCTTAACCCCTGAACCACAGTGGCTCTTCCTGACACTGTTTTAGAAAACTGGACAGTAAGATTCCACAAAAGAGCTGTAAAGTCAATGAAAATTTGATTTTAATTTAATAGAAACAAAAAAAAATACAACTGGAAATCTGCTACCCATTGAACACAATCATAGCAAAAAAATGAATAGAATTACAAAGCAAAATAGGATTATTAATGAAAATAGTGACAAGAAATGAAGATTTTTGAAAAATAAAAATGAAATCAATGTGTTCATATCCCTAACAGCTATAAGTGTATTATGAACATATTTTGATTATACAGTATTTTGACTATATAGAGTTACTATTAAAATTACTATATAAAGTTACTATTAAAATGTAATAGAGAAAAATCATGAATGTAAGAAACAAACTGCCATTTTTGCTGTTGCTCAAGGAATTTTTCCTCTTTCTCATTTGTATTCAAGCTCAATATGAAAATGTGGAGTTGACTGTAATTCTAATTAGTCTCTAGAGGACTTAAATGGACAATGGGCGGTTCATTAGCCTGCTTGGTTTCTGTGAAGTTTTCCAGACGATCTAATCTTGTGTGTTTAATCTGCTTCCCAGATATTGCAACTGCTTATCCTGATAAGAAGTCCATCTTGATGTATGTAACATCACTTTTTCAAGTCCTGCCCCAGCAAGTTACACTTGAAGCCATTCAGGAAGTGGAAACACTGCCACGGCAATCAAAGCACACGAAGGAAGAGCATGTCCACTTGCATCAACAGCGCTTTTCTCAGCAAGTAGGTCCTCTGAAATTTTTAACTTTCAGTTTTATTTTTAGATGGAACATGAAAAGCAAAACCCTGGAGCCGTATCTTTAAGTTAGTTAGTTGGCTAGTGGGACTGGGAGTGTGTATGTGTTTAATTTTGGAAACTCATTAAAATATGTAACTAATGAGATGTGAATCTTTTTGCCCTCTAAATACTACTAACAGAAAACTGTTAACAGTAGTTGGCTGTATTGTTTGGACTTTATCTGCCAATGTGCAGGTCGCAGTGTCCTAAAAAGGCAAAAATGTAGAGCCATTTCTCTGTACAATTGTTTAAAAAAATAGAACAAGGATAGAATTTTCCCCCAAAGGGAAAAAGTCAGCAGTTGGGGGTTGAATTGTACCCTGGGATTTTTTTCTGTTTACAGAAGGAGGGGAAATTCTGTAACTCGTAATTGATTATACTTTGGGGACACTGTTTATGAGTTTCTGGGTGACAGTGTTCTGAAACAACTAAATCATAGACCAAAACAAAATGTGACCAATAGTCATTTTCATTCACTACTGTGTAGGGTTCTTATTCGTATGTATTAAATTGTTTGATATGCATGAATTTATAAGTTGTTGACCCAATATGCAATAAAGACACTCAGCCTCAGCATAGGCTTTACTAGTTTATTTAAAACAGCTGATTCACATAACCAATAGCTATGATAATATAGTATTTAATTGAGAGTGGGCTGCTCTAGGTAGCCTAGTTATGGCTGCCTTTTGTTTTGGCAAATCTACCCTGGCTCCACAGCAGCTGCCATTGGCCTTGTTTCTCATTACCTGCATATACTGTGTGAAGAGGTGCCCAGCCCCAGTCCTTTTCCTAGTGTGCTTTGAAGCCACTGCAAAGTTTGGAAAGATGTAACTAAGCTCCAAAGGTGCTTCACATGCCCCATCCCACAAAAAATCAAGTGATTGTTGACTCAGAATACCCCCTCCATCTTGCCTGATGGCTCAGGATACTCACCATAAACAACCCACCCTGTCTCTGCCCAACTAGTTATGGCCTAAGCATTCAATGACCAGACCTAGTTAAGCTATTAATAGCTACCCAACCTAAACATCATGAAACAAATAGAAAAATCCTCCTGCAAAAGCCAATTAGAGAAGAAGACCAAAATTTCCTGCTTGGTCCCAATGGCAACCTGATTGACTTTGTGATATTCAAGGGAGTGTGGGTGAGTCAGCAACAAGAGGCAAAAGCAACAGCAATAACAGCTTTTATCTCTAGCCTTCCTATTGAATGGCAGCTGTGATTTGTAGCCAATCTAATCTTGTGTTTTATTTAAATTGGACTGGGGCAAATCAATGCCCAGTATACCAGCCAAGAAGTCTTGTTTTAAGAAATAAAAGTTTAGAAAGATCTATGTTTCTGTGTATTTTTGCTATTGTTGCTTAAATAGTATGCTACACTTTTTTTTTGCTTGAAGTTAAAGTTGAAAGGTAAGATTTTAGGATACTTTTTTGCATCTAGTCCTTCAGTTTTGTCTGCTATGATAGTTTTATATTCAATACTCTCAACTTTATCCTTTAATTTTCACATCCCACCATCTAATGTATAGTATTACGTAACTTATAGTATTACATAACACTATCTAACTTATAGTATTACGTAAGTAGAAACTGAATATTTTAGTATATCATCCAGGTGTCTTAAACTAATTAACCAAGTAAGATACAGAGATGGCAAGAGAGAACATGGGCTCTCCAATGAAGAATCCATCTGGTGCCCACATATGAAACCCTAATTCAAGTCAAATATTATAGCCCAGCAAATAACCTAGCTTCCTGATAACAATAACATAATAATTATTATTCTTACCTGTGGGACCACCTCTCCCATTAAAACTCCACAAAGAGCATTACCCTCAGCAGGAAACTTTCCACCTATGAGACCCAAGACCTGGGGACCTGTTGCAGTTCTACAGGCTGTAAGACTGAAATGTTCTGCTCAGTCTATAGTTTAGGAAAGTGACAGGTTCCATATTTCTACCTATCCCCAAACAAAAAAGCTCTCAACAATATAATGATGGGGAAGGAAAGTGAAGAGGTGTTAAAGTTGGTCATATGCTTCATGGAGTGGAAGCATGTTAGCCAAGTCCCCATGTGATGGACCCCACACCTTCCAGTATCACCAAGGCAGGGAAACCATTATCTCATCTATCTTCTCAGATTCTTCCTGCCTTTTTCATTTCAGGGACTGAGCTGCTTCTACTCTAGTAGCATAACATGAAAAGAAACACTTTCTCTCAGCTCTGTTATACTCTCAGAAGGTGAATTTTAAAACCTTTCTTGGCAAACCCTTTTTACAAGGCACACCGAAATAATAATACTGAAGCAGAGATAACTTAAACAGAATAAAATATTAATTTAACAGTGAATAACTTGGATGAAGGAATAGAAGTGAAAGTGGAAATATATACTTACAAAAGAAGAGCTTTGGTAGTTAATTAGCTTTTGTTTCAGGCATAGGCTCACTAAGTTTGCTCAGTATGATTTTAATGTTTTTTTAAATTAACAGCTCAATCCTGGGGGTGGGGGAGGATGCACCAATAGAGCCAGTATGGCGCCATTTTAACATGTTTACTTGCTCCACTAACATAAGGGGCACCCTGCCAGCAGAGAGGGCAAAGATGCTGGTGTCCATGCGTGCCATAGTTCTGCGGCGGTGAAACCCAGAAGTGGTTACCATTGCGGAGCTATCCTGGTGCGTAAGAGGATGCTGGCATGGTGGTAAGGGAGGCAAAGTGTCCCCCAGGATGGAGTTGACTGTACTGAGCTTCCACTTGGGCTTTCAAGCTGAAATGCTGCAGACAAGGCTTTGGACTCCATTCAGGCCTATGGAAGGCTTTCCAGGTTGTTAGGGTTTTTTTCTTCTTCTTCTTTAGCATCCCTGTGTCATATAACATGAAGCTTAATGCCTACAGTAGCAAATACAAAAGGCCAAGTATCAGATGTCCAACCAATACAATAATAATGTTGGTTGGACAGTATCTAAAATGTAACTTAACCACTTCTAATTATGGGGAGGAATAGTTCTGACTACTAATCTCAAACGTCATATATATTTTAACTTCATCTAAAACAAGGTTTAACCACAAAAACCACAAAAACAAATTATAGTTCACATACTTAAAACAACAGAATTACTTGTTTGTGTTTAATTCACAGATTATTCCAATTTGGTAAAGTATATAACTACCCATCCACTATATTTTTCTGAAAGGCTGCTTCCTTACTTTAAATCAATGGTCTATCCAATGTTCTTTGTATTTCTGGCAATCCTAAGTGGAAAGAGAAGGAAGAAAAACGAAGAAGAAACCCCTTTTCCAACCTCAGCTAGAACTGATACAGCATATTAAAAACAGTGGAATATTGCATTTTGTATTGTACATTTTATTTTGCTTTCAATCACAGTGATTGTGTGCTCTGATTATTTGTCATTTGGGACAGAAGTAAGAGTTGTTACTTGTCCTCATCCTTCACAAGTAGTAGCACTGTCACTTGAGGTTTACTGAAGTTATGTAAATGAAAATATGTATGTATGTAAAGTGCCATCAAGTAGCAGCTGACTTATGGTGACCCCAGCAAAGGGCTTTCAAGGCAAGTGAGAAGCAGAGGTGATTTGTCATTGCCTTCCTCTGCAGAATGTTCCTTGGTGGTCTTCTGCTCAGCTTCTAAGGTTTGGTGAGATTGGGCTAAATAATGCCTCCCTGAGTCAATCGTTGTTCACTCTCTGACTTCCTTTTCATGTATTATTTTTACCTTCCTTGCAGTCCCACCTTTCAGTAACAGTGAAATCTTAAGAACACTTTCCTGTGAATAAGCACACTGATCAGACTGGGTAGGAATCTTAATAGATTTGCTTGGGATTGCTGACTAATGAACAACATTGGCCCATTTAGACTCGCTTTTCCTTCCCTTTCCATAGACTCCTCAGGTTGTATTCTTGAGATAATATTTTCCAGATACGTTTCCATAGGCTGTGCATTTCCATAGGCTGTGTAACTCACTCTACACGGGCTTGCCTTTAGCCATAATCTGGAAATTAAAACTCGTACAGAATGCGACAACCAGGCTCCTCACTGGACTTCGAACAGGGACCAGATTATGCCAGTCCTATATCATCAGCACTGGCTGCCGATCAAATACCAGGTCATGTTTAAAGTGTTGGTTTTGACCTTCAAAGTTATTCACGGCCTTGGACCTGCATACCTGAGGGACCACCTCTCCCCATATCGCCCCGTTAGGCCCCTCTGCTCCTTGGAGGAGGACCTATTGGTGATTCCTGGCCCAAAGGCAATCAGGTTGGCCTCTACATGGGCCAGGACCTTTACGGCTCCCACCTAGTGGAACAGACTCCCAAGGGAGATCAGGACCCTGCGGGACTTGCAGAGTTTCCACAGGGCCTGTAAGACGGACCCGTTCCGCCAGGCATTTGGTCAGCCTGGCTAAGTACATCTGCCACCATGCCATCTGGCCTCCTATGGGCACAAGGGTGGGAAGGGAGGGGGATCTGATATTAATATTTCTATGGTTCCTGTTTTAAATATTGGGGTACTGTGCTGGTTTTATTGTGTTTTAATGCTTTGTTTTACTGTGGTGGTTCACTGCCCTGAGCCCTTTGGGGAAGGGCAGTCTATAAATTTAATAAAATAAAAATAAATAAATAAAAATATCAGGAAATATGACCACAAAGTGAAAAATCTGTGTGTCTTCGTTTTGGGTACTCTTTTTTTACAGTTGCATTTGATGTGGTAAAACAGAAGAACAGATACTTGGCTTTCTTTTATTTAAGACTAACAGCATATATTATGAAGCTGTATCCCTTTTTGACCATATGGAAAATAGAGAAATAGACCATAGAGAATAACATGGATTTTATTGACAATTTCTAATGACTCAACCTGGAAGCCTCAACCTGTTTGTTGGACATACCTTGAGGACACAGTTTCTGCTTCAGAAAGCTTAGCCCTCCTTAGAATTATATTGCGTAAAGTCATTTGAAATTCCAAGAGCTAATCTGATTATTTATCTGGATTAATTAACTAATTTATTTATGCACTACATAATCATTTTAAGACTTGTTCTAATGGCTACTGTGCACATTTATTCAGAGCTTACTGCAAGATATTGCTTTTCGAGTGTGCTGAATTATAGAGGTCCTTTACTGATTGTGGGTATCATGCCAAGAATAATTATCTGGCACTTCAAGGAGTCTTTCTACCTCTGGTGAAAGGATGTCAGATTAATGAAAGTGCCTCCCTACTTTCCACTTAGTTTTGATTGCTTAATGGCAGCACTGTTTTTACAAGATAGAGTTAAACCACTAGTTTCTCCCTTGAAAATAATTTTTTAAAAATAGTCAGTCATCATATTACACGCTCATCAGTGCATATCTGCTTTTTCTTCTTAATTTCTTCTCCTTAGATCAAAGTCAGTGTAGCACAGGGCCATGTGCGCACCCCCTTACCTCCACCTAAACCTCGCTTCAAAAGCTATGCGTATACCCAAGCTGCTTATGTCATGTCCCCTGATCAAAAAGGGAGGATGTTCCCTCCACAGGTCTGTCAATATTGCTTTTGTTGTGAATATTATTCTAATATGCCTGTGCTTGCTGTGAAAAATGTATGCACTTTTGGAGATTTTGTTTGTGTCCGTCTTAATTCTCAGCAATACTCTTTTCATTTTTCTAGTCTTGTCAGTTTGTCCTTTCTGCTGTATCTTCTATTCTTAACAAAATCAGGTCACACCTACTTTTGTTTATTAGGTGACTTGAGTATCAGTACAATGCTAGGACAGGTGAAAGGTGTTTTCTTCCACTTTTTGTTTCAAAATATGTCTTAGTGTCCTCAAGTAGTAAAACTTCAAAGAATAACACAACTGTATTGTGAGGTCAGGGACTGATTGACCTAAGTTTATCAGGTGACAATTTTTCATTGTATGTGGCAAATAACCTTTGAGGAGGGTTTTAAAGCAATGTGTGATATTTCATAGAAATCTGTGATTTAAAGGAGAAGAGAAAAAAACTTTTACCACATATGCCTAAAATATCCTTTTGGTTCCTGGCTACTGGTTAGTATTGATTTCTGATATGTATAGCTCAAATTGCCACGTAGCAGAAATATATCAGTTGCATACTTATGAAACTCACTTTCTCAGACTTGGATCATACATAATGTTGACTTGTATGTATGAATGAGCCCTTATGGAGCAAATATCACAGATTAATAGAACAAATGAAATGCTGGTTCCTTGTTCACTGACAAGCCTCTCACATTTCTTCCCTTCGGTACACTACAGACACCCCTCCCCCACGCTTACCTGTGATAAAGCAGAGCATTGCACCAACCTTGATATTAACAGTGGTTAAGCAGTTTCCATTAAACGAAGATATGAAAACAGAAGTTGAAAGAGAAACTCTTTGAAGTGCTCTTCAGTTCATTCTTCTTTCATTGATTTATATAATACAGTATCTAAATATTTCACTCTATTAAAATTTTCCATATGGTCCATAGGCAAGTTTTAAACACAAAAAGAAAACCTGCCTCAGAAACATGCAGATATTTAGAGATATTTAGTTCTCAAGTATTTAAATATAAATAGTGCTAAGTCTGTATGTTTTGTGTAGGATGTTAGAAGACATCACCCATTTCTTCCAACTGCCTCATCACTTCTTGTTTTTCTGAGGGTAGTGAGATTTATCATTTGCTTTAAATACATGCAGAATATTTATATTCAATATATCAAGTGTTGTAATGAATTTTACTACCTTTTAATTCATTTGTACTCTACCTTTTTCTCCAATGGTGACTCAAAGTGGCTTACATCATTCTCCTCTTTTCCATTTTATCCTCACAGCAACCCTGTAAGGTTGGTTAGGCTGAGAGAGTGTGAGTATCCCAAGGTCATGTAGTGAGCTTCCATAGCATGAGTGGGAATGCAGACCCAGGTGACTCAGGTCTTAACCATTCCACCACACTCTCAAACCTTTTCGTTAGGCAATTTTTAGTGAGCTAAAATAATTTGAATGGAGTAATCAAGAACTAAATATGGAATAATGAGGAATGGAAAAACATTTCTTTCAAAGTAATGACAAGATAGAGATGGAAATGTTGCCTTAAGCTCCTTACCTAGCCCATTATTACCTACTCATAGTGAACCCAGCAAAGGACTTTCAGGGCAAATGAGAAGCTGAAGTGATTTGTCAATTACCATTTTCTTCAGAGCCTTCCTTGGTGGTTTCCCAATCAAGTGCTGATCCTGCTTAGCTTCTGAGATCTGATGAGAGTATGCTGACCTCCCTTCTCAATCCATAGTTAGCTATCAAGAAAATTCTGATCTCAAGGCTATTTCTGCTGCCTACTTTCCCACGTTTTTGGTCCTTTGTTCTCTAGTTTATCCTTAAGTAGCATTTTACCAATCCAGAATTATAGCAGGAGAAGCAAGACTTCAGTTTCAAATATCTAAGATTGTGTCCATTGTGTATGTGTGCCCAGGAAGATAGAATGGTAATTATACCTGGAAGCCTTTTTGTGTTTTGGTGTTTTCTCCCACCAAATTTTGTCAACTTACTGCTGAAATGCTTGTTGAGAAAATTCTCCTATTTTCTGGACTCTAACCTTGAATTTTCTTTCTTTTTGATGAAGTAGCATCTGTATACAGTAAAGAATATGGAGAATTGTAACTTTTCTTACTATTTCTAGGGCTGGGGAATTATTTAAAGAGAAGGCACTTTGTGTTAGTGAGAAACAGAGTTGTCCAACATATCATCAATGAGAAAAGGGCTTCCCTTAGCTTCCGTACAAAGCCTGGAGCCTGGCAATGTTCCTGTTACTCTATGTTGGACATTAGAATTGTAGAGAAACAATGCGAAAACTGTTTTCTTAAGGTTCTCACAGGGTTTTTAAGGTTTTCACTCACATACCCCTTGGCAACCCAGGTTGCTTAAATTGTACTTCCATATTAGAAAACATGTTATGTAATTTTTTTTCATGTACCCTCAAATGCTCTAGCACATGCCCCTGGGTTACCAACTACTGTTTTAGGGAGAAAATAAGATTGTTAAAGAAGGGAAGAATATTTCAGTTAACTCAATGAACTGTTTTGTCATTCATCTGCTTATCTGTTTGTCTGTTTGGCCTGCTTTTCAATGATTTCAGAGCCTCTTGGTCCTTGATACTTTTCAGCATTGTCAGCGTGTTACCCTCCTCAGCACTCCAGTGTTTCCCAGCATTTTAACAGCACTGGCTGAGCAAAGGGAGGGAAGAAGAAAACTTGTTCCTTTACTTCACCTTTCTTGCTTGACTTTGCCATCTTTACCAAGGAAATGTTGTGGACATAGCATACCTGGATTTTAATATGGCCTTTGAACTGGTGCTCCATGATATTCTTACAAGTAAGCTGGAAAGATGTGGACTAGACAATGCAACTGTTAGATGGATTTGTAATTCATAGAATCATAGAGTTGGAAGAGATCACAAGGGTCATCATGACCAACCCCCTGCCATCCACTAAAACACAGTCCAAGCACTCTTGACAGATGGTCATCCAGCCTCTGTTTAAAACCTCCAAAGAAGGAGACTCCACCCAGTGGTGGGATCCAAAAATGTTAATAACAGGTTCCGATGGTGGTGGGATTCAAACAGTGGCGCCGCCGCACACACGCACCTCCAGTCCCTATTGGGCAGGGAGGTTGCTTTAGTAACCCCTTCTCAGCGCTCAGAAAAAAATAGTAACCACTTCTAGAGAAGTGGTGAGAACTGGTTGGATCCCACCTCTGACTCCACCACACTCCAAGGTAGTGCATTCCACTGTCGAACATCCCTTACTGTTAGGAAGTTTTTTCTGATGTTTAGGTGTAATCTCTTTTCCTGCACCTTGAACCCATTACTCCTGGTCCTAGTCTCTGGAGCCGCAGAAAACAAGCTTGCTCCCTCACCAACATGACATCCCTTCAAATATCTAAACATGGCTATCATGTCACCTCTTAACCTTCTCTTCACCAAACTAAACATACCCAGCTCCCTAAGTCTCTCCTCATAGGACATGAATTCCAGACCTTTTACCATATTGGTAGCTATGTATTATGACCACATATAGCCAGCAGTAATTTTTCTAGCTTCTGTCAGTATCCGATGATGTTTAAGTGAGTTAACTTAGCTGAAGGAATGTCCTATAGTTACAGAAGGACCATGTATATATTTTAGTATTTAGTATTTTAGTACCAGTGTCTATAATTGTGAGCAATAATGGGCAAATTTGGTATGCTGATTTTGTATGTTTATTTTATGCCAATAAAGGCTTGTGACCATATTGGTAGCCCTCCTCTGGACCCGTTCCAGCTTGTCAATATCCTTCTTGAATTGCGGTGCTGAGAACTGTACACAATATTCCAAGTGAGGTCTAACCAATGCAGAATAGAGAGGTACAATTACTTCCCTCAATCTAGACACTATACTCCTATTGATACAGCCCAGGATCGCATTGGTTTTCTTGGCTGCCAGATCACACTGCTGTTGGTAGGGCGTCTCTAGAAATTGACAAGGTTGGTAGAAAAGCAGAAGCGGGGAAAAGAAAGGAGGTAAGATAGCTAGGGAAGGAGAGTGGTGGAAACAGTGGTTGGAAGTAGGGAGAGAGGTTAGAAAACAAAGGTGGGGAATGGGATGTAACCTTCCTGCAAGTTTTTTTTGGGTCCTCACTTGTATGATTTATATCATACAAGTGCCCTATCTCCAGAGGTGGCATCCATCTTCAAGGTGTGGCTCGGAATGAGAGTATAGATATTCTGTACTCTAAATGATGTGGACACATTCACAATCTTAGTGAAGTTAAAACTCTGTGAGGAAGAAGCAACATGTTTTGGTGATTCACAATTTGTTTGAAATGTTATAAGACCCAATACTAAAGTGGTTGCAACATAAGATGGGCAAAGTGTATTACAGCAACCACAGCTGCCATCAGGCTCAAAACCTCTGTATGCAGACCACTCTCTGGGCACAGAAAGATTTGAGGTTGTATAAATAAGCATTTGCTGTTTGTCCAGGACTAGTAAGCTTTTGCCATAATGGAATCTAAAAGTGTCCTCATCAATTGAAGGTGTCATAAGAGCCCCAGGTGTAGCTAATTTCAATTTAAATTACAGTCGAATGAAGTTAGGATAAACACATGGTGAAGGATAGATGGTGGAAAAATAAGCCATCAATGTACAGAAAGATTGTTTCAGATTATACTAAAACTGCTGCCATGCACTTGCTGAAGATTCTGGAATGGAGGAGAGGTCAGCACTTTATATTACTAGTGCTTATATTTCACAGTGAATCACAGAAATCAACACAGTTGATAGAGATACCGAAGTAGGCATTTTTGATGCTGTTAGATGCAAACTGTACTGTCAGTGTTAGGAGAAGCAAGATGGGAGTGAGCCATCAGGAACTTTTCAATGAAATCACTGAAAATCCCTGAGATTAAGAATTTAATCACCATTTTTTGTGAGCTACCTTAGAAGCTTGTCAGTCAGACATGCAATATAAAAATACTTCAAACCATAATCAATAATTAAAATAAAATTACTGCTTACAACATTAATGTTACCAACGCAATCAAGGATTTGCAGCATGTTTCTAAAAATTTTTAGACACACTTGGTATGTCTTGGAGGAATATATATTCCGCGGGGTTGGAGCAGATAAAAAAGGTTCCTCTGGATATTATTTTAATTTGGCTCATTTCAACTTGGCTCATGAATGGAACAGTTAAAATAGTTTTCTGAGCAGATATAAAAGACTGCAATTGGGCATGAAGAAGGAGAGTAAATTTTTCAGATATGCATGGGCAAAGCAAAAACACATAAAATGAGGAAGAAGCCCTTTTTCCTGTTGCAGCAAATAAGTGCTGCCTCAGGCAGCTGCCTCAAGTTGCCTGGAGGAAGGTTTAGCCCTGAATAGAAATACTAACACCGACTCATAGCTCCAAGGAATTTCCCAGAGAGGCTGTGACATTGGTAAGCAACTCATACAGCTGTGGCTGTTCACAGTTAGAATTTTATGCTATAATCAACTTCCAGGAAGTATGGTGTCTCTTCTGGTCACAGCACAGGATCAAATTTATCTCAGAGTTTAAAAAATTAGCTTTTATGCAGTTGTGCATTGACATTTTTTAAATCATCATTGTGTGAGAGCAGAATATATGAACCAACCAATAAGGGCAGTATAAGTAAATTTTAATGAGATTTGGTTTTCTGTTTAAAGCCAAATTATGCTTTAAAGTCAGCAGTTTCTACCAAAATTTGTAATTACCAGATTCAGTTTATATAAATAGGTGGAACCTGATGATAATCTAACAGTGCAATCCAGAATAGAGTTACTCCAGTCTAATCCCATTGACGAAGGCTTTCACGGCCAGATTCAACTGGCTGTGGTGGCTTTTCCGGGCTGTGTAGCTGTGGTCTGGTGGATCTTGTTCCTAATGTTTCACCTGCATCTGTGGCTGTCATCCTCAGAGGTGTATCACAGAGGGAAGTCTGTCACACAGTGTCCAGTGAGAAGGGAATGTTTAGTGGGGTATATATTGTCCATGTCCCAGGGTGGGGAACCAATCAGTAAGTGTTTGGGTGGAACTCGCTATGCAAAGATGTGGTTGATAGTATTGTATTGTGGGTGGGGTTTTTTTAGTCCAGGGAGTGATTCACATTTTCATGCCCTGCAGCATCAGCAGCAGTATTGGTGAATGCAAATCCTATGTATGGGTGGAGTCCATTGTTCATGGTGTTTTTAAGTACTGGTAGCCAAGCTTTGTTAATTCTCAGAGTCTCTTCTTTCCTGTTGAAGTTGGTGTTTGTGAATTTCAATGGCCTCCCTGTACAATCTCACATAGTAACCTTCTGAACTGTCCAGAATTTCAGTGTTTTCAAATAAAATATTATGTCCAGTTTTGTTTAACACATGTTCTGTAACTGCAGATTTTTCAGAAAGGTCAAGCCGACAGTGTCTTTCATGCTCCTTAATACGAGTCTGAATGCTGCGTTTTGCGGTTCTTACCTTTTGTGGTTCCTACCTTTCCACAGCTTCAGGATATGTGATAGACTCCTGCAGAAGTGAGGGGTCTTTCTTGTCCTTTGCTGAGAGTAGCATCTGCTGTATTTTCCTGGTAGGTTTGAAGATGGTTTGTAGGTTATGTTTTTTCATCAGTTTCCCCATTTGATCAATGATTCCCTTGATGTATAGTAGACATATTTTTCCTGTGGTGGGCTGCTTCTTCTTGGTCCTCTGGGTTTCTCTTGGTCTTAAAGCTCTTCTGATTTCTGTTGTGGAGTAGCCATTAGCCTGCAGAGCCTGCAGAGCCCAGTAGCCATTAGC
This sequence comes from Sphaerodactylus townsendi, assembly GCF_021028975.2. Lineage (NCBI taxonomy): Eukaryota > Metazoa > Chordata > Lepidosauria > Squamata > Sphaerodactylidae > Sphaerodactylus > Sphaerodactylus townsendi. Next base: position 76,663,520 of record NC_059428.1, read on the forward strand.
CTGCAGAGCCCAGTCAGGGAGGAGGTGAGGTTCACAAATTTGTTTTGCATGATCTGTCAGAGTTTTGATTATACCCCTGTTCTGCTGTGGATGGTGGTTGGAGTTTTTATGTACATACCGGTCTGTGTGAGTTGGTTTCCTGTATACTGTGTGGCCCAGTTGATGGTTGGGTCTGCGAAAGATCAAGACATCTAAAAAAAGGAATTTTCCTTCTTTTTCAGATTCCATGGTAAATTGGATGTTTGGGTGGATGCTGTTAAGGTGGTCCAGAAAATTCAGCAATTCCTCCTCGCCATGGCTTCAGATTGTAAAAGTGTCATCCACAAATCGGAACCAAGTTGCGGGTTTCCTGGGTGCTGTTTTGAGGGCTTGTTTCTCAAAATGTTCCATGTAAAAATTGGCTATCACTGGGCTGAGGGAGCTTCCATGGCTACCCCATCTGTCTGCTCATTGTAATCATTGTCCCATTGGAAGTGCTGTTTGTTAGGCGGTATTGAAGCAAAGCTGTGATGTCATCTGGAAAAATCTGGCCGATGAGTGTGAGTGTGTCTTTCACTGGAACTTTGGTGGACATTGAAACAACATCGAAGCTGATAAATCTGTTGCTAAGGTTGAGATGGTGATTGCTAATTTTTTCAATGAAGTGGGCTGAGTCTTTAACATAATGCGTTATGTGTCCAATGTGGCTTTGTAACTGTGAAGTCAAAAATTTTGCCAGTTCGTATGTGGGAGAACCAATCACACTCACAGTAGGTCTGAATGGAATGGAGTCCTTGTGGATTTGGGGAGTCCATATAACTGGGGTGGAAAGACTTCTGACTTGCAGAGTCGTTGGTGTGTGTCTGGTTGAATGGAGGAGTTCTTAATGTGGTGGTTTGGCAAGTGATTTTCTTGGTTGGGTCTTGTTTCAGTTTTTTGTATGTTGTGGGATCCAGCAGTACTCTGATTTTTTCTTTATATTATTCAGTCTTCATGATTACGGTGGCATTTCCATTTCCACAGCCCGGAAACCACACAGCACCCAAATTTCCATTGTCTGCTGGAAGTATGATGATTTCTGGATCTGAGCTGAGATTCTTAATGACATTTCTTTCCTTTCGTGTAATGTTGCTAGAGGGAAGTTTTGTTTTTTGTAATATCCTTGCTGTTTCTCCTCTTAGTTCCTTTGCTTCTGGAAGATGCCGGATGGCTGATTCTACATTAGCAATGACGGGAACTCTGGTGGGAGTTACAGCAAAATTGCCTCCCTTGGCCAGGATGGATGTTTCGTCACTTGAAAGTTGCCGTTCAGTCAAATTTATGATGATTCTTGAAGTGTCCAATGAGGGTTTCTGTTGATGCTGATGTTTTTGGATTTTGTTGAATTTCTCCTTCTGTATTTGTGTATGGCTAGCAATGTCTTTCTCCATTTTTCTTTATGTGAGGTTGTCAGTTTTGTCCTACTCCTGGCTTCTCATTTTTTGACTGATATGGAGTGGTAGCAACTCCTTGCCTATGGCTGCAAGTTCTTTGTTCGTGGTGTGGATTCTCTCACGTAATAATGAGCATTCCAGGCGGTTATATATGTGGTTAGCCTGTGGGGATTTAAAAGTCCTTTTTGCTGTGAGGAAGACTGGAATAGTTTTGGTGTCTCTGCAATGCAGAAGTAAGGATAAAGAGCATAGCAGGTGTGCTTTCTTGATCTGGAGTGTCTCCATTTTCTGGGTCTGTTGGCACATTTCCTCCCCGTAGAGGTGTTCAATGTATTGTTGAAGGCTTTCACAGCCAGATTCAACTGGCTGTGGTGGTTTTTCCAGGCTGTGTGGCCGTGGACTGGTGGATCTTGTTCCTAACATTTTGCCTGCATCTGTGGCTGGCATTTTCAGAGATGTATCACAGACGGAAGTCTGTTACACACTGTGTCCAGTGAGAAGAGAATGTTTAGTGGGGTATATAGTCCATGTCCCAGATTGGTTCCCCACCCTGGGACATGAACAACATATACACCACTAAACATTCCCTTCTCACTGGACACAGTGTGTAACAGACTTCCCCCTGTGAAAAATCTCTGAAGATGCCAGCCACAGATGCAGGAGAAACATTAGGAACAAGATCCACCAGACCACCGCCACACTGCCTGGAAAGCCCACCACAACCAGTAATCCCATTGACTTCAATTGGCTTAGACTGGGGTAACATTTCTGGATTACACTGTTAGTATGAAAGTTCCTTTCTAGTATCTGCTAGAACACTGCAATATTTCAGATGCTAGGGTTTGTGGAAAAACAGCTTTCACTGGCCACTAACATCTTTAATATGTACATTTAGCTTTCTGAAAGTTCTCAAGGATGCTAAGAACATGGTGTTGCAGTTGATGGGGTACAGACATGCCTGATTACTATCCCTTGGGTTTTAAAAGCAACTAAGGTAGAGTCTGTTGTTGCTTATGCACTTGTACAGTTGTCAGCATTGATCAGTTAATATCGCTCTCCTTTTTTTCTTCTTTTGTTCTTGGAATTTTTTAGAAATTAAGCCATGGGTCTCATGGATCTTCTGTGAAAATGATGGGTGGATTCCGCATTGGCCTAAAAACAGCGGTGTGAAAGCGGTGTAAAATGGTTTAAAACAATGTAAAAGGGTTTACACCATTTTCACACTTCTGTTTTTGGCCCATGCGGAATCCGCGATGGTGTTTTTCTCAAGTTTCAGGGTTATTTCCTTGACTCCAGCAGCTCTTCTGGGTCACAGGAAAGCACTTGGGTGCTAGAGGAAGTACCACTGTTAGTGGAAATGATTTGTTGGATCCAACCCTATGTCTCAGACATCCCTGAGTCAAGGAAGCAGCAGCAGTAAGAGAATCCATTATACACAAAAACTGTAAAACCAGTACTGAATAATTGCTTTGTTGATATAACAGATTACAAAATAGACAAAAAAACCTTTCAACAAGACATAATAATGCAAATTAAAATACATATTAAATTTGTGTTTATACTATGTTTTTCATAGACTGAAATATCTACTCATTCTACATAAGACCTATGCAGTTTAAATATGGATAACACCACACACTTATATTTAATGTCATTGTACACAAAACAAGGAAGATTAATTCTTGAATAATGCTATTATAGAAATTGAATTTTAATTAGAAGTTTCTCTGGTATAGGTCAAATCACTTAAACCACTAGCAATCAGCTGGATTTATAGATTTATAGTGATTAGAAAGTGACTTGTCGGCAATTTATTGAGTTGCTCTGGAAAGATAGCAATGTAAAATAGAACCTTTCACCTTTGGTCACTGGTATGAATACAACCAGCATAATAGTAATAGAACAAGAGGGAATGTGCAGGGACTTGACGGAGGCATCTCATGGAGGAAGTGATTGCTTTGGAGAGTGAATTCTATAGCATTATACCCTTCTGAGGGCCCTCTCCTCCTCAAGAAGAATATCTGTAATTGAAAATCACTCAAATGTGTGTTTCAACTCTAAAATTTCTTAACCAAATAATACATTTGAGTTCTTTGTTAAAATCACCCATAAGGATCATTGTCTACAGCTGCAAAAACGCAACCAGAGAAATAAGTCCCTAAAATAAAGCAGGTAGCTTCTTTTCTCATGATATTTGCCACCATGGTGAGATCATTTTCCAAACATGCTGGCCAAAAGTATTGCTGTACATAAAACTAAGCTCCTGAATAACAGAGGTTTTTGTCTCAACATAAGGTACTTAAATGACTTGCTGTAGCCTTACCATGAGCCTTGTTTAGAATCAGGATGTTCTTATAATACTACAGCATTCCTTTTCTTCAAAAGTAGTGACTGGGTCGATTGTGTTGTTTGAAACGGTACTTAAAATAAATTGGAGAATGATCTTCCATCATATGTAAATGCAACCCTGCTCTCTAAGCAAATAGCTCTTGGGTTATACATTTGGATACATTCAATTTCATTTAATGCCATGCCTCTCTTACTTTATTGGGAATTTGTAACAAAACAAATTACTAACAGTAGATTAATGTACATATCTTGTTGCAGAAAATAAAGCTAAAATTGTTGCAAATGCTATTGATTATCTCAGTCAGTTTGGGCAAGACTGAACTGCAATTGTCCAGATTTATTATTCTCTGGATTGACTCTGGTAATTTTTGCACATTGTCCTATATTTAACCTTTTTGTGGGCCTTCGATGTGCTCTTGAGAAGAGTGCATTAAATCTAGTTAAAGAGGTATTGGAACACATGGCTTCTTGGGTACAACTCTGTTGGTTACCTTGGATATGTTAATTAATTTGAGTTGGGTTATATTTTGGCAATGAAACATGACATAACAGTTGGTGATACAAGGGGAGGAAAACATTTTTCTCTTTTCTGATGCAGTGACCTTTTTGCAGACATCAATTTTCTCTTGACAAGTATATGGAGAGGATGCAAATGGGGGAAGGGGCCAGTCATATCTCCTTGTACCACATTTTAAGGTGTGTTAAAATGACTTCCTACCACTACAATAGGGTTAGAGGAAACTGACAGGAGTATGGGGGTGTGGAATGGGTGTACTCTTGTCATGATGGCATGAAATCATGGAAGCAAAGTCAGTCCAATCCTAGAGTGGGCTAATTTCACCTCTGAGTTTTCCCCACAACAATTACAATTAAAAAAACCCTTGTAGCTTCCTACCAGATAAACAACAGGAAACAGAGGGTGGGGGAAGGGGGAAGGGTATCACCCACCCGGTAGGAACATGGCAAGTCTAACCTTGTACAACATGCTGTATTGTTGCTTTAGCCAAATAAATACTAGTTTCTGTTGAGCTTCTGTGGTTGTGGCAGCAACGCAGAACTTGTCTAAATTTTCACTGAAATAGATTGCAGTTCTCTTGGCTTTGAGAAATTCACTAAATGTTACCACAAAAATGGCTATTCCTTCAGTAAAATAGCTGGTCCTTTCATCTACTGATTTTCTTTGAAACTCCGAAAGTATTCCATAATAATACAAATAAAAAAATGAATCTCCATGTATTACCTCTGTTCTTTCCTTTCTCTTGTTCCCCAGGCATTGTCATAATATTGCCAAGGATACAAAACAAACTTATGTTGTACATGTTCTTTGTAGAGGAATAAAATTGTATATGATGAGTAAAATTACTGTAAAGTCACAATAGAAAAAGCAAAATTACCATAACATGATGACCAACACTGAAAGAAATACAACTGAATTCCAGTATTTAATTATGTTTTATTATTATGGGTTAACATCAAATGATAGATAAAAATAGTCTTCCCTTGCTTCAAAGTCATCAAAGGGAACAGCTCAGGACTGGCACCTGAGTTTAGTAGGACAAGGTGGAAGCCAAGACTCATGCCACCTCATTGTGCCTACTGATGCCATCACATGTCTGTGTCCTTTTTTCTCATTTGGTTGAACAGAAGTGGGAGAGGTGTTGACACTGAGGCCATTTCTGCACAGCCAATTACAGCATTGTGTCATCGGTGTTATTGACAATGCTGCAGCAACAAAGCATTTGCATGGGGGGCGCACCATAGTCAGGTAGAAATCGGCTGAATCCCAGAACTTCGCATGGCTGCACTTTGCAAACGGCAATCATTGTTACCCAGAGTAGATGTCATGGGTGTTCGGTGCCAGGATTGGCCAGTGTGGGCCACCATTGTGGAGGACGGACTCTGCTGCACCGATTCCTGGCGGGTGCTTCACATGACGCTGACTGTGGAGTACCATTGTTGAAAAGACATGCTCAGTGAGCGACTTTCGAATAAACCATTGTGGGCCCACTGGAGCATTGCCGCATCGCTGCAGCATCGTTTCTGCAGCGATGACCATGCAACTCCCCGCCTATGACGCTGTTGTTACTGTCCTTTTACTGACTTTTTTGGCCCATGGGAAACAGCCTGAGCCCCTCTCTAAAGATTGCTATCACATGAAGGAGCAAGTACTGAGTGAGAGGTGGTAGAAGGCATCACATGGGGCAGGGCTTGTGTACCACTGTGTAAAAAGAAACTGATCAGTCAGATGCTTGGGCATGCAATAGTTTATTTTGAGGCTGGGTAGCTAGGTAGACAAGCAGGCAGGGAATGCAGGCAGGCTCCGCTTATTGCTCTTTATGTTTACTCAGAAGTAAGTTCTACTGGGTTCAGTGGGGCTTACTCCCAAGTTAATGTTCATAGAAAGGTGCTGTAAGTGAGGAAGAAAGATGGGTAGGTAGATACATAGCACACTCTTGCCTCCACAGTTCCTAGGAGATGCCACATCATGGGGTTAACCAAAATGTTACTCTCTGCCCAGGGTTTATAAAAATGAGTCATCCTGACTCCTCACCATCCAGAAGAAGTGAGTTCCATAATGCATCTACTGGAAAGGTCCAGTTTTTGGTGTTCAGTTTCATATTTTTACATTTAATTTATGATATTTATTTTATATTCCACCTTTCCCTGGTAAACCAGGCTCAAAGTAACTAACATCACTGTGTGTGTGTGTGTGTGCGTGTGTGTGTGTGTGTGTGTGTGTGTGTGTGTGTGTGTGTAAAATATACAATATATTTAAAATAATTAAAATTACCCTAACAATTACTATTGACATATGGCACCTTAATCCATTATTTTACTTTAATCAATTATTTATCCCTGTAAGGTGGATAAAATATATACTCCACTGCACAATCATTCCACCCTATGCCACAGAGAGAAATACATTTTACTGTGACATGGCCCTGAAGACACCAGTCACAGATGCATGGTGAAATGTTGGCATCAAAAACTACCAGACAACAGCCACACAGTCCAGAAAACCCACAACAGCCAAGCAGCAGTGATTGAAAATAGGAGCCAACAATCAGTATTGATTTCATTCTTTCACAAAGACTGAGACACAAAGAACAAACAAAACAAAGAAAATACAAAAGAAAATGGGGGGAGGAACAGGAAAGGAGAGCAGGAAAAGAAAAAAAGGAAGGAGAAGGGAGGGAGGGAGAAGAAAAGGTAAGGAAAGCAGGGAAGTGGCCTGATTAAGGTGTATTATCATTGCTGTTCTCACCATACACCTGGCAGAATATCTCCGTTTTGCAAGCACTTCATAGAAATACTGATACAGAAGTAGAATACAGCTTCTTTTACACACTTTAAAGAGGTAGACCATCTAGGAGACTTGTGTTGTTAGCTATCTAAATTGAGCTTAGGTTTTCTGATCTTTTTGTTGAAGTTTAAGAAAACTCAGCATAACTCAGTATATATTGTCTTCCCTTTATGTGTGAATGGGCACTGGTGATGGATTAGATTAGCCATCTCTAGTTTACACTTCATGAACTAAATTTAAGCATCTAAACATAACCATATAAAGTAATTTAATTTCTGAACACTTAATGATTCCAGAAGATCTTTATTTTTTCGAATTGTGTAAACAATAAAATGGAACATTTAACAACTGCAACAGCTCTGCCTTTGTGAATGTAACAAAGCAAAATACAAGGAGTGTGTTTAATTTGAGAATGTTAATGTTGGAATGTTCCATGAGAGGTTAAATTTAAATGTGTTTAGAAAGTGGCTTCAATGAACTTTTTGAAGGGGTTCTTTGTAGGCTTCTGAAGCTTTGAAGTCATTTAATTTTTATAAACCTATATATAATATTATTTTTGCAATTATTAAATTTGAACTAAGGATTAATTTGGCATGGGTTCAAAATTTTCATTAATTATTTTATATTCATTATTTTAATTCGACATCTGAGTTGATTAAAATTATATCTAAGAATGAACTGGGAGTAGTTGTCTGCAGATGTAATGAGACAAGTTTCCAGGGCTGTTGATGACACACTCTTTCATCAGGCCCTGCAATCTCCACCCAAGTACACTGGCAAGCCAAATGATGAGACAGAAAGTGCAACTAGAGAAAAATCTTTGAGCACAACTGTGCTATGAGCTGCACTGTTAGAACTTCTCTCTAAGGAAGCATTGTTGGTTTCCAAAACTTTTGATTTCCTACAGACCAAAATTTCCTTTATGGATCATAAGTTGGAAATTTTAAACAAATTGCATTCAACCTTACCAACACATGAATTGTATAATAACCAACATAACCTGATTTCCATGTGGGGCTCTTTGGAACATAATACAATATCCCTTGTATTACAGAAATGCCAAGTGGCTGCATATATTGGTAAATCCAAACATAACTTTATCAAATGGTCCAACATTTGGAACATTAAGAGGTCAGTAAGTAAACTGCTCGGATGCTCTCTCATTGAAAACCAATTTACAGCTTACAAACACCTTCCTAATGCTGGCCAATACATCAGAATAGAGCTATTTTTTTCAGTATTCAGGATCACCTGGCCACCTGATGAGATACAATGACTACTACTTTGGACAATATAACAAGATTTTCTAAAGTCTTCAAGAACATTATTCCTATGAATCTAGGAATTCGTCAGTGAGCAAAACCTAATGCACCAGAGATGGAGCAGGATTTTCCCATGTTACGCATTTTAGAACCCTAAAGGAGTTTGTATGCGAATGGAAATGCTTGGAAGAGGCTCTGAAAGTAACAGTAGTTAAATCACAATGTATCTCAGAGGAGCTCATATCAGCCCAAGTGAACTGTATTCTTACAGAACAAGTTGAAGTTCCAGCAAATCATAGTGCTTTTTTGATCAGTGATGTTGTTTCCTCGGCTCTTTTGCCCTCTGCATTTCAGCAATCACTTTCTGCCCCAGTACTTAGCCAAGAAGCTATACAAAACTTATCTACCTCAACCTTGACCACAGGAAAGAATCTAACACTTGCGAGCTGTATTTCTCCAAATGACTAACACAGACTTTTCACAACCACTGGCCAACTTCTTACTCATGTCGTAGCAGGCACTTTGATTGGCAATGATGGTCATACTCATCATTGTGAAAGGGAAACCCAAACCCTGGCAGTTGGCGCCATCAAGACAGCTAGATGAACTCCAGACTATGTGGTGCAAGGGATACAGAGACCAGCAGACTTTCATATTGATCTTAGATCAACAAGAGTGCTACAAATTGAACCATGTTTAGATGGCCCTGTCATGTCTTGGGCATAAGAATTGGAAGAGTTGGCAACTTCCCTGTGTCCAGTCACTGAAGAGAATCGGATTACTCAGAATCTGGATGCTTCTAATCCAGATGAGCCTCTGTTTTCTTACCAATCTACCGTAGATCTGGAGAGTGAGGTAATAGAGGAGTTCAAGAATCTTCCTTTAGTTGACGAGGAGAACACTATTTCAGGACAAAATGATCTCAAGATTTTCTTCACAGAGACCAGGAGAGATACCTCAGACAAGGCCATGTGAAGACAGTAGCCTTATATCTGGTGTCCCTCTGGTTATCCCTTGTTCTTCAGACAAGCAAGCAGTATTGGAGATGCAGCAGATGTGTATATTAAATATAAGCTCTAAGTCTCCCCCCCCCCCGCTCCAATGAACATGGCACAAACATTACCCACTTATCTCAACCATCTACTGTGAATCAAAGGTATGGATTAATGAATAGTGATATGCAATGTGCTGAATTTTAGATAAACCATCAACAAATTTATTGGGAAAACAGAGAAGGAGATGTAACAATGGCGGTATCTATAGTACATGACATGATACTAACTGAAGAGAGACAGGTTACTCCAATGAACATGGCACAAAAAAAAAACATTACCCAATTTATCTCAACCCCATCTACTGTGAATCAAAGGTATGGATTAATGAATAGTGATATGCAATGTGCTGAATTTTAGATAAACCATCAACAAATTTATTGGGAAAACAGAGAAGGAGATGTAACAATGGCTGTATCTAGTATGACATGATACTATCTGAAGATGCCAGCCACAGACGCAGGCGAAACGTCAGGAGAGAATGCTGCTAGAACACGGCCATACAGCCCGGAAACCACACAGCACCCAAGTGATTCCGGCCGTGAAAGCCTTCGACAATACATTGAAGATACAATTCTTGCTGATTGATTCCAGAGAAGGGACAGAGGCTCCTTTATTTCTTGGAATATTTCAGGATAAAACAATAACATTAATTATTGTTGTTTCATTATCTATTTTTAAAAGTTCACAATCATAATTTTACAAGAAACTTGGTCTAATTCATATCTAGTTTTAGAGGGCTATAAAAGTGTACCTCCCAGCTACAAGAATGTCTGAGTTTGGCCATTATATTGGTGGTCTTTCAATATTAGTTGCTAATACCTGTAGTACTAAATCTATATTTTTAGGCTCTTGTCCACCTTTTACCTGTTTTGGTAGATTGAGTAGATCTAGCCTTGATTATAGTTAATCTTTACATTCCACCTGGACAAACAGGAGAATCCTTGTTTAATACCTGGATCAGCCTATTATCATTTGTTGAAGATCTAGAAAGTAAACACCCTTGAACTGAGCTGGTTTTGTCGGGAGACTTTAATGCTAGGGTCGGTGCAGATTTATCTACTACTCTGGCCCAAGTGAACCTTGATGATGATCTTGCATAGCTTCTCCTGCTTCCTGCTTTTTGTTCCTCCAGAAATTCTCGTGTGAATGCCACAGGAATTCAGTTAATCACATTTGCTATCAAACATAACAAACTGCGGTTTAATGGTCTTCATTACTACAGGAATGTGGATAATTTCACCTTGGTAATCTCTCAGGGTTCTAGTATGATTGACTATATTTTAGCGTCTATTTTACTATTGGGGATTTATTACTCAGTGATCATTTATCACTAATATTAATCCTTTCAAATGAGATAAAGGCTTGTGAGGATCATTTTTCCGAAGCAAAGTTACACCAAATAACTTGGTCTCCCTGTGTGGCCGTTGTAACAGAAGTACTTTTTAGATCTCCTATAATATCAAAACTGAAGGATGACATAATATATTATCCTGGAATTGGGAATATATCACTTTGAATTATTAATCTCTGGTATAGTCAGAAAGTTATGGACTATTTCCTCAACAAAGTCTAATACTAGCAAGTGCAGCAGAAGATGGTTTGACCATCACTGCACTGCTCATAACCTCATTTGGTCAGTCTATAGAGCGTACTGTAGCACGGGCGATAGGAAGCTACTTAGCTGCATTTCTTGACTAAAATAAAAGTTTCATCTTATAGTCCAACAGAAACATAAAGATCATATTGAACATCCATTGAATCAATTATATCAGGCCACTTTAACAAATAACACTAAACAATTCTGGCAGTTAGTAAATAGAGTAGCTCATACCTATGGTATTCAGGCTTCATGTGTTTCACTAGATCACTGGTTCAGCTACTTTTCAAGCCTCTTTAATGTGGGTAGGACTGAGTATTTTGATTCTGCATTCTCATTAGCAGAGCTATCAGAATGGCCCCCAGTTAAGCCTCAGGAGGTGACTTGCTTAATCAGTGGACTGAGAAGAGGCAAAACCCCAGGCCCAGGTGCTGTAATCTCAGAAATACTTAAATCTTCTTCAGAATGATGGACTATACTTTTGGACTCTTTATTTACCTATGTCAACAAAACATGTGTTATCCCAAAAGAGTGGTTATTAGCCATAATCAACCCTATATATAAAAAGGGTGATATAACGAATCCTTCAAATTGTCACCCAGTTGTAGGGAAGTTATATGCAAAATTACTCTATCTGAAATTGGAAGAATGGATAAAACAAACAAAGGTAACAGGCCCAGAGTACATTTGCTTTAGTAAAAACAAATGAACATTTGACCATGCTTTAGTCTTATTCCATTGAGCCAATAAATATTCAATCCATTTCAATCATAAACTTTTTGATGCTTTTTAGACCTGAAAGGGGCGTTTGACTCTATATCAAGAAAACTACTTTGGAGCAAACTTTCTGCCCTGAATATTGACCTTAGATTGTTGATTTTAATCAAACAATTATTTACTTGCACAAGTTGCTAAATCAGAAGTGCAACAAATGGACCCCTTACACACAACATATCCACTACCAAAGGAGTTAAACAAAATTGTATATTGGCCCCCATTTTGTTTAATATTTTTCTTAGCGATCTAGTGCCAGCCCTTCTGAAGGTTGATGGTCATGCTCCTAAACTGGGTTTAAAACATGTTCCAATTTTATTGCATGCAGACGATACTGTTCTTTTATCATGCGCTAAAGTTGGTCTTATGCATCTTATGAACCAGTGTGCTGAATATTGTAAATAAGCTTGAAATTAACCATGAGAAATCAAAAATATTGGTATTCTCTAGACGATTCAGAAGACACACCTGGATTATTAATAAAATATCTATAGAGAAGGTTAAACAGTACAAATACCTGGGCATTATTTTCAATTCTAACCTCAAATGGGTAATACATAAAAAACTGTCCCTTGTCGCAGCCATAATAGTGCTTCTTCAATTCAATGCTTTTTCTTTAACTCTGGCCATCAATATGTACCATCTGCATTAAAAGTATTTATACCCCCTCCTATATTTTGTTTTAAAATGTAGAAACAATGTAGAAACAGGGAGCAGCAGTGGCGTAGTGGCTAAGAGCAGGTGCACTCGTATCTGGAGGAACCGGGTTTGATTCCCCGCTCTGCCGCTTGAGTTGTGGAGGCTTATCTGGGGAATTCTGTAAGGAACCAGTAAAGTCCAGACCAAAAGTAACTTTTCAAGTTCTTTATTGAGCTGGCATTCTAAGTCAATCACAAGCAATGCGGGAGCTGACCTCCCAACGTTCGAACAGCAACTTTACAAATTCAGATTAGCCTGTGCGCTCCCACACATGCCAGCTGGGTGACCTTGGGCTAGTCACAGCTTTTCGGAGCTCTCTCAGCCCCACCCACCTCACAGGGTGTTTGTGGTGAGGGGGGAAGGGCAAGGAGATTGTAAGCCCCTTTGAGTCTCTTACAGGAGAGAAAGGGGGGATAAAAATCCAAACTCTTCTTCTTCTGCTTCTTCTTCTGCTTCTTCTTCTTCTTCTTCTTATTATTATTATTATTATTCTTTCTTTTGATACTTTATTGAATACAATAATAATTATGGTCAGTACAGATGAGTTTATACTTTTCTATATTTAGGCTCTAAGAATCAATTGGAACTGCTGCCAAATACATTTCATTTTTCTAAGCTTCTTAAGGTCACAGACATTCTTTTTTAAATAAGTTTTGAAATCATTTGGGTTTCCCTTGCTGGACCTTGAACTTATGCCACCTGAAAAAGTGGCATAACCATTCAGCCCTATGGAGGGCTTTCCAGGCATCTGTTTTTTTTTTCTGTTTTGCAACCTAATGCATTCTGGAGATGACACAGCAGCAAAACCCTCTCTGGCCACCTCAGCCTGTGGACTGAGCTGTTAATCTCCTGAGTACTGAAACCATTTAACAAGAAACACGCTGCCAGATGCTTTTTTTAAAATCTCAGGCATGTGTTTGATGTCAGTTCCTGCTTATGATCAGAATAGCAAAACCAAATCATACATTTTAGATCCAGAGATCTAGTTATTCTTTAAACAAAGAATTTCCAGGTTTACAAATTCCACTCCTATCTCAGTAGCCTCTAATCTCTTTCTCCAAATGGTGATGCTACTTGGCCCTTACCACGCATGCTTCTATTTTCTTCCACCTTGCCAATGATGTATCACTTCATGCTCATTTGCCCACTTACTTTTCAAATTAATTCTATTTTTTTTAAAGGAGCTCAGGAACTTGAACACTGTTTCTCATGTGATGCGTTCTTTTTTCTGGATCAAGGCTATAGTCTTTGAAGGTTTTCAGGTGCTATGCAAGTAGAAATCACCTTTTTGCTTAGATTATTAGAAAGAGAAAGAGGTTTCAACAAATGTGCTTTCTTCATTCTTAACATTTTGTGTGTGTGTGTGTGTGTGTGTGAGAGAGAGATGAGAATTAGAGTAGAAGATATGTAATCTAGGATTCATTTCAGCTCATCTTTAACTGATTAGCTGAACCATGGCTGCACTTAAAAATCTTCCTTCATCTGACATATAGTAACCATCTGTGCAAGCAATCGGTGTTTTTTTTTCCTGTTCGGCAGAGTTCTTTCATTTTATAAACTGTGCAATCAAAGATATATGATTGTAAATGACATCCCTGTCCAGAAGCTCAAAGGATGTGGTTATTTAGTATCACATTGCCTGCCATTTTGTGGAGAAGCATGTGCTATTGATATAGGGAGAGACTGATCCATCTCAAAGACATGGAGTTCCTTATAAGCATTATATAACAGGGCAAAGGCAAGACTACTTCTTCCTCTCCACAATGACTCTTCAGCATTCTAATTTAAGAACATTTCCTTCTTTTTCTGCGCATTCAGAAAATTGTGTGTGATATAATCAAGTCAATTTCACTATTTCCTTAACTTTTACTTTGTATTGGGAAGTGACTGAAATTTTAAAAAGTGGTGAAAACACTTCCCCCCCTCCTTACCAAAAAATCAAATATGAGTTTACATTTGACATAAACTGAATTTTGTATGATTTAAGGATGTGCAGATCAACCTTACATCCCTGGTTAGACATTTCAAAACTCTTTTTCTTGACTTGGAATTGCTTGGATTTTTCTTCTGAGTAGGAATGTCCATATTCTTCTCAAGGGAACAAGGTGGCTTTCCTGGATCCTGTGATATTCTGGTAGCATGGTTTTACCACTGCTTGCTACTTATAATCCCCCCTGGCTTTAGTTGTATCATGTACACTGTTGTAGCATTGTAGATTGCATCCAAAATGGTCACAGTAAAATCATCTTAAGTTACCACTACACGTTTATTAGCATCAATTTTTAATCTATTGTACAGTAGTCATTCAGGTTTGTTGCATGCAGATATAATGTAATTGCTGGGCAAGAGAATTATTATAAGAAATAATGGAACTGAGCTTTATATAATTCACAGAAAATATGCCATCATAGAGACATGCAATGTTAATTGCATTTATAACAGCAATTACACATGAAGAATGTCTAATAATTCATCATGGATCAGTGCTTTCTCCTCAGACTTTTTGTTTAGAGACTTTTCAAAGAGTGGTCTGGATGCTGCACCAGATCTACTCATACATGAGATTTCTGATGTCAAAAGAAAACTTGTAGAATTAGAAGGATTGCATTCCATTATAGTGGCACTATCTGAGCATACATTACCTGAATAATTACCAAATTCCTATTTGTATTTATTTTGGCAGCACTTGGAAGCTCGTGAGCAGCAGTTATATGGCACATCACCCGTGGACGTAGAAATAAATTTGGAAAGCTACCAAACTGCATTAGAAGGAGTACTTTCATGGCTTCTGACTGCTGAAGAGTCATTGCAAGCACAAGGAGATATATCCACTGATGTAGAGGAAGTTAAAGAGCAATTTCACACCCATGAGGTATGTGTGAAACAAAAAGGCTGAAAAACCAGCAGAAGCACTTCCCCATCTTCTGACTGCTGTTCTTCTGTTTGTATAGAGTATTAAGGTCAAAAGCATAACATTTGACTAACATTTTGAGACTAAATTTTATTTTGTTCATGAGACTGATGGCATTGTAGCTCTTGTTGCTAAGTATTTGAATGAAGGGCAGACTTCCCAGTTCAAGGAGGGCTGAAAGGACCATAGGGAACAGCACAGTCTTGTTCCAGCACATTTGTCTTCCCTTGGGCACTCACCCCAGCAGATGGGGCAGATGCACTGGTGGCCTCATATACCACAGTCCCATTGCCCAAAACCCAGAAGTTCAGACTGCTGTGGAGCTGTGCTGGTTTCCTGCTCAGATGCCAGCATGGGGTAATGGGCCAGGGTGTTCCCTTCTGTGGTTTAGGGCCAATTGCATGGTGCACCAGCCCTCAGACTTATGTCTGTCTTTTGGTGGCATATGTCCATTCAGCCTTATGTGGCTTTTCGGTGGTGGGGAGGTTCAGGGCTTTTCTGGGTTTGGATAGGGCTGTAAACTTTTTTTTCAATTATTCCATTCAATAACTCTTTAGAAATTACAATTTAATCTGCAATGTTGAAAACCACCCTTCATTTGTTGGTAGTAATCATTGTTAATTTTTTAAGGGTTTTATGATGGAATTAACAGCTCACCAGGGACGTGTTGGTCATGTTTTGCAAGTTGGCAGCCAACTTCTATCATTTGGAAAGCTTTCAGAAGAGGAAGAAAATGAAATACAAGAACAGATTAATCTTCTCAATTCGCGTTGGGAAAATCTCAGGGTCACAAGTATGGAGAAACAGAGCAAGTAAGTGAATATATATTTCAGAGAGCAATTTTGAAGCTGGTACAAAGTTTTTGTGATAGTACATAATTTGGGAATGGGCCACCATGAAAAGTTAGAAAAGATTCTTCAATGTAAGGAGGTGTCATTGGCAACTAATAGTTCTTCCAACTGTCCCCTGGTGCTGCACAGAACTCTCCCTGCTGGGCATCCCCTTACCTGTGTGGTACCTATGTGGTGGTCACATGGCCATTCACCTGTATAGCTTATAGGGAATGTTGCTACCAACCAAGATCAAGTTACCTCATGCTGTAGTATTTCCTGTTACTACATATCGATGTAAAAAGTGGACAATGAAGAAAGCTTACAAGAAGAAAATAGATTCCTCGGAAATGTAGTGTGGGAGGAGTTTTACAGAGTCTGTGGACCACCAAATGAACTACTCAGTGGGTTCTAGATCAAATCAAACCTGAACTGTCCCTAGAAGCTCAAATGACTAAACTATCATACTCCACATTATGAGAAGATAAAACAGACAATAAATCTAGGAAAATTAGAAAGCAGCAGTGAAAGAGAAAGACCCACAGGACTAAATTTTCAGAGGAATGAGAGACCCCTCCCACTGTCAACTGCTTAAACAGGAGAGAGACCCCTAGGCAACAATCAACTGCCCAGGCCCAAGTATGGTTGCAGGTCCCTATATGGCAGCGGTGAAGGCAGAGACAGCTGGGGCAAACTGCCAGTAGTGGGAGAGCCGGAGAGGAGTGCTCCTGTTCATCGCCGAAGTTTCCCGGATGGCATTGGGTACCAGTGGCAGAGGTCCTCATGGAGACAAACACTGCAGACGGCATGGATAGAACAGAGAGCATGGTGACCAGGTCCTGGCACACCCTATGGAGATCATAGTGGCAGCCGCAGCCCACAGGTGGAATGCATCAGTGAACAGATGGCACATGGAAAATGGAGGGAGTCGCCATCTTGGTCATTAATGTTTATCATCAATGATATATATAGTTTGAATTGTTGATTCTGTATTGTGAATTAGCTATGTATAATGTCATGTTCATTGAAGTTTATAATGTTAAGTTTAGTTTTTTTGCTATGCTAATATTTTTGTATAATGTTATGGTGCTGTTATGATTTTCTACTCATGGTTTTTGTGATTATGATGTTATGGTATTTTGTTTATTGTAGCCATGTATTTTGTGAATTAGTTTGCTGTGTGATGTTGTTGTATTGCTGCTATGTAATGTCATAATGCTATATTGTTATATTGATGATGGTTTGATTATTGATACTGTTATTGAATGTGTTATGTTACTGATATAAATTTTTGTTGTGAATTGCCCTGATCCCTTCGGGGGAGGGCAGTATATAAATTAAAGATCTATCTATCTAAATCAAGAAAGCCACAGCACAGTTTGCAAGTCATGAGCAAGGCTTTTAACAATAGGTCATGTTGGATGTCATTAATTCATAGGATCACCATCAGTCAGAAGTGACTTGATGGCACTTACACACACACACTGAAGAAACTACTAAGGAACGTGGCTCTTCCTATGGGCAGTCAGCAGTTTTACTAAGCAGTGCATGCTAACTGGCTGGGCAAATTAACTTTAACGATAACAGAATGTGATAAAATAAATAGGCTGGATTCAATTACTCCTTTGAGTCCCTTCCACTAAATGTGACCTGATGAGTACCTTCCACAACATTCTTCTATCAATGGATATCTTTCTCTGTTAAAAACAAGGGCATAATTTGCAACGTCACTAATTTAAGTGTGTCATGTACTGATTAAATTAACTGATAATTGCTGCCTTAAAAACATCAGCATATTGACAATAGCGTACTCATTGTCTCTTTGGTCAAAAGGGTAAATGAGAGCTTTTTGTATAGTTTAACATCTTGTTGTCATATTCTGTCATATTTTGGTCAAACTTCCTGCAAGTTGCTGAAGTCCTCCTTCTTATCACAACTCTGTAAGGAAGATTAGGCTATCTAGTGATAACAGGTCTTTCATAGCTGAATTGGAGATTTGAACCCAAGACTTCCAGACATAATCTAATATTTCCATAATCTAATATTTTAACAGCTAGCTGTTAAATACTACTGGATGTTTTTTAAAAACAGAAAAGTAAGCATAATTTAAATTTTGCCTTAGGAAATCGTTAAAAAAATAAAAGGTTTCATCGACATCCTAGAAATTATATTTCAGTTTTAACATCTTTGTGAAACTGATAGCTAAAGAATGCATTAAAGAACAGACAACACTTTAGACAACAGAAGAACAGTATTAAAATTAGTTTCAGAAATTAATTCATTCTTATCCAAAATGTTTCTTGTCTCAAATAACAATGATGTACTGTGTCATAATTAAAACTTTATCATATATTATACACCAAATTACTACTTATGCCATTGAAATTAATTTGCTTCCACATTGAGATGGAATCTAATTATGAAGGGAAACAGCAATATTTAACTGTAGCTTCATATGGCATGATGCAGACTATCAGAAATGCTGGCTGAATGTTTATTTGTAGGGACCTAATCTTACCTTAAAATACACTTTGCTGAGTCAGCATGGGGGCACAGCACCATTTTACATCCTGGATTATTTTTCCTTTCAAAATGCTACAGGGCCTAATCCTGCTTGGTACCACAGGAATGAGGAGCTCCTCCCTCCCTCCCATGCTGCTTTCAAAAGTTGGTTCCCACATTGAAACAACTCACCCCCCCAGAGAAATTAGTAAGCAGTGTGTCACATTCCCAGTCTTGCTCGAATAACAGAAATCAATACTTTGGTAATAGAATCCTTGTTTTATTGATAGCAAGCATATTGATAGCAAGGTATGTAACTTTGAAAATTGTCTGAAATGGTCAGTTTCCCACTAGACACCAATTATATGCTCCCAACGGTTCCCCTTTTCCCCTCCCCCTCCCACCTCAAGCGAGCCAGCTGCCAGGAATTGGAAAGGCTGTGTAGATAAGGGGGGATGTAAGAAGAGAAAGAGACATACATACACATTCCAAACACAGATAACATTTGTGACTTCATAACTTTCTTTCTCAAGCCAAAAGCATGAGAAGAAACTTTTACAAACAGCATGGCAGGGCCCAAACTACATTGGCTGGGATCATGAGATAGTGAGCCTCCATGTGGTCCAGGTCTCATGCCAATAAATGGAAGTAAATGTGTCTTTTTCTGTTGATGGTACCTGTGAATGTGACTCTCTGCAAGCTACAGAGTGAGCAGCACTGCCCTAGATTATAAAATAAAATATTATCATTTTCTGGATGGTTTCCAGTTGATAAACTTCATACATGTGAATGCAAGCCACACAGAATCAAAATTCATAAGACTCGTTGTGGCGGGTTTTCCGGGATGTGTGGCCATGGTCTGGTGGATCTTGTTCCTAACGTTTCACCTGCATCTGTGGCTGGTATCTTCAGAGGTGTATCACAGAGGGAAGTCTGTTACACACTGTGTCCAGTGAGAAGAGAATGTTCAGCAGGAAATATATTGTCTGTGTCGCAGGGTGGGGAACCAATCAGTAAGTGTTTGGGTGGAACTTGTTATGCAAAGATGTGGTTGATAGTATTGTATTGTGGGTGGGGTTTATCAATCCAGTTACATTTGTAGTTGCATTTGCATTCCCAGCAGCAGTATTGGTGAATGCAAATCCTGTATCTGGGTTGTCCATGAACTTAGCATGGCCTTGGCCTTTGATTCTGATGTTTTTAAGTACTAGTAGCCAAGCTTTGTTAATTAAGAACATAAGAACATAAGAACAAGCCAGCTGGATCAGACCAGAGTCCATCTAGTCCAGCTCTCTGCTACTCGCAGTGGCCCACCAGGTGCCTTTGGGAGTTCACTCTCAGAGACTCTCAGAGTCTCTTCTTTCTTGTTGAAGTTGTCTTGATGTTTGTGAATTTCAATGGCCTCCCTGTGCAAATGTGAATCACTCCCTGGACTGATAAACCCCACCCGCAATTCAATACTATCAACCACATCTTTGCATAACAAATGCCCCGGAGGTCAATGTTGTAGCAGTTGGCCACAGCATCTAGCATTCAAGGCCAAGGGGCAAAAGAGATGATGTGGTTGTGGGCGCAGTTCATGGTTGGGGCCCTGATGACTCAACCTCTCTGTACTCCACCCAGGCCCTCCACCCTGGCATTCAGTGGTGATGCTATGTACTATCACATTCTGACCCTTCGGGATGAGTTGTGGCAGCCAGTGGAGTAGTCCTCTGAATGCTGGATATTGTGAGGTCCCAAAGGCCAATTACTGAGGGAAAAGCTGATTCAGGGGACAGACCAAAGATGTAAGGAACTCAGATCCCTTTGCCAGGGCCATGGGCCCTGTTCTAGAGCTGGTACTCTCCCCCACACACACAGTCTTGCATGTGGGTGACAATCAAACAGACAGGAGCAACTGGAGACCCACCACAATCAAACAGGAACAACTGGAGACCCACCACAAGTGGAGGCATGTTTTCTCCAGAATCACCAGTGCATGGAAGGACTGGCAGCATTTGTGGCCACAGCTGCCAAGTACCTGGAAGGATTGCTGGCTGTCACAAGAGATGTTGCAGATGAACAGGTGCACACTGAGAGGATACTATGGAATCTGTTGGTGGTGCTACATACCCCTGCACAATGACCTGCCCTAGCACTGTCCTTCCTGCTCCTCCGCCCACAGGTATAGTGCATGGGGTGGCTTGGGGGCTTTCCTGGTAGCATGATGGGGGTGCACCCTGACTGGGCTTATCATCTCTCCATGCTCCTTTCCTTGTGATTTTTTGCTTTTGGACTGTATGGGCAGTGAACCTATTTGAAGTCATCACCAGTAGGGCCCTTGCCAACACTGTCAGCTGTCATGTTACTGTCAGGCAGGGCTCTCTTCCTTTAAGGGAATAGGGTGTGTGCTGTGGACACAGCCCTGCAGTCCATAGCCCCACCTTCCTGCTCCTCAGCTGTTATGTGCACAAGGCTGGATCTTCTGTTCTACTGGCCCATGACTGGTTCTATCCATTTTGTCAGTCACAGCCCTGCTGTCACATCTTGTGATCTGTATGGGATCCAACAGCATTGCTGCTGGAGAAACTGACATATTTGCAGCCTATGTGTGGACCTGCCTCTCAGAACCCATTAGGAAGCAGACATGATTGCATGATTATGCCAGTGCCCAGTCACTGTGGTGCAGGCAACCTTTAAGATTTCACTGATAAGCCCATTGAAATCAGTATGCATAGGCACACAAAACAGACATTCAAAAATTTATGTCTCAAGCTGCCTTTCTGAACTTTTACTTTGTCTCTGGCATTATAGACTTTGTGTGCCACAGTTAGCTATGCATAATATGCTGCTGTTTCATAAAATCCACATTAGCCATTGCTGTCTTTTGTTCATTGCTCACATTTTAACTCTTGAATGCCACCAAAAAGATCAATGGTCTCATTATGGTTTGCATTACTTTTAAAACACAACAAATTGATTTCCTCAGAAAAGCTAATGAACTACCTCATGAAACTAATTTAAGGCATCTATGCTTTTATAAATCCAGAATGGCATGTGTATCATTAAATAACCATTTGTTGAGCTAGGCCATTTATGGGATTTTTTCCCCCAAGAATGGTTCTCTCTCTCTCTCTCTCTCTCTCTCTCTCTCTCTCTCACACACACACACACACACACACACACACACACACACACACACACATATTATGTTTTCATCATTGAGAAAATCTTTTCATGGGTTAAGTGGCCAACTTGGGGGTTTATGTTAGAAAATACTAGTGAAAAATCAAGCCTTTTTGGGTCTGAACAAGAAAAAGTCTGGTGATCTTTGAACTAATTCAAGTGGTAAATTAGTTGTTTTTAAAACAGTTGTACCCTTTCACCTGCACTTGTATAGTAAATCCAGTTCTTTCGTTGAAATAAATAAGTTAAAACACCTATGAATAATGCAGGAAGTACAAATCAGCTATAAGATGTTCAGGTTAGAAGGCTGGCAAGAGCATGGAGAGACCTCCATGGGCTGCATATCTTTTTATACCAGACAGATGTAGAGGACTGACACATTGGAATCAGATTATTCTACCAGGAAGATTCTGCACAATGATGCAAGTGCTTTGGCTCAAGGGACCAACAGTTACTATTAGTGGCTCTGATAATGCAGTGAATGGGGTATAAATGTCCCAAGACATAGGGCTCCTGCCAAAATCCCACCGTGCCTGAGGGACAGTACACATGCTCCATGCATTCTGATGAATGCTGTACTAGTTAAAATAGCATGGGATGCTCAAAATCTCATTTCAACTCAGCACTTTCTCCACTTTAAAAACATAATCAAAACATTAATCTTTCCCAACACTTTTAATATAGAATCAAAATTGAATGGAAGTGCCTTTCCAAATCCATAGATGCCAAGAAAATGACTAATTAAATCTTTACTAATGTTTATCTAAAGACCAAAAAAGGAAGAGCCTCAGCAATCCAGGAGCCTAATAAAGATTGTATTAGAAATTAGTGAAAGGTAAATTGTGGCTCCATGTGCTCTAATGATGTACTTTACATGTCCAATGAATGTGAATTGAGATATATTATGCTCTGGTTTTGTTTGATTGATTTTAAATATCAAATAACCTTCTTTTAAAGCATGCTGAAAATGTTTTACTCTCAAGTGTTTGCATGTTTTCCAAATTATGGCAAAAGCAGTGATGCAGACATTATCACATCTGTCTGCTGAGTCAGGGACAAATTATTTTTCAAAGGAACAGCAGCAGATGAGAACAGGATGCTGTGCTGAGTTGTCAGTATGGGTACACTGCGACATACAATTGTCTTCACCGACACAGGAAATTGCTCCCTGGAGAACAGCCCCATTGGTAGTGCTCAGTTGGTGTGGCATGAAAGAATAATGTAACTAAAACCTATCTACCTGTCTGTCTCCTTCCTTCCCAGGTTCTGAAATTCCATAGAACCTCCTTTCCAAGCTATACAGACAACTTAATTGTGTGAAGCCAGTTTCTGTGAAAATCATTTCCTGCATGCAACTTAATTTTCCTTGTGTAGATTTATTGAATGTCCTGCTTATATATGCAAAATAGTCTGCTTTAACATGCAGAATAAGGTTTCAAGAACCAAGCTGTAGGGGTATTTTGTGAGGCATGAAAAGGTGAGAAGGAAACAAGGCCAGACCATATCAGACATAGCAGTTCCCTAATCACATACCTTATATACTCTCATATAAGTCAACTTTTTCAGCACAATTCAGCACAATTTCAGCACACGAGTGGGGTGGTGAGTGAAAAAAGACTGGGAGCTGAGGGTGTTTTTCTGCACCTGCTCCCTGCTATGTGGCAAGGCAGCTCCCAGGTAAGCCTTGGGCTGTTGCTTCGCTGCATTACAGGTAGCCTGTAACTTCATTCACAGTAAATATTCAGTGAATAGGTGTGAATATTAAATATTAAATTTATATGTCACAGAATTTTTGTTCAGGCCAGGAAGCTCCATGAATGCTTGGAGCCATACTCATTGAGAAATCTGCACCTTTGGACCCCTTGGTGGCAGGAATCCTCGCACACACAGGGTGCCCTGAGGTGCAGCCACTTCCAGCACCTTTTTCAGCCCACATCCAGTGTTTTTGGAAAGCAGGTGGGACTTCTGTCCAACTGAGCTTTCAGACCTGCAAAAAAGACTTGCTTTGGGGCAGCGGCTGCCATCACCATGCAAGCATTTTCACTGTGTAATGATAAGCTATCCGTGTTGAAGGAGAACCTGTAGGGACTTTTTAAAGAGAGGGATCTTGTTGAGCATCTTCCCTATGAAACTCTGAAGAGATACTGTCTGAGTTATGTATTCCACTTCAGAACTTTTAAGTTATTGTTGATGCTATACTGTTTGAAATAAATATTTAAAAATATTTTATTGGTATCTATTTTTATTTTTGAAGTTTACCAGTAGCTGCTGCATTTCCCACCCTAGACTTATACACGAGTCAATAAGTTTTCCCAGTTTTTTGTGGTAAAATTAGGTGCCTAGACTTATATGCAGGTCAACTTATACACGAGTATATACGGTAATAAAATTTTGCTTTACTAAAGTGGCGGGAGGGGGAAAGAGAAAGAGAGCTGTGATGTTTGTAACAACTTCATTCCTTGATCCCAGACAGTATTTTACATAGTTCTGGGTCACCCACATGATTATCCACTCTAGAATTTATTGTGAAATGAGCAGATGAAAAAGAATTCTAGTATCAAGATACATTAGCTGTTGCTCTAGTTCAGGGGTAGGGAACCTGCGGCTCTCCAGATGTTCAGGAACTACAATTCCCATCAGCTTCTGTCAGCATGGCCAATTGGCCATGCTGGTAGGGGCTGATGGGAATTGTAGTTCCTGAACATCTGGAGAGCCGCAGGTTCCCTACCCCTGCTCTAGTTGTTCAACAGAAGGATCTTTAACTCTCTACCTGATTAAGTTTGTGCCGTCTCCTGATTGATCTTCTAGCTTAAACATGAGCAAGTGAGGCATGGGATTAATAGCTCTGTTGGAATTGTATTGCACAAGATGCAGCTGTAGTTTCTGTCAGTTTCAGAAGAACTTTAGATGGGGATTTAGTCCATATCTCCTTATAGGAAGAAATTCAATCTAGATAAATAATCTAATGTGACATCCACATTCAGTCTTCAGAGGTATATAGTTCCAGTTTTGTGTTCTGTCTAAGAACTAGCTGATAGTGCCAAATGTTTAGGAATATAAGAGCATTACAAGGCTTCCTTGTGCAGAAATCATGATCTGGCAATGCCTCTGGATGCCTCATTTGTAATATCTAGGTGTACAATATCATTTTTGTTGTGTTTTTCCTTAGTGTAGAAAGGGACTTTCTTCAGCAGTAGAATCAGCACAGATTTTTTTCAGAGGTTGGGGAGATAAAGTTGGTCCTGATCTAATAATTACATGAAGAATAAAGGACGCATTTCCTACCACCCTCCTAAACAAAACTTGATACCTTCTTCCAGCCTAAAGATTCTTAATCCAACTTGACTCTTTCATCAGACTTGTCACTTTGGAAGAAGTCTTTTAGGCTGGAGGAAAGTTTCAGACTTTGAACACTGGAGTGGTAGATTCAAGTCAATATTATTAAAATATGTGTGCATTTTTAAATATGCACTATGCATTCAGAGAAAAATGGATCAGTATCTGGTATCTGTCAAAACATATATGCATGGATTTTCTTTTAAATAGAACTTCTAAGGAAAATATGATATTTTAAGTAAATAAGTTTGAACTTTCATTTCTCCATTTGTGAGTTTTTTGCTGTCCTAATGTCAGTGTATGGCTCATGGAATGCAGCAGGATGAAGAATTTAATGTCTCATGTGTCTTCAAGGTTGTAAGCCTCCAGGTGGCATCCAGAGATCTCCTGCTATTACAATTGATCTCTAGACAACCAAGATCAGTTTCTCTTGAGAAAATGGTTGCTGTGGAAAGTGAACTTATGGCATTGCATAAGTTCTTTCCCAAATCCTGAGGTCCTTCCCCAAACCCTATCCTGTCCAGGCTCCACGCCTTGAAAAAATCTCCAAGTATTTCTCAACCCAGAGCTGGCATCCCTATGGACCTAACTTTAACTTACTTTTTCATTTTTGTTTCCAGTTTACATCGCATTCTAATGGAGTTACAAAATCAGCAGCTAAGCCAACTAAGGGACTGGTTAGTTAAAACAGAAGAAAGGACAAAAAAGATAGATTCTGAGCCCCTGGGGCCTGATTTGGAGGACTTAAAGAGGCAGGTTGAAGAACATAAGGTAAGCTACTATCAGGTATTTTACCAGCCCATTTTTTCCAAAAAAATATGAAGCATTCTTGCTAAATTTTCAGAAAATGGCACAATATAGTGTTGCATTGCATTAGCATAATTCATCTTTTCATAGATGAAAATTTGTACTGAAAATGAACAAAACTCAACTTATGGATTTCCTATTAAGACTAGGATTGTCTTTTCTTCTTTTGTCTCGCTGTCATTATTCACAGAATGAAAGTGTTGTAGGATGGTAAGGGAAAAGGGAATTGCAGTATACTTGTAACTGCAAAATATAATGATAACATTTCAGATTTTATTATCCCTCTGGTTTCTTTCTTTTGCTACCTTGGTTTTTCTTCTAGAGTACTTTAGTAGCAAATTGACACTATTAGTTATTATAATTGGGATTTCTAATCTCATTAGCAGTGCAGGGTCTAGAGCATGCAGCCCCGGAGCACCATAATGTATTCAAACGGAGTGCCTGCCTTTGTTTTGGAAAAGATGTGGAGTGTTTTTGAAAAATGAATTTAATTATGAAAACAACAAGACTGCACATAGAGAACAAAGGAATTGGGCAAGACTTTTTTGTGTGCATTCTGCTCTAAGGAAGTTTATTTTTATTTATGTGTATGTGTAAGAAGAATTGATGGCTCCAAGCTGCAACCACATTGCAGGTTTGAGTTTGAGTTCATTGAAGGGTGTCTAAACAGAGGGGTGCCTAAACAGCTTCAGTACTGTGAACTCAATAATGGTATAGACATAATGTTATCTTTCCATTAACTATAATTGAAATATGCTCTTTCCCCAGTTTCTTCCTGGTTTGTGTGCCACCCTCAGTCCATTTTATCTTGGTCAAGTGCTATTTCTGACACTGATCACAGTTCATACAGTCTCAGAGGGGTTCCAAAATAGGAGATGTATAAGAATATTTTTTATTTTTTATTTATTATTGGATTTTATAGACTGCCCAACCCCCAAAGGGCTCTGGGCAATGTACAATATTAGACAGTGCACAATAAAATACAAATTATAAACATTAAACTCCCTTAAAACACAATAGCAGCATTATCATAAAACCCATTTCAATCTATCAATGACGTCTGATCCTAAGGCTAGAAGGGGACCAGCAATGCCAAAAATAGAGATGTAATACAGGGCAGTGCCGGAGATGGTATAAAACCTAGTGTGGGGGCATCAAAAGGGGGCAGGCAGTCCGCAGTCAGCCTCTCTGAAAGCCCGGTGGAACAACTCAGTTTTGCAGACCCTGCGGAACTTACCAAGATTTCACAGGGCCCTAGCAGTAGATGGAAGAGTGTTCCACCAGGCAGGGGCCAGGGCCATAAAAACCCTGGCTTGGGTAGAGGCCAGCCATGTCATTGAGGGGTGGGAGATTACCAGTAAATTAGCCTCTGCAGATCGCAGAGACTTACTTGGGACATTTGGGGTATGACGATCATGAAGGTATGAGAACCCAGGCCATGAAGGGCCTTAGAGGTTAATACCAACATCTTGAAGATGATCCGGAATTCCACCAGGAGCCAGTGCCTTGTATACTTGTTGGAATAATACTTATTTGGCAGGGGAGACACCATGATCACTTGTTGGAATAGGAACATTGTTATAAAAAAGTTATCATTAACATATCCTAAATTACAATTCCCTAAGAGATGGAATGTTGCGGGACTCACCTCCCACCAATCAGTGGAAGTGAGTCCTGCACGCCGATTGATAAGAAACCAGGACAGCAGGACAGCAGCGGCTTTGCTGCCTACTGACCCACCAGCTCTGGTATCACCCTCCCTATTCCCCTGCTCACCTTCTTCCAACCCCCAAACACCAAAATGGGTGGCAGGGCAACAGTGGCTTTTCCACTCACTGCTCTGCCAGACCAGCACCACTCTCCCCATTCCCCCACCCACCCTCCCCTGCCCCTCTCCTTCCCTTCCTGACCTCCCCCCCAAATACCAAGCCAGGGCCTGCCAGGACAGTGGTGCCTTGCTGCCCCTGGCACCAACTTCCCATTCCCCCACTTTTCCCCCATCTACCGCCCATTTTATTTCAGTATAAAATTGACTTTAATGCTACTTTAAAAGATAATATAGAAGGCACCATAGCACTGCTGAAATAAAGCTTGGTATGAAATTCTTGTACAAATAAAAGTGTAGTGCATCATTTCCAGATTGTGTGCAGACTGGGTTGTCACTAAAGATGCTCAAACATCCATCAGTAGACTAATTTGCCAGTTGGAAATAGGGAGCTGAATTTTCCCATCATAAGCCTATTTATGGCTGTTTGACAGGTTCCTTCACCATATCTCTGTTCTTTGGAGTTAAGCTGCAGTTTGAGGGGATCCCCAGGTTGCACCTTGAGGTTGACAACCCTAGGCCTGGCAGCAATCTTTGCATGACTTGGTATAACTTGACTTGCATAACCTAAGACTGGCTGTTTTCTACTGTTCAACAGCAGTTACCCCATGAAAGCTAGTATGGTGTAGTAGTTAGAGTTTCAGATCAGTGTCTGTGGGACCCACATTAAAATCCCCACCTTGCTGGGGAACTCACTGTGTGATTTTGGACCTGTCACTTACTTTCAGCATAACCAGCTCACAAGGTTGTGCAAATAAAAAGGAAGAGATTAATGTAAGCTTCTTTGGTCCCCATTGTAGTTTTCCTAGGCAGAAGTTGTAGGGATGAGGGTAGAAGACAGAAAGATGAAAGTGGCAGATAAAGGTAAGTTGACTTTTGGTGTGAAGGAGAGATGTTTCCACTCCTCATACCTCACGTTCCCCAGGCTCTACCACCAAATCTCCAGAAATTTCCCAATCTGGAGCTGGAAACCATAAGGACAGCTGTCCTGTGTAGTTGAGAAAGCCTCTCTACTGCTGTATCAGAGGGAGGAAGTCAGACTCCTCCTCTCCAGACTTTGGCCTGTGCTGCTACTTGGTATGTGTCATGGTGCTTTTCAAATTCCCCCCTTGCTTCCAGTCCAAACCCCGCTCTCAGAGCCAGGCTCTTTCCCCCAGGCTCTGACCTGCACTACTATTTGTCATGGTACCTTTTTTATATGCTCACTCACTTTTTTATATGCTCACTTTAGAATCTGGCTCCCCCCCCCCCCCATTGAAAGCAAATAGAGATGAGTTCAAAATGAAAAGTTATGCTGCTGATGTTACTGACAATTGCAAATCCCCTTTTGTTGATGCAAGATAAAATAGAGCAATTTTTTTAAAAAATTGGGTTTTTGTCTGGTTATAAAATCAATAGGAAAAAGATGAAAATAATGTTACAATTTGTAACAGCAGGAAGAGGAGGATATTAGAGGGATTACAGGATGTATAGGAACATTAAACCCAGTTAAATATTTGGGAATAAACTTCACTGGTCAAAATGATACAAAGCAATGTGGGTGAGATACAAGAAGATCTGCAGAGATGGTCTAAACTAAAATAAAGATGAATGTATTTTTAAATTATTTTTAAAAATTTCAGATGTTACCAATCTAAATACAGGGGAAAATGTTGAAGGAATGGCAGAAACAAATAAATAAGTTCATATGGGATGGCAAAAAGCCAATAATTTGATTTAAAGTCTTACAAGATGAGGAAAAGGCCCCTTCCGCACACGCAAAATAATGCGGTTTCAAACCACTTTCACAACTGTTTGCAAGTGGATTTTGCTATTCCGCACAGCTTCAAAGAGCCCTGAAAGCAGTTTGAAAGTGCATTATTCTGCATGTGCGGAATGAGCCAAAGAGAGGAGGACTAGATGAATCCAATATACCCAATATAAATTATGTTATCAAGTAGCCAACCTAGTTTGGGTTGTGGATTGGATTAGAAACCCAAACTGAAGTCTAATAAACATAGAAATTGCAGGTATGGAAGAAGGTCTACGTAACTACCTATGTGAGTTAAAAAAAAGCACAAACAATAAAACAGAAGCCATGTAATCATAGATGAATTATTTAGAATTTGGGAATCTTCCCAAAAAAAGAAATTAGTCATCCAATATACTATTAATGTCTCCCTTCAAGCATAGTATTATTAGAATGTGAGAAAAAATAATTTTATAATGTAGGGGGATATGATAAATTCTCAAGAAGAAATCAAGTTTTGACAAATGATGATGGATGACAGCAAAAAGTACAATAGCTACTATATTTTCAACCATTATCAAGATTTTTTTAAAAAAACATCTACATAGCATGAGGTGTAATAATGGAGTTTACTGAATTTGAAAAATGATAATGCAGCAAAAAGACCAGTAGGATGAATTTATAAGCTATTACTCCAATTTGACACAGAAACAGAACAACTTAAAATATCTATAGTTACATGGATCCAAATTTTTGAGGAAGAAATATCTCTCCTACAGTGGGAAATCTTACAGACAAAAGATATACTTTTTAAGCCAATGAAACATCAAGAGAAAATTGGTACAAAATATTTTATCAGTGATTCATTGCTTCAAAAGATATCAAGATGGACAAGACCTATAATGGAAAATGCTGGAAATGTAAAGAATCAGACAACACTTTTTATCATATGTGGTAGATTTGCAAAAAGATAGGAAAAATGCTGGCCCTCCTGGCCTTTGGGTTGGGCGCCATCTGTGCATGCATCTGTGCATGTATTTTTATCTGTAATTTTTGGAATTGCTGCTTTAATGTATTTTAATGAATTTTAATGTTTTATCGATATATTGTATTTATGAGACCTTATATTGTATCTGTTTTATGTCTCATTGTACACCGCCCAGAGCCCTTCGGGGGTTGGGTGTTTTATCAAGCCTAAATAATAATAATAATAATAATAATAATAATAATAATAATAATAATAATAATAATAATAAATGGAAAGAAATACATGCAGAATTAAGAATTTTTTAAAAAATTTACTATGAAAGCCAAGCATATATTGTTAAGCATTTTGCAAAAAAATTAATAATCCATAAACCCTTGAATAATTGTTCAAATGCATAATAGTGGCAGCCAAAGGTACACTTGTAGCAAAATGGAAAGCAAAATAGGGTTCACTCCAGGGGGATGGGGAAAGCAATGTAGTTGAATATGCTGGAATGCCAAAACTAATCAACTTTGTGAATAAAATACCAGTTAAAAAATTACAAGAAAAAAGGAATGCGCTTTGCTTACATTATTCCTAAAAAATGGGGAGTAGAAAAGGAGGTTATTGAAATAATATATATGACTGATTAACATTTTTTTTGTATTGTATTGAAAAGATGCCAAAAGGTGGGCAGCATTTATATGTACTTTGAATAGATAATAATGATACGTTAATTGAATTTTCAATACTCTGGAAAATTGGGGTTTTTTTTAGAAATTTATAGTTGTAGTTAACACTACAAGTCTTTTTATCTATTCTATTTTAATATGATTCATCTTTTGATATTGTTATAAACATCAATCAAAGGAGAGACTGAAACCAAGAAATCAGAAGGAAATTGACTAGGAAAGGAAGTAATAAAGAAGCTAGAAAAGATTCCTAAATGTAAGGATGTG
This sequence comes from Sphaerodactylus townsendi, assembly GCF_021028975.2. Taxonomy (NCBI): domain Eukaryota; kingdom Metazoa; phylum Chordata; class Lepidosauria; order Squamata; family Sphaerodactylidae; genus Sphaerodactylus; species Sphaerodactylus townsendi. Next base: position 76,695,003 of record NC_059428.1, read on the forward strand.
CTGCTGGCAACCAAGATCAAGTTAATTTATGCCATAGTATTTCCTATTACAAGGGCCCCTTCCACACACGCAAAATAATGCATTTTCAAACCACTTTCACAACTGTTTGCAAGTGGATTTTGCTATTCCACACAGCTTCAAACAGCACTGAAAGCAGTTTGAAAGTGCATTATTCTGCATGTGTGGAATGAGCCTATGTATGGTTTGAAAGGTGGGTCATGAAATATGGTGTTGGAAGAGAGTATTAAGAGAGTATTATGGTGTTGGAAGAGAGTATTAAGAGAGTATTAAGAGTATTAAGGATACCATAGACTGCAAAAAAAATCAGTTCTAGGTCAAATTAAGCCTGAACTGTCCCTAGAAACTAAAATGACTAGACTGAACTGGTCATACTTTGGTCACATAATGAGAAGACAAGAGTCACTGGAAAAGACAATAATGCTAGGAAAGGCTGAAAACAGCAGGAAAAGAGGAACAACCAACATGAGATGGATTGACTCTACAAAGGAAGCCACGGCCTTGAGCAAGGCTGTTAACGATATGATGTTTTGGTGGACATTGATTCATAGGCAGATTCCATATGGGCCAAAAACAGCGATGTGAAAATGGTGTTGAAATGGTGTAAACCTCTTTATACCATTTTAAACCATTGTGTACTGTTTTCACACCACTGTTTTTGCCCATGAGGAATCCACCATAGAGTCACATCCACATGATTTATGTTAAGATCATTATGATAATCAGTGCTCATCATTATACTATTATTTACTGTTAATAACATATTATATGTATATTCTTTTTCCTTTGTTTTTTGATATGAATGTAATTGTTTTTTTGCTATGGTTTGCAACATTTTTCTTTATTTTTTGTCTGTTCATATCTATTAAAAAAGAGCTTCTGATTTCTCAGAAATTGTTGACTCTTCCAGTGTAGATATTGATATGTAAATGGGGTTGGGGATATCAGTTCAGGCTATCTTACTGTGTATTGTTAGTCATTTGGCACCATTATAAGGCAGAATTTTAAAATTGATTTCCTTTAGCATGGGTTTAGCCTTGCCAGTATTAACTCTGCCCAATTCCTCCCTCCCTTAAAGTTTCATGAAATTAAAGAGAATTGCTTATGCCGCTTCAACAAAAATAAAGTTTGGGTAGGTATTGTAGAGTAGTCTTATTTTTCTTTTGTGGATTGAATTTCTTTGATATATTATACAATTACATTTTTAATCCGTCATGGAAAACTACTATATTCTCTGAAACAGCTGTTATGAGCTACTGTTGGAAAGAAGCAATTTTTCTTCTCCTGGCAGACTTTTTTATTTGATTATGCATTGATTTGTTATTTTTGTGCTGCAATTCTTTGATTTCAGTCCCGGTCTGGTTCAGTCTTACAAGTACATTTTTACTGATGGGAGTGGGAAGATAATTTCTTTATAAAGCAGGCTGACAATTTTATCGTAACCTAGTAAAGGAGAATGGGAATGATGAAGAGGGAGGGATGCCCACAAGAGGTTTCTCCAACAATTTGCAGATTCCAAGGTAAACTTAACAGTATTTCCACTGTCTATGCCTGGGATAGAGAATGCAGGGGTAACCCAGTCACACTAACTTTACAAAATATCTTGCAGTTCACAGGACTTCTGAGAGGGGAAAAAAACTTCTGAGAGGAAAAAAATGACACATGTTGTTTTTTCCATCTGGTGTTTGGGTCAGCTATGGAAAATATGAGGACAGTCCCAGCAGGAGCCTTTTTCAAGGGGCATGTGATGGCTGTCAGATTTGGGTGTTTGTGGGCCACCAACTAGTGGCCATGGCCAATGGCCCCATCTTCTTAAGATGCTCTTCATTTTTAATAAGTTTATCTCTGGGCATTATGTCTCATCAGGTTTTCAGGTAGATTTGGTACTTTGTTTGCTTTGCTAAGTATCTATGAGGGCTTGGATGACAACAGGTACATACAGCAATATGTGAAGAAACATTGGATTTAACTGGAAAAGATAAATATTGCTATGATTTGTGATGTTTTTATATTTGTAAATAAAGCAAATATTACAAACCTGCCATGAGACTTCAGTGTTTTTTTCCTTCAAAAAGAAAAGTAAATTAAACCATATAAGTTTTAAAGTAGGGACTGGTCTTCTTGGAGTAACGTAACAACTGACTTGGTACAGAGATTTCAATAATACAAGTAATTGGAGAACAATAATGAACTAATATTAACAATAATGAGCAATAACATACAAATGAATAAATAACAGTTACAATGTTTTACATAAAAAGTAGGCAACTTCTTCACAGTCACATCTTAAAAACAAATTTTAGAAACAAAAGTTAAACAGTACTCAAACAACTGTCAAAAGCTGTAAAAGAATACTGAAAAGGAAATCTTTTCAAAAGTGGGAAAAATATGCACTTGCCAAACAAAGAAAATTTCACTAACCAAAAATGTATGTGTCTTAACTGAAAAGTACATTTGACATTTTTGTTTACACTTCTAAGCACAATTCCATTGGGTTTGGCACAGTCTCATTTCTACCACCTCTACCAACAATAGATTATTTTATTTGGGTATGGGTGGGGAGGTAAGATTTTGCAACCAGCTAGGTACATCATGAAGTAAAGCAATCTCCCTAGGTCTTTAATTATGAGTTGATGAGTGGTTGTATTTTTTTCTTTTAGGTACTTCAAGAAGACTTAGAACAGGAACAAGTCAAGGTTAATTCTCTCACCCATATGGTTGTTGTAGTGGATGAAGCTAGTGGAGACAAAGCTACAGTTGCCTTAGAACAACAACTTCAGGTAACTGTTCTACTAGTGTCTTTGCAAAGTGAAGGGTACATTTTCAGAAAATGCTGTTAAAAAAAGGTTTCATCTCTTGATTTGATGGTTAGCACTACATAAGACTTTCGTTAAATGTTTGTCATGAAACAAGACAAAGGAAGTTGCTGTTGTCTTTCTCTATAGCAGGAAACTGGCAGATAGTTTGCTGACTGGATTATTTTCTCACAAGTGTGGGTCCATGAGGCTCATCCCCCCACCCCCCCCACACACACAACTTGTCACCAGATCTGCACCATCTCCCAGGGTTTCTGCAGCCACCTCTGAGTCCACAGCAGCACCTAGGTTGCTTTGCTGTTGCCAGGCCTTCTACAGCTTTCAGGATTCTTCGCCACTGCCATTGCACAGCCTGCTGTGACTCCTGGGCTCCAAGGCACAGTTAGTGCTGCTCCTGGGCTCTGCCACAGCTAGTGCTGGGCCCAGAACAGTTACTGGGGTCCACCACTGCCACTGACTACTACACTGAAGGTAGGAAAGAGTGCATCTGGTAATTTATCAGACACTTCTTCTGGGTGCCCAGGGGGAGGGAAAGTGCAGCTATTCATATTTTTGGCTTTCTTCTTGAGCCCACCATTCAGTAATGATTTTGCCAACCCACTCTGCTGCAAGCCTACTCTGCTGCATCTGTCACCTGCTTCTTGTCAGCACTGTTATAACTGTTTCCCACCCAGCAGCAATTCCAGTCAGCTGACTCTGTTGATTCTCCTGGACCTTTCACAGTGGCTTTTGATACCACTGTATGCACTGGGATGCATCATTCTGCAGTGTTTTGATCCTACCTGGATGGCACGTTTCAGAAGGTGATTCTTGTCCACTGTACTCTTTAATAGCTACATAAAACTACTGGGTGAGATCATATGATATCCAGGTCATCTTTGGAGGCCCTGCTTGGGGCGTCTCCATCTTCTGAGATTAGGTGTTTGGCATCCTAGGAGAGGGACTTCTCAATCATGGCACTAAAGCTCTGGAACCCTCTCTTCAGGGAAATTCATTTGTCCCATTTTGTTGACATATTCTGCCAGTGGATGAAGACTCTGTTTCATTTAACATTCCTCCAATGATCCCTTCTCCCTAATCAGTGTTGTATATTTTGTATATATTTAATTGTTTTACATGTATTTTAGCTCTGTTTTGAACTATTTTTACAGTTGGCTTAATGAGGTATTTTGGGGAGAGGTTTATTTTAGTGGTTTTATAATGCATTTTATCATGTTTGTTTCAAATTGTTTGCTGCCTTGGTGACCCCTGAAATTGTAAAAAAGTTGAGTTATGACTTTCTAAAGAAACAAATCATTACTAATGTTCCTTCATACTGTTTAACCACATACAGACTACAGGCAAAAAATTGGAAGGGTTTTCTTTGCTGAACTTGGAAATTTTATGTTCAATTATATCCAGTATAACTCTGCTACTTTTTAAAACTTTCTCTGCTTAATGTTGGAGATATCTGTACAATTTTGAAAATATTTTCAGAATGAAAGCATCAACAACTCTGCATAATTAGAGAATTTACGTGAAAACTGAGCCTTTCACAGTTTTTCTAAATATGTGGTTTTTTCTATGAACTTTAGCTTCTATGCCATTTTTTGTTCTGTAGTTGCAGTATTTTGTTTCAGGAAAAAACAGTTAAGAAAAGAATAGCAAATAGGATATCATAACCAGGGCCCTGAGCACATGCCATTTCATTACGTAGGGGGAGTGTTGGGCACCGACTGGCACCTCATGGTTTCCCCCCCTGACATGGCACTACTTGCTGCCTGAGGTGTTTGCCACGGCTACAGGCTGGCTCCCCCCCAGGGAGGGTAGAAGCAAGCCTGCCCCCATGGTGCTGCCGACCACGCCATGCCCCTTGACCTCCCTGCACGCCGACTCCTGAGAGCAGGACCCAGCAGCGGGTGGTCCAGGCATGCTCTGGAGGGCAGGAGCCAGCCTGCTGCTGCGGTGCCTGTCTGAGCTGCCTGTCTGAGCCACCTACCGCCAAGCCCTGCCACTGGTCTCCTGAAGGCTTGCGAAGGTAAGTGGGGGTGGGGTTGAGTGGTGGTCATAGACACCACTCAACCACTCAGGTGTTGCCCTGGATGCCATTTCTCCCTGGTATGCCTCTGATCATAACAATGGTCTGTTGCCAGTCCCATTTAGTGCAAATGAAAGCATTTGAGAAGGAGACCAGTGCTTCCTTGATAATTCCAGTCAAGCATTTGGTGAACAGGATAACAGCATGGCATTATTTAATGCATCAGCTGTGTAACAATGTTGAGAGCAAAGAAAGTCAATTTATGAAATATTATATAGGCAAGCATTCTCACCGACCTAAAAAAAATCACAGAAAAATAGTTGAAGACAGGACATGTATTAGGTTGGTAGAGGTTCATGAAAAGCTTTCCCTTTATGGCTTAGCCCCAATGTTATTACTAGTTCTGATATCTACCATTAACAATAAAAGACAGTAGTTTATTTTAAGATTAAAATTGCTGACAGAGCAGATATTCAATCAATCAGCTTGTTTTAACAATTGCATCTTTTCTGTTAACGTACAGATTCATAAAACAGCATAATTCTTGCTTCTCTTTGAAGCCATTTAAATTTTCAAATAGACTTTTTAACTTATTTGGATTTTGGTTAGCATCTAAAATCTCTTCCAGCATGTAAATTGAGGAATATCTTATTAAAGCAAGAGCAAGTCAGAGAGACACTTGACAGTGCTGGCTGCTAGATTAAGGGAGAACCATTCTAAAGATAGATCACAGGCATTGTAGGCAGAAAGGTAGAGCTCTTACAACAAATACAAAGAACAAAGTTTTTTTCTTTAGAAAGTAGAATTAACTTGAGTATAAAAGCCTTTTCCAGAGGAGGACAAATACTACATTACAAACATAATGAAATTAATTGATTTGAGAAGCCATAATAGAATAATATTAATAACACTTGAAGCCCAGCATACCACTAAAATGCATTAGGCTGATGTACAAAAATGGGGTTCACTGTTTTTGTGGTCACTGTTGAGCACTGACTGCACAGTGAAGATTTGGGGCCATTTTACACTTACTCATATATCACTTGATTGTTATACAGTTGATAACTAATTGCTGAATGGACTCAACGGCAAAAAATGTATTTGATGTCATATGATAGGACAAAATGTTTTTCATGTGGTGTTAAATCTTCAGTAATTCACTATCACATATGAAAGTTGTTAACAAAAGATGCATACATATATGAACTAACCATAGTTTCAGATACTTTGTTTAGGATGTGGCAAGTTCTATTGTCAGCTGCATTAGCTTTGTTCTTATGGTCTTTTCTTATTGATGCACTCCTGGGACAGCTTGGGCAATTGTTCAAGGTATCTCATGGCAGAAGGATAGGTGAGGGGCAGTGGGGATGATATGACCTACTGAATAATCCATCAGTCGCTTCACCGAGTGTACAGTTTTCATCTATTGCAGTTTTCTCTGATAGCAAAAATAAATACATAGCTAAATAAGGAAAATCTAGCAACCAACTCCAGATGCCTCAATTGTCATCAATCTAGATTACATTGCCTAAGCAAAGTTATACAAAATAAATGAAATACAGTTCCCCCCATGAGTCATTAAAATGGTGTCAAGTAGAAATGGTGAAATTACATAAAAATTTACAAGAAGTTACACACACAGTGAACACTGGGCACTTTATTCTTGTTCAGAATGGGTTGAGTAGGAATGGGTTGAGTTACAGAATCACTAAGATCCATCCATATGCGCCCATCCTACCTTTTCATACTCTAGCTGTGCAATCCAAAGGGGGTGAAGCCACACTGGAAGCAGTGTGACCTTTGCACTGGTGTCATTGCCACTTGCACCACCCAAACAGGCATGGACGCTGACACGGGATAGTTACATCAGCAGATGAATGCAGAGGTTTACACCAGTGCTGCCAGTCCTCCAGCACAGGAGGCTGCGCCAGCATGGATAGAGACATTCTAAAGATGTTTCAGAAGCTGGGGCTGACTTTAGTCAGCTTCCAGAGTCCTTTCAGCCTGGGAATTCCCTCCTTTCCAGGCACAGACTTACACCAACAAAAAGGGTGGCATAGGCTGTTGATCTGAATGGGGCATTTCACAGCTAGCAGGGCTTTTCCTTTGTTCTCCTGGCAGCTACACCACTGAACACGTCTTTGGAAGTGGCACACCTGCACCATACCCACCCACCACACATACACCCCTTTGGATTGGGCTGCCTGAGTGCAAGCATATTTCTTGTACCACCAAAGATGTTTGTTAATAACAATCTTTTTGTTGTCAGAGGGTGAACAAGGGGTGAGCAACACTACAGGGAAAGGGCCAATATAGGACTACTCAGCTGACCTTGGCATGTACTACCGGTAGAAATGATAGCAGTGGATCTTCCTCCTGTGTAAACTAGGCCTCATTATTTTCATGATTCCCTAATTAAATATATTGAAAATATAAGAAAAATTGGCTTATATTATTGGTAGTGCCCCAGTTGTTTATTGTATTCATTTGAAAACCAGTTGTAGTAGATATTTGGTGGTTATTCTTTTACCAACATATTTAAAGACAGTTTTTTGAAAAGGTAACATCTAAAGCAGCTGTATTTAGTTTGCTGGACAGCAATAGTTATAACACGTGTCTTGCTTACATATGGTTCTTATATAGGTGGTTTTTATATATTATAGAGCTTATGAACCATCATACTTTTATGAACAGGGAAATAGATGTCACAGTACTATCATTACTTTCAATATTAAAATTGCTGCTATTCATAATACTGTTGCATCACAATTACAATTCAGTTCACTTATATGCTTCTTCAAACAATAATGGTAACTACTTCAGATGACTTGAAAATATTTACAGTCTTTTAAGTAGACACTATAATGTAAAAGGTATGGTTAATAGCTCATTTTCAGTATCAAATAAAAATATTGCAAGTTTAAAGCAATATTAAAACTTAATAAGTTCTGACTGTCTTTTTAGCATTTGGGAGACCGATGGGCAGCCATTTGCAGATGGACGGAGGAACGTTGGTTTCTTCTACAAGATATACTTCAAAAATGGCAACAATTTACTGAAGAGCAGGTGAGTAAGATCGGTAGGTAATAATTTATTGTTTTCTCACCATTTTTTAAAATTGGTATTCATAAAGGCTTTTCCTGTTTTAGGGTCTCTTTGATGCATGGCTTGTGGAGAAGGAGGATGCTGTAAATGTTATTCATACCACCGATTTCAAAGATCAAAATGAAATGCTGGAAAATCTACAAAAGTTTGCTGTATGTTATTTATATTACTTTTCTTTTTGTTAACTTCTTGTCTGCTAAAAAAAGTCAGCTAATCATTGGTATGGTGCTGTTGACCACAAGCCATGTGTGCGTGGCAATTGACTACAAATAAGTCATGCATGGCAATTGACTGGAAGTGAGTCATTGACATCACAGCTAGCCTTTTATATAATAGGATGATTGTATACCATCACAAAATTCATAGCTACTACTATTGTGCTGTATGAGTTTCATTTTAAAAAGTCTTGCAACTCACTAAGATGTTAATAACTGTTGATAATTGTATTATCAGTTTCTGAAGTTTTTTAAAAAAAAATCAACCAAAGTGAATAAATCGAAGTAGTAGGACAGATTTGGAAATTTTAATTACAGTGGTACATTAAATATTGAGAAAAGTTTTGGGGTTTTTTTTTAGTGTTTCAGTTTTACAGAGGTTCTGATTAATTTTACTGATTTATTATTATGGCTATCTAGCATACCCCTCTAATCTTTTAATACATTTACCACATATTTCTGCTTTGCTCATTTTAGATTTAGCACTAATACAAAAATGATGCATGTCAAGTACTGTAGTTTTCCTAAATTTGAAATTAAATTAACACAATGGAATCTTTATGAATGGAAAATAAGGCAACTTTAAGTGATTCTTAGACAAAAATATGACCAACCATGAAATCAGTTGAATCCAAAGCAGTGGTTATAATGCTTATTGGAAGAGCAGTAGTGGCCAAAACTACCTCCCCAATATCTATGTCCTGCTGTTTTAAAAACAAAATTCAACTTGGGAAATAGTTTCTTAATTCTAATACATGTAACAAAATAGGCGAAATGGAATGTAGCCCTGAGCAAAACCAGTTCAAAGATATAAACAGAAAAACAGTGTTGTAGACTTTCCTAATGATGTATGTCATGAACACAGTTTGCTGCCTTTAAGGAAATGGCTGGAATTTCATACCCAGCTCCATGTAGAATGCTATCAAAGCTGAGGAAAGTTATTTTACACAGATAGCAGGCAGTTCCGAATAAGACTTCTATTTTTTGTAAATCATCATTGAAAAGATAGTTATCCATGCCATATATTTATATATTTTTGGTGCAGTCAAGTTACAGCTGAGTCTTGGTGACCCTATAGGGTTTTATAGACAAGAGATATTCAGAAGTTGTTTGGCATTACCTGCACCTGCATTACAACTCTGGTGTTCCTTAGAGATCTCCCATCCACTTGACATATATAGTCCACATACAATAATATCATAGTAGCCTTAAATCTATATCCCTTTTTAACTACAGAATATGGGAACTGATTGAACTTGGCACCTTTTGCATGCAAAGCATATGCCCCACCACTGAGCTATCTTAAATCTAAAAAAAATGTGTTTATAATTATTACCATAAGTTGCTTCAATAATTCTCACATAACCAGAGTTTAAAATATCAATTTTACTATGAATAAAGTAGAAAGATTATTTATTTTAAAGATCTTGCCATTTGATTGCTCAAGCTAATTAACAGATACCTGACAGCTGGTTTAAAATTGCTGCTAAATGTCCCTGCTGATTCACACAGTGACTACAAATTTAATGTTCATTAAAATATGTCAGATTTGGAGATCAAAAACTGTGACCATCTGTTCTTAATACACAATGCCTAACCTTATGACCAAAGTAAATTTCCATGGGCTGAAATGCACATACTAGTCCAGTCCTCAGAGCTGTAGATCAACACAAGCTGTAGTAAAGTGAAAAGGGCAAACACTGACAGAGCAGTTTGAAAAATAGTATCAGAATTGCCAAAATGAATGTCAAAGAAGAAAAAATCCAATTCAATTCCATTTATTAGCTTTTATAGGCTGCCCTTCCCCTTCCAGGCTCGGGATAGCTAAAATCAAAACAGTAACACACATACAAATAAAATAAACATTAAAAATCTAAAAACATTTTCCTAACTCATCAATCCAATTTCCAAAAGACATTTTTTGCGCTTAAAGATCTTCTACTTGGTACAGGATTTTTTGTTCTTTTGTAGATTTTATTCAATCCCACTGAGCTTCATCATTTACAGCTCAATTAGCCTTAAGCATTCAAAGAAACAAAAATCCAGATGTACCTGAGACATTGTTTAATGACTGACAGGCATGGTCAAGATTTTTTTCTTAGTGAGCAATTTATTTATCTCAAGAATGTGAACTGCAGAAATAATTATGTCCAAGCTTCATCATCTGTATTAACATGTAAAAGTTAGTTTCATTTCTCTTTTAAATCTCTTTTGGGATCTAATTAGTTAAAAGGTCATGTAGTAAATGCTGCTTTAGAGTTTGCTGCTTTGCATGTAGATTACAAATGCACTTTCATTATTATTAATAATAATATTCAGATTTATTGCGTCTTCCTTAAAAATTCTTACTGTTCTTCATTGGTCTGATATATTTATTTTTATGTGTCCAGTGGTAGTTTCTGTACTTACTCCTGTACTTGCCAACAATGTAGAGGAGTGGGCCAGCTAGAGCAGCCTGCCTGGTAATGACCTGCATACAGGTGAATTTGCCCCATCCCTGTCAGCCAACACAGCAGAGCAGTCCAGCATCCATGTGGTAAGCTTCTTGAAGCCGTGCCTGCCAAAGAGACCAACTTATCAAGGTCAGGGGATAGAGGAACAGTCACTGTATGTGGTGACCCTAAGTCTCAATGTACCAGCACCAGCTGGCTAGGGAGAAGTAGGGTGTCCATTTAAAGCAGGTGGAAGGCATACATGGGGTCAGAGTGGCCCAATCACACCTGACTGGCAAGAGTTTCTGCCAGTCAACCAATCCAGGGGAGTGGGGTAATCCAGGGGAGTGACACAGGAAGAGGAATTGGTGGGTAAACCATAGGGTAACCCTTCACAAGTTCCAAGGCCTCAAGCTGGGGAGGACAGGTTAGTCCTACTACTAACTGAATATAGGAGAGGGTAGTAGAATGAGAGGAAGAATATCTAGGGTGCTCTTAACCCCTTCCCCTTTCTAGTTTGAGACCTGCAAGAGAGATTCTTTAGGTTTTGTTCAGTTTGCCCAACTCTGATGATGCAGCAAATTTACTATATAAAAGTATGTTTTCAACAAATTCATTTAATTGTATTTTTCTATGGTCTTCAATCATTAATTCATACTTCATAGCTCCAAGACTGACATCAAGTTAGGAGGCAAAAATGTTGCCTATCTAGAAACACAGTTCTATTATATCTTGGTTTTAACAGCTCTTCCCTGTTGTTTGTTTGTTTGTTCATTCATTTGTTTGTTTGTTTGTTTGTAAGGTCTATATACCTCCTTTTTCAGGCTCCAGGCTGTTAAGATTCACTGCTTGTTCTCTTTAGCTAAGTAATAGTATGTTGTATGGATGGCTTCTTTTGTTTTAACAGATCTTGAAAAGAGAACTAGAGATCAAGAGACTGACAATGGATAAATTGAACATACTCAGTCAGGACCTCCTTTCATCTGTAAAAAGTAAAACACTGTCTCAGAAGCTGGAAGGCTGGCTGGAAAATGCAAGCCAGCGCTGGGAGAGTCTGGCACAGAAGCTAGAGAGCAGTTCTAAGCAGGTGTGTATGCATATGATATTTAAAATAATTAAAACACAACATAAACATGAAGTTTAAGCAAACATACAAAAACACACAGATAGGGCTAATAAGAGCTACTGAAGAAAATCCAAACAAAAAAGCAAAAAAAACCCATTCACTAGAGAAAGACACTGATATAGAGAGATGGACAAATCTCCCTGGGGATGCAGTTCCAAATGGTCAGAGTGGTCAGGTAGATTCATATGGGATCAGACAATCCTTCAGGTGTGGTGGTCCCAAAATGTATTGGATTTTAAAGAACAATACCAGCACCTTGGGTCTGGAAACAAATTGGAAGCCAGGGTAGATGGAACAAGATTGAAAAATACAGTCACTATGACCCTCTCCAGATGAGCTCTCCAAACGCTCCAAACTGGACTAGTGAATAACAACATGTCAAATGAAATTCAGTACAGTATTTGGTCACTGACTGTAAATAAAGACTACTACTACTACTACTACTACAGTGCAATTAATTTCAAGCAGGTATCAGTAGGTATTCATTAGAAGTATTCATTTAAAGTATTCATTTAAAGACCAACAAAATGTTCCGGGTGTAAGCTTTCAAGAATCAAAATTCCCTTTTGATAAAGGGAGCTTTGAATGTTAAAATAACAATTAATGATCACAGTGGTACAAAATCAGAGGTGGGATGCAGCCTATTCGCACCTATTCAGTAGAACCGGTTACTAAAATTTTCTCAGTTCGGAGAACCGGTTATTAATGATTAACTCCACTAGGGACAAGGGGGTAATCTCTGTCCCAGGGTACAACACATCTCGTCAAGTGGGGGATGCAAAATTGAAAAAGTGAGATTCAATGTCCAAAATTATTAGGAAAGGGACTGTTTCAGATGTTAGCTGCATTTGTCTACAGTAGAACTGATAGATTCAAATCCAGGAGCACCTTATAGATTAGCAAGACTTCAAGAGTATGTCCTTTCAAGATTCAAAACTTCCTTCATCAGAAAGGGACTGAAAATGTAATCACGTGTGTTGTAATGATCCATCTTGGATGGATCTGAGGCACAAGTGATCCATCTTGGATGGATCTGAGGCACAACATTTGGAACACTATGAACAGTTCTGGCACCCCATCACAAAAATAAAAGTATCAAAGAGCCAAAACTTCTCAATAAGGAAGCACAGAAGAGTGTGTTTTTTTCAGTTTAGAAAGAAGGTAAAAGACAAGTCTATCAATGCTCTATATCTGAATATAGAGCACTATGGATCTATATTTGAAAGCAGTATCACTCATGCCTGTTTCCAGTGAGGACAGCAGCTGGTAGTGTTTTTGGACTCTGTGCCGCACCATGGTCTTTCTGGGGTGTATGGGTGGCAACAGTTGGAACAGAATACTGGAACAGATTGATGATGAATCTGATCAGCAGAATCTCTTTATCCCTCCCCCTCCCTTGGGATAACAGTTTTTTTAAAAAAAAATCTGCATTCCCAGAAATTTTGAATTTATGGGTAAAAAGCCCAAAAATTATGGGGGAGATTGAAATATATGCAATACTTACTATCCTGTCAAACCTAGACTAACACTATTGCTTTAACAATAGAACCAGTTTTATGTTCTACTGTGTGATATATCTGGTTGACTATGTTCTTAAAGATGATAATGCACCTGATTTACAGGAAGAAGATTCATTGGTTCCATCAGGAATGTACCTTTTACCGTTGACTTGTGCAACATTTACATTTTTAGAAACACTTGCCAAATAAATTAAATAGTTTTGGAAAGCAGTGATTACTTTTATTTTGATTTATTTTCTAATCCATGTTCTTTTCCTTTGCTGAAATGGCCAATTTCTGAACCCCAAAATATGACTATAAACACGTTCTCTCATTTGTTGCACAAAACTGAACTTAAGGGTTTTTGACTGTGTTTGGCTATGAAAAACCCCATAAATATATTCTACTTAGGTTTCCTCCTGATTTTGATTTTGACTTTTTCATATGTCTTATTTACCAAGCATGAGTCAGATAAAACAATCTGGTATGAGTTTTGTACAATGTTGTTTTGTTTTGAAAGTCAACTATGAAGATCAATTTCTCATTATTTTCTATTGCCACTCCAAATAGTCTTTTCAAGCAATGTGTGACCTCTGTTTCAATATATCCCACAGATTTCACAGGCTGTTGCTACCTCTCAGACATCACTAACACAGACAACAGTAATGGAAACTGTAACTATGGTGACCACCAGAGAGCAAATCCTGGTTAAGCATGCTAAGGAAGAACTCCCACCACCTCCGCCACACAAAAAGAGACAAATTGTTGTGGATTCAGAAATTAGAAAAAGGTGAGAATTTTAAAAACTGAAAGAATGAGTGGATAGTTTTGATCAAAATGAATTCTAAGTGTAAATATTTAGTATCACTTAACCACTGATCTACTGTTTACAGTGTACCAGATTTTTAGTGTCCTGGAAGACTGCAATAAGGTGGATCAGAATATTTATTGACACACTTTCTAAACTTGAAAAGGGGTGGGCATGGGCTGAATGTTCTTTGAAGGCCCCCCAAAACTTGCCTTTTGATTGTGTTGGTTCACTCATGTTCATTTCTCCTCTCAATATTTGCTATAGCTAATTTAAAAAATAGGATGAAATGTCTCATTTGCAATTTGATCTGGCCAATCAGGGATCACAATAAAAGCATGGTGCTATCATAGCACTAACTAAAAGAGAAGGGAGAAAACCTTTTGTACACATTTGGCAGAAACTTCTCTCTCCCCACCCCCACCCCCATGCCAAACACAGAAGTTGCAAGGACATTTAAGGGACCAGTGCTTTCTCTGGCATGACCTTGTGTTGGCTTGTCCCAACTATACATTTGGAAGCTTTGATACTTCTGTAGCTTATTTAGTTAATCAGCCCTATGTGTTTGCTACACACATTTTGTTAGTAATATATGAATAGATACACAAATACCCTGGATTATTAGAGCAGCATTTCTACTGACATATTATGCCTTCCCCCTGCAGTCCACCACTATGCTCTTTACACTGTTTATAAATGCCCCTGATCTCCAGAAGAATTTTTGTTGGCCCAAAATGGTTCAGTGAAACAGGAGAGAAACCTGGTTTTTATATTTAAGTACATGACTTAATGGGTTTGTGATTTCTTTTCTATAAGGAAACAAAGCAATAGAATATTTGGCCACACAATTAGGAATAGTAGAATCAGGGATGAGAAGTTTAGGGAAAATTTTGTTCACACTGTTTGTAAAATGCCCATGGTGGTAGCAACAGGGAATAGCTTCTAAGGTGTTACTGAGTAACTTTTCTAAAATAATTCATTCTTCCTAATGTTAGAGCAATTTCAGATTGGGGCCTAGAGCTGGCACTTATGAGAGCAACTATCTGTACAGTAACATGCTCTGGTCAGATGATCATAATTCATAATAAGATTTTGTGTATAATAAAAGTAGTACTTTGTTTCTCCTTGCTATTTTGATACATTTTTGATAAGACAATTAGTGATCCATGGCACAGAGCTGTAGTACTGCAGTCAAAGCTCTGCTCACAACCTGAGTTTCAACCCAAAGGAAGTTGGTTTCCTGTAGGCAGGTCAAGGTTGACTCAGTCTTCCATCCTTCCAAGGTTGGTAAAATGAGTACCAAGTTTGCTGTAAAGTGTACACAACTTGGGAAGGCAATGGCAACCCACCCCATAAATATAGTGCCTAATAAATGTGATTATCTGATGTCATGCCATGAGTCAGTAATGACTCAGTGTTTGACCAGAGGATATCTTTACCTTTATGATTAGTGGTCCACGGATAGATAGTTGAAAACTATAGTCCTGATGCAGCCAAAGCTCAGCATTTTGAAATTCCATTTATATCTGTGGGAGAGATTGCTTAGCTGTATTGAAACCTGTGGGATGTAAAAGCTAAATTTTGTGTAATGTTGCTTGAGTTTCAAGCCATGATGATGATTCTATGCTTGGCATCTGCTTGTGGGTACACTGGAAGGGAAAGCTAAAATGTTACTATGCTGTCCACAAAAGGGCCCGTAATTAGTGTGTCAATGAATTTTAAAGATTGCTTAGACTTTTACCCTTTTAAAAATAAGCTACCTGTGCATGCATCTGGGCATGTATTTTTATCTGTAATTTCTGAAATTGCTGCTATAATGTATTTTAATGAATTTTAATGTTCTATCGTTATATTGTATTTATGAGACCTTATATTGTATTTGTTTTATGTCTCATTGTACACCGCTCAGAGCCCTTCGGGGGTTGGGCGGTCTATTAAGCCGAATAAATAACAACAACAACAACAACAACAACAACAACAACAACAACAACAACAACAATAATAATAATAATAATAATAATAATAATAATAATAATAATAATAATAATAATAATACCACCACCTATGTAGGCCCCATCAAGATTGTACCCTCAGCCATAGCATAAGGGTTAAACTATCTCATTAAGCTAAAACCAGCTTTAGAGTATCAACAACCAAATACCCATGTGAGTTCAGCCACCAGTTTGTCTTGGTAACTTATGAAGAAAACTTGTGTAGGGGAGATGTGCTAGCTATAGTGACGAGGTACAGCTACTAAAGCTAACATGTATAATTGTCTTTGAAACAGAGGAAGTGCTACCATCTGAATAGGGAAATGACTGCACATTATACTGACTTCATTATCTTCTAATAACCACTCTAAGTGGGTGGTGAAAAGAAGCTGAAACAAAACTACTCAAGATGTTATTTTTTCCCCTAAGATAAGTACAAGATAAAAACCAGGACTGATGGGAGGCAGAAACAGTATCTGCAGTTTCCAGAATTACTGCAACAACTCAGTGCAGTATTCTTGGACGAATCCTTTCTCACATCAAAGATGTATTCCCAATGGAGTACTATCTTTCTCCCCATGAGTGATACATTACATTGTAGCATATATGCGATACATTGTCTAAAAATCTACCCTTGATGTTTATGACCTATAAAATACTTGTGATTGATCCCATTTCAGAAGAAAATATTGTTTAACTTTTCATTCTTGGTTCATGATAAAAAATACTTTGAAAACGTGGTAAGAGATGTCACTGTGTAAGACTGTCAGACTGCTGTTGTGGATCTGAAGCTGGATATCTATCTTTCTATGAAATGAAACATATTAAAGAGCAGGATAGTTGCTCCATCTAGTGTCTTCACATTCAGTGCACTTTAGATCATTCTCATCCTTTAAAAATAAGCAACTGGTTTACTGTGTCCAAAACTCAAGATAGTGCTAAATTATAAAAGTATTTTTAATCATTTATTGGATGAATAAATTATTGTTCTTTAGTGCATGATTGAAATCTCATATCTTTAGTCTTCTCACTGTACTTGCCACAAAAGTAATTGTTATTTCTTATATTTCACAAAATTATACCTGATAACATTCACTGACAATTTTACTTTGGGAAAAATTCAGTAATAAGCCATGAGTCAAAAAATATATTTTTGGGAGCTCTTTTCCTGTGATTGGTTGCCATGCTACTTTTGTAACATATACATTGGTTAACACTTTGATGTGATTTCTTCCCACATCATTTCCTTTCTCTCGGAGGGGCAGGTAATGTCTGTGTGGACAGAATTCCATTCTAATCATTTAGAAATTAATTATGATATGCAGAATTATAAGCTGTATGAAAATGATTTCATTGATTCTTCTAACATGTAAAAAGAGAAGGTGAAAACAAATAGCCTAGGCAGGTTGTTCTGAGATGTATCATTTTCTGAGATGTTTTTATTGAGGGGGTTTATAGCAAGAATATGTAGAATTGTGAAGAATCTTAATTAACTTGGCCAGTTACCTCATTCAGTTTCTCAGTATCTTGAAACAGCTGCTGATTTTGCACTGACATGTTTAGTTCAGGAAATGGAAGCATAAAGGCTGTCCCTCAGCACACAGGTTTCTAGTAATGTTATTTTAGTGCAAAAATACACTTTTTTCCTGTTTGGTTTTAAGAAACAGACACATTTTGATTTGCATATGCTGTATAATATCCTAATATACTCTGTAAGCAGATATAGTAGCTAAGTCGTTTTTTAAAGGGTAAAACTGCAAGGTAGGTTACTGCTCAGAGTTCCCAGCATAAAAAACTAACTGCAAACAATTGTGCATCATTCAAAAGAACTGACTTCTTTCTTGAAGCTTCAGGCTAAAGCTGTATTTAATGAGGGCATTTAATGTATTTAAGACTAGCATTTTTGACCAGACTGTTTAAATGTTATTTATGACTTGGTTTTATATGAGACATTCTCTTCAAAAGAATATGAGCATATAAAGCTGGTTATGCATTTTTTTAAGCAGAACAGCACACTGAAGTAGAAGACATTTGCATATTTCTAAAGGGATCCTATGTTTTACAATTAACAGTTTTATAGGATTTTTGTGATGGTTGTGATAGATCTTTATACTTTATACTATATGTTCTGGCTTAAAATATCTGGTATATGTTTTTTAGTTGAGAAACTAATTTTATACAAGTTCTGTTTTCAAGAGCCATTTTCTTTTTCTGTTTATCTTAGATTTGATGTTGATACAACAGAACTTCACAGTTGGATGACCCGATCAGAAGCTGTGCTCCAAAGTCCTGAGTTTGCAATATACAGAAAAGAAGGAAACCTGTCAGACCTTAGAGAAAGAGTTAATGTAGGAAAATGTTTGCATACTTATGTATTTATGGAATTGTGTTATGGAATTGTAAAACAATTTTGCCCTGACCACCCCATCCATTGGATCACAGTCTGTACTCCATCATTAGGCATTAACTAGATATTTATATTAAAAATGAAATAGTTTATAATTTTAAAGAGATAATTTACTGTCATCCTATCCTAAATACAAATAATGTAGTGTAGGTAAGTGTGTTGGGTGACAGTTTGTGATCAAGTTTGTCTTTTTATACACTTGGTTCATTGTCATGGCTGTTGGGCAGTTTCACGTTGGGACTGCACATGTGCAGGCCAGCCACAGAAAAGATTTCCAAAGCTTTCTAGTAGACTAAGAGTACCCTTTCTCACTGTGATGTTATCCCACCAAAATAATCTCACGATCAAGAGGAGCCAGAAGCTACTCCCTCAGTTCTTTTTTTGCTGCCACAAAGAGAGGATCTCCACTGCTATTCTGCAGTTTTTCCTCACCTCATTCTTCAGGCTGAGGAGACTTGTTTCTCTCATTAGTGGTAATTTTAATGAAGAATAAATTTCATTCAAATAAGAAATGTTTCTGGTGTCCCACTTTGTTGGTATGGCTCTAGATACCTTTTCAGGATTGTAGTAACTGTGGCTTTAAAATGGTGCTGATAAATGCCCATTCTCTGTGCCTTCATCTGACAGGAGGATCTCACAGCAGAGCTGCCTACTCTTTTTGTCACCAATTTACCCTGAAGACGTGATTTAATAGAACTAAACTCAAAAGAGCTCTTTTTCAGAGGCTTTGGCTGGGCACCAGTCTGAATAAAGGCACTTTCCACTTCCTAGGTGAGGGGTGGTCAGACAGAACCTCAGATTTATTGGCTCTTTTCAAAGGCTTTGGCTGTGAGCCAACCTGAATAAAGACACATTCCCTCTTTTTTGGCTGTGTCAGATGGGAGAAACCTGGAGATGTTGCCTGACAGAACCTCATTCAGAACAACTCTTTTCTAAAGCTTTGACTGGAGCCTACCTGCCTTAAGCTCCTGTGAGCTCTGTGAGGTCAAAGCAAGAAGCTTGGAGATGTGTCCTGGAACACACTGTCTGTTGGAATAACTCTCCCCTTCTTTCTGTTGACTCCAAACTCTATTGATGTCAAAGGGAAGCTTGGAGGCATATACTGTCTGACATAGAGACTCGCCCTCCCTTCTGTCTATATCAAGTCTCTTAATGTCAAAGGGCAAGGCTTGGAGGCAATGTCCTAGGTGATGGAAGGACTGCTTCCCAATCTTTCTGTCTACTGTGTAGTCTGTCGATTTTGAAGGGAAGGGAGAAGCCTAGTGTTATGGCCTGATGCAAGTCTCTTTTAAAGACTTACCATAGCTATGTCTGTGAAAGCTTCTTTTCTTGGCTGCCCCAAGCTTCGCTATGCAAACCTTAGAGGGATGGATTAACAGAACCTTGTAATTCTTAAGGGCTCTTTGTTAAAAATATTATGTATCTGGAGGGTTTTGCTTTCTGCACTTTCCCTATAAGGTGTGAATTAACAGGTCAGCATGTTCCTTTTACTATTCTCTTTGAAGAGAACTTGATACACTGTGTCTTACAGACTATGTCAGTGGTTTGCTTGATAAATTTGTTCATTAATCTGAGTCATTCTTTTTACACTACCCTAATTCACGGTAAGCATTGAAGCAGAAAGGGAAGGGAAGGAAAGGAAAGGAACTAATTGTTATGGTGGTTCCACTGAGAATCCAAACAAACAGCAAAAACAAAGAGGGTTAAGTGGCCATAAAATGCTGGAAGTACTGGGTGAAATGTAATTAAATCTAATCACAAAAAATACTGAGTCCATTCCCAAGTTATGCTAAGATATTACTATTTATTTACAATGTTTTTATGCTGCCTTTCCACTCAATCAGGGTCTGCAAGGTGGTGAACATAATTTTTTTTAAAACATTTGAGCAATTAACAATACATTTTAAATTATAAATAATTCAATTAAAATAATAAGCACCAGAAAGACAGTCAGTAACCATTACTAGGGTATGTCAGATGAAAGAGGAAGTTCAGCAGTTATGAATCTGAGTTCAGTAGTTATGGTACCAAGGCTGAGAAGGCCCTTTCTTGGGTTGCCATCTTCAGATGGTAGGGGCAACCAAAGCAGTGCCTCTGAAGGTGACCAGAGTGTCTTTAAGGGGTGTTGGTCCCAGGCTACAAACTGCTTTAAAGGTTAATTCGCGTATTTTACATTAAGCCCAGAAGCAAATTTGAAGTTAGTGTAGATGGAACAAGATTGGATTGTGTCCCTGACCATCTCTGAGAACCTGAACACCAGCAAATCATAGTATCTGCCAGGGTTTCATCCTCCATGGTGTTAGCATTCTCATTCTGTAATAAGGATTTATAATGCTGACTTTCAGTGTTCATTGTGGTATTACCCACACGCAACTGTTATTTGTTATCATCTAGCTTATGTTGCTTAGTTCTTTCCATAGTGGGAAGCCACTTGGAAATTTAAATTTCAACCTAAACCAAACAGCCTAAAAACATAAAATTGAGGGGGACTGACAAGCATCACATAAAACTTGTTCAGGAAACAAGCAAGAGAATCTCTGTCCTTTTTCCTATCAATTTATAACTAAAGTTGACATTATCAGTATAATAGTGGCAGGATGGGAGAAAGATAACACAATGGAAGGAAAGTTGAAGACTGAAACTTTCTAAAAAGTTGGCATTTGCTCTGATCACTTTTAAGACACTGCTCTTGCTTTTTAATGTTTACTTTTGTGATCATGAGGACTAGATACTTGATTAGCACAATTTGAAAACTGCCTTGTGAAATATTCAGTTTTAATTTCATCTTGTAGGCTATAGAACGAGAGAAGCCTGAGAAGCACAGGAAGCTCCAAGATGCCAGCAGATCTGCAGAAGCCCTGGTGGAACAGATGGTGAATGGTAATTGCATGGCAGTTTGATTTAGAAAATATTCTGAAAGATTTGAGGAATATACAGGTTCATATTTATCACATGAATTTTATTAGCAAAACACTTTCTGAATCAAGGAGTAAACTGGGTTTGTATTTTTCTTCTAAATGTTATCTTTTAATTAGAAGGGTAGAATCACTTGATATTTAACATCATGAGCTAAAACATAGTTAAAACACAGTGTTCCCAAACTATTAACAAGCTGCTCTCAATCCACAAATATTCATTCAGAGCACAGACTCATTTGTTTGTCTAAAAATTTAGATATGTTGGGGAGAGGACATTTTCTAGAACATGGAAAAACTACAATTCATTTAAATTATTTAAGATAATAGACTTTTTAATGTATTTTCATATACATCTTTTTGATCACCTGAGTTTTCTTTTCCATTCCTGACAATGATTTCTTTTATTCCATTGTGTGCAAACTTTTCTTACTTTCCTTTAAGTATGTCCATGATTTGTTCCTTCATGACTTTTAGTGCACTTTATACTTTCTTCTGTTCACTTTTCTGCTGTATCTTTTAAAACTCTACTATCTACACTTGGGCATTTTCTTTACTGAGGGTTTACCATTTGAAATCTTACCCCTACCCCCATGAAACAACAACTTCACTCCACCAAGCATTGTCTTTTAGAAACATTTAAAGACTTTCAACCTAATCCACAGGGATGAGATGACCAGGGGTGGTGCTGCTGCCACATCACTTCCAGAGGGCTTCCAGGTGGTGTGAGGAGGCAGCAAAAAGAAAAAAAACCAGCCACCTGGAAAGTCTTCCATAGGCGTAACAGAATTACACTACCCCTTCCAGAGTCAGAAGTCCAAATCCCTGGCTGCAGCATTCCCACCTCAGAAGCTGGTGTGGAAGTTGACTAAAGTTGGCTCCACCTCTGGAAATGTCCTGGCTCACTTCCACTCTCCCCACCCTCCAGAGTTGGTATCTGCTCAGACACCAACATTGCTCTGCAATGGCACCCACTTCTGGGTTTCATTGTCACAGAGCTGTGAAACGCATGGAAGCTGAAATCCTTGCCAGCAGGCATGCCCCTTACATCAGAGGAGGGGGCAGATATATTGATGCAGCCCAGAGCTGCTCTCATACCCCATTGCCCCCCCCAATCTGGATTGAGCTGTTAGTCATATGATTTGATTACTCTTCTCATATCTGATCCTTGTGTTTTTTAATTGCTTTAATTACTGATGGACAAATATGTTCTTTTTGCAAAGTGCCTGTAGATGGATGCAGCAAGTTTTTCACTCATCTTGCCAAATTATCTTCTCTTTTATACCCAGCATCCTTTTCTAGATGCAAATCCATGATTGTTCATATAGCTATTTTGATAACTAAATGAGATCCCTCCTACCATTTTCACTGGCAGGAAGGCTGGTTGGATCCACTTCTAAAGTCAATAACAGTGTAGTCCTCATCAGAGTTACACCCTGAAATAAATAGACCCAGAATGGTATAATGCTTATCAAGGTAGTATCATTAATGATTTTTTTAAAAAAAGCTGTGACTACTTTTAATTAAGGCATTCTGCTGTTTAGTCTGTGGCTATGCCTATGAAGCTGCTTCATACTAAATCTATGTCGGTCAGTTTGTCTGCTCCAACTGGCAGTGGCTCTCCAGTGTCTCAGGGCAGGTTTTCACATCACCTGTTACCTGATTTTTTTAACTGAAGGACTGAACCTGGGGACCTCTGCAAGTAAAGTCGTAGTTTTTCCTGATAATTCTCTTTGTTTTTGTTGCATGCGATGAGAGTCAGAACTAAGCATCTAATTGTTGCATCAGTTTCCTTCTTAAATGTCCCAAAATTCAAATAATGCTTGGTTTTAGGGTCATGTCTTCTGCTTTGAAACCTAAGTGCCTACCCAACAGAACTAGGTAGGCACTAGGACCCAAGTGGAGCATCCTGAAACAAACATGGTCTAGCATGTGGTGGATGAATTTACAATTTTGCTTTAATCTTCATATGGAAAAGAGTATAGTCAAAAGCAGTTTCACTGAAGAAGTCATTTGGAACTATACTTAAGTCTTGTCAAAATCCTTTCCAAGTGGAAATCTAGGTGGATGTATGCAGAGATCTGAGTGGATGATTGGTAGTTACAACAGTTCAGAACAAGGTGCTTTTTATATTGAGATGAGAACTCATTGTTGGGAGGCATCAAAATGAATATAATATGGCTTTGTAATGATACAGCACATAATGAGAAGGATCTGTATCATGATTCATTCTAAGTGACCATTCTGAATATCCTTGTAAATCTACAGCTAAACCATACTGTTCTACATAGTTGGTGATAAATATCTTTGACAAAGTGTGCTTCTTACTAAGTGACAGTTTTAAAGACTTTGCATGTAAGAAGCTGAACAATTAAAACTGTTTTAACACAATTTGCTATGCACAGTACACAATGAAATAAAATTAATGAAGGCACTTCAGTTACTGATCTCTATGTCCTTTGGGCACCATCAATATCAAGGGTTGTTCTGAATATAAAATATGAAATAATTTATGATCCATTAACCTTGAAATTATAATGTATTACCACAGCATGGGCATTGTATTATTCATCATGTGGAGTGCTGATAGCATAAGTTATGCACTTATTTAACACAAGTGCCGGTACTTTCCCAAACCTTGTATGCAGGAATTAGTAATAGTGGGGAAAAGCAAGGTGCAACTTCCTGACATATATAACTTGTAGCAAACTAAGAAATTAAGCCATTATGCTGACTGAAATAATGTAGATTAAATGTTTACATATTTAAACAATTACATGCATTGCATTGATATATTTTTGGAAGCATGTTATTTTATTTTGTAGGGAAAGTTTATGCAGTATGTAAGAGCACATTATGAACATGAGCATATATGAATCTGCCTTATACTGAGTCATTGCACTTTGTCAGCAAAGTCTTTCCTACCACTTGCTGTTTGACATCATTTTAATTACAGATGCCAGGAACTGAAAAAGGGATGCTTCCAAATTTTTATCTGATTAATGTTCTCCTAAAAATGAACAGTTCTGTTAAAGTCATGGAATGTTATGACATCTTTTAGTTTCCCTACCATTTATTAATTTAATATTTTTTTTAAAAGATTGCTGCCCGAGGTGGCAAATGAAGGGGGAAGGTATGTCAGAAATAACACACATACAAGACTTGTTTGTTGATTAAAAAAATAGTTTGCCACAGCTTGTTTAATAATAACAAAACACAACGACATGACAGAACTCCATAGGAGCAAAGGCCCAACACGGGGATGAATCCATTCCAGGTGGCAAGCCTGCTGACTGGAGAACTTCACTCCCAGCATGCCTGCTTGGGGGACCTGATAGGATGGCAAGTGAATAGGAGACCATGTGGGTGCCATCCTCTACTTGACACTCTGTTTGCCACCAGGGGGTGTGGGTCAGCTGCCCTCCCATGCCTGGGCACGTGGACTAGTAGCCTACCACAACCCCCAAGGCCCCTTATGGGGGCCCCTGTTGTTGGGGAGGCAGGCTCACTGCCTCCCTCCAGAAAGGATCCATCCCCATGCCAAAAAATCCAAGTGAAACAGTTAATTGAATTAAGACAAAATACAAGAATAACCATCACCACCCCCACCCCCGACGACAAATGCCACAGCCTATAACAACAAAGGCTGGTGATCAGAAAAGCAGCCATCAAATGAGGCAAAAGGACCTGGAGGCGCTTGAGCTCTCTTTTATGCTTGCACTAGGCCCCTGGCCTGGCCCCTCCACCACAGATGCCGCACCACTGTAACAGCCCACTGATCCATCCCACTGTAACATTTAGCCTGCAGGGAACCATGTGGTCAGCTCACAAACAGCCCTGCCTTCCCCTCTCCACCCCCACCCCCCCCCCGCTGCAACCTCTGGCTGCAACTAGGTCTGTGTGCGATTGTAATTTGAATACCTAGCAATTCATTGTACACTGTGCTTTTGATAGGTAATATAAATGCTGTAGTCATCCATCTCTACTTACAGCTTCCACAGTTACTTTGTATTTCTGGTTTTGGAGTCTCACTTCAAGGAGCAGGCCCACATATTCCTTAGACCGCACATTCTCAGTTTAGAACAATCATTGTTAATGTTTTTTTGTTAAACTCCTTTCTTTAAATTCAAGAGACTGAATTTATTTGTAAAATGACTGAATTATTTTAGTAACTTATTTACTTGAAATTGTTCTATATTTTTTCTGCTATATCAGCCACCTGGATCTTGTGTTCATGTATAAGGCAAAACATCATCTTAGAAATTATGAAAAGCAAAGGATTTATTCATCCATCATCACCACAAAAACCCTTCAATCATTCTTTGAGCTATATTAACTTTTGATTTAATTTATAAATACACTCAACACTTTCTGTGTCATTGAACCTGAGTCATAGCAATTTCAACATTAAAAATAGCTCATGCCATGTGAGGAGATACATAGTGGATAAATTTCCCTACTTTTCTACAAATACATTATTAAGAATAAATAACATTTTGTGCAAGTGAGCAAATGGCAGCAAAGCAACCTGAGCAGTTTCTGGATGACATATCTGTGCTAGACCAATTTTATTCTGGTTTCAGTCCTGATTTGGGGGTGAAAATGGTTTTGGTTACTGGTGGGGACTAACTGTTTACAGATAGACCTACACACAGTCTTTGACAAATACATTACTCCATGTTGTTAGACTGTTAATACAATGAGTTCCAGATTAAAGATTCTGTTTGTTTGTCCAGATAAATGGCAAAATCATCTACTTGGGGTTTGATCTGTGAAGGATCAAAGGGTTTAGTATTATCATGAATTCAAGTTTATATTTATGTAAGGCTATGAATGAGATGATCTAGAACTGTAAGGTAGGCAACATCAGTCTGTTAGATCTATATTTCCTTGTTGCTACCTCAAAACTTTTAAAAGGTATGTAAAGGAAATAAAAGACTTTAGGATAACAGCCTGATTCTATTCACATATATAGTGAAACCTCGGATTTCGCCGATAATCCGTTCAGCGATTATCGGCAAAATCCGAAAGCGGCGATTTCCAAAACTGCGCTGTTTGCACATGCGCGACGTTCACGCATGCGCAAACAGTGTAGCAATTGCGTGAATTGCGTAATTTACATTGGCAAAATCCAAGACTGTTGGTGAAATCCGAGATATTCTAACAGCCAGCGGCGACCGGCAAAAACTGAAATCGGCGATTTCTGAAGGCACTGATTTCCAAAGTTCCACTGTATTTTGAAGTAAATTCCATTAAGTTTAATTGAGCGCAATTGAAGTTATTTTTGAGCAAGCATATGTAGGATAATAGTATATATCTTTCATGGCAGGAAAATGGATGAGGATGGATTGCTCATGAAAAATTCCTTTTTAGATAAAGTAATAAGCAATCCAGTTCTGGGTACATATACTCACAAGTAAGTTTTATTGTATTCTACTAGATCAGTAACATCTGTAATTCTTTGTTCAAAAGTTGGAGGTCAGAGTTCCCTGCATGGAGCAGGTGGGGTCAGGATGTCAGTAGTAAATCTTCTGTATCAGTAAGTTTAGTTTAATGTTATGTTTTACTATTTTTTCCATAGAAATGTAACCAATGTGCTCAGTGGCGTATCTGACTGGGGACATGGGGTAATCTATTTCCCCGGGCAAAACTAATCTGGTCACATGGGGGCACATAATCGGTTCCCACATGACCAGATGAATTTCCCACCCCAGAGTCTTTGGCCTCCCTCAGCCCACCCGCATCATCGAAGAGGACAATGTGGGCAAAGGAAGCTGCGTGGCCGTGGCTGGAGCTCCAGCTGCAGCCGCTTCCCTTCCTTTCTGAGTGGGCAACCCACTTGGAGGGAAGGGAAACAGCACAGCCACAGCTGGACGGCCAGCCTCGGCTGCTTTCCTTCCTTCCTGAGTGGGCATCCTGCTCGGAGGGAAGTGGCACCACCACAGCTTGAGCTGTTGCCGCTTCCCTTCCTTTCAGCTGGTGGGGGAGCAGCCTGGCACCACCACCGCCACACACCCCTCTAACCGGTCCCACCAGGCCCGACCCTGCCAGGCTGCCAGGACCGCTGCCACTGGATCAGCCACCAGTGAAAGTAAGTGGGGCACGGGTGGGGGGGCGTCTGAAACAGGTTTTGCCTCTCAGTGCCATTTCCCCCTGGTATTCCTGTGAATGGGCTTGATAGTATTTCCTTCCCTTGTTCTCTAGCTTAATTTGTTCAAGATAGCATATGGTGATTCACAGTCTTCCTCATGCACTGTAATCACTCATTAACACTTAGACACCCATGCATAGGAAAAGGGCTGAAGTAACTGGGAAACTCTGCTCTTTGCACATGCTCATAGGCAGCCCTTACTAGTGGTGATGTGGGAAGCTGAATTTCTAACTTGGGGTAGTGGCAGAAAGAACAGTACCATGCTTTATATAATCATAGAAATGCAACATTCATGTAAGCCCACACAGAAGCAGGCTGGATTTGTGAAGAACAGTTTTTGCCCTTTAAAACAAAACAGGGTACAATGTATTGTCGAAGGTTTTCACAGCTGGATTCAATTGGTTGTGGTGGGTTTTCCAGGCTGTGTGGCCGTGGTCTGGTAGATCTACAAGATCTACCACACCACAGTAGATCTTGTAGATCAGGAACAAGATCTACCAGACCACGGCACACACACCGGAAAACCTACCACAAAAAGGGTGCAGTTTCTTTATACCCTGAACAAACTAAAAGGTTTGTGTATATAAGCGTTGACTGTCCAGATGTTATCACTGAAAGTATAATTGCATTTAATCATATTTAATCACATTTAATCACATTTATTAGTCACTTATATTCAATAATCACGATACACTTATTCCTATGTTATACTAGTTATTTGAAGTTACTCACTGTAAGAAAACCTCTAACTCTCAACCTGAGTTGAATGAATAAGAGACAAACAATGTGGATATCTACAATTTCTGCTGATTAGGCAGACCCTAAAGGCATAGGTACATAGCCTAAAACAAGCCCCTAACACATAACAAAAGGAGGCCTTTAAGGGTACACTAGCCAAAGTGTTCAGCAGTAAATCCTTCTGACTGAACCAAGGTCAGAGAAAGGGAACTGAGTTAAAGGTGCATATATTATTAGTTAAAACTACACTTGCCTCTGTCAGTGCATTCCTCCTGTCAGATTCTGTGTTCTGACATCCATCTAAGCGGGTGAAGACAGGGACACTGACATGATGCCAAGGGTCGAGAGGCATCAGGAGAAAGTTGTCTTAATAAAGTGGAAAATTGTTTAAGGGTTATCCCATAATTAACCCAGAGTTTAACAAGGTACTGTAATGAACATGTAATAAAGAAACGTTCAATCTATGGGACATACCCATCCGAATCGCCAAAAGAAAACATCGTTATGTCAAAGAATCATTAGTCTGACAAAATTATGTGTCCATACCGAAGGACATTAAGTTTTGTATGTTATTCCAAGGTGTCAAGAATTCTGTAATGTATAGGAATTTAATGACTTACCACGTGAAATTTGTCTATAAAAAGGGACAGTCCCAAAGCCAAAGTTGAGTCTTTCCTCCCAGGGTGCAATTGCAACCTGTTTCTCTCTAATAAACTTACTAACTTCTTAAAATCATCTTCCTCGTTTGTCTCTTTGATTCTCTAAACATGAATTGGGTAACTTATCCTGTTCCCTCTAACTGGGGTAACACAGAGAGGAGTCCAAAGATGAGAGGTTAGAATTATTAGTATATGAATGTGTTATTCAGTGATCAAACATTTTTGGAAATCTAAGATTTCTTTAAAGGTATCAGGGCAATCCTAAGAAGGTCTACTGAGAAGCAAATAAGATTTATTCAGTGGACTTACTCTCAGGAAATTTCTTGTAGCAGATCTTTTGCTTTACTGCTCTTGTTCCAATCACTCTGTATGCCATCCTCTTCCTTGCTAGCATCTTATGATCTGGGACAGCTTGGTTTTTGCTGTGTAAGGTCTTTGTTCTGTGTATTTCCTGCTCGTTGTCCTTTCTCTGACCTCTTTGCTTTGTGGTCTTTGGGGTTGTAAGTTAGCAAATTATGTCTCAATTATCTGGTGTAGTTATCTAGCATATTGAACTTTTAAAGTGATCAGCATAACGCTTTCATATGCAATCCATGAAGTTCTTTGACATTATTCATAAATGCTTGAATACTCATTATTTTAAAATCTCTATAAAAAAAAAAGCTTTCTTTCCCCAAGTATCTTTGCAGTTCATGCAACTGGATTAATTAATAGTATATTATCTTCTTCTAATATTTTATTTTTTGTAATCTAGATTATCTTGATGATGATATTTTACTATACTTTTATAGAGGCGTTAAAATCCTCTTTCCACTAAAACACAGTATGTGTATATTTAGTACCATTTCTTTGATGATAAATCATTGCTGGCTGTATGAAGTTTCTGATAGAGAAATAGAGGTTTATTAAATTTCTTTCCCTGCTATTTTTCTTTTCCATTGTTACTTAAAAATTAAAAAAAATGTTCCGCTTCTTCCCCTCCCCCTTTCCTTCCTTTCTAGAGGGGCTTAATGCTGACAACATCAAACAAGCCTCTGAGCAGTTGAACAATCGCTGGATTGAGTTCTGTCAGCTGCTGAGCGAAAGACTGGCATGGCTGGAGTACCAAAATAACATCATTGCCTTCTACTCCCAGCTGCAGCAATTGGAGCAGACAGTAATTACTGCTGAAAACTGGCTGAAAGCACAACCTGCACAAGTAGCAGATCCTGCTGCAGTGAAATTTCAGCTAGAGAAGTGCCAGGTCAGACATTCTGCCCCGGTTTTTTGCTGGATGCATGTCATTGTGTCTGTTCTGTGTTTAAGAAGATGAAGAAGGAAAAGAGTGGGCTCATTCATGTATGACTCTGTTTCAGGACCGTTTGAGGTTGCTGTCATCTTGCAGTTGGTTTACATGATAATCTGTGCAGATGCACCACTTCCTATAACAGGAGTTGCTACCATTACAGAAACTGGAGAAATCAAGTGTTTTCCTTTGGGTACTGAAAAATGACTCTCATCCCACATTGACAGTGTCCATGTCTGGCTCTTAGTTACATATGCCTGGGTCTGTTACCTTGTCTAATAGCTAAAGAAGGTGCATACAAATAAAAACAAGGGCCCAGAAAAAAACACCTGCTGCTTTAAACTAAACACTGTGAAGATATGGAAGTTTTTTGACTCACTTATAAATGGCCAATTACCCACTATTGCGCAGTGGGACCAGAAATGTGTTGGAGCAAAAAATCTCACCCACACACACTTCCTCTTTGCTGCCTGCAAAAAGAGCAGGTGTGTTGGACCAAGATTTCTTGTCCCAACACACTTCCTCTTGCCCTGTGCCTGCTTCTCGCTTTCTGCAGGGAAAGTGAAAGCACTTCTGGTACAAATGTTCATGTCAGAGTGATGTAAGGGTGGGGAACAGGCAGCTGTGAGTAATTGGCCAGTGAGTGTGTAATACGTAAGTGATCATCCAGTGGACCAAGCTTTTGAAATATTCACTCACTGCTGCAAACTATTCCAGAATTCTGTGCCCACACATACATCCTGGGTGCTATACCAGCAAAAGGAACCATCTCCTCTTGCTACATTGCAGTGATGCACATAGTTTTTATGAAACAAAGTCAAGACTAAATAAAACTGCATTTATGTCGTGATACATTTACTTTAATGTACTTACACATCTTTTCTTAGATCATGATTACATTCTTACTTTTAAAAAATTAGGATGAAGTCATCCGCTTGTCAACCCTTCAGCCTCAGACTGAAAAGCTAAAGATTCAAAGCAAAGCACTGAAAGAGAAACAACAAGGTCCAATGTTTCTGGAAGCAGATCTCATTGCTTTTACTAACCACTTCAATCAAGTTTATGCTGATGTGCAAGCTAGAGAAAAACTTCTACAAACAAGTAAGTTTTACTGCTAATTATGTTTTATTGCTACCAAGCAATTCCCACAGCAAATCTGACATAAAATTTTGGAGACCTATAAAGGAATTTACTCTTGATATCTTTTTTTTTGCACTGGAAAGAAGGTTAACAGTGCAATCTGGGGTGAGGGGTGAGTGATGTGGAGGCAGCAAGGTTGCAGCCAGTCCAAATGGCATAAGTGGCACCTACACGGTCAAGATGGGCTCTAACCCCAGTGGTGGGGTACCACACAGGAGCCCACCCCAGCATCAATGGGGATGTTTGAGGGGCATTCTGGGAACACCTCCTTCAGTTGCCAATGATTTATACCACCAAAAGACCATTGGAAAACAACAATGAGTTTTGAGCTTTTGCTGCAGTTTTGGTTTTTCTGGTCTTCTCTATACCTCCTCTTTCCTCTTTGGAGGCAGTGTGGCTACACCTGCCCCATCCACTGTGAAACTGCCCCTGCCCCCCTGGGATTGCACTGTCCACATTTTATCCAAACAGGGTTTCTAAAGCCTGAATGGCAGCTTCTTACATTTTAATAAAATAAGCCACCATATTATTAAATTTTTACCAAACACCACAGTTCAACCCAAAGGAAGCCATGCTGATGAAGCCCAAAAGAAGAAGAGGAGAAAGGAATATTCAGGTGTGACAGAAAAAAATTGTTTGTCATGATGTCAAAGACCTAACCTCAGTGGTGGGATTCAAAAAATTGAACAACCGGTTCCAGTGGTGGGATTCAAATAATTTAATTAATTAAATTAATGGGTGGGGTTGCCAACCTCCAGTGACTCCTAGGCATATACAAATACTCTTTAATTTCTGTTCTCTCTTATTCTTATTTACCCCTCAGCAATGGGCTTTAGTGGGGCTGTAGCAGCCCCCACTCCACCCTTACTCAAGATGTGACACTTACCTGGGTGTGCATCTGTGGCTTGGGGTGGAAGATCGGGAGAGGGTGGAATGGAAGACTTCAGGTGGGGGAGGTCAGAAAGGTGAGGATTCTGGTGGAGCAGGGTGGCAAGGTGAGGCATGGGGAGGGTTGAAAGGTAAGGCTTAGGGTGGTGGGGATGGAATGTGTGGCTAGGGGTGGGGGGTGGTTGTTAGAGAGCATGAGGGTGGGTAGGGTTAGCAGGTTAGTGTTGGGGTGCAGGAGAGTTGCAATGTGAGGGCTAAGGGTAAGAGGGTTGGCAAGGTGAGGCTTGGGGTGAGGGAGTGTTAGAAGGTAGGGCTTGGGTGGGGAGGATTGGAAGTTGTGACTAGGGGTGGGGGAGGGTGGAAAGATTAGGATTGGGTGGGGGAGGGTGGAAAGTGGCTGGGGAATTGGTAGGTGACTATGAGGGTTGGGAGGATTGGGAGTTAGTATTGGGGTGGAGAGGGAGGCAAATTCAGGGTGAGGTGGAGGAAGGTTAGAAAATGAGGCTTGGGTGGGGAGGGTGGGAAACTAGATTAGGGTGGGGGTGGCAGGACCCAGGCTTCCTCGTGAGGGTGGGGGAGGCAGAGAAGGGCCTGCAGAGCTGCTCTGTGGGTCCAGGCTTCCTCTTGGGAGTGGGGGGAGGCAAGAGGTCTTGTTGGAGAGGTGGGAAGTGGAGGGGTTGTCTGGCAGTGTGCACCCCCACTGCCTTGAAGATCCTCAGACAGCAGACAGCGCACATGCCCACAAGCACACAAGTGTCCCAGCTCACTGGCGCCAGCTGGAGTCAGGACAAAGGCCAGCCAGCAGGGTGCGTGAGTATTCCCAACCCTGAAATCCTCAATTTGTGAGGATTAACCTGAATTGTGAGATTAATTTAGCAACTGGTTCACCGACCTCTACAAAAAGTTAGTTACCAGTTCTTGTGAACTGGTGTGAACCGGCTAAATCCAACCACTGCCTAACCTGACCTTTGGGATGGTAGCAATAGTGAGTCATGGGCTCTATACCAAAACCTGGGAAAACAAAATATATGTTTAAAATTTTTTTGAAAGGTAGTAAAACACAGCATTAAAAAATACAAATCAAGGTGCAATTCAGTTACGCACAGAAAATAACAAAAGGCTACATATTACAAAGAAATACTTGCAGGTGAAAAGGTACTAGATATCTTCAGTATCTGTGTAAAGTTTCAGATCTGTGTAATCTGTGTAAAATTTGTGTAAAATTTGTGTAAAATTTCAGACAGAGTGGAGTGCAATAGCATAGAACAAAAGAAAAAAATAATTGCTAACACTGGTTGAACTAATCTATGGTTTAGGCTGGCCATAACAAGTGATCATTGATTAACCGATCAGGACATATTTCAATCAGAATATTCTAGACTCTGAGCGGACCTATTCGTCCCCTCTAAAACAAAACCTATTCAATTACTTTCCAAACTAACCAGTCCCAACCAGTTGAAATTAATGATGATTCTATGTCTTTAATAAGCCCTATGACCTTGAGGAGAGAAAACATTCATTCCTAATTAACAACGCCTGCTTTTTTGAACCTTCTTAGCTCATGAGAAAGGCAAAAGGATTTTACTAGTCCTTTAGCAAACAAATTGGATTCTTTCTTGACACATGGAAATATCTCATTTTATGTGCTTGTTGTGAGGTCTGAATGTCACCTTAGTTTCAAAATCTGTTATTATGTTTACACATCACTGTGTCTCAGAGAACAAAACCTGAATAGAGGAAGAGAGCTTCAACTTAACACATTTCAGATATAGCTATCTCATCCTTATAGTGATTCAACTGGTAAACATAAATGAAATGTAACCCAAAATGGAGACTGTAGGTTGCTAGTGTAGTCAAATTGTAGAGCTTTTTATCCAATCCTGTTTTTGCCAGAAAAGCCTCATCAAGATTATTCAGAGTATTCCTCTGACACTCTTCTTAGTTTGAGATTTTTTTCCATGACAAAACAATGTCCTTGAAATTTAGCTTTTTACAAGCAGGGAAAATACAAGACTTTAAAAAAACAAGCAGGGAGAATACGGAAGATTTAGCATGTTTGAAAAAGTGAGGTATTTTAGTACCTAACTCATCACTTTTGTCATTGTGCAAGACTCATCAAAGAATGATTCTTAACTGTGCAGAGGTACTGCTTTTCTGTGAAGGGTGTTTTTAATGAAGGCTTTTCTGAGGTGTTTTCAACGATAGAACAGGCCAATGAGAAGCTGTACTGTACCCCTTCTCAGAGATGATCCATTTTGTTTCCTTGACTTAAGAAAAAAATAAACATGAAATATACTGGATTATTTTCCACTCTTCGTTTTCACTTAATTTCTTCCCTCTCATTTACTGACGGTAATGAAAGTAGGCAGAATTAATTGCTTGTGTGTACGGATTCAGCTTTACAGATTGGCCATCTGTACCACACATATTCTCAAAGTGAAAAAATGCTTATACATCTCAGATGTTAAGTAGCATACTAGGCAGGAGGGACTAATGTGTAAAACAACCACAAGAGTACATACACTTTAAATTTAGATACACCAGGTCATATTTTTGTCATTAGGTATTTGTTTCAATAAGATACTTTTTCATTTCCTTTAAAAATCTCTGTTTTACCTGTGGTAGACAGAATTGATATCACAGTGTTTTAGGTGTGTGAATCACTTTCATTAGGTGACAAATCCTCACTATCTTTTCTACCAGATTCACTGCAGTGGTAATGACAGATCAAGATTTCTGTACTGAGATTAGTGTTTACTGTTTTATAGGTCAAGGAAAGAGTTGAGCAGTAAACAGTAATTAAACATTATTTTATGGATAAAATACACTGATAAATATAAATCAGTATTGGAGACAGATTTACTATGATACCATTATTTTGGTTGTTTGGTGACTGGAAGTAAAAGTATGCATATAGATGCATAAACTTATACATTCTTTGAAAGTTTGCTTATATGCTTCTTGTCAAAAATGTTGTTTTTTAAAACCCTATTTAGCTGTTCTGTCACTTTTTATTATTAAATACTTTACCCCTTGAGTGTAATTCTTATAAGTGAATTGTGTCTATCACATCATTATAGGACACATAACAAATCCCTGGCACTGTTTTGTGTTGGGAAAATGGAGCGGGAAACTTTAATGTCATACTCCCTGTATGTCATGGTGCATTATCATAATCAGGCCTTGGAAATTAAGTGCACTTGGAAATTAAGTTCCAAGCACAGGACTCTCACAACCAGAGCTCAGACCCAGGATCAATGCATGGACAGTATTCCATGTTATTAGGCCATTTGCCAAATGGCATAAGAAAATGAGACCTTTCATAGACTGGAAACTATTTTATAAATCAAGAATGAAAAAGAAAGAAAAATGAGTAGTTTGCACAGCGAAAGGACACAAATAGGGGAGGTCCAAAATACTTTCAATGGCAATGGTACTAGTCTTTTTTCTTTCTTTTTTACAAATGGTCTGGAGTCAAGTGAAAGACTGAGGTAGAAGCATTTGCAGATGGGAACAGGTTATTTTGAATGATAAAGATCCCAATCAAATATTTACAAACTGTTAAACCATTTTCTTTTCTGAAGTCTTGAGCACATTTTTCCAAAATGGCTAACAGCCCCATTTAAAAAGGGGGTGAAGGGCAAAGGTATATTTCTATATGATCCTGTTAGCAGACTAACGAGTAGAATGTAGCTTTGTGCACCACTTTATGAAATGAGTTATCTAGTTAAAGACCTCAAAAATAATTAAACTGAGCAAGAAATAGACTATACATAAACAGCTTTACTTAAACTGAGCAAGAAATAGACTATACATAAACAAAGTATCACTTATATACAGATTCATTCACAGTCATCATTTGGTTACAATTTCAAGCATAGTCTGCAATATTAAACATTTCAGTAAGACCTTTTTTGGTTAAACAGGACACATCTTTTCTCAGCAACAGTCAGGGAGTAACTGTTTCCAACTATCACATTTAGAATGTCCACAGAGATTTCCCCAGAATTCCCTTCTAGTGCATGCAAGCAAGGCTGGAAAATCCAACACCTCAGACTTGCATGCATGCGTTCATGAGTCCAAGTCTTTCTGTGTTGGTGCACTGACTTTTCTACTTATCTTGCTTTCTATCTTTCAACATTTCCTTCTGCATCTTGTTTTGCTTTGAACACTCTTTTATATCCAATTGCTTTCTTGTTGGCGGTAGTTTTGCTATGTAGGATAATCTTGGTGCTGGCATTCTTTTATTAATCTGTGATGAGCGTCTGGGTTGGCCAGGAATTTTGTTTGTTCTCTGTACCTTATTTGCTTCATCATCTACGATATCCTCATCTATGTTTCCTTCTTTTACTATACTTCTTCCACATTCTGTGGTATCTACTTCCTTTGGATCAGGATCACTGTTCATTATACTTGGTATTATCAGTCTTCTCTCTGGTTCTGTTATTAGTTCTTGTGGTTGATCAGATTGCTTTCTTTCATCAAAATCAATCACATGTCTAACTGTGACTTGCTGTGTTCTGGTGTTCAGCACTCTGTATCCTTTGCATCCTGGTGCATATTCAACAAAGTTGGATGCTTCTGTTCTGGGATCTAATTTTTGTCTTCTTTCTTTTGGTATATGAGAGTATGCTCTGCTGCTGAATACTCTGATGAATATTCATATCTGGGACTCTCCCATGCCATAGCTGATATTGATGCTGCCTTTTGTTGGTAATTGATTCTGAATATAGGTTGCTGTTAGAATGACTTTTGCCCACAATCTATTTGGTAATTTTGCTAGCATACATTTGGTCATCTTTAGTAGATATTTTAGCTTTCTGCTATCCCATTCTGTTCTGGTGTGTGAGCAACATACCTTATGTGTAGAATTCCTTGACTTTCAATTTAATTTCTCTAGTACCTTTAAATCTTTCATCAAGAGTTCCCATTAGAAAGCCAATTTTATGTTGTTCATTAAACTCTAGTCCTGTTAACTTTAGTTTATCAAATACTGTCAAAAGATTATTGATATATTTTTCACTATTTTCTCTATTTTCTAATCTTATTTTCACTAGTTGCATAATCGATCTATTCTGTGTTTTGTAGCTACTCTGAGAAAATGTATTTTCTAGTTTCTGTAACATTTGTTTTGCAGTTTCATATTCATTTACATAAATTAGCTGAATATCATCTAAACATGCATAAATTATATTGGGACACTCAATATAGTTGTAATTCTGTTCTGCTTTTATAGAAACAATAACTTTTTGTTCAAGGGCAGGGGATGCAGCCCCCACTCAGACCCATCCCAGGGTACCCCACCATTGTGGAGAGGCTGGATGCTGTCCACCAGAGCCGACCATGGCCTCTTGCTGACTGATTAGCTCTGCCCCGAGACTCAGGGGGATGGAGGGGTGCCCAACAAAGGCCCTGCCACTGTACTTACCCCACCAGCCACCAAGATGGCCCCACAGGTTGAGATGCAGCTCCCCCAGGCTGGCTCGTCTTGAGCAAGGCCCTTTGAGCTGCCCAGCAGCCAGGATGCCAAATGAGGGTGCCTGGCAGCCCCACCCCTGCCTTAAAAGAGGAATAAGAGTTGGATTTATATCCCCTTTTCTCTCCTACAGGAGACTCAAAGTGGCTTACAAACTCCTTACCCAAACTCCTAAAAGGGAAGACAGGCCCGGCCACAACCCTGCAAGCCACGTGTGACTTGGGCAGTGGGGGGAAGAGGTGGGACATAGTTGGGGCAGGAGAGTTAAATAGAAGGTAAGGGGTGACAGAGGGGGTGCTGGATGAGAGGAGCAGAGGAGTGCTAGAGAGAGAGGTGGGAGATTGGAGAAAGTTGAAGATCAGACATTGGGAAGGAGGAGGAGAGCAACATCAGTAACAGCAGAGAGAAGGAGAAGAGTTGGACATTGCCAGAGGCTGGAGCCAACCTTAGGGCCAGGTCAGGTGGAGGAGCACTGCCGAAAAAGGGGGCAGGGAGGTTCTAGGAGGCAGGGACAGTCTGCCAGTCCGTCCTGCAGCTCCAGTGCTTTCAGGCCATAAGCCACCTTGCGACCACATTCCGAGCCCAGGGCGTTGGGTGAGGCAGCTGCTCATACTCTTTTTCTCAGTTGTTGATAGTTATTTGTCATTAGTTTGGGAATTTGTTGTATATTTTCCTTTGCTTTTCTCTGCAAGGAACATTATGATAGCCTTTTAAAATTCAGTCTTATTTCAGCTTTATTTCCATCAGTTAAGATTAGTTTCTAATCATTTCTGATTATTCAGCATTTGAACTGCACTGGCTGGTTTGTGATAGTCTGGTCAGACTGGGCTACATTGGGCTACACTGCACACCACTTTCACATCTGGTGCACTGCCACATCTGGCACAAGTGGGTTGTGCTGGGGGCCTGGCTGGGCTGGCGAGACCTATAACCTGAAAGGAAATAGGTATATTTCTATATGATCCTGTTAGCAGAGTAATGAGCAGAATGTAGCTTTGTGTGCCACTTTATGATAGGAACAGTTATCTAGTTAAAACCGGCCTTTTAACCTCAAAAATCATTAAATATAAAAGAGCTTTACTTGGAGAGAGAAATAGACTATATACATAAACTAAAAAGTATCAGATACATTCACTGTTCACCGTTTGGTTACAATTTCAAGCATAGTCTACCGTATTAAACATTTCAGTAAGAGCCTTTTTGGTTAAACAGGACACATCTTTCTTCAGCAATAGTCAGGGAGCAACTGTTTCCAACTGTCATCTATAGAATGTTTGTAGAGATTTCCCCGAATTCCCTGCTGCTGCATGCAAGCAAGACTGTAAAATCCAACAGGGGGATGGGTTGAAAAAAATTGAGGAAGTGATGTGGCCTGCGGCAGTGCATATGCTCACCCCGGGATACTTGCCTCAGTGGATGAGGCTGACATGCCAGTGGTTGCCCACGCCTCAGGCCAGCCATGGCAAAACCAGGAAGATCAGGTTGCAGCAGGGCTGTGCTGGCATTCCAAACAGATACCACCATGGGAGGGGTGGGCAGGGGCAGAGCAAGCATTAGTTGGCTCCCTCTCAGGTTTTTGGTGCTCTGGTGTGTGGTGCTCTGGACCTTGGGTTTGCTCCACCCACAGGCTGGCAAAAACCTTTAAGCCCTGTGGATCTTTCCAGTGGATGGAGATTTTTTGAGATGTTTTCTGCTCCCCATGCATTCCAAAACCCCTTCTGGAGGTAATGTGTAGTTCAAGAGGCCTCTCTTCAAAAATGAGGTGGACAGAATGGAACAGGCGCAGAGTAGAATGACAAGGATGATCAGGAACCTAAGTTCTACGAGGAAAGGCTGAGGGACTTGGGACTGTTTAGCTTGGAGAAGTGGAGATGGATAGACTGTGTTTAAGATTTTCAAAAGTCAGGAAACAAAAACCAATTGTGAGCATACTGTACAAATAATGCTTGCATCTCTTAAGCAGTACATGTAACAATGTGACACTTGAAATGCTAAGGTAAGGATATTTTATCCAAATCAAACTATCTATACAATTTTTAATGTGTCACTCTACTGCAAGCAATACAATTTATATCTTAGGCTCAGGCACTTCTAAACTTTATATGTTCAACAAAGTTTTCTTTACCAAGTATAGAATGCTCTTTTGAATTATTCTGTTACAAAGGGATGTTTTGCTGAATTTATCATTTGCAGGGTGTGGGTTTTTTCACTTATTCATAAGCTGGATGTACAGATTAAAATGGTTTACATTATGCAAACAATACCATCTCATTTTTCTTGGTTAATTATTTTCTCTTTTAAAAGGAGACGTCAATTGTTAAATTTATTAGATAATTTCTTCTTCTCTATGCTTACGCTATATTTTATCACCTAGCATATGCAAACAACCATCCATGAAAAGCAAACTGCAACCTTCCTGTACAATATACTACAACAATTTTTGTTTTCATGTTAATAATTTAGGAAGAAAAATAAATCCTGCAGCTGTCTTCATGCAACTGCACCCAAGTACACTGCTAAATCAGATAAATTTGTTAAATCGGGATTGAGCATAGATTATATTTCCTTCTATGTTAAATAGCATTTTAGAGGTTTTATGTTGCTGGTAGGGGACAGGAAAACTACTTTTCTGAATT
This sequence comes from Sphaerodactylus townsendi, assembly GCF_021028975.2. Taxonomy (NCBI): domain Eukaryota; kingdom Metazoa; phylum Chordata; class Lepidosauria; order Squamata; family Sphaerodactylidae; genus Sphaerodactylus; species Sphaerodactylus townsendi. The sequence continues at coordinate 76,735,325 of NC_059428.1, forward strand.
ATATAAAATAAACAGAGAGAGATTAATTCTACTGCTATCAGCACTGCACCTCATTTATTTCTGCCAAGAGTGTCCCTAGTATTATGCCAGGTACACATGTGGCACAGTGCCTCTCCTAAGACTGACTAGTTTCTGGGTTACAGCCCCATGGGGGGGGGGGTGCAAATTCACCAGTGAGAGTGGCACATGGCCACTCAGGCAGATTTGCCCTCCCCAGGGCATTTTATCTGGCTTGTGGCTGCCATGCCCCACCCAGTGGGGCAGCACCAGCATCCCTGCATTCCTGTGTCTGCTGCCAGTGTAGCAGAGCATGACCAGGGGAGAAGTTGATGCTAGTCTACCCCCTCCTGGCCATTGCCCCTGTAACACCAGGGACCTGGGTGCAGGATTTATATAATTTAAAAGATGGCATGGCCATTAAGCCTAATGAGACCTTCCTGGCAGTGGGGACACTTTTTTGTTTCAAGCCTTCCCATGCTACCAGAAAGCCTCTATGAGAGCAGTCGGCCACTGTGGCTGTGGTGCCATGGCCGGGTGCTCAGCACAATGGATGGGGCTGCCTGTTAGGATGTCAGACTAAATAGTCCATTGGTCAAATCCAGGTTCCTCTATTGTTCTTATATGTTGCACACACATGCACACACAAAAAATTTTTTAGTACCATATGGGTATTTTTCTGGATTTTTGAACCGTTTGAATTTGTTTCTCAGGAGTTTTTAGCAATCTAGAGGATATTCCTTACCACTGACCAAATTAATAAATTATTTAATAGTAATGGCAAAGAAGTTTTGCAAGAATGTTTTATTACTTTGGTGCCCTGTAAGAATTTTGCTAGCATCCTTACTGAAACATCTAATGAATAAATAGAATAACTAAAGGTGTCTGAAGACAGCTTGCCAAATATGTTTGGCCTATCATTATGCTACTGATGACAGAATTATGAATTTGTGATTATTTTGTGATGTTTGTTGAGTCTTCATTAAACTCATTTTGACTTGAAAAAATAGGGTTGGTTGCCGGTCATTTCTTCTCTGTAATTAAATATACTACCACAATGTAAAGTTTCAGGTATGGAGAAAATGAAAATGTGTTTAATAGTTTGTATCCTGCTTTCTCACCAGCTGAGTCCCAAAGCAACTTACTATCCAAAAGAGAAAATGCAATAGAAATAAGCAAGAAAAAGGGTGGAGGAAAGATTTTAGAATATTGTGAGAGTGTGAAGTTTGAGTTTTAAATGCCATTTAGAAAGAGGTAGTATGCTGTGTCATTTAACTGGAATGGTTTCTAACTCAACCTTCTGCTGATAGCTTGAACCTATGGACTTCTAAAAGTAGTTCTTACACATAAGACATCAGGGAGAAATAATTTAAAAAGAATAACTTTAATTCACAGTCATATATAGGAGTTTCAGAACTATTTACACAGCTCTTGCTGGGCATATTATAACATTTCATATCTTAAGTCATGGATGCACAAAAAATTAATAGCTAAGCTTGTATTTTTGATCTGAATATCGGCCTTCCTTCAAACTCAGTCTCTTCCCAAAATATACATTGTGCTAGACTGCTTTCCTTCAAAATTTTGTAAAATTTGTATAGTCTCCTGATACAATCTGAAGGTGCATGCCCACACTCTTTATATTCACCGGTTTAGCCTGTTCTCACACAATGCAGATTCTAAGACAAGATCCCTCCAGTAGCTCTCTTTCTGAAGGTTCAGACCATGGTCGTTTCCCCACTTACCATCCTCTGCTGCAATCGCCATTTCCTCCCAAGTAGTGTGGGGTCCTCGCAGAGCACTCCCTTTCACTACAGGGGCGGCTGACAACTATCAACGCCCCGATGCTGCAGTTTGAGCGCGCCCCCCCTCGGCGCCGCGTCATTCCTGGTGCTCCTCAAAACGGCGCCTTTTGATGACCCCGCGCAGAGCGTGGGGTTGTGGGGAAGCCCGGGAGCATGCCAGAAATGACGCACACTGAGAGTAGCGCGCAGCAAAGGGTGGTCGAGGTAAGTGGGGAAATGACCCATGTATGAATTGAGCTAATAGTGTAAAAGCCTTTTCTCTCTCCTCCATTGGTTGCTATGGGAGGGGAAGGATTCTATGTTCTCTCCCGAGCAAAGAATAGTTGAAGACACAGCAGTAAGCAAAGTTAACCACTGGCCAAAAGCCTTCTCTTAAGTAGACAGAACCAACAAACTGAAAAAGAAATGCAGAACAACAAATATAAAATCATAGACTTTGAGCCAATATACAATCTGAGAACTGAAGGCAAGGTCAAACCTCAGAATCTACCATGAAAAGTAAACCTGACATGAAGCCACACATGCAAAGAATACAATGTAGCAAGATCAACAAAACTAATTAAAAAAACAGAATGAAAGCAAAAACAGAAAGCAAAAACAGAATGAAAGCAAAACTAGCTTTGATACCAAGCCCTGGGAAAAGACAGACTAGGAAAAAAATCCATCCTGAGAGCTTTAGAAAGCTGGCTAATCCTGAATATTTCTATTTTGTACTAATCCTGAATATTTCTGGGATTCTGGGGATCCATTTTCCTGCATCTTGGAAAATCCTGGTTACTACCTGGAGAGGCAAATGCATGCCAAAAATACTGATGAAGTATTTTTCAGATGTATATATCTGAATGCAAATCTCTACTCCCCTTCTTCTACCTTTTCTACTCTCACCTTGTTCCTTCAGCCATCGATGGTACCCGATTGGTTGTTAGCTCCTCTGCATGCACACACAAAGAAGTTATGCAGGGGATTGGTAGCTAACAGAAAGGGGAGGGACCTCTGCCCAACAACATAGGGGGTAGGTTATTTCCAAGGATTATTATCAGTATGACAAACCATAGCTTTACATTGCATGTGACTGTAGTTTGTGTGACTTGTTAGACAATAAGGGGCAAAGGCAATTATAGGAATAACAATGACTGGGCTACAATAAAGGTTGAAGAAACTTTAAAGGACTCATTTAAGAGCATCTGAGATCGGTAACATCTGATAACTGTGTGTTTTAGACACCCCTTTCAGAGACTGAACTAGGTTGCAGATATACCTCTGCAAGTCTCAGTAGAAGAAAGACTTTTGGTATAAATCCATGTTGGTGGGTCCAAGACTAGGCAGTTTTGACACCTCACTCACTGATTATCTGACCTTTTTCAACATGAAATATATGTTCATTACATCCGTTACTATTCCTACAACAAATAAACTAGCTGGTCCTTAATAACATTCTGTGAAAAGTCTACTTTACTTAACTGATTTTGTGACACAGTAAAATAACTATGAATCTGCCTTCCATGGGTACACTGAAAAAGAGATGACATTGTGGTGGACTCCACATGGGCCAAAAACAGCAGTGTGAAAATGGTGTAAACCCTTTTACACCATTTTAAACCATTTTACACTGTTTTCACACCGCTGTTTTTGGCCCATGTGGAATCCGCCCAAGCTTTATAATTAATATTGTACTGTAAATGTCAGAAAGTATGTTATTGATAACAAGTGGTATCAGTTTCTGCATTCTAAATATTGTTGAAGACAAAAGATAACTTCAGTTATATGCAAGCCACATAGTACTGAAGTGAATGACAAAATTCCAGTTAATTTGAATGGAACTTTATTTTATTCCCTAGTGAGTTACTCAAACTTCCACAGATGTTAATCTATTTAGAGGCATCTGTAATGCCATTCTAATGGGGGCAGTTCAATAAAATGTAACTTGTATTTTTTGCCATGCTAATGTTTTAATCTAAGCATTTAACAGATGTCCTAAAAAGAACATTTTCTTTTTACAGACATGCTCCGTACAATAACAGGAACCATAAAAAGGTTATTGGCACTTCTAGTAAGAGTTTTAAAAATAGATAAAAGTTCTAAATAACAGGAAATATGAGAACATGAAATAGTCTTCTTTGGCCAGTTCATATTAATCCAACAATTTTGGCATCATAATTCATTATAAATGCTAGTCATACTGATGCCTTCCACTTTTGAGTGGTTTAGAATCACAAAATCATAGAGTAGGAAGGGGCCAAAAAAGAGAGGAGGAACTCACCTCCCTAGGAAGCTGATTTTACTGCTGATCTACTCTTACTCTAAAAAAATTCCTAATGTCCATCTTGGACATTATTGCCAGGCCTATCCTTTGCTGTCAACAGGAACAGTTCCTTGCCCTCTTCTAAGTGACAGCCTTTCAAATACTTAAACAGAACAGATGTGTTCCCCTCAACCTTCCATTTTCCACACTAACATTTCCAAGTCCTCTTTCTTATAGGGTTTGGCACCTCCTTCAGCATCCTTTCATCAGCAAGCCCAAGGACTGTACCTCAGTTTAGGAAGGGAATGCAGGTTCAGCTGCAGCCTTAGCCCTCTCTCTCCAGCCATGTGACAGCCCTTTGGATGCAAAGGTTTGTCGTGGCTTTTCCTCTTTGTTCTGCATTGGCTGGCTAATAAAGGATTATCTGGACAGATGCTGAACTAGGGTTGACAAATTCCCCCTGGCCATTGGATGGGGGAAGGAGGGATTGGGGGGGATTTTACCAGGCTTCAAATGAGGTCTAGGCCACCATGTTTTCTGCATGATGATGTGATGTCACATCACATCAATTACAGTGAGGCAGATTCTCTGGTATTAGGGCAACAATTCTACCGCAGAAGCTATTTTTTACTGTAAGATTCTGCCTAAATACCAGAGTGTGTTTCCTATCATCACTTTTGTGATGATGTCACTTCCAGAAGTGATACCATCATACTGGAGATATCAAGACCTAGGCATTTGAATCCTGGTAAGACTTGCCAACAACCAGCTGGCTAGCACCAGAGGAGGTGGCTCAAAGTGAGGATTCACATACCCCCGGCAGAGGAATAGCACCCCTACCCCAGACTCCCCCATGGTCCTCTCTTCAGGTATGGACTTAGTGAATCCCTTGGACTAGAAATTCTCAACACCCAACAACATAAAAACCACAGAACCAAGCAGTATTCCTCCAGCACCGTCTTCTGGAACGGGCCTGCCAAATAATAATCACCAAAGCATGCTTTCAGAGAGCTCCAGAAGTGAGTTGATCCAAGTAAAGTAGCAAGCCTACATATGACACAGTGTTCAATACTGTGAGTCAAAGAATCAAGGAATTAGAGGTTTTCTAGGTCCAAATTTGAAGTGGTTCCTGTGCCTATAGTAAATGTATAGCAGGAAGTATCCTGTCAGCTTTTATCATGGTAAAACAGATAGGACAAATATATTGATTCATATTTGTTGTTCTACATAAATTAATACATCATAACAATTTTAAATGTATTTGCTTCCCTCTCTTCTCATGCAGCTTTTGATAGTTTACCACCTGTACAGTATAAGGAAACTATGAACACCATCCTCTTGTGGATACAGCAGTCAGAAGCCAAACTCTCCATACCTCAGGTTACTGTCACAGAATATGAAATCATGGTGCAAAGGCTCAGGGAATTAAAGGCAAGTACAGAGAATATAGCAAGACTTTGATCAATTATAGATGTAGTATATAAATGCTAATTAAGATGGACTGACAGATTTCTGGATGTTAGGCATGACAGATCTCAGTTTGAATCCAGTGATATTAAATGTTATATTAATCTTTAATGTTCTAGGCTTTACAAAGTTCTTTACAAGAGCAACAAGATGGACTCAACTATTTAAGCACAACTATGGAAGAGATGTATAGGAAAGCTCCTTTAGAAGTCAGTCAAAAATATAGATCAGAAATGGAAGGAATCGTTGGACGTTGGAAGAACTTATCTGCTCAGCTGGTGGAGAACTGCCAAAAACTTGAGGAGCAAATGACTAAATTACAACAGTTTCAGGTTAGTCATGGTTTCTTCCCACCCCCTTGTTAGTTCTTAATATCATACTCATAAATTGCGGTCCTGTTTGTTGCAGGGGGCCATTCTTATCCAGTGAGTACACCAAGACACAAGAGGTTTGATTCATTTCAGTTAAGTCATTGAGTCTGTGTGTTCCTTACTGGTTCAGCATGGTCCACTGAAGTCAATGAGGCCATGTATGTATGTGCAAAGTGCCATCAAGCTGCAGCCAACTTAAAAGACTCCAATGGGGGGCTTTCAAGGCAAGTGAGAAACAGAGGTAATTTGTCATATCCTTCCTCTACAGCATCTTTCTTGGTGATTTCCCATACAAGCACCAACCCTGCTTAGCTTCCAAGATCTGACAAGACGGGGCTATACCATATAGCTATGTATACCTGGTATAATAAGATACATAAAATGAATGCATCTTCTGAAAGGGGATAAACATACAATAGGCATGGGTGTTTTGCCCATTTTAAAGGGATGTTGGTTGACTCTTCTACTCACAGCTTTCATTTGGTTATTAATTTATTTAAAATATTCTACGTTCCTTCCCAACATGAAGTTCTTGTGGTAGCTTACAATACATGTAAATGACAGTCGCAAATAATGTAATCAACAAAATCATTGCAATCAAAAAAAGCAGTAATACTGAGAGTAGTAATAATAAAGGCAGCAGAAGCACTGACACTCATCAGAGTGAGGCAAAAGAAAGGAAAATAACTATCACTAAAGACTTGAAAAACAAGGTAGTTTTCACTTGTGCTGTATACTATTTATCAACTATTGCAAACATGATTCTTGATATAAAATAAACCCTTCTCTTCTAGGCAGTTAGTTGGGTACTTAATGGCAGGAAAAAAAGGTCACAATTAATGGTTGGCTGTGGCATTTTTGAGCTGAAAGGCTCAACATCCATTTTCCTAGGTGAAGGCTGAAAGTAGTTCCTCTCAAAGGGCCCCTTCCGCACACATAAAATAATGTGTTTTTGAACCACTTTCACAACTGTTTGCAAGTGGATTTTGCTATTCCGCACAGCTTCAAAGAGCACTGAAAGCAGTTTGAAAGTGCATTATTCTGCATGTGCGGAATGAGCCTCTGTTTCTAGTTACTCTCAACACAATACCACGGATGTTAGTTTTCAGATTTAGTTATCTTCATATTTGGTTACTAGAATATGCAAGTTGGAACCTGGAAGGATTTATGACAAAAAGGGGCATAATCTAAACTTCGGTAGACAATGAAAAATGGATCTGCAACCTCACCATCTTACTGATGAACTGAAATATCTAGACTGGGATCTGCAAGCAAATGGCTACACAAACAACAAAAATCAGAAGTGCTATAAAACCAAGAGAAAAACACAAGACTCAGAAAAAACAGCCCCCCACAGGGAAGGTATTCCTACCGTACATCAAGGGGATCACCGATCAAATGGAAAACTATAACCTTCAAAAAGTCTTCAGAACCATCAGAAAAATTCAGCAAATGCTACCATCAACGAAGGACAGAACAGATCCCCTTACCTCTGCAGGTGTCTATTTCACACCATGCAACTGTGGACAAGTATATATAAGAACAACAAAATGCAGCATTCTGATAAGAATTAAAGAATGTGAAAGGCACTGCTGACTAATCCAACCAGAAAAATCAACAGTAGCTGAATATGCTTTAAACCAAGCTGAATATATTTGAAGACATAGAAATGCTTGATAATGTATATAGCTACTATGTCAAACCACACATTAAAATCCACAAACAACAGAATAGTTTCAACAAACAGGAAGAGAGTCTGAAAATCAACAAAACCTGTCTATCAATATTTTCAAAAACACTAAAACCAAAAACCAGAGACATTCAAAGGGAACTGCAAATGAACTCTACCCAGACACAAGCTAATGCAGTTGCAAATGCAATTGTTAGTGCAGTGGCAAGTGTGAACGCAAATGCGATTGCAAACGAGAATGCAAATACATTTGTGAATGTGATTGCAAATGCAACAGCATATGCACTCTACTCAAACACATGCAAATGTGCCTCACGCTCTTGTGAGGTGGAAAAAAATATTCCACACTATGTCACAGAAAGCTGGGTACCACTTTCTTTATTGCCTCAAGCAGGGCTCAACTGGACATTGTCCTCTATCTTGCCAAGCACAGGGATCAGTGAGGCTGGGCACAGTCATCTGTCTTGCCTCATGCAGGACTCCAATAGGCATCACCATCTGCCATACTTTGCCTTGCATGGGGCTCATCCAGGTGAGATAATTGCCATTTGCCTTGGCTCCAATCACCAGATATAAGTATTCTCAGATTTGGGTGACTTGCCTAATAGAAATCTGATGGTACAAAACAATGCCAAATATATTTGTGTTGTTTACAGCTTTTTCAGATATAGCTCTAATCTTAAAATCATTCTTCATCATTTAGCCATAGTGTCATGCTGAGTTAGTTTACTTAGTAAATGCTTCTTATTAGTAAATGTGTACTTTTTGTGGATTTTGTTTTCCAAAACCAGAATGACTCTAAAACCCTGAAGAAATGGATGGCTGAAGTGGATGTTTTTCTAAAAGAAGAGTTGCCTGCCCTTGGTGATTCCGAAGCACTTGAAAAACAACTAGAGCAGTGTGCAGTAAGTTATGACTTGTGTTACATACTTGTACATTTGTATTACATTGCCTAGATAAAATTTACTAAATAGTGAATATCAAGAACTGCTACAAGCCTTCACTTTTTTTCAAATAAAAATACTTTGATTCTACTTTAAAGAATATGAGTTTGAATGCCCACGAAAGCTGTGAAGGTGTTCTGGTGATCTTTGTGCTTTCTGGATTTGGGTAGAATCATGGAAAAAAAATTTTAAAAAAAGATTTGTAATACTAATGGAAGAAAGTGGATGTTCTTTTTTGGTCTATCTACCCTATATGCAGATACTTTGAGAGCTATATGTCGGGAAAGCAAATAAATGTAAAAATGACCAGATGGATTTATTCTCCTGCAAATTGGAGAACTTGCACAGTTTATTTTTCAGAATTTTGCACTCTAAGTGTTTGGCTTGTAACTTGCACTTTTCTATATATTAATGTAGGTTGTATATATTTCTTTTTTCAATGTGAGGAACAATTCCCCATGGTTTTTATCATTTAATTGCCCCTTTGTGACAGTTTACTGTTCATGTAAAGAGCATGGTTCATGCAGGGATAAACTTTAGCCTCGTGGGTAAGTAGAAAATGTTATTTCAAGAATGATTAAAAATGACATTTATATTGTACTTTTTAATATTTGTATTAGAACGACACCTAGCTGCTGGCATTTTCTTTGCCAGCATTTTGCACTTTGAGCATTGTGTTGCAGGAGGAGATAATATCTAATGAGAAACAGCTATTGCAAATTTAAGTTTAACTATTTCTATAACTTACTGAAAATGGAATGAATGCATTTAAGAATTCCTTTATCATTCTCTTGTAAATTTAACAGCTGCTGTGACATTGCAAGAAAACTCATAAGCATTTTTAATAGTTATGTGCCCCTTGAAACTTGATATTCTCCCATACACGCTAAAATGTTTTTATTAAAAAAGTGAATTGAGAGAGGCATAGAAGATTTCTGTTAGCTGACAGTTCCGCAAGTACAGTGAAGCCATCGTTGTTACCTCAGGGCTAGGTTCATTAGGACTGGTCTAAATTTCTTCTGAGGCTGCTTCCACATGACAAGTTGATTGTGTATATAATATCCTGCCATGGATATCAATTTTTTCTTCAATATATGTAATTGTTTGTTAATATAGAATTAAAAGAGACTAGAAGCATGTTGAAGGAAACACCAACTTAATTTTATTTCCTTTCTATGACACTGAAACTTTGAAAACTTTTTTTTTTCTCACAAAGCTTACAAAAGTGTAGAGGCTTAAGGCTTCTTCAAGTATGTTTCTGTCACAGGATTAACAAGAAATTTGACCCAAATCCATACCCCCAACTTGCTGTGGAAGTTCACTTTTAGTTTCTTTTTTAATATTTAACTCTGAAAGGTGTTATAGCCTGGGATGTAAATAAATGTCCATGGGGCAGCCATCTTGAATTTATGATGTCACTAGGTAGTATTTCACAAATTTAGGCAAAACACCTGGTATTATATGATAGCATGCTATATTAGCAACATATTCACAAAATCCCATGAAATTACATATTCTCCAGGACTAAACTGTAAACTATTAAATCTCAGATCTTGAATTATTATTATGTTTTGTAATCAGAGGCAAACTCATCCCCTATCTCTAAACCTTTTGTTGGTGTTTAGTATACAGACAAAATAGTAAATTAGTATATTTGGAAATAAAATTAATATTGTACCTGTGGAGCTAAAGACAAATAAGAAATAGAAGGTGGGAGGGTGCAACATAAAATTATGCTCATCTAAGGCAACTAAAATCCTTGGATATGAACTGGTATGTATTATCAGGAATTTACAAAAAAAAAATCCACCGAGTAACAGGTATATTGTAATGTATAATTTTTAAGATTAGTATTTCTGACATGAATATATGATGAACTTGTTTCCAACAAGATGGCTGTTACTTTAAAATGCATTTGGAATGCTATTATGAATTACTATATATATTTAAACTTAATGCATTGACTTAAATGTTACATTAATTGAAGTTCTATAATAGATTATGTATAACTCGACCTTTTTTAGGCTCTTGTAAATGATATCCAGACAATTGAGCCCAGTTTGAACAGTGTTAATGAAATTGGGAAGAAGATGAAGAATGAAGCTGAGCCAGAGTTTGCTTCCAAAATGCAGACAGAACTAAAAGAACTTAATTCTCAATGGGATCACATTTGCCAACAGGTATTGCAACAGCTGCTTAGAGGGTTCCCTTCTAATTAAATTTCAGATTTCTTACTGCAGAATGTATCCTTCTCTGTGTACAACTACTGAATTTCAGAGGTAGAGCTAGACATTTAGGATAAACACTTAGTTTTCCATCTTGAAAAAAAATGTCTTCCATGTAGAAATAAATGCAAGATAGAGATGTTTCATTGTGATTGTTTCAATAAAAATATAATGCCTTCTATTTGTAAAACAAATACAAACTTTCCTACAAAATAGCTTTCCCTTAATTCAAAATATGTCAGGACATTATATATTAAAATAAAGAATGAAAAAAGACTACTGGGATTCAGAGTGAAATAGTGCTGCACATTTCAGCATCTATACATTAAGAAAATCTATTAATTGCAAGCATTCAGTTTTCAAAGGTAGCTACTAAAATGGCCTTGTTAGAAAGCAGTAATACTAGAGGGGGGGAGGGAATCAGATCTCTAAGGTAGGAACTGGACAATAAAATCAAGAAAAATAACTTGACTGCTTTATTTTAAAATGCAAATACATCAGTAAATAGGTTTGATTGTTCCAGACACTTAAGGATGGAATAGTGCAGAATAAACTACAAAATATAAGAAACATAATGCAAGTTATTATTTTTATCAAAACCATGGTGGATAGATAACATAAAATGTAAGGTAATTTTATATTACTGGGTTAGAAGCAGACATTACAGCATACAGAAACGTGGAAGTTCTGGGAGCCGTCTGCCTTATTCTATTTAGTATATATGATAGTGCATATATTATATTTTTACCAAGTAAAAGCTGTTTCTGCACAAAAACATTATGGATTGTTCTTTGTGTTATTTTAGTCTAAAATGTGGGAAATTAAAAGTACATAGCTTGATGTTAGCATTGCCAGGTTTCAGCCAACACTCTTCAGGAGGAACTGAGGGAGCAGAACATTGTCCCACTATTGTGCTGGTGTGTTTACATCACTTCCAGTTAAAACTTTATCATAGAGTTTTTCAAAATGCTAAAGCTCTCCTGTGTCACATCCATTTTTAACCAGAAGTGACATAAGTGTGCCAGTGCAATGCTAATACACATTCCTTTCCCTAACCCCATGAATGAGGGACAATGATAGGGATTGTCAGGATGTCTCTTGATATGGCATCCCAACTGAGTGGGGTTTTTTTGCATAAACCTCTCTCATTTCAAACTGATGTGTTTTTTTAAGTAAAGTTTGGCAAGTTGTTTTTGACCTGCAGAGCATTTGGTGTGAATATTTTTTCACCTCCAGTTGAAAATATGATTGCAGTCAATACTCTGAAAATTTGAAACCAGTCTTGTATTCATTTTTTAAATAATAACTCATGTTATTTAAAATGGGTTTGTGATGTTCCAGACAAGTACCTTAAGTACTGGCCAAGCACTTATAGTCCTTTGAATAAAATTAATGTTTTTCTTTAAGGCATATGCTAAGAAGGCAGCACTGAAAAGTGGTTTGGATAAGACAGTGAATCTTCGAAAGGATTTATCAGAGATGCATGAATGGATTACACAAGCAGAAGAAGAGTACCTTGAGAGAGATTTTGACTATAAGACTCCAGATGAATTACAAAAAGCTGTTGAGGAACTGAAGGTAGAAAAATGCAAAATGACTTATTTAATTTGAGTCTCATGCTTATCTTTAAGATTAGAGGTTATTGTTGCACACAATCTGTTTGTTCGACTGAAAGAGTTGCCTATTCAAGCACTACTTGAGAAATCTCAAATTTGAAATAAATGGTTTAAAGTAATTCTGTTGTAAGATAACTGATTCTTTGAAAAAATTTACTGCTAGAGGGTTTTTTTGCAGTTCTTAATTATGTTCATTGTTTTGGGGAACCAGATCAGAATTTGCACCTGATCCCTTTACTCTTCCTTCCCCTTTCCTTATGAAATTTGCATGATATGGTTGATTCCCTTGCTATTTTCCTTCTTGAAGCAGCTTCTCCTAAATTGTATTTCCATATTGTAAATTGGCTTTCCCAGGATAACTAGGGCAAATGCTGGTCCATTTTAAGGTAACCTTGCTGTTTCTATCAATTAAGGAATTTTTCATGTACTTAAAACCTATAATTAATTTCAGTTCATGTGTATATTTCAGTTCATGTTAAGCCTGATACAATGTCAGATTCATTGTATTTGTATGCCTCTTATGCTGGCAAAAGGGAAAACAAACTGGCACAGCCCAGTGCTGCTTCCATAACCCGGTCACTCCCCCCCCCATCTTTATATGAGCAGCATTTGCAGTGTTTCCTTTGTTTTGTATTATTTACAATTTATGTATAGATTCTGTCCAGTTTTACCAGCTTTCTATTCTGTAATAGTTACAATTCATTTATGAATCTTTTAGAGAGCAAAAGAAGAAGCTGTACAGAAAGAGGTGAAAGTGACGCTTCTCACAGACTCTGTGAACAGTTTTATAGCAAGGGCTCCACCTGCAGCTCATGAAGCCTTAAAAAAGGAACTTGATGTTCTGACCACCAACTATCAGCGACTTTGCAGCAGGCTGGATGGGAAATGTAAGACATTGGAGGTCAGTTCTTTTTAACTCCAGGGGCACGGGAAAGAGCGAGGGCACAGGGAGGATAGACCACAAAACACCTTGTTGTAAGAAAATAGGCCACATTTTTTATTTGAATACAATCACAGAAACATTTAGCGCAGCATCAGGCAACCTGCCTTTCAGTTGATGGCACTGAGCCTCACCCCAGCCTTCTAGGAAAACCTGCACAGGATGGCAGGTCCAGGGTTTCACACTGGTATGATTCCACTGCATGGTTCCCTTGCCGCCTGAGGGCTAAAGCCAGGTGACAGACTGTGAGCTGGGCATGTCACTGGATGGCCAAACCCCCAAGACTTCTTATGGGAGTCTCCAAACCAAAGAATGCAGGCACACAGGGTCAGCCTCCCCCCAAGATTTAATCCAATCTGACACCCAAACCACCTATGAAAAGTTGTGACATGAACATACAGTACACCAACATCCCTACCACTTCAAAATACTGAAACACAGGGGAAGGCGGGCAGGGAAGTCAGCACAGATGGAGAGGTCTGGTTCTCAGTGGAAACTCTTTAAATCCTCTGATAGTGAACCCCAGTGAAGCCTTGGGCTTTCTGGTCCACCTAAGGGACACATCCCCCACACCAAATGGTCTGATGCTGATTGGCTCCTGTGTTGGAGCCAGGCCTGATCTCTGCCACCAGGTAAGAACCCTCATTCCCTCTGTTGATCCCGAGCACCCCCACCCCCCACGACAAAAGCAGCCCTGGGTTAATCTGGGTGATGCTTCAAAGGCTAACATACTGCCAGGAAATTCATGATGATGTTTTCTAAGCAGCTAATAATTTAAATATTTTCTGTTAAAATTAATGTGAAATTTTTATACTTTATTCATTAGGAGGTATGGGCATGTTGGCATGAATTACTATTGTACTTGGATGTTGAAAACAAATGGTTAAATGAAATGGAATCAAAACTCAGGGCAACTGAAAATATTCAAGAGGGCACAGAAGAGATCTCAGAGGCACTTGATGTAAGTATTGTCAGTGTTCATATATGAATATCTAAGAAATTATAGAATTGGATCCATAAATGTTCGGCTCACAAAGATCTTTCAGTCTTAGAAGGATATATTTAATTCTGACGACATCACAACTGAAAAAAATTGATATTAAATCAAAGCACAATTTGCTCAGTCAGTAAAATTAATGTTGCTATCTGAATAAGTTTGGGACCCTGCAACCACAAGACCATTAAATTCCATGTGGTGTGACATCTATACAGGTAGGAAAGATGATGGGGAGACATTAATTGGGCCACAGCATGATTAGTATGGAGTCAGAGCTATCAGCAAGAATAATGTGGTTTATTCATAGCATAATCTATACTCACAGTTTCTCCTCTTTTAAATCACCTGAAGTCAATGAGTTTAGAAGAATGCGATTCTATTTAGGATAGTGCTGACAAATGCTGAATACAAGTACATGCTTGTCAGGTGACTGTGTGGCAGTCATCCATCAAGGAACTCACTTATATGGATGGATGCTTATACTGATTAAAAACATTTCTACTAACTTCTTATCATCTTAGCAGAGGCGTATTTATGAAAAATGGAGCCTGGGGCAAAACAAGTGTTCTGGGGTCTCCCATGGGTGGCTCTGGAGCTGCCCTCTCCAGCTAGGAGGAGGGTGGAGAGGAATGGCTTGGGTGAAAGAAGACGGAGCAGAGTGACTTGGGATGGCTGGAGGATTGAAAGGGGAGGCTTGAGGTGGTTAGAGTGGAAAGGTGAGGGTTCTAGTGGGGCAGGTTGGCAAGGTGAAACCTTGGGTGGGGAGGGTTGGAAGGTGAGTATTAGGGTGGGGAAGGTTAGGAAAGTGAGTATTGGAGTGGGGGAGGATGGCAAGGTGAGGATTGGGGTGTGAAAGGGTTGGAAGGTGTGGCTAGAGGTGGGGAGGTTGAGAAGTGATTATTAAGGTGTGGAGGGTAGCAAGATATGGCCTGGGTGGGGGAGGGTGGCAAGCTGAGATTTGGGGTGGTGGGAGGGTTATGGTGGAGGACAGTGGAATTTTGGGACTAGGGGGTGGTGAGAAGGCCTCCCACGGGCCTCCCACTGGCCCAGCTGACCTTTTGGGGTGGCAGGGGGTGCAGGAAGGTCTTTGCTGGCTCCCTGTGGGCCAGGCTGGTCTTTTGGGGTGGAGGGGAATGATCCTGGCCGAGTCTTTGAGGAGCTGCCTGTGATGGAGGGTAATAGGCTGGGCAGCGCCAGCATGGGAGGCTCCCCTCTTCACGCGGGGTGGCACGGGGGAAGGAGGGGTGTGGGGTGTTTTTGCACCCTCCATGTGACAAAATGGGCATTTCCCAGGGACATTTGACTCCCCATGTCCCCATGGCCAGTATGCCTCTGCATCTTAGCCAGCTTCATGTCGCCAGGATACTCTCTTTTAGCAATTTCACATATGTTTATAAGTGGGGCTTACTCCCAAATAGATGTACATATGATTACAGATTTTTGGATTCTTGAATTGATTTCCTCTTCCTTGCCACTTTCACATATTTACTGATCCTTCTGCAACCTGAAGAAAACCTGATTAGCTAGAGAAAACTTTCATAAAATTCTGCAGAACCACCATAACAATTTGACCCTATAGTTAATATTTGATTATCATTAAGCTAGTTAGCATAAACATCCAAACCACCATAGTTATATATTTTCTACAAAGGAGTTGAAAATTCAGAAGTAACTTGTTTTTCGCTTGGCTGGTTTAAAAAAATATCAAAGATCTAAATGTTCTTCTACTTGAGTTAAGGGAAAATAGCTAAAACAATTTGTTATGGTCCTACTTGGTAGCTGGCACCACAAGAGGGAGGGAAAATTAACTTTTCAATTTCTTCCCTTCAGTGATATTTACCATTGCCATCAGGTGAAAGCCTTTTTGTCCCCCTCCTTGGCTTCCTGAACTCAATGGCCTTTTTCCTTACACTGGATTTTTCTTTACAAGGTTTTTATAGGATCTAACTATAGGTAAAAAGAGGCTTTGAATGTAGGGTGCAAAGCTAAGCTTGAGGGACTAAAGTAGCCATTCCAAAAAAGGGTCAGATTTTACAGTGATTTAATAAAATAAGCTATTATACAGCCTATACAAAAACTGAAAGAATATTTTAAGTAAGAAAATAACAAGGGGAATATAAGCCTAACAAGATAAGACTTGTTCTGGCACATTGCCACCCGAGGGTGGACTGGCACTGCTCAGAGTTCCCAACCAAAATAACAACACAACAATCCTGTCTGTGGGTTAAGATTTTGGCCATAGCCAAACCGTTTTATTGACAAAGGATGAAAAGAAGCATGAGGTGCAGCATGGGATCTGATCTGAAGACTGGGCAGCCCGAGTGCTGTCCCCCAGTGAAAACTTTCCTCCAACCCACCTGTTAACCTTGCGCATCAATTGTGGAACCCAGCCCGGCAAAGTGCCCCGTTCTGGAGACCCGTTTTGCACAGCACGATAGTGGAAATTCAGGTGGGCGACATGCCCCTGTCTGAAGATCCATTTTACCGCTAAGGGGTGCAAGCCTCAGTAGCCCCCGGCTGAGCGTCCTTACCCACGGCTTGCTCCACCCCAAACATCTTAAGGAGGTTCTGCCAAAGAGGGTTCGCTCCGCAGCTCCCCTCACCATCAGATCAGTTCCCATGTGCAACTGCCAGCTTGGCTATGACAGCAAACACATGCATTAACATTGTCCAAAGGGGAGAGGTGGGTGGGAAACTCAGCACCACTTTGCTCCAGGGTGGGGCCAATGGCTGGGTCGCAGCCTCATATAGGCTCCTGGCTGCCCCACCTGCTGACGCCCATAGTGGGTGTGGCCACCGCCTGCATTCCGCCCTTCTGAGGGGAGGCATGGCGGGGCCTCTTTGCAGTGCCCATCCCGGGCAGCAATAGCGAGCCCTGCTGATTCAGGGGCCGCTCTTTCTTAAAACAGTGTTTTGTTTTGTGTTGGGTCCAAATTTATTCTCTTTGGCCATCATCTTGCTCGTTACAGCTGCCAAGTTTTCTAGCAAAGTTGTCCAGTATTTGTTTGGTGGTCTGACATCCACATTTCAACTCTTTCTCCTTGCTCTTTTGTTCTCATTTTAATGTTGTTAATAGATCTTCTCCTCTCTCCTAGATATTGGCCACTCAGCAATGGTATCCCTAGGTTTTTGTTCTCAAAATGTGTTTTTAATTTCTTTGTCGGTGGAGGATGCTTAGGAGACCCTCTAATTTGGTATCTGATTCCTAGGAAGACCTTCTGAATATACTGCCTGAAACATTAAAACTTTCTCCCAAGCAAATTTAAACATTAAGTAAAAGAAAAACCAAATACAAAGTACTGATAATATTTTCATTCAAACACATAAATAATACAGTTTGTTAATTCTGCAGTCTCTGGAAACATTAATGCAACACCCAGAAGATAACCGCAATCAGATTCGAGAACTGGCACAGACTTTAACTGATGGTGGAGTTTTGGATGAACTCATCAATGAGAAGTTGGAGAAATTCAACATTAGATGGGAAGAACTGCAACAAAAGGTATTTTTTAAAGAAATATTCTGCAAACTTTAGAAAAGAACAATACAATAGAATTAAACAATAGAATTAATTCTTGGTTCCTGAACTGTGTTGCACAAATCTGAAGAATAATACTAATGCAAATAGAAACTGCAAAAAATCTCTTCACCCAAAGTTTCAACCTGCTTTATAGACCTGTGCCAATCATGGTTGGTCAAGTGATGAAATATGGGACCCAATGGTTGACATATCAATCTGTCCCTGAATTCAGGGGTCTTTCCTGGGAGCGGGGCTGAAGGAATCAGTAGTGAGTCTGCTCTTGAAAAAAATCTTGGGATCCCTGTAATCCATCCAACTACCACCATTGTTTGGCCACCCATTCCTTGGCAGACTCAGCGCAGCTTACAAGATACACAGATTAAAGAACATTCAATGTAGATGTGTGATCTAGGTGCAAATCATGACTAAACTAGGGCAGAGGAAGGAGACAAACAAGATAACAGAAAAGGCAAAAGAAAGAGGGTGGGTGGCCAGTTCGGTTGGAAAAATTACATGTGTTGTCCTCAACCATAGGCCTGGTGGAACAGCTGTCTTTCAGGGCCTGAAAAATTGTGAGTGCTACAGCGCCCTGGTCTCATTTGACAGAATATCAGGCCTGTGCCACTGCAGGCTGGGCAGTTTGCATGTTCACAGCCCAGCTGCAGATGGCCCAGCCATTATCATTGTTCAAGGCTACGGGGGCCTCCCTCTTTCGCTTGCTGTACTTAGTTCAATAGAGCTTAACCATTTCTCCTTATCTGCCTTCTTGAAGGAGTTAACTATCTGTACCAAACAATGCTGTTATTCTCACAGTCCTTTCACATGCTGATATTATGGGAATGCGAGGGTGGTGGGATGACAGAGGTTGTAAGGCATATACTAGGGGGCAGAAAGCGAAACCCCTCAGTTTCGGCTATCTGAGCCTGGGATGACACAATTCCAATAAATCTTGAAATCTTCCTGAGTCTTGTTGATGACTGGAATAACAGACCCTTACAAAGAATGTTCTATCAGGCAGGGGCCAGAGCTGAAAATGCTCTGGTCCTAGTTGTGAACAGCTGGACACTTTTCAAGCCAGAGGCCAATAAGTTGTTATTCATAGAGTGTAGTGCTCTTTTGAGGGTGTCTTGGGAGAGGTGGTCCGGCAAATACAGTGGCCCCTGACCACTTAGGACTTTAAAATTCCTTGAACTTGACTCAGTATTCCATTGGCAGCCAATGCAGCTGGACATATGTGGGGTTCCTGTAAGGAGTCATGCTGCTGCATTTTGTACCAATTGGAGGTTCTGAGTCAGTCTCAAGGGCAGCCCAGCATAGAGTGAGTTGCAGTAATCTAATCTGGAGGTAACCGTTGCATGGAACCAGTGATGGGATTCAGCAGGTTCGCACCACTTTGGCAGAACCGGTTGTTAAAATGGTGCTTGTAAACAACCAATTGTTAAATTATTTGAATCCCACCACTGGAACCGGTTGTTAAATTATTTGAATCCCACCACTGCATGGAACACTGTGGCTAGGTCAGGGTATGACAAGTAGGGGGTCAGCAACCTGGCCTGGCTAAGATGGAAAAATGCCAGTTTGGCCACCAGTGTGATTTGAGCCTCTGTTGGCAAGGAAGTATCAAGTATCACCCCCAAACTCCTGACAGTCAGTGAAGCTGTTAATTGTACAACCATAAGAGTTGGTAGGCTGCCATTTTCTCCCAAATTTCCCTGACCTTGCCACAGGACTTTCATCTTTATTGGATTCAGCTTCAGCTGGATGTTTTTCAACCATTTCACCATGGCTTCCAAACAACTGACCAGAGTATCTGGGATGGTATCTGGCCAGTCACCCATCAACAGATGTAACTGGGTGTCATTACTGATGACCCCTCAGTCCAGGTGGGTGAGGGAGCACATTTATATGTTAAACAGCATCGGGGAGGATTTCACTTGAGGGATGACACACTCTAGTGAGTGCTGTGGTGATGTCCTCTCCCCTAGTGCCACACTCTATCCCCAGCCCTGGAGAACAGAGCACAGCTACTGCAAGGCGATCCCCTGAATCCCAGCATTGGCAAGTTGGCAATCATGATAGACTGTATTGAATGCTGCTGTCAGGTCCAATAGTACCAGTAGTGCCATGATCCAGTTGTCCCCTAAGGTAATCTGTGATGACAACCAAAGCAGTTTTTGTCCCATGGCCAGGTTGGAAGCTGGATTGAAATTGGGCCCAATACCGATGCATCCTATTGGAAGCCCTGGAGTTGTTTCACAGCCACTCTCTCAGCTACCTTACCCAGGAATGCAAGATGGGACACTGGGCCATAGTTGAAAGGATCAGAAGGATCTAATTTTTTTAAAAAAAAAACAGCAGCCAACCTCGTGGGGAAACCTCTGAAAAAAGGGGATAGATTAATTATATCCATCTGCGGTTGTACTTCATCTCTACCAGCTTTTACCAGCCAGGATGGACATAGGTCTAAGGGGCAAATGGAAGGCTTCACAGCTCTTATGATCAGGAGATATTTCAGTGGATGGAAATCAGGAAAGCATTAACTATACACAAACATCAGTTTTGGCACAGGCACAGTTCTTAATTTAAGCTTTATACGCTTCACGGTTGCTTAAATGTTATGAGATGTTCTTTAAGATGGTACAATTAGATGTTACTGTTTAATGGGTTCACAATGACTTTGGGTTCTAACAGGCTGGTACTCTTTCACACAGTACACATACATTCTTGATGCTGTTAGCTTCACATAAACCTCCCTCCTGAGATAACTATAACAGAACAATAATACACCAGACTGGATATCAACCTGTGTGTATAATTCCTATTCTGGCTTAGGAAAACTTCCACACCCAGAATATATATTCCCTTCCCTTTTATTTATGCTCACTTGTGGAAAAATCTCACTACTATTCCACCTTCAACCTTGACCACCAAATAAAACTCCCAGTTTTCTTGTCCGAATATTTTTTGCTTTTAGCACATGCTGACAGTATATTTCAAGAGAGATTCACTCTCTGACTGAAATCCAGTGGCATAGCACCAAGGGGACAGGGGGTGCGCAACACACTGGGCGAGCGTCGGTGTGGGGGCCTTCTGGGGCATGGCAAGGGCATTTCAGGGCCTGACGGGGGTGGGGCAGGGACACTATTTGCATGCATGTCCTGGGCACAGTTCCGCCTTGCTCCAGCCCTGCTGAAATCCCCTCAGAGTAGATGTTTAACAAACACAGTTAAGGGACTTGATGTTAACTCACAATAATCCAAATCCAAAAGCTCCCAAAGCTTTTTTCTCTCAGAGAGATATCTCCTCCCCTCTGAGTCAGCTGGTTGCTCCACCAATCAGAGCAAAGGTCAGCTTACCCAATCAGGGTGCCTTTTCATTCCCAGGAAGTTTTCCCCACTTTGTTGTGATAACACCTTGTTCAACTGACTGACTTGTACTTTTAAACCTCTATTGTACTGCACAGTCCTTCACAGTTGCATTGTCCTACACCAGCAGAATTGAAACTTGTCTATTTAGCAAAATTATGTGTGGCTTCTTCAGAGACCTGAATTGAGATAACTCATGAAGATAAAACAATAAAGTAAAATCATACAAACATCATCAGAAGAATGATCATGAAAAATAACAAGCTATAAGAACAAGAAAAGTGCATAAAACAGCATCAAAATAACATTTGAAAGTCTTAAAATAATATTAATAAAACAGACTTAAGTCTGAAAGCTGTTCATAAAAATCCCTAAACAAAAGGAAGCCTGCAGTGAAAAGTCAGTGTAAGAAGAAATATTTTAGCCTGGCACTTAAAGTACTGTGAAATAAGTGACAGATGAGCCTTATTCTATATGCTGGGTGCCCCCACTGGAAAAGGCCTGATAGTAACCTTATGACCTCTACAGACAAGCCCCTAAACAGGCTGATTTGGCTGGATGAAATCTTATTTTTGTTTTACTATTTGCCCCTGGAATAAGCCAAAGAAGAAGCAACACCACAGGGTTTGTTTGGTTTTTTTGCTTCAATCCTTGCCAGGAATTTAACTCATCAGTCTCCATTCTTCTTTGCCAACAATATGAAATTCAGAAATGGCATCAAGGACATATTTGGCATATTTGTCTCTGCATTCAACCTTTCATTTAAGCAATGATTTCAGTATTTATACTGCCACTTTTCTTCCCAACTGAGATCCAAAGCCATATACAGTACAAAACTACAATAGGAAAGGGCAACAAGGTCTTCCAAGTGCAGGGCAGGTCTCTCTGCTAGTCAGGGGTGTAGCTAGGGTAAATGGAGCCCGGGGCAAAATCTGAGTTTTGCGCCCCCCCCCCCCATATGGGCAGCGTCCCTCCCCCACCACGACCAAACAACATTTTTTGCACCAGGTCATCTCAAAGTCACTATCGCATTATAGAACATGCCCCAACACACAAATCTGAACACACCCAGGACTCCCTAGTTTAAACAACATTGAAAGTGATGCTATTTTTTTGAAGGCAGGGAATCCACCCTGAAACAGCATCATTTTTAATGTTGTTTAAACTACAGAGCCCAGATTCTCCTTTTAAATCCACCTTAAGGGCATACTCTGGGCTCCCTAGTTTAAACAACATTGAAAGTGATGCTGTTTCAGGGTAGATTCCCCACCCCAAACAGCATCATTTTCAATAAGAGCTATTAGTTTTCTATTATCGCAGTATATCTTGTTCCTAATGTTTCACCTGCATCTGTGGCTGGTATTTTCAGAGGTGTATAACAGAGAGAAGTCTATTATACACTTTGTCCAGCCTTCTCTTATAACAGATTTCTCTCTGTGATACACCTCTGAAGATGCCAGCCACAGATGCAGGCAAAACGTTAGGAACAAGATCTACCAGACCATGGCCACACAGCCTGTAAAACCCACAACTACCAGTTGAATCTGGTTTTGAAAGCCTTCAACAATACTTTCAATGTTTTTTTTAATCTAGGGAGCCCAGATTCTCCCTTTAAATCCACTCCAAAGGAGGTGGATTTAAAGAGAGAACCTGGGGAAAATTTGAGGGTGCCTGTCAGGGGAGCAATGTTTAAGCTAACAGTACCAAACTTTTAGGCTATGTTCAGGAGACTCTCCTGATGAAACCACCCAGGTTTAGTGAAGTTTGGTTCAGGAAGCCCAAAGTTATGGATCCTCAAAAGCGTCGCCCGTATGACCATTAGCCCCCATTGGAAACAATGGAGTGTTGTTTCTCCATTTTGGGGTCCATAACTTTGGACTCCCCTGAACCAAACTGCACCAAAATTTGATGGTATCATCAGGAGAGTCACCTGACAATAGTCTGGAATTCTGGTGCTGCTAGCCTAAAAACTGCGCCCCCTGCAGGACAAACATTGAAAAAACCCTGAAAAATAGAAAAAGCCACACACGAACCTGCAATTTTTGCGCCCACCACAAGGTGGCGCCCGGGGCACTTGTCCCCGGATGTCCCCATGGTAGCTACGCCTCTGCTGCTAGTATATTTTACTCCAAGCTCCACACTACAACCCTCAGGTTATTTTGAAGACAAAGAGCCCTTTGGGTTACATCACAGGCTTTCACCTCTAGATCAGTTCAGAATTAAAAAGCTTAAAAAGGCAAGAAAGCATGGAGGTGAGGCTCAGATTAAAAGTCTTAGAGCAGCTGGCTGGTGTTTCTGTTACTTCCCTCTTGGAAAACAGTTGTGCTTCTTAAATTCTTGTGAAAGAAAATGCATAGTACATCTTAGGCCTGTCACACACACTGATCCTTGACCCTGGCTAGCATTTGGATGGGAGCTCTCCAAGGATTACCAGGGTCATGATGTGGAGGCAGAGAGTGGCAAACAGTGGCCAACTTCTGTTAGTCTCTTGCCTTGAAACCTCTGTGGGATCACAAAAAGACAACTGTGACTTGACAGCAAAAATGTCAGGTCTTTGTGCTTTCAAGAACTGTTTATTGGATTTTACAATGCTTCTAGTTGCTGACATTTTTGCGTACCTATATGACATGCTTTTTAATTGAATTAGAGCGATCCAAGCACATAAAGTGCTTTAACATATAAAATGGCCACAGAACCTGGAAAATTAGGCCACAACAAGGAAGGATGGCAAATATAGAGTCTTCAGTGGTCTGGAGTGAGGTGGGCTCAATAATGCAGGCCATGGAGGCTCTGCTAGGGAGCCCACTGTACCAAGGGAGTCAATTTTTCAGACCCCTGAAGTAGATGCCTCTCAGCGCAGATTCATTTCCTACAATGGGGGTACCATAAGAACTCCAATCAGCCACACAGTGGTGTACCTTTACAAAATGATGCCCAAAGGTGGGTGGTCAAAATGACCCCCCACATGACCCAGGAAAATGGTGCCTGAGTTGTCTGCTCCCTCTTGCCTTCTTAGATATGCCATTGCAGTCACAACATTAAAAAGCCTATATTTTTCTATTCTTACTGTGACTGACAATATACATTTCTTGCCTTACCACTGAAGACTCTGTAATTGCCATCCTTCCTTGTTGAGGCCTAATTTTCCAGGTTCTGTGGCCACTTTATATGTTAAAGCACTTTATGTGCTTGGATCACTCTAATTCAATTAACAGAGGTTGGCCACTGTTTATTAGATGTTGAACCATTTTCGTGTTGAATACTTTGAGGGCCGCCAGAATGAATCTGCTGCCATTAAGGGTAAAAATCTTCAGTATAGCAGCAGAAGCACGTTTGCTACCCTTCAAGGCCTTACCTCTATGTTAGCCCAGCTAGGCTTATGTTGGAAGACAGCCCCTAAATATTTGAAGGATCTGACTTGCTCAGTATTTGAGTCCTGAATAGACCAAGTCATAGGACTACAAGTGTCTGAGAAAACCAGGACCTTGGATTTTGTTGGATTGATTGAAAGCCGATTAGAAACACAGTAGTTTTTGCATTTGAGGAGTAAATTCTTGAGGCCGACCCTTGAGCAGGACAGCAGAACTGCATTGTCGGCATAGAAAAGGATTGAAACCGGAACATTATCCAAATCAGGACAATGAGAGTTTATGCTGTTCAGGGTTGGAGCAAGATTGTTCAGGAGGATATTAGATGGTACAGGGGCTAACACACAATCTTGCTTGACAATCTGGGAGACAATGATTTTGGGGGTAAATGTCCAAATGGATTGATTCTGATTTGGCTGATGGGATTTTTATACAGTGACATTATTAGCATGAGGAGCCTGGTGTCCATTCCAAGTTTAATCAGTTTGGACCACAAGAGGCCCCTGTCGACAGAATCAAATGAATCTGTCATGATTTGGAATCCGCTTTTTGATTCCCCCTTTTTAGGGTTTTTTTTGGTTCTGCTTAGCCAAATGCACACCTCTCTAAGTGCAAATGCAGATACATTCTGTGGGATCTAATCCGTAGTTTCCACTATTAATGTCTAAAGAATTATTTTGACTTTGTGCTGAGCATTATTGATTTGTTGTGTGTTGATCTTCCCCGTCTACTTCTTTCCCAAGAGCTCTTGTGTTGTAATCATATCAATTGAAGGTTTTATTTTGTTTTATAATGACTCATCAGTCAAGAACTAGTGGTCAGAAAGATAAGGGGATATATATATATATATATATATATATATATATATATATATATATATATATATATATATATATATATATATATATATATATATATATATCCCCTTATCTTTCTGACCACTATATATTTCTGACCACTTTTTTTCCTCCTCGAAAAAAGTTAAGAAATGTCAAAATTAGGACTGTGTTTTTCACAGATTAAGGAATACCATAAAGTGCCCCTATAGTGCAATAATTGTTTGTCATTGCACAAAAAAAGGCCTATTCTTTTGCATTGTCGTTTCTAGTGTTCTGTAATTTGATTACATTCCCCCTTGGTGATGTTATCACTTGGCCAGAGTTGACAGGCTTTGGAACGTCATAACAGAAGCTTGTTCACTGAGTGATCCTGGATTGGCCAGACTCCAGAAAACGTTACCCTCAGACTAAGTGGACTTTGTTTGGCATCAGGCATGGTTACATCACATAATGTGATTAATTGTATAACACTGTTATGTCACTTAAGCTTTACATGTGTTTAATAATAGGCAAGAGATGTTGGTGAGTAAAAGAAAGAAGCTTAGCATAACACATACCAAGTGATTTAGTGTGAAAATACACTACCAAGATCAGACGTTTCTTGAAGCAAATGTCATTTTACGTCTCCAGGTTTTTCTATTTTAATGGCCATACTTTCCAATTATTGCTACCACAAAGTCTAGTCTTCACAGTTGCTTTTATTAAAGCTATGACAAAAGTGTTATGGCATGTATGTAAATATACTGGCAATCCTGATGTCATCACCAAGAAAAAAACTAATTTCTAGCCCTAGCCTAACTTCTCCCCAATTTATCATAATTGTATTATTGCTTTTAAAAGCTCCGTTTAATTGAATATTAAGGCCAGTACATAAAGGAACAAATGTATCCACACTACTGAATGGTGTAAACGTAAGTTTTCTTGTAAACAAACAAGTACAAGAACTTCATGTACATTTATATTTATGTCATTCAGCAAAATATTATGTTGCAAAATGATAAATAAGCTTTGGAATGTATCCCACTAGCTATTCTGCTGAATCTTGATCAATTATTCTTATTTTAGCCTCTATTCCACATAGTCCATGCAGATTATGATGGTGAAATCCTTGGGTCCCAACAAAGGGTTTGTAGTAGGCTTTAGCATTGACACAAAGTACTGGTAAGTATCAGGTTCTGTTTGGTTTTTTTAAAACTCAGAAAAGGTGAATAAAGTCAATATACGTCTATTACCAAAAATATTCAAGTAAAAAACCCCAACCCCCCCTTTTTTTGTTCTCCCCCCTCCCCCCTGAGGGCTTGGGAAAAGCAGAAGGAGGAGAGCTACCTCCAGTGACACCCCCACCCCCTATTGGTAGGTTTTTTTCAGATCTCCAATACCCCCCTGTGATTGCTCTGTAGGTCATTAGAGAGTTGTCTCTCTGTCACTAGGCTTGGAAAATGGGGTGGGGGGATAGTCAGATCTCTGATGCCCTGTTAAGCAGTCCCAGTGGGGCATTAGGAATCTGTACCCTGCCAATGTTTCCAAGGCCTACTAAACTTGGAATACATGGGAGAGGACAGAGAGCCAGATCTCTGATGTCCTGCTGAGCAATCTCAATGGGGCAATGGAGATCTGCCCCGTTTTCACCCTCCTCTATGTTTTCCAAGTCCCACAGGGCATAGATGTGAATGCTGCACTGCATTCAACCCAGTTCAGCATTCAGATGTGGCTCTCTACCTCTCCTACCATCTCCCAAGTCCAGCAGTACATTTGGATCTGCCTCCCCACTACCACTCCAAAAACTGATAAAGCCAAATCAAACTACCGAGATTTATTTCCCAGTAAGTAAAAAACCCAGCATCCCTCCTTTTGGGGGGGGGGGGTGTGATTCTAGTTTACTGAATCACCAAACATAGTTCACAATGCAAATTATTCCCTTGGAGCCAATACAAGTTTTAAGACAACTTTATTATTCCAGGGCCAAAGAATCCTTCCTATAGCCTAGTCTCATCAGATCTTAGAAGCTAAATAGGGGCAGCCTGGAAGGGTGGGGAAAGAAAAGAAGGAAGGCGTGGGGAAAGGAAGGAAGACTCTACAGAGGGGAGCAATGGCAAACAATCTTGTGCTTCTCACTTTCCTTGAAAACCCTTGCTGGAATCGCTGTGAGCCTGTTGTGATCTGATGGTGCATATGTTGGAACATTTTAATGTTTGAAGTGATGCTTATTGGTCCCAGGATACAAAGAAATAAGTGTTCTTATAACATATCATTGAATTTTTGTAGGTTCAGTGTTACTTGAAATAGTGGGAGTCCATTTTAGAGCTGAAGAATTAGCGAGAGTAGACCTTTGACTTAGTGAGTGGTCAGGCAAGCTCAGAATCTTGGTTGCAAATATTTATGGAGATTACCTAAGCAGGTATGGGCAAAGACAAGTCCAGACAAGATTTCCTACCCTAGTGGGTAGGGTGCACTAGCCACTTCAGAGAATCGACTTTCCCTCTTGGCACTGCACTATTAGACACCTAGTAGTGGCAGGAAGGGTAGAGCTGGAAACAGGGCTCCCCCAACCCACCATGGGTTGGTCTGGTAACATCAGGGTGGATAAAAATCATTTTTTAAATAATAATTAAAAATAAGATTATTAAAAATGTAAATCAGACTTAAATTGATATTTTGAAATAAAATGCTTATTGAGGAAAAATCTACCTAAAGATAGTTTTTAATTTAAGGTATATTTTAGTACAAAGGTTATTCATTGAGAAATAAGGATTAGGTTTTTTTATATATGTAGCATGAGTGGTTTAAATTTTTTAGTAAATGAATTCCATTAATCCATTTACAGAATTTTCTGTAGGATTATTTCTGTAGGATTATTTTGAGAATTTTTTTTATCTAAAAGATATTTTTTACACATGCTTGGTTTCATTTTCAGTTATCACAATTGAATTTGTATCTACACGCTTCTCAGTAAAATTGTTATTTAAAAAGCACAGCATTCAGAAAAAAACTTAACTGCAATATTCCTTTGCAAATGAATGTACGCAGAATATACCTCTTACCTCTGAAATACTAAGTTTCAAGAAGTTCAGTGGGTAGAAGATTGTTTGGATTGGAATAGATCTGTACAGGGAGCTAAATGTTAAGAGGGAGGGGCACGCAGTACAATCAGTAAAAATGAAAGTGAAACCTTTCAAGGAGAATACTCCACAAGGCTTGGGATCTTTGTGTTTGAAGCCTGAGGTTTATGATATTATTCTCGCCCTGGAGCAGAAAATCTATAATGACAGCAGACCATATAACAGATCCAGCTTGGGAACATTTTAATGAAGTTCCTCTACCTATAGGTAAGGCTGGCATGCATGCAAAATGCAAACTCTGTAACAAACAAATGGAAGGTCTGATGGCTAAAATGAAACTGAAGGTAATTCCCTTCATTATCTTTTTAAAATGAAATTCCCAGACTATACTTATGTGTCATTGACTTCAAAAACCAATGATTCAAGTTAATTACTCTACTTGACCTTCAAATTCAATGACTAAGTAGTCCTGTTAGTTTTATGGCACAATGAATAGTGCAAAGTTGCTGCTGCTACTGCTGCTTTTAAATATATTACAATTTGTTAAAATGAATATTATTGAAAATTTTCTGAAAAGCCAGAAAATAAAAATTGAGCCAAGAATGATTTGTGCCATCCTAGTAAAGAGATTATGGGGAAAGGGGTGTCTGAACCTCCAATTGAAACAGGTGTTCATGGACTTCTGGTGGGTGCGCAAAGGGAAGGTAAGCTACCGCGGTAGCAGCCGAAGCCGTCCAGGGAAATTTGGCCCCCACGACCCCCTAAAGCAACTTGACATATGGCCGAGAGGGTGGAGTGGTGGCCCGAAGGGTCAAGGTCCTAGCACGTCCTCCGTAGCCGCGAAACAAACCGTGGAACGGTGCAGAGGCGAGCCAAAGGAGCAACCGTCCGGCGATCCCAGGGAACGGCCATAGCCTTAGATTCCCCCCCACCTCCGCTTCTAAAAGCAAGCTAAAAACAACTATAGCGGTAAACTAAAAGAACAGAAGCTACCAATTGTCACTTTCGCTAGCGGATATGAGTGGTTTCCCCCGCAAGACGAAAGAATTAGAATTTAAAGAGAGCGCAGCAGCGGTGCGGTGCCATAGAAGGGTGGTTCCCGTTCAGTCTGCCTTACCGGAGAGTTAAGGATTGCAGAGTCTGAACGTGCGCAAGCTGCAGGAATTCATGGGAAACAGAGGAGAAGAAAATAAGCGGGGGAGACATCCTTGACAGACAAGCGGGTTGTATAATAAACAACCAAACAACCAAAAAGATAGATAAAACTAGCGGTACTAAAATGGAAACAGGAAGTGGAAAGGAAGTGCTTTGTAAACAAAGGGAGAGACTGTTACCAAGCTCAGATATCTGAAAATTCCCTCTTGGATACCTGGGACATATTGGGAAATTGGTGATATCAGAGAGGGTAAATGAGAACACCCCTCCCTAGGTCGACTGCAACTCTCAAAGCCTATTTTGCAACAGGTTAGTGGAGGCTTCGTTAAAGCCATAGTAGGAAAAATAAAAACATCATAGTAACGGAAGTTAAAACTCCAGACAAAATGATACCTGAACGGGACTTACATCAAAAATTTGACCAGATAATTGGGATTATTACAGCCATCCAGACAGACTCTAAAACGTTTCAAACAGAGACTAACAGCAAACTTACTAGAATGGAAACAGGATTGTCCAAGATGGAGTTGGAATTAGCTGATATGAAGAAAGAAATAACCCAGATAAAAAAATAGAACAATCCATTAAACAAATGAAGGAAATGGTGAAGGAGAACACTGACCATCTAGAGGACATGGAGAATAAATTTGATTCAGTACAAAATCAGCTGGACAATCAAAACAACCAAATGGCCTTATTGGAGCTAAAACTAAAAGAAAAAATGTTAAGATTTAGAGGAATCACAGAAACTAAAGATGAAATTTTACCAGAAAAACTTGCGCCTTTATTAGCCAAAATATGGAACATTCCAGAAGGGGATACACCTAAAGAATACGACACTATATACAGAGTCAATTCAAGAGGAATGGAGGACGATAGAAGACAAACAAGAGATATATTAATTAACTTCATACGTAAAGACCGACGAGATGAAGTCTTAAAATATCATTCATGCAACAAACTGGAGTATGACAGATACCCCCTGATTATATTTAAAGAAATACCCACTTCTATAAGAAAGAGACGACAGGAATATTATCCTCTTGTAGACATGCTTCGGAAAAACAATATTGTATATAGATGGGCTCTTGTTGAGGGGGTTTCCTTCTCGTACAGGGGGGAAAAAAATCAATTAATACAACGAATGCGGTTCAAGAATTTCTGTCGAAATATAGAAAAGAATTGACAAACTGATATTTATAGTGTGGTAAGTGTTTAAACTCTGCTGTATAGGTATTAATCTTCCCTCTAATTTTTTTCTTTTTTGTAATATATTAGTAAAGTATTTAAGTTTCTGTTTACTATGGCATGTAAAATATTTTCAAATAATATCAATGGATTAAACAATCCTAGAAAAAGGAAGGAAGTATTCCATAAATTGAATAAGGAAAGATATGATTTGATCAGTCTACAAGAAACGCATGTGAGAAATGCAGATCTAGATTATATTAAGGTTAAGCAATTAGGCGTACCGTTTTTCTCTGCATGCGAGAAAAAGAAACAGGGAATTGCGATGTATATTAAAGATAGACTGAAAACCAAACTTAATATTTTCAAACAACGATGGAAGAACATTAGGAGTAGAAATCCTTCTCGAAGGAGTAAAAATTTTAGTTGTAAGGGTATATGCTCCAAATGACAACAAAGGTAAATCAGTGTATTATTTAAATTTGTTGGACAAACTGTTAGAAATGAACTATGAGAATATGATGTTACTGGGTGACTTTAACGGTATTGTGTCAACAGATCTAGATAGAAAAGAGAGTGACAGCAACAATAGAAAACACAGAAAATCTTTCAGTAAATTACCGAAAAGCTTTTTTGACCTGGTAGATACACTGAAATTGAAAGATGCATGGAGGGCGAATTATGGTAAAGCTCAGGATTTCACTTTTTTTTCCCACCGCCACAAACTTAGTTCCAGAATAGATATGATCTGGACTTCGGGCACTTAGTGCCAGTTTTTAGATGATATGAGTACCCTACCTAGATCTCAATCAGATCACAGCCCACTGAAACTAACAATATCAATATCCAAAAGACCTTATATATGGAAACTCAAAGATTGTATGTTAGGGAAAAAAGATATATTGGACATATGTTCAAAGGCCCTAACAGATTTTTGGGAAATTAACAGATCATCTATACAAAACCCAGCAACAATATGGGACGCCAGTAAGGTGGTAATGCGGGGAGTCCTGATCAGTCAAGAAATAAAACTCCGCAAAAAGAGAAGAGAGGAAGAAAAAACTTTAAACTGTGAATTAAAAAATTTGGAAATGGAATTAGCAAACTCTCCCCGAAACCAAAAAGTTATAACAAAAATAAAATTAATAAAAGAAAAGCTGGAAGAAGTTAATAGAAGAGAGTTAGCATTGAAACTAAGATACATTCGACAAAGTAATTTTATCAGTGCTAACAAACCTGGCAAATGGCTTTCAGCAAAGATAAAAGAGACGTATAATGCCAGAGTTATAAATGAAATAAAGGAAAAAAACAGGGTCATAACACAACCGGATAAGATTAGAACACTTCTTAATAAGTATTATACGGAATTGTACGCCCAGGAAGAAATTTCAATCACAGAAATTCAGAAATACCTAACAAACCAAAATCTAACTAAGGCGTCTGATGAGATAGTCCAAAAGTTGGACGCGGCCATCTCTCGAGAGGAAGTTAGTGCAGCGATTCAAAAGCTGAAAACAAATAAAGTTCCAGGGCCAGACGGTTTTTCGGCCCTTTACTACAAAAAGCTAGAAAAAGAACTCATTGAGCCGCTAACAGAGCTGTTGAACAAGATAATGCTAGGTAACAACATTCCAGTAACGTGGACAGAAAATCATGCGGTTCTAATACCAAAAAAGGATGATGAGGTCTTAGAACCAAATCAATTCAGACCGATAGCTTTATTAAATACAGATTACAAAATTATGGCTATAATATTAACTGAAAGATTAAAACACTTTACAGAGCAGTGGATTCATCCAAATCAAGCAGGCTTCTTGCCAGGACAGCAAATAAAACAAAATATTCGGTCTGTTATTGACATCATCGAAATATTAAATAATAAACCTAGTGAGAAAATGGCCTTAATATTCATCGACGCCGAGAAGGCCTTTGACAAAGTTAACTGGAATTTCATATTAAATACATTAAAACATCTCGGCATAGGAAATAATTACTTAACAGCTATAAATGCTATTTATAAAACACAAAAAGCATATATTAAAATTAATGGTTCCCTATCCGATAACATCACCATACAAAGAGGAACTAGACAGGGGTGCCCCCTTTCCCCTCAACTTTAGAGATTCTGTTAAACAACATAAGAAACGATCCATACTTAGAAGGACTGAAATTAGGCAAACATCGGTATAAACTAAAAGCCTTTGCCGATGATATTGTAATCTTCTTAGAAGACCCTCATGTTAAAATCAATTACTTATTAGAAAAAATTATAGAATGTGGGAAACTGGCAGGACTATCAATAAATAAAGGAAAAACTAAATTACTTACTTTCAATATGAAGGAGAAGGGAAAAAAACTCCTCGAGGAAAAATCAGGCTTCAAAGTAGAAAAAGAAATTAAGTACTTGGGTGTAACGTTGGGGAAAAATAATAAAAATATCTTCGAAAATAACTATACTAAATTGTGGAAGAACATTCAATTAGATTTAATAAAATGGTCAAAGATTCAACTTTCCCTAATGGGTAGAATTGTGTTAATCAAGATGTCAGTTCTACCCAAATTTATGTACTACTTTCAAAATATCCCCTTCATTGACTCCATGAAATCTGTTAAGAAATGGAACTCCTCCATATCAAAATTTATTTGGGGAGGCAAAAAACCTAGGGTCAGATACAAGATCATGACTATGAACAAAGAAAGAGGGGGTTGGTCATTACCCAATCTGTATTTATATTTGGCCTCGAGTGCATGCATATGGATAAGGGAATGGATCGAACTACAGGATACGGAACTGCTAACCCTTGAGGGCTTTAATATGCAGATGGGGTGGCACGAAAGACTATGGCCAGACCCATCAAAAAATATAGCATATTTAATAATCACTATGTGAGACGTCATTTAATCCAAATTTGGGATAAATACAAAAACTTATTCTATAGGAAAGTTCCATTATGGATATCCCATATGGAAGCATTAAGAATAAGAGATAAGAACGAAGGAATAAACTGGCCAACGTATAAAGAACTACTGATCCTGCAAAGTAACCAAATTACATTAAAAGAAAGAGAGCAAATTTCTATAATGGGAAAGCCATGCCAATGGTTTACTTATGTACAGCTGTATCAATACTTCAAAAAAGATGAACATCTCTGAGGTTTTACAATGAAACAAACAATCTTTGATGAAATAATTGGAAAAGGAGGGGGGAAACAAATAAGTAAAATCTACAAATTATTACTATTAATGGATACTGAGGAAGAACTTATAAAATCTAGCATGGTAGAGTGGAGCAAAAGCTTAGGCAGAAACTTGGCACTTGAAGAGTGGGAATTAATATGGAAAAACGCCTACAAAAATATAACATGTACCGATATAAGAGAGAACATAGGTAAAACGATTCATAGATGGTACATCACTCCATCAAAAATCTCCAAAATAAACAGCAATTATTCACCTTTATGTTGGAAGTGCGGTAGGGAGATAGGCTTTTTTTTCCATGCTTGGTGGACGTGTAAATACAAAATTTTTGGAGAAAAATACATAAGAAAACCCAACAAATACTGCAATTAAAATTTGAAATGTTGCCAGAAGTTTATCTACTGGGGTTATATAAAGATAAAAATCTAACTTGTCATTCAAAATTACTGACTTATATAGCTTCATCGGCCCGTATGGAAATAGCTAAACATTGGAAATCACCGCAAATACCTACTCTCCAGGACTGGTATGTAAAACTATGGACCTGCATGGACTTAGATTTGCTGACAGGGAAATTGCCACTTAAGGACACTTACAAAGACTGGGCACCATTGAAGGATTTCTTCAAGACCTCCTTTCAAGTTCACTAAAGGATTGAGAGAGGGCTGTACCCTCCTCAACTTTGTAAACAGATTTTTCTTTACCTTTCCTGTTCTGTTAAAGGAATGAAAACAATGTAAAAAGTTAATTTAGTATAAAAAACTAAGCTAGCATGTGTTATCTGGTTGGAACTTTGAGATGTATAGTAACGATTGGTTGAAGTCTAAGCTAATCATTGTAAATAGAGCAAACAGAGGACGACAATCCCCGAATAGGGGAAACCAACAAATAAATCTCTTAACTGTGTTTTTTTTAAGTCAACAAAATGTTATTATTCTTATGATCATGTATGCTATGTAAAACCTAATAAATATTATTTATAAAAAAAAAGAAACAGGTGTTCATGAACAAAGATTTCTTTATTGCAAGTAAGATAAGTCCCATACAGTGCCAAGATGTCTCTGCTGCCCCAGCCAAGATGTAGCTATTTTAAAGTAACCAGCGTGCCCATCCTCCCACCCACTGTTCAATTCCACAGCTGTAGTATAGACCAGCGGTTCTCAACCTGGGGGTCGAACAGCCCTTTCACAGGGGTCGCCTAAGACTCTCTGCATCAGTGTTCTCCATCTGTAAAATGGATAAATGTTAGGGTTGGGGGTCACCACAACATGCGGAACTGTATTAAAGGGTTGCGGCATTAGGAAGGTTGAGAACCACTGCTATAGACCAAAGTATGTGGCCCTTCACTAGCTAGCAGAGGAGAGATAAGAAGTCAGGAAGCAGCAGAATAATACTTTCACACAGCAAATTCACACAGACCAGAGTTCCCATCCCCCAGTACTCAAGCCAACCCGACAAGGGGCAACTTTATAAATATCAGTCAAGTCTCCAAGAAAAAAAAGTTGATATATCAGAACTTGCTATACTAATCATAAGATAAGCTTGACTATTGTAATGTTCAAATGTTGTAAATCTGATGCTGAATTTTTAAAGAGTGCTTTTTAAAAGGTGAGGAATGAACCATAAAGATCCTTAGAGGTACAGGGGTTTAATTGTTCGTTTGAGAACCGTGATTTAATTCATGTTCTTACGAGTCATTAATACTTTCTGTATGAGTGTTTGTTTTATAAACAGATCTTTTATCCCTCTCACTTATTGAAATGGATTATCCTAAAATGGACTGCGATGACGGTAGTGAAAGAAGATCTCTTGGGATACATAATGAGATCAGAAGGTCTTTTAGGCCTCAGAATGAGAAACTGTCCTTAGAGAGTGGTTGAACTTAGTTTTCTAGTTTTCTACTCAACATAGAATTACTAAATATTTGTTTTTGCTCTTTGAGGGTGGTTTAAATATTAAAATGAGTTTGTGCTCATTTCTTTTTTAAAAAGCAAAATGGCTGGGAAAAAGAGACGTTTATCTTATAAAAAGGTAGTTGTGCAATATTTGAACATTCTTCTTTGAAATAAAATCAGTATTTTTCAATGGAGACTTAAATATTTCAATAAATGGTGCGGGTTTTTTTTTTCTTTTCAGGCTGTGAGAAGACAAAAGTTTCTTGAACAAAGTATTCACTCTGCCCAGGAGATTGACAAAACTCTTCAGTTGATCCAAGAGTCCCTGACTTTTATCGATCGACACTTAACAGGTTACATTGCAGACAGAATCGATGCAGCACAAGTACCACAAGAAGCACAGGTAAGATTTACAGATGTAAATCTTAAATATCTTTGTCATTAAAGCACCTGCTAAAATGCTAATTGTTTTGTTTTGCCCATTGATAGTGGCTTCTAAAATTTTCAGTGATCTGAATTAGAAAGTTCAATTTGCAATTCCTAGTTGCCATATTCTTGTCTGGAATAAAATGACAGCAGTACACATAATAATATGACTCTTCCAAAGGTCAGATTTACCTTACAGTAAAATCATGTTTTGCCTTCATTTTATCTTTCCTTAAGCTAACATAAAATTATTTTATAACATAAAATTAGAAGTCATTTAATGTTGGTGAAGGTTGTGCTATTACATCAAGATAGCAAAATGGATGCTGTAAGTTCTCGCTGTGGTATTTTTTCATGCCGTCAGCCACTACTTTACTGCTTTTAGTTGACTTCCTAGTAAAGCTGATTAGATACCACAGGAATTATGCAATCACAGATATTCTGTTAATTACTTGGATTGGCATGTACCTGCTCATAATCTAATATGAAGGGGAATGTGTTAATATTCTTTTATTTTTCCTTCTTTTAAGTTTGTATGTCACAAATGATATTTTAGCTGAATTCAATTTTTGTTTTATATTTAATTATATATATTGTTCACTATTTAATTATATATATTTAATTATATATTTTTCTAAATGGTGATTGAAATGCTAATATTTTCTTCCATTTGAATGGGTAGATATTTGAACCATTATACTGTTCACAAAACCAAAAACATACCTTCTGAGAAATATATTAGTGATTATTTTGGTGCTTTGCTGAAGTTTTCTAAATGACAAGCTCTGTGCTTTTTGTCCTAATCTATTCTGCTTTTAAAAAAAACTTAGGGTAAGTTTGACTATGGTTTAGCTTCATGTTTAACATCACATCCATCTGGTGGTGATACTATGAAATGCAGCCATCTTAAGAATGGTTGTATGCTATTTTAAAAATAAAGAGTTTTTTTGTAAACAAAAAACAACTAAATAAAAAGTCAGCATTACTGCTATATCAGACTTTTTAAAAATCAAAGGAATTTAAACTCCCATTTTGATAAGTTCAGATCTTTCTGCAGACCTAGGGGGTCCCCCCAAGTCTACAGAAACATCTGATTGAGGTGAGTGTGCAGTATCTGCAGGCAAAGGCACACTTTAGAATTAGATGTATAAATCATGATGATGTTTTACTGCATTTATAGGTCGCCTTTCTCACTGAGACTCAAAATGGATTACATAGTGTAAATCATTAATAGTCCATGTGAAGAGACAATATTAATAAGCACCATGACAGTAAATAAAATCAATAGGAGGAAACATCAAACAAGCAATATACTAGGATAAGGATTACCAAATCTGAATAAGAATAAGATATTAGGCATGGTATACCGTGTACATATAATGAATAAAAAATGTATGACATTAGTAGAAAACATAATGACAACATGAAGCAAATTGGTAATACATCCTATACATAGTGGCATAATTCAACACCCCTTATTTTTTTATAAAGCACATTCCTAAACTATGGTGTTACCTTATAGCTCTAATGTGTTCAGGAAAACATATCTTACAATACATAATTGGATAAGGGTTCGAATGTCCAATGACAAACCCTTAGCCAATTAATGTGCAGGATGCACAGGGACCAAAGGCCTGTGCATCCTGCACCCCTATTGGTCATTGCTGGGCCAGCACCCCCACCCCAAACAAAGCACTTCCCTGCCACCCCCAGAAGTGAAGCCAGGCCCATAGAGTGCCCAACAAAACACCCACCGCCTTGCCCACCCACCTCCCAGCAACACCGGGCCACAGACAGTCTGCCTAACTGCCCTGCCCCTCACCTTGCCCAGCAGTGCCCAGCCCATAGATGGCCAGTAAACCACAATCTCCCTTGCCCACCCTCCCAACAACGACAGGCCCATGGAGGGCCTGGCAAAGAATTTCCCCCTGCCTTGCCTACCTACCTCCCAACAATGCTGGCCCTCTGTGGGCTTGGTGTTATTGGGGCTGGGTGGGCAGACCCTACAAAGCACCCCCTGCCCCACCCCCCAGCAATGCTGGGCCCACAGAGGGCCCAGCAAAGCACCCCCATTTTGCCCTCCAATCCCAAACAAAGCCCGTCTCTACCACTCTCTCCCATCCAACCATCTAAATTCCACCCTTCCTCCACCCCTACCCACACCTTTCAGCCCTCCCCCACCCTGTGCTGCTAGCAGGCAGGGGCATAGCCAGATCTGACCCCGCAGGGCAAAGCAGATGGCAAGCACAAGCGTGGTCAGGTCACAGTCCAATGGGTCAAGGCAGGCGGTAGGCAAAGCATAGTCAGGTCACAGTCCAATAGGTCAAGAAGAACTGAGGAGCAGGTTACGAATCAGTGCAGAACCAGGCACACAGCGGCAACAGGTAACACATTTGTTCACCCAGGTAGAAGCAAGCTCACAACAAGGCTTATATCGAGAATTTTGTTCAGGGGGCTGGGATTCTGCAAGGAGTTAATCCTCATCGTAGAGACTTCCAATTTCCCATACTTTGCTGCCAAATGGCCACTCCTTCTGTGGTTTTGCAGTAGCTGCCTTGTTCTGCCTTCTATGCACAGCTGGTTCATCACAGGATTCCCTAGGAGAATCTGCAGGCTCCTTCACTTGTATGTCATCAGGCAGAGAAGGGCTGGGTGTTGGCTCTGCTGCCTGGTCTTCCCAGGAGCAGCCAACTCTGGCTGCATTGTGTCCTCAGATTCTGCCTCAGAGTCCTTGGTGTCCTGGTGAGTACCCAGGGACTGGCTCATGACACACCCCAAGCCTTTTCTTGCCACCCTCTGGAGACCCCAATACTAACCTTCTAACCTGCCCCCACGCTCATATTCACCTTCCAACTCTAACGTCATTCCTAGGCCCTTTCCGCACGGGCCATTTAATCTGGGTGAGGGCTGGGATTAAAACCGTTTGGGGTGGGAACTTTGCATGGCTCCCACCCCTAAATCGGCCCTGCCCTGGGTTAAATGGAAGAACCTGGGATATTGGAATATTTTTGAATATCCTGAATTGTCATCGCACCCATGTGAGGGGCCCGGGTGGCAACCACAGCTTTTGCCCACATTCTTTTTTAAAAAAACTTACCTTCTCTCCTGCACAGCTCTGCAGGAGAGAGTGACTGGCCCTCCAGCCGCCAAGGTGTCAGCCATGGCCACAGGGGCCCTCCCCCTGAGGGTATACAAGGGGAAGTGACGTGGTCCCCTACAAGTTCTTGAGGATTCCCTATGGTACCAGTGGGTCATACATTTCCAAGAGGCTGCCAGGGACAGCGGGGAGGGAAGTGTAAGATGGAAGAGCAGATAAAGCTAGACTGGATGTAGGATGGGAAGGAGATAGGGTTGTGAACTCCTGGTTAGGAAATTCCTGGAGACTTGAGAGTAGGAGCTGGAGAGATTGTGGTTTGAAGAGGGGAGGGATCTCAGAGTGGAATAATGTCATACTCTACTCTCCAAAGCAGCCAGAGCAATTACAGTTGCCAACCTCCAGGTGAGAGTTGCATATCGCCTGGAATTACAATTGCTGTCTAAATGACAGAGATTATTTCCCCTGGAGAAAATGGCTGCTTGGCAGGTGAATTCTATGTAATTATACTCTTCTAAGGTCTATGTCAGGGGTCCCCAAACTTTTTAAACAGGGGGCCAGTTCACTGTCCCTCAGACTGTTGGAGGGCCGGACAAAAAAAACTATGAACAAATTCCTATGCACAAATGATTGTAAAATGTTTGATTTCACCTTTCAGCATTTCTGTCATGGTCTATTTTTAGAACAGTGACCAAAGTATGTCAAGTACAGGGTGGGCTCCAAATATTGTTGGGGAGGCTGTGGAATACCTTCCCCTGTAAAAAAAAAGCAGAACTTTCCCAATGAAGCATTCCATCTAACCCAGGATCAGGTATCTTCCTGGGTTCTTCCTCCCTAGCA
The DNA here is from genome assembly GCF_021028975.2 of Sphaerodactylus townsendi. Classification (NCBI taxonomy): domain Eukaryota; kingdom Metazoa; phylum Chordata; class Lepidosauria; order Squamata; family Sphaerodactylidae; genus Sphaerodactylus; species Sphaerodactylus townsendi. Next base: position 76,775,566 of record NC_059428.1, read on the forward strand.
GCCAGTGAGCGATTCACCAGCTTGGCTGATGCCAATGGGAGTGAGATGGAACAGAAAGCCTGAGAGCAACACATGGAGTAGCCAAGAGGGAAGGGCGGAGCAGAAGTTGCCACGTGTAAGGTTTCCAACTCTGGGTCAGAAAATTAGCCATGTGGAGATTTGGGGTGCCATCATGTAGCATTGGGCAATCAACAGCCAAGCAATGGGGCCGGTTCCTCCTCTCCCTCGAGCCCCCACTGCACATGAATGGAGCCATCGCTGCCATGCCTGGCCCGGGCCGATAAATCGCCCTGTCAGGGGCTAAGCATTTTGGCCCCCGGGCCGTAGTTTGGGGACCCCTGGTCTATGTCATTATATGTCATTATACATTTCTAAGGTCTATGTCATTATATGTCATTATACCCTTCTAAGGTCATGTCTCCCACAGGGATATAGGGGGAAATGGTGCCTGGAGCAAAATGGCATGGCCCGGCGAGGCTGGCCTAGCAGCAGCTTCTGCCAGGCCTGGGGAGCTGGGGGAAAGGGGGAGGGGTGTGGGGGTGATTTTTTGCCCCCACGTGACCCCCTGCCCCATTGTAGTTATGTGACTGTATCCCTCCCTATACCTTGCCCTTGCAAGGCCCTACCCTCAAATCTCTAGGCATTTTTCATCCTGGAGCTGGCAACACTAAGGAGAAAAAAGGCAAAGCAGGAAGTATATAGAGGCTTTCAGGAGAAGGAAAGAGAAACTAGTACGGGACAGGGAAATGAGATGTCTTCCATAATTCTTTGAGGGTTCACATTTGTTGTTAAATATTATGAAAATTAAGGCACAGTTGAGCACAACAGCATCACAGTGATTTTATACAGTTTCTTCCAGATACTGGATATAATTTTTTAAATTATTTTCTTAAGAAAATTATTTACTTTGATTTCAAACATATCTGCATTTTTCCCCACAGAAAATTCAGTCAGAGTTGACAAGCCATGAGATTAGCTTGGATGAAATGAAAAAGCGAAACCGGGGTAAAGATGCTGCCAAAAAAATATTCTCCCAAATCGATACTGCACAGGTTTGTAAATTCAAATTCCTTTATATCTCTTCTTTAAAATACACCAATAACAACAAATAAAACAACTATTCTTTGCCTCAAAGCTCCCTCACCTGATTCAATAAGAAGGATATTTAAATTTGTTTATCTTGAGTAACAAACACCTGTCAGATCTTACATAGTCAACTGCTTTTGTAACTGAAGAAAATCTTTTAAAAGCAGGGTTTTCCCCTGTGGTTTAAGTGTCAGTTGTTCCAAAAAGTAAGATCAAAAATCCCTGCACCCAGTAACATATCTGGTCATGTCTATAAGGATTTTGTCTGGTTTCTCCAATAGACATCAACAGCATTATGGGGATTGTAAAGATCACTTCTTGGAAACTGGATATTTTCCCACTCTCATCCTGGCTGTTGAAGTTCTGTCTTATCCTAATTTGGGTTTCTCTTGTCTTATCAGCTCTTAACTGAGAGAGAGAGAGAGAGAGAGAGAGAGAGAGAGAGAGAGAGAGAGAGTATTTACTAAGTCCTTGAAACAACAAATTCTAATTTTAATTTTGGAGAAACAGATTTAATGAGGATAGGTGGATGCAGTTACTTGCAGGAGAGAAATTAATACAGTGAAACAATTTCACACTCTTGGTAAAAAACAAAACAACACACAAAGCTAACCGAATCTGAATAAACTGACTCTCTAGCTTGTTGATGTACAAATCATGAGCCATGTCAGCCTGACAAGGGCCTCCTTGGCAAGGGACCTCTTCTTTTCTTGGTGACTGGTGGGAAAGGCAAATATAACTCTCACTTAAGGTTTTTATCATTTTTTCTATGATCACAGCTTGTTACATGCTTAGGTGCTCTTTCCTGCTCCAGATGATACTAAATGATCCCTCCTGGAGAATAAGCCCTATCCTAGAAAGAAGGGTTCTGTCCTGGGCCCAGTGCTATTCAATATTTTTGTCAATGACTTGGATGATGGATAGGCGGCATTCTAATCAAATTTGCAGGTGACACCAAATTGGGAGAAATAGCTAATACCCCAGAGAAGGAGGAGGAGGAGAAGGAGAAGAAGAGTAGTAGTAGTAGTAGTAGTAGTAGTAGTAGTAGTAGTAGTAGTAGTAGTAGTAGTAGTAGTAGTAGTAGTAGTAGTAGTAGTAGTAGTAGTAGTTTGGATTTATATCCCCCCTTTCTCTTCTGAAGGAGACTCAAAGGGGCTTACAATCTCATTGCCCTTCCCCCCTCACAACAAACACCCTGTGAGGTAGGTGGGGCTGAGAGAGCTCCGAAAAGCTGTGACTAGCCCAAGGTCACCCAGCTGGCATGTGTGGGAGTGCCAGGACAGAGACGGAACACGCCAGGACAGAGACGGAATTCAGAATGACCTGGACAGATTAGAGAGCTGGGCCAAAACAAGTAAAATGAATTTCAACAGAGATAAATGTAAGATACTACACTTAGGCAGAAAAAATTAAATGCACAGATATACAATGGGTGACACCTGGCTTGACAACTCTACATGCGAAAGGGATCTGGGAGTCATAGTAGACCATAAACTAAAGATGAGTCAGCAGTGTGATGCGGTGGCCAAGAAAGCCAATGTGATTTTGGGTTGTATCAATATTAGTATAGTGAAAAGATTGAGGGATATAATTGTATGTCTCTATTCTGCATTGGTCTAACCCTCACCTGGAATATTGTGTACAGTTCTGGGCATCACAATTCAAGAAGGATGTTGACAAGCTGGAATGGGTCCAGAGGAGGGCAAACAAAATGGTAAAAGGTTTGGAGTTCATGCTGTATGAAGAGGGGCTTAGGGAGCTGGGGATGTTTACTCTGGAGAAGCGAAGGTTAAGGGGGGGGACACGTTAGCTATGTTTAAATATTTGAAGGGATGCCATGTTGAAGAGGGAGCAAGCTTGTTTTCTGCTGCCTCAGAGACTAGGACACTGAGTAGTGGATTCAAGGTGTAGGAAAAGAGATTCCACCTAAACATTAGGAAGAAGTTCCTGACCGTCAGGGCTATTTGATTGTGGAATTCACTGCCTCGGAGAGTTGTTGAGTCTCCTTCTTTGGAGGTTTTTAAACAGAGTCTGGATGAACATATGTCAGGAGTGCTTTAATTGTGTGTTCCTGCATTGCAGAGGGTTGGGCTTGATAGCCCTTGGGGGTATCTTTCAACTCTATAATTCTTTCTGTGGGGTTTTGTTATTGGCTGGCCAGTTCCCACTCTGCTGCTCCAGCTGGGAGTAGCCAGATCCTGGTGGGTTCATGGGCCAAGTCATGCATTGGTGATTATTTTCCTAGGACCTTGGCAGACAGAAGGAAATTCTGGTGAAGGAGCTCCAACTTCAGGCTCCTTAAGGGAATGTTCTGATGGAGGAGTTTTAGCTTCAGGCTCCTCAGAGACAGCCTCAGGAACAGATGAGTCTGGGGCATCTACCATGTGAAGGTCTCTTGGAGTTTCCTTCTTCCTTCAGGTCATGTTTGTGGCTTTTCAGTCTTCTTCTCTGAAGCTCCTGAACTGGTATCCAGAGTCAGCTCAATGAGGAACATGACATCCCCTTTGGAGCTGGAGGTCATCAATATGCTGATAACACCCAGCTATAATTATCTTTTATATCTCCAAATTTTGCTGTTCCAATTTCTATAAAAGCCACTATGTCTCAGGACATTAAGCTGTGTTAGAATTTTTCTTTGGAAGAAAGGAAATCCATGCAATTGGCTAGTTTTTATTCAACCAGTGAACCCATTTATAATAAACCCGTAGGCTATCTACTATAAGGAAATTCATTCATGACGAGGCTCACATTACTATCTATTTGATAGTTTATGTAAAATAGCTTTCCACTGTCAATTAAATTTGCTCAACAGCTCCTATAAATCTAAAGAAAACGACAGTTAGCACATTGTAAAACCACTTGCCAACACCCATCTAATTTCCAGATTGACATGTTTCTATTGGCCTTTGAGCCCAATTACTTAGGTTTAGAACAGTGGTTCTCAACCTTCCTAATGCCGCGACCCTTTACTACAGTTCCTCATGTTGTTCCTCATGTTGTGGTGACCCCCAACCATAAAATTGGTATATATAAAATATAAAAACACCGTTTTCTGATGGTCTTAGGCGACCCCTGTGAAAGGGTCATTTGACCCCCAAAGGGGTCGCGACTTACAGGTTGAGAACTGCTGGTTTAGAAGGTCCAGTATGAGATCCCATGCCAGCAGCTTGGCTTTATTCATTACCCTTGTGCATATCATCCAAACAACAGTAAAGGACACAGTCAGAATCTTCCAAAGTATGTAGCAACATTATTGTTCTATGTACTCTGTAAAAGGTCTTTTCAAAACATGCTGGCACTTGCATTTATTAGTAAATATGCTGCAACAAAGTGTGGCTCACTGTGCAGACCTTGCATCCAACCCTGTCATATTGTCTTTTTCAGAAAAAACTACAAGATGTCTCCATAAAGTTTCGGTTGTTCCAGAAACCAGCCAATTTCGAGCAGCGCTTACAGGAATGCAAAAGAATTCTAGATGAGGTAAAGATGCAAGTGCCAAAGTTGGAACTGAGAAGTGTTGAACAGGAAGCAGTGCAGTCACAGCTGGATCATTGTATGGTCAGTACTTGCAGTGTGATACTTTATACATAATATGATCTCCCAGATCAGTCTATATTCAGCTTAAATGCTTTCTCTTTTTCTGCTTTGCCTAGAAATTGTATAAGACTCTTAGTGAAGTGAAATCTGAAGTGGAAACAGTAATAAAAACTGGACGTCAGATTGTTCAAAAGCAGCAAACTGAGAATCCAAAGGAACTGGACGAAAGACTGACAACTTTGAAATTGCAGTACAATGACCTGGGTGCCAAGGTACGTTGGTCCAGGTTCAATGCAAAATTAATTGCAGTGTCTCCTTTCAAAATGAAAAATGTTTCCTCTCTATAGGTGTAAATTCTTGTCTTAAAGTTTGTGTGTTCAGATATTTTTTTCAAATATTCAGATAATGTAAACTATTTTTTCATACAAGTTTGACTCTTCCATTCAACATATTGCATTCCTTTTAAAAATGGTAACAACTTTAATCTATCATTCATTTTTAATTGTAGGGCAATGAGAGAAATAGCACAACATATGTTATCAAAAACAAATAGAAACTTCTGACTTTCTTCAATTGTGGGTGAAAAGGTTGTTGAGCAGGCAATTTCAGCTTGAAAAATAACTTGGAAGAACTGAGGGATAGGTCGGCTTCCTCCACCAGACCATAAATCAATCTTACTGATGCACTCTGCCCATAGTTATTTTGCCTAAAAAATGCAGATGCAAGAAACATGAATCACCATGTAACAGTTTTCACAAGTATTAGCTGTTTTGACAGAGATGACAAACACAGTAGCTGTGTAAAAAAGGAAGACCTTAAGATGGCAGTATTTCCTGATTTTCTTTTGTAGTGCTTAAAGTCAAAATTAGGGTGAAATACTGTAACTATAGTCTACGAATCCATACAGTCACTGTTGGAATTATTTCAATACTTTGTGGTTTAATAGTGGACTTGCAATAACATTTTAAATTAAAATTGCACCTTCATTTATTGTTCTTTCTAAAAATCCAATGAAGTACCTCTTGTCCACATAATTGTATGTTTTTAACAACTTGAAAATGAAAGTTGTTTTATAATTAGAAAAGTTCCTTTATCAAATAGGGTATGGATGCAAGGAGATCCAACTCTTCTAAAAAATGTACAAACAGTAAATCTGGCAGATTAACAATGTTATCCTAAACAGACTAATATTCTAAATCAATTGAAGACTTAGAGGAATGTGAATTGCACCGTAAGAATTTTCATGGAAAGCATTCTGTTGCATGTATGAAAAATAATGGAGGAATTGGTTGAGTTTTAATGCATTGTATAGTAAAAACTGTATTAGAAATATAAACCTATTGAATATATCAACATTGTTGCTACTTGATGCAGCAGAGTTTTAGCAGTTTGTTGACCGATAGTGAATGAAAGGGGTGATAATTACTGTTTTTACGACATTACTTTTCAAAATAACTGGTCCCTTTTGTCCTTGTACATTGCAACTACAGTACTGTTCCACTTACTGGGGGATACATAGCACCCCACTAAATCAATAGGTCATTTCTGCACATTTATGATCTATTTAAGTAGGTCTTCCGTCCATGTTCTTCTAAGAATAATTTTTAAGCTTTCATAAACAGATTACAAAAAGAAAATACTAAGTACGAATAATAGTTTTCAAAACTGGTTAAAAGGAAATGACTGCAATCAATTCGAGTATCATACTAGATTGCTATACCAAATTTCCAATATCTACTTCAAATTATTGGAGAACAATAGATATTATTTTGTATTCATTCATTTTGATCAGTTTCTGAACAGCCTTTGTCTCATTGCAATATAATGCAATTTGAAATTTAATTGAAGACAAATTCAGATGACACCCATCTAAGGCCATTTTTGCGCAGCGAAATTGCACCAGTGTGAGCATGGGAAATATACCTGTGCAGTCGAGAATTCCACATGGCTACTGGAGCTGCAGCGTGTCTGCCTAGCTGCGACCACGGTGCCGACCCACTGTATTGCCTTTGCTCCACAAATTTCAAAAATCGTTAGCAAGGTGGTACTTTTTAAATATCCCTGCATGAACCCACTGCTGTGCAAAAACTGCAGGAGCAGATCTGGGGCAGAGCTATTGTATTTTTCCCACCTCGCCATTCTGGCCCTCCCACTGATTTCCACGCTGATAGTGTGAGCCGGGAATGCAAATGCCAGAGATGGGGGGTGCTTTGTTCACATTAAGCAGAGGCAGGTGTCCAGCCCAAAGTGGAGGGAGGGGTTGAGGAGCAGTATCAGCCACTACGGCCACGGGGAGGGATAAAAGTCTAATGTTTGAGAAGCGAACAACAATATTATGCCTCTCTGTTGGCATTGCAGGAATGTGGCAATGGGGAGTCTCCCCCCCTTCCTTCCCACCTTCCTCACTCACTCATCCCCAAGGATGAGTTGCTAAAAGGTCCCTGCTCTCTCCAGCCTTGCGCACTCCGAAGGATCTGACAGCCTCTGCTGAGCTGCAGTGGCAGAAATGCATCTGCTGGAGGAAATGGGATAGATTTATAGGTGGGGGTAGAGAGGAGAAGAGGCAGCATGAAAAGAATTGCGGCTTCCCAGCTGTCATCTGCGTAAAAGGGCTCCTTTCTCATCTCTTAAATGGAGTCTTCCATTGCAGCCGTTGCAGAAAGGCTGCAGCCCCTCTCCCCCCCCACTCACACGCTTTCCTCCCATCCTACCTGGGAAGGGCAGACTTTGTTGCTTTTTGTTCCCCCTTTTTTGCCTTCCCCCTTTTTCTTTCTAAATCCATGGCCTGTGAAAGTGAGGGAAGGAATAGGGGTGAATGATGTCATTTGTGTGACACAACCAGCAGCCAATCAGAATGTGGGAAACAGAGGTTGTCCACGAATGTGCAGAATAGACCATGGGGCAAATGTAAAAAGCCCTGTGCCCATGCAGAAACAGGTGGAGCAGCACAGGGGCAGAAGTGAGGATCCATGCAGAAGCACAGACTGGGGCAAAATTGTCCTGGTACGTAAGATCCTGGGTCCAACCAGGTGTAATTTTGCAGTGCAAAAATGGCCTAATATAATTAGCAGGTACGTTCCAATTTTTTTCTTAACGCTGTTTCTCTTCAAGCTTGATAGATAATTTTTGTGCTTTCTGTTGGCAGAGGTAAAGAGCTGCTCTCAGAACTGAATGAAAATAGTGTGTCAAGTTTGCTTAGCTACTAAAGCCTGTCATTAAGACATGAGGGGCATAAGCAGTCTGCTGGCAGAAACTGAAGTGCCCTAGCCTCTGTTCTTCCTGGGGAAGAAGAATCAATACAAGACAACAAATGACACATGTTGATTCCTTCTGTTCTATGGGTGTTAACCTATTCCAGTTACTGAGCTTCTTGGGGTGTTCAGTATGATTAATGGGATTTTGCAGTGTTCATGCCCACTTATTCTCCTAAGCCTAGCTTTGTTTTTGATGCCAAACTAATGTTAGTCACCAAGCTGTCAAGAAAAAGAAAGACATTGACTGGTATCACTATTTTTCCATACTCACCTTGCTTAATTATAGATCACATGCAGGTCTTGCCTAATGATGATGAGCCGAGTGTGTGTGTGTGTGTGTGTGTGTGTGTGTGTGTGTGTGTGTGTGTGTGTGTGTGTGTGACTGAACTGTAATTAAATATGCATAAAGTCAGAGAATGTCTAGTTTCATTCTGTTTCTTTCCTTGAAGCTACTTTTGAAAATTCAAAGATATAATTAATCCTTGTCATTCAGTATTTGGTTGAATAATAAATAACTGATTTTGAAGCTGTCAAAATATGTATCTTAATATTTAAAAAGGCATAGCACCTATCAAATATGGCAAATGTTCCAGTGCTAATTCTTGCCATTTTGTTGAGGTCACTAGAAAAAGGTACACCAGTGGGTGTGGCAACCATACATTCAAATGGGAAGACAGGTGGCTTGAACAGTCATGAGAAGTGCAGTTGTTTGGCAAGTAATGGGAACACAAAAATTACAGCAAGGAAAGGGGTATGAGTCAGAGTAGTACTTTTGATGGTAAAACATTTTGAAGTTTAGATTATCAAAAAAATTCTTTCACTGCAGGTGACGGAAAAAAAGCAAGAACTAGAGAAATGTTTGAAATTATCTCGGAAATTGAGAAAGGAAATGAATACTCTGACAGAATGGCTGGCAGTGACAGATTCAGAACTGACAAAGAGATCAGCAGTAGAAGGCATGCCTATCAATTTAGATGCAGAAGTTGCCTGGAGCAAGGTAATAATATATATTTTCCTCCCTTGTAAACATCACATATGTTTTCCTGGAGTTATCTCACTGTCACAACATACTTTCTTCCTCTCACAGTTGTAAACATATATTTTACACGATTAAAAGTTTTATTAACATATTTTACTCCTAATAAATGTATTTATTTTGTACTTGCTGTTAACATGCTGTTAATTTTAACAAGAAATTTTATAATCCAGAATGTATTAATTTTAAATCATACAGCAAGGTGGGAGTCAGGTGCCACATCACAATTTTAGGATCCCGTAAAAGGTCAAGACAGGGTGACAACAAAATTCTAGGTATCTTTTTATGCTTTACAAATTGGTTAGTTAGCTTTTCATGAGTTTTCATGTGTTTCCCTCAGGCATAAATTGAAAACTTAATATACTGACTTAGTAGTATCTAATAGTTGTCCTGTGATTTATCATTTTATAGCAGTTAATCCATTTGATATCGCTACATAAATATTTATAATCCCATCATTTAAGTATTGGTGGCATTTTTACACATCACACAGAACTACGCCAGAAAAATAAACTGTTATTGTATTGATGAAGGCTTTCTAGGCCAAAATCAACTGGTTATTGTAGATTTTACAGGCTGCATGGCTATGGTCTGGTAGTTTTTACTCCAAATGTTTCACACGCATCTATGGCTGACATCTTCATAGGTATGCCACAGTAAGATGTGTGTGCCTTGGAGAAAAACACATCTTACCATCACACACCCCTGAAGATGCCAGCCATAGATGGAGGTTCAACATTAAGAGCAAAAACTACCAGACCATGGCCACATAGCCCAGAAAACACACAACTATTATTGTATTATTGAAACAGATGTCTGATGTTGCATATTACATCAGCATAATCAGCTCCATTAGGTACTGCTGTGGGGTTATTGAAGAGGAAGGTGCACTTTCTTCTAAGTCCCTTCTATTATCTCCCTTTTTTGTCAGCAGAAGTCCAAGATATGCAACAATTGCAAGGAAATGCATGGCATGATATCGTGGAGCAGATGAATATTCTAAATGTTACATGGATGGAATTCAGCCCAGGCTGTTGTTTTTGATGGTAGCTGTGTGTCAGAGGCCCTTTCTGCACAGGCATTTTACAGCACCCTAGGGAAGGCAAAAACGCCTGTGCGTTTGCTCCCCCCCCCCAGCGGTGCGAAGCCGCTGTTTCCAAACCTCACTCTCCGAGCAAGGTTTTCTGGAAACCGTGTGAACGGCAGTGGCTGGAAGGCGCCATCCCCTTCCGGCACGTCGCCCAGGCCAGGGGACATGCCCCCCATGCCCTGTGACTCCAGAGCTGTTGTGCAGGGCAGGGGGGCGTGTCCCCTGGCCTGGGTGATGCACTGGAAGGTTGCAGGGAAGGTACGTCTATTGGGCGACGGTGCAGCGCTGCGCTGTCTTCTCTGCCCCTACCGGAACTGTTCGTGCGAATGGTCCTGGGGGTGTGTGTCAGCATTGTATACGCCGACGCACCCCCCAGCGTGGCCGTGTGGAAATGGCCTGAGTCTGTTGAATAACAGTAAATTGAGTCGGTTGCCAAAGTAGAATGAACACAAGATTGGCAGTGCAATTCCAAGCAGTCTTATACCTTTCTAAGTCCATGGAAATCAAAGGAATGTGGTGTAGGACTGCATTAAGAGTATTAAGAACTTAAAATGCACTTCTTAATGATAATTGATTCTGTAAATACAATCTGTATTGCTGATAAAATAATGTTAAGACCCTTATCTTGGACTCTATTGTGTATTTTCAAATACATACTTAAGATACCTCTGTTAGTTTTATAGGGGAAACCACGTTATTTTATGAGTTAAGCAAGATTGTTTTGAAAACAGAATACTCATGGGGAGCAATGTAATTCAGGAATTTAGTTTTCCCTTATTCATGTCCTCTTTCTGAACATTTCTTTATTAAATATTTCTTTATTAAAGAAAGTATTATATTTACACAACACAGTTGTTTTCTAAAGAAATGAAAATTAAACATTAGTGATTTTTGCATTTTATTTTGAAATTATGGAGGAGAGGAGGGGTGTGTGCATGTATAAACTTTCTTTAGGATCAAATATGCACCTTGCAGAAAACACAGTGAAAAGTATTTGTAACCTTTCTAAATATATCCTACAACCTTTAGTTACCATAAGTTCTATGCACAGGAAAGTTAGTTTGCATTCAGATATGGGTCGGGTTTACATTAGCTTCGAATAGTCTGAAAATTCCTAATTTGTTCATTAAATTTTTACGGACTAGCCAGGAGTCACTGTAGTTAATGTCTTGAATTCCAAAATTTCTGGGTTGTGTTTTCCATCTTTTTTTTAGATTATCCTTGTGTCTTTTTAAAAACTTAAAACACTATTGCAACAGCATGCTGTCTGATGTGCAATGTCAAATTGCAATTGAAGCTTCTCAAGATTGTTTTCACTTTAAATTTTCAGTCCTCCTTTCTCCTTCCTACATGATTAATTCCTATTTTCCTACAAGCTGCATGGTTTCACCTGCATTCATAAATCAATTGTAAATCATCAGCTCCTATTCCACTGAAGAAGGAGAAAGACCTAAATATTGGTTTTAGGCTTTATAGTTTGCCAAAGTTGTTTTATTTATTTATGTATTATTCATAATCACACTATGATCATAAATGCTAAAATTTTGTGTATGTGTGTAATATATGCATGTATGCCCTAACCCAGTGGTGGGATTCAGCCAGTTTGCACCAGTTCAAGCGAACCAGTTGCTAAAAGGGGCTGGCTGCTCTGAGGTGCTAAAAGCCTCATCCTTCCCTCTCCCAGGGGAGGAAGAGTGAGAAGGCTTTCAGAACCCCACAGCAGCTGGGCACGAGCAGGCCTCCCCACAAAGGCCGCACCACCAGAGACGTGCAGCCCAATTGGTGTGCGAGCTAGGGCAGCGACTGGGAGGCGTGGGCAACCTCCAGCAGGGCTGCAGCGGCCGGCCCTCTGTGGGGGGTTGGTCAGCTGCAGATTAGACTGTGTGCCTGGGCCAGTGGCGTGACCTGCCTTAGCCTGGGAAGGCCACCCTGGCAGCTGATCTTCAGCCAGCCAGTCCCCCTCCCCGTAGCAGCCACCATGCACCTGGGCCTCCTGGCCAATGCCAGAGAAGGAAGCCTTGATCCAGCCACAGCTGCTGCCTTCCCTTACCTCCCCCCGGCCCAACAAAAAGGGGAGCTCAGCATTCAGGTAAGTGGGCAGTGGGGGATGTGTGGTGGGGGCATGAGGGGTCATGGAAGTTATGCAGCGGGGGTGTGGCAGGGGACCATGGGGGGTGAGGGGGCAGACTTGTAGTTAGAATCCCACCATTGCCCTAACCACATAAACTTTGATTCATGAGTGCTGGGAGAGAACTGCCATACCCTAACCAAAGAGGAAGTAATTAACTGGAAAAAGAAGTATTATATACTTTCAAGTAGGCCTATAATAGGATCTTGCCCATAGAGACAGATTTTTATGGGGAATATAGCATTTTTGGTATGTGTAAAACTCACGTTTCAGTTCCTTTTACATGTAAAAAAACAGTTAAGACATACTGAAATAGTCTGGATTACTCAGTACATTGGAGCAGCAACTTAACTAGACAAACATGCCATTAATGATTGCTTACAGATAAATTGCATTGCATACTGATTGTGTACAAAGCCATATAACTAATATGTGAGGTCTGCTATGTAGAACGAGTATGAAATAGAGTTTTATTTCTCTGCTCCTAGTTTCTTATTACAAATAGGTAATAAAATCAAAGGGAAAGGAAACATTTCATTAAAACTTCATGCACATGAGAAATATACTAATCAACTGTAATATACTTGCTAGTCTACCAGTGTACAGTCAAATCACCACTTTTTCATAAACGGAGCTTGTACCATAGAGATTATAACAGAGAACTATTAACAAGAAGATTCTGAAAATTTAAGATAATGATTTTTACTATATTCAATTTCCCATATATACTCGAGTATAAACTGACTTTTTCATCACATTTTATGCTGAAAAAGCTCCCCTTGGCTTATACTCGAGTATATATGGTAATTCCAAGATGGAGGTCGGAGCTGGGGCTGCTGTGGGGATCCGGTAAGCATGTTGCTGCTTTTTTTTCTAACTCACCAAAGAGCTGTAAAACAAGCTGTAAGGGCAGCCTGCATAGCATTACAACTAGGTTGTGTGTGTGTATGTGTGTGTTAAATGAAACTGAGGCATTTTTCTCCTAAAGGTTATTGGTGTGTGGCATTCTAGATGAATACAATTCTTCATACAGTAGTTTACTGCCAAATACTGATGTTGCTGAAGACAAAGACTTTCTTTGGAGCAAAGTTAAGGCTGGCCTGGCTATGAATCCCAGAATCATTCTACATTTTGAGGAAAACAGTTGTTCATTTGTGTTCCTAGAGTGCTAGAAAGCTGCTCATCCCTAATGCAAACTCTGTTAAACAACTCTATTTCATCTTGCTCCCAAATCTTCTGTTTTTAGCTGCTACTGAGTCAAGTTGAAAGGCTTATACTTGAGTCAATAAATTTCCCAGTTTTTTGTTCAGTATAAAATATGGTAGCTGTAGTTTCAAAGATCCTTTTTAAAAAGAAATAAAGAGAAGCTTTTAAGCAGAATGGTTAATGGTAACCAACAGCAAATATTATTGAATTTTTCTAACAGTATATACTTTCTTAAAAAAATTATCTAAGTGCTAGAAGAGAAGATAACTAAACAAAGAAATTTTGGGGAGTCAGTAGCCCCTTGATTGAGGAGATGTAAATTTCCCTATCAGTTTTTCATGCACTCCCATGTTGAAAAGGATTAGACCCTTTCCAGTCCATTTGTGGCAATGTTATGATGTAACATATACATTTAAATTTGTAATATCTTATTCTTCCAAGATCTGCTTCTTTTTTAAACATCTCACATATACTTACCATAGGCAACACAGAAAGAGATAGAGAAACGTCAGCTGCAGCTGAAGAATGTCACTGATTTAGGAGAAGGACTGAAGACTGTGCTTAAAGGGAAGGAGAGCTTAGTGAATGATAAAGTCACTCTTCTGAGCAGCAACTGGATAGCAGTTACTTCACGAGCTGAGGAATGGTTTAACTTGTTGATGGTAAGAAATTAATGTTTGTGTTGTGCACTGTTTACTTTCCTGAGTGATGAAACGCCCTGGAACATCACAACCAAATTACCTCACCTTGCCTCTAGGTGGTGCCTGGAGTTCCAGGAACAGAAATGATCATGGGAAAATATTACTTTAATGCAATGTGATGTATATGGAGCTGACCTTGAAAAGTTTTCAGAAACTTCAATTGATGCAGAATGCTGTAGCCAGGATGTTGACAGGAGTGGGTTGTAGGGACCATGCCATTCCAGTTTTGTTCCATCTTCACTGGCTACCAAATTGTTTCTGGGCACAATTCAAGGTGCTATGATCACCATTAAAGCTGTATATGGTTTGGGACCAACATTCTTTAAAGGACCATTTTACTCCCTTATCAACCTACCCAACCACAGCAGTCATCTTCAAAATCCCGATTTTGCATGCTATGAACTTCTGAAATGTGGGCAGCAACCTGGGAGAAGGTCTTTTAAGTAGTTGCACCAGAACTCTTGAACTCTCTCTCCCCAAAAATTCACCTATCCTCTTCTGTAGCTGTCTTCTACCCACAGGTAAAGACTTTTTACTAGGCTTGATATTTCCTCAATGATCCCTCATTCTTCCCCTATTAGGTGTTGTTTTTATCATTTGTACTTATTTTAAGCTTTGATTTTAACTTGTTTTAATTGGTGTGTTGATTTTAATGTCTCTTAAGATGACATTTCAATATGTACGTTTTAATTTGTTAGCCACCTTGGTGGCCTCATGGAGGTAGAAAGCCGGGTAAAATATATTGTCGAAGGCTTTCACGGCCGGAATCACTTGGGTGCTGTGTGGTTTCCGGGCTATATGGCCGTGTTCTAGCAGCATTCTCTCCTGACGTTTCGCCTGCATCTGTGGCTGGCATCTTCAGATCCTGTTCTACCCAAACACTAACTGATTGGTTCCCCACACTGGGATATGGACAATATACCCAACTAAACTTTCCCTTCTCACTAGACACAGTATGAAACAGAATTTTCTCTGTGGTACACCTCTGAAGATGCCAGCCACAGATGCAGGCGAAACATTAGGAACAAGATCTACCAGACCATGGCTACACAGCCCGGAAAACCCACCAAAACCAGCTGATGCACTTTCCCTCCCCCAGTATCTACTACAGTGTGGGTGAGAAGTCCAATGAAAATAATCCTACTCCTGTTAATGGAAAAATCATCGCTGTGTTTTGCAAATGGAGAAACACAGCAGATCAAGCAATTTCACTGATTCTCTTTACTTAACACAGTCCCCCCCCCCCAGTGCCTTGTTACAGTTTATGCCCAAGATTTTCCCATTTCCTATATAATTCTGGGGGGTCATGGTGGAACACCATGGTGAGGGAGAAATAGGAAACATCTACCACTATTAATGTCTTCTGCTCATTATTTAAATGATCCAAACTGCTATTTCACAGCATCCACCCAAAGATGGATGCCAACAAATGATGATCAAACGCCAGAATTACTACCGGTAATACTCTTCATGCCAAAATCTTCTCCCTTCAATTATTTAAAGTTGTAAAACATGGAGACAAAGAAATACCAGCAGAGGAATAGAGCTGAGTGAACTGAGCACAAGTTCACAGTGGTGCTGCTTTGTGCAGGAGGTGGAATTTTGGTTTTGTCAGTTAAATAATACAAGAAGTCAATCTGCACAAATTGCTGCTGTCACTGTGACACCAATTTAGTAATATTGCCAACGTCATTAACCATATGTTCCATCCACTGTATGACAGCTGTTCAGTTCTTGTAACACCATCATTCTGTTATAACTGAAGTAACTCTACATAACTTTTTGATAATGCCCTATCATGATTCCAAAATATGTGCTTCTCCTCCTTTATTTTTAAATACAGTTAGACATACATATTATGTGCACATATTGGGTGTCTTCAGCTTTTAAAGATGTTTTTATTAGTATACGATTCTGGTCTTATTTGTGACAAATTTTTAAATGGTGAGATAGAGACAGAGATAGCTTTTTTAAACCCTTGAAGCCCATAGTTATCTTCCTTTAATTACACCTGTGAATATGAAGGATTATGGACTATGTATATACAAACTTGGACCGTCAATAAAATATCAAGGGAGTGAAGATAATTGGAGAGGGAGGCTTAGAGATTTTGGGGCCTGTTTACTCCCTTATAAACCTTATCACTACCATCCCACGGCTGGCTTCCCTGCTGAGGCCAAGACATATGGTGGCACTCAGTCTTTGTGAGGTAGGCAGGAGCCACCACTGCCACTAGAAGCCGGCTGCCTGTACCTAGATGAGGGAGGTGCAAGTAAAAGCAGGGGCTTGTTTTTTTCTTTCCTCCCTCCTTCAATGGGGCAAAGTCTTCTCCAAATATGAGGCCAAGAGAAGCTGTCTCTGCTGCCCATTGGCTAAGACCATCCCTGTCCTCTCACCACACATCACTTTCAAACAACGAGCAGGCACTCTCACCCAAAGCTTAAATGTCCCTTGTGATTAGGAATTGAGCTTGGATTCTCAAACTCCTGAAACCTTGTAAGATAACTCCTAACTCTTTTCAGGAGAAATTTGGCTTGGATAATGGACATGTCAAGAAATGCATCCCCTGAGATCATTTTCCCCATTTTAGGTCTTGAGGTGAAGTGAATCAAGCATCTGTTTGATTCCCTTCAGCATTATTTCAAGCTGGCTTAAACACTACTTTCTGCTATCAACATTTCCTGACGTCATGAGGAAGCATCCCTTGGCCCATTCTGCTCGGGAATTTTCAACCTGACAGTCTTTTTTTCTGCAGTAGTATAGAATTAGTTCACTTTTTCTGCCAAAAAACTTCTCCCTATGTTTATTTCTTAACCACGGTTGTAAACTTGGAAGACAAAAAAAAAATGTCAGCAGAAGAATTTAGCTGAGCGATCAGAGAGCAAGTTCATAATGGTTAATGAATTTGCTAATTAGTTCTTTATTCTGTGTTTCTGAGCAATATTTATAGAGTTTTCATAGCCTGCTGTTCTTTGGTACAGCTGTTCATTTATTAAGAAAACATTTCCTCCATATATCTGTCTACAGGCATATCAGAAACACATGGAGACTTTTGATCAAAATGTTGCTAATATTACTACCTGGATGTATCGTGCAGAAATACTCTTGGATGAATCTGAAACTCAGTTACCTCAGCAAAAAGAAGAAATTATTAAGGTAAAAAAATACAATTTTCAGAAAACTATGTAAATCCAAAGATAGGGCATGTCCAGGATTCTTTCCTATGGTTTTCGGATGGCATCTAAGAGAAATGTTCTTTCTTGACAAAGGCATTCTCTTACAGCATTTAAATTGCTTAATAATATTTTGAAATGCTGAGTAATGGTAAACCCCCTCAACAGGAAAAGTAAATATGTCTTTTTACTGCATGGAAACTTCACAGTAAGTAGAACATATTGTTAAGTCTGTATCTTCTAAAGACTCATCTGAGATACCAGGGTTTGATTCGTTTGTTTGATTTTTAGTATAAGGCTTTATAAGTTTGCTTGGTTTATCAAATTTATTTTCTTCAAAGGTTGTAAATTTCCAATAATTGATTTCATTTGTTGCTGTATTGGCATCTTTTGTATTAATGTCTATTATATTGGTCTCTATATACATATCTATACACCTATCTATCTACACTAACATATATACACACATATATAAAAACACAACATAGATAGATTGTGTGTGTGTGTGTGTATTGATACCAATCTACATACATCTATATACATTGTATTGATATCTGTATTCAAACAAATTGTCCAAATCTTTGGATACTTAAGTTTGGTGACTGGACCTGTGAACAGGCATGACAGAGCTTTCTACAAACCTGTAAATAACCCCAGGTTTGCAGGGAAAAAAATGAAAAAATACATTGAGGAGTTTGATAGCTCCATCCAAACCCCAAGGTGACTGGGGTGGTGATGCTACCATGCCAATCCACCACCTCTAGAAAGCTTTCAGGCAGTGTGAGGAGGCAGAAAATATGAAAACCTCCCTGGTTGCCCAAAAGTGCTCCATGGAGCTAAATGGACTTCTACAAAAACCTGTGAGAAACATACTACACCCTAGCTTCATACTACCACCCTAGCTATCAACTAATGCTACAGCAACACAGGAAAGTGCTCAGTTTAATAGTGACAAAAAGTACAGAGAAAATTCAACCATAAGACAGTAATAGCTAACATATAAAACAAGATGATAACATACATAAGTGCTTAGCCAGGGAAGCACAGAAAAGTCCCAATGTAAGGTAAATGCAATCACAAAGTCTCAAAGCAGGCCAAATGAAGCATTCTCACATGTGGAATCTGAACATGTAAGTTACAGATTGCTTGCAAGTAAATGAGATGGTCACAAAAGCGGGACAGACGGGAAACTATAGATTACCCCCCCCCCCTGTTCACTGCTGAACTTCTTCATCAGCAGGGAAATAATATGACAAGCTTGTCAATAATAGGGATTAAAAAATCAAGCCAGCAATGCTATGGACATAATGTAAACAATAGCCTATTAACCACCATAATTAAAGACTATACATCGAAATATATAATAACCTTGTTAAGTACACTATCAATAAATTAATAAATATGATGTAATAAATATGCACACAAATACACTAGAATAAATACAATAAATAATTTATAAATTATTTTATGATATGATACAAATATCATACAAATATAAATATATTCCCTTTTGTAAAGAGAAAATGCTTTTTTTAGTGGGTGGACACTGTGCCATTATACCATGCTAAGGTTGTTTCCTTATTCAAACCTCATCCACCCAAGGCTGCACCATCAAATATCCAGGAATTTCCTATCCTGGAGGTGGAAAACACTAAGGAGACATCTGTATTTGTAGTTGAGAAACCTGTTGTGATCCTGGGAGATTTTCACGCCCCACCCGGAGTTTGTCATCCCTAAAAGGAGAGAAGGTAATAGGAAAAGGGAAAAGGATATCGGGGCTTTCAAGAAAGAGAAACAAGGAATATGGGAGATAAGGGAAAAAAGAGTTAGTTGCTGATTTATCATATACTTTTAAAAATTAGTATCAGAGAGCTTCATAGTGGTGAGTAGGTTGTGAAGGTTACCTAGGACTCTCAAATATTTTCATGTCAGTTACTCAATCCTATGCTGCTTGTCATAGAGAGGAAAAGATTTCCTTGCATAGGTATAAACATAGCAAGGCTCCTTTTGATTTGAAATAATTTCATTTCTTGGACAATGACTTCTAACTTTTAATTTATGAACCAACATATATGGTAATGCTTCCAAAGTATCTTATAAACACACAAAAACGTATTATTCCAGGAAATTGGGGGCCGGGGGCAGGGGAACACAATGGATTCAAGTGGATTCAAGTTTTAAATAATTTTATAAATGCAGTTACATATCATTACATAACATAAAATTGTAGATAGGTCCTTGAAATCTTTTCGACTGGAATAACCATAACTATTTCCTATGAAGACATGTTCTTGATGAGTATTTAATTTACTAAAGCAAAACCACTTTCAGACACTGACATCATTTTGAAAACCAGAAGTTCTACACATCTTCCCACTCACCTCAATTACAGAGCTTTGCTTTCTAGCAAAGCAACATTATTTGAAGCAGCGCTGTCACTATATGATGTAGAGTGGAATTGCCCTTTTGATTAATGAAGTCTGATCTTGTGCTTTATAAAGATAGCTACAGTTGATTATATTATCAGGGCTACTGTCTTGCAGATGATTCCACAAGCTGCCAAGCAGGTGGAGAAACTGATAGTTAGGCAGGTGGAGAGCAGCTCAGTCTGCTTCTAAACAACAAGGTTCTCAGATTGAGTTTGGACAGAGATAGAGATCGAGTTTGGACAGAGATCTTTTCGTAAGACAACTGGGTAATGTTGAGAGGTGGGAAACAAATTATGTAAATCAGTGAGCACAACAAATACTTGGCATCCATTAACTGAATGATCTTTAGATCATTTAAGAGATCAAGGAAGGCTGAAGCACATATTTTAAAACTGTGTTGAAATTTGTAACAATTGCGTCAGCAATGGAATCTTCCTTCCTATGTATAAAATTATATATTTGAACTGAACAGGGTATTACACACACATACTTTTTCACTAAACTGAGTATTACACACATGCATTCACATAGGCCGTTTCCGCATGGACATTTAATGGCGGCCTGGAGATGGCAAAAACGCCGTCTCCAGGCCGCCATTCGCACAGGGGGTGCAGCTGCATCGCAGCCGCGCCGCCCTCACGCCGCCCGCCCGTCGCGAAGCCAGCGTTTCCCCAGAGCGCTTGGAAGCGCTCTTTTTGGGGAAAAGCCGCAGTGAAGCCGCTGCCGAGCGAACGGCAGCGACTTCACGACCCCTCCACCCCCGCCTTGTTCCCAGCACTTACCTTGTCCCCGGGCCTCCGGCGCGTCGCCGAAGCCTGGGGACACGCCCCCCTGCCCTGCGCCGCTGGCGCGCAGGGCCAAGGGGGCGTGTCCCCAGCCCTTGGCGACGTGCCGGAGGCCCGGGGACATGCTGGGTCGGCCGGGCGCTGGTGCTCCGTAGCGCCGGCTGCCCGGTTGTTTCCAGGACAGTCCATGCGGACGGTCCCAGCGTCGTTGGGTCGACGCGAAATGCGCCGACCTAGCCATTTCCGCCTCCATACGGAAACGGCCATACAGATTAATTTCAGAAACATTTATTATTTTTATTTGCCTCATTTATACACCACCCTTTTTAGTAGGGACCCAGAACAATTTATGATATTATTCTCTGCTATAATTTATGCTAATAACAACCCTGTGAGGTAGGGTGGAATGAGAGTGTGTGACTGGCCCAAGATCAGCCAAGAAGCTTCCAAAGCATAGTGGGGATTTGAACTTGGGTCTCCAGATCCTAGTCTAGCATTCTAACCACTGCACAACACTATTTAATTTTACATATGCCTCCTTTTATCTATAAATTAAGTAGATTTCTTTCAATGGTTCATTGCCTTGTTTTGTAATGAAAACCTATGGATTAACATTTGGTCACTGACATTCATTTCAATATAACAATAACAAAAAAAAAGTTAGACAGTAAATCTGACTTCTTAATCATCATATAACTATCTTCTAAATATTTATTAGGTATAAAATGGTTCAAAACTAAAGCTTCTGTTCCTCTGCAATGAACATTTCTCCAGCTAAGTATTGTATTGTCCTAAGAAGCAGCTGAGAAAATATTGAAGACCTGTTACATAATTAATTGCTTATTCATGTTCTATTTCATTGTGTCTACCAGCCTGAAAACATGAAAGAAGCTAGGCAGGTACTATTCTGAGCTACACGGCTAGATGCTTTGCATAGACATTTATCTGAAGTTTGCTTGATGGTTTTGCACCTTATTCCTTTGCACACTCTCTCTTTCTCTCTTTTTCTTCCTTCCTGCATTTATTACTAACTTGAAGCCCTGTCTCTTACTCATGGACTGTAGCGCTTAAAGACTGAGCTGAATGATATGCATCCAAAGGTGGATTCTGTGCGTCACCAGGCAGTAGACTTTATGGCAAACTGTGGAGATCACTGCAGGAAAGTAATAGAGCCTAAACTGGCAGAGGTCAACCAACAATTTGCAGCCATTTCACAAAGAATTAAAAGTGAAAAGGTAGGAAGAATTGTTCTTGTGTGGAGCTATGTGTTCATGCTAAATAGAAAACTAACAAAGTGAGCTCAATTCTTGGAAGACACCTTCCTCCAAGGTGGAAACTAGAAAACCAAGGAAGGAGTGAAGCACGGTAGTGGTATCTGTGTGTGCTTGTGTGTGTGTGCATGTACATGCATCCTCTGTGTACAGTCACTATTCTAGAAGCAAATCACCCATCATGGCTTTTGCTTGCGAACACATCAAAAATCAAGCTACATTTCAAAGGAAAAGGGAAGATGTATCTCTGTTAATCATGTCATTTCAATAATATTATTTTTATTTAGAAGACTTTTATGCTGCACCTTTCCACCTTATCAGGCTCCCCAAACTGGTGAACATAAAAAAGTCAAAATATTTGAACAATTTAAAATAAATTTAAAATGATAAAACCGTACAATAAAAGTAGATCAACAATAACAGAGGAGAACTAATAACAATATCCATTCTGTACAAGAGTACGGTTTCCAGGCTACCTGCTGCTAACCAGTCTGTAAGGACTCAATATATGATACACCTGACACTGGTGTGCAAGCAGACTCACAGTGAGACATATATTGAGGAATTCAACAGAAACAATGTTTGCTTGCTTGACACTGTGAAGGAGCACTGTGAGAACAGCAAAGGGGCTTCTGGTTTCCCTCCTGCCTGGTTTTACCATTTTCTCTAGTTCACATGTCCTAGAAAGGAAACAGGTTAAAGATTTCTTCACATTAAAAAATAGGTATTTTGAAAACAATTTTGACTCATTTGGTCTGTGTTTTATATAATTACTAGTGGACCTGGCCACGCTTCACTGTGGCTTACTGTGTCGCGCCGAGAGAGGGAGGGAGAGGGCACTGACTGTGGCTGGGTCTTCCGCTGGGCTCCATTCCCTCCCCTCCATTCTCTCCCCTGAAGGGAATCCTTTGCTCCTCTCTGGCTCTGCTGTTGTCAATGGAGAACGTGAGGAAGGAGGCGCGCTGCTCTGTGGCTGCTGCTGGTGTTGGTGTTGCTACTGCAGGAGTTGGCACCGCTTCCGAGCGCATGCCGCGCCGATCGCGGGCAAGCCACGCCCTCTCCCCAGCTCGGCGGCCCCTCATTGGTCCGCCGAGGGGGGTTGAGGAAACGTGTGTTTTACTGGGCACCAGTGTGACCAGCAAGCCCGGTGAAGGGCGCAAAACCTGTTCTCAATAGGAAGGGACATCATGTGAAAATTTGGGGGCGATCCATTCAGCCGTTTCCGCATTAGGGCATGAGGAACAAACGCACAGTTAGCTTTTTATATATATTACTAGCGGGGCCCAGCCACGCGTTGCTGTGGCTTATTGTGGTGAAATGGGAAAGAAATAGTAGTAGCAAATCAATTGCAGAGGCCAGCAGTATGTGCTCATGCAAACACGCAGCTTGATACAGTGCAATGTCACTGATGTGTGTGCCCACATTCCTTGGGGTGGGGGAGAATGGAAAGGCACCCCTCCCACACATCTAGGCTGGCTGGTCATGATCCTTTACCTGGGAGTAAGTTTGGTTGGTGGCAATGGGTGTCGCGTCTGAGGAAACCCTCTGAGGGGTGCGATGTGGCCATGCAAAGTATGTCTTGGTTGCTGTACCGAGATTACTCCTGAGTAATGCATGCCTGGTTTTTTTAACTGTAACTACAGTATTCAGGGAATCTAGGGTGCCTGGCCCCTCCCTCCCTTCCCTTGCATATCGCCCCTCACTCTCTTCCCTCCCTCACTTCTCTTCCCTTGCATGCCACCCCTCCCCCTCCCTCCCTTCCCTCTTCCTCGTGTGTATGTGTGTGTATGTGTTTCACTTCCACTGGAGTTACTGCCTATGTACTGTTTTCACGGCTCATATCTGGCCATCTGAGTGAACATTCTAAGCAGCACGAACAGGGTGGGTGGGTCATATCAAGATCCTGGGCCCCCTGCCTCTCCTTCCTTGCATGCCACCCCTCACTCTCTCCCCTCTCTCACTTCTCTTCCCTTGCATGCCACCCCTCATTCTCCCTCCCTTCCTTCTCCCTCGTGTGTATGTGTGTGTATGTGTTTCACTTCCACTGGAGTTACTGCCTATGTACTGTTTTCATGGCTCATTTCTGGCCATCTGAGTGAACATTCTAAGCAGCACGAATATTCTAAGGGTGACAGTTAAACACAGGCAGCTGCGTGTCCTTCACCATGGAGTGCCAGGAAAAAGGTGTTTTACCTGGGCCAGGTGTGAAATTTCAGGAATGTGAACATCTAAGAACACTCTCGCCTGCCTGACTATAGTGGCTGGGAATTTTCAGAGGAATTGGCCCAGCAGTTACTGAGGTATACTATCATCAACAAAAACACTGTTAGCTTGTGTGTGTGTGTGTGTGTGTGTGTGTGTGTGTGTGTGTGTGTGTGTGTGTGTAGTGTCACATGTCCCCAATCGCATGCCATCCAGTCACATAGGAGGGCTCTGAGCGGCAGCTGGTTCCTTGCACCCAGCCTTTCCTGCAGCACGGCACCCAGTGAGCCCAAAACTGATGAGCAAAGCACCAGCACTGTGCCGCAGGGGAGGCCGGGCATAAGAACCTGGCCATTGTCCTGCAGCTCCCTCCATGCCAGGGCACCACTCGTCAGCCAAGCCACCAAGTCACCTGCCAGCAGCCACAGGTCTTCTGCCCTCCCTGCCCTCCCTGTCAGGTGTGGGGGCTGTCCTTGGACTGGAGAGAGCAGGCGGTCTGCAGCCTCCATGCCAGCACCTGGCAGCTCCCTCCGTGCCGGGGCGCTGCTTGCTGATCAAGCTGAGTGCCATAGCCTCAGGCCTCCTGCCTTCACTGGACTCCCTGTCAGGCATGGGGGCCCTCTTCGGGCCTGACAGGGAGGCCAGGGATGGCAGGAGGCCTTCGGCCACAGCAGGCAGCTCAGCTGGCAAGTAGCTCCTTGGTGGGCGTTTCAGGCATGAGCCACAAGAGCCTGGCGGCCCCTGCCTCCCTGTCAGGCATGGGGACTTTCCTCAGGCCTGACAGGGTGGCTGGGGAGGGTAGGAGGCCTGCAGCCATTTTGTATCTGAAGCAGAAAATTCAGTTAGCAACCCTAACATACATACTAAAAAAATTTGCTAAATGAATGAAATAGAATATAATCCTATGCATACCAGTAAAGGGTGACAGATACAATTATTTCAGCGAAGTCCTCAACAGAGTTAGCCTCTATTTGTGTTTGGAACTGCATTGCACTGAAGTAATTGTACTTGTCACCCTTTACCAGTAAGCATAAGTTTTTTTCTATTTCATTCATTTTAAGATGTGATTAGTACTTCAAGCCAATCAACAATAAGATGTTTTATTTATTGTGTGGGAGAGGGTAATAGGAGAGATATTGCAGAATTCTCAGCTGCACAGGGATATTTTTCTTGCTCAACCCAGGATATTTTGACTGTGTGGAAATGGCCTTACTGACAGAAACTAAGCCTGGAATGCTGGCAAAATGGTTGAGATTGCTGAGCAATGTCCACTGAAGGCTTCTGTCTTAAAACTACAAATGCTCCTTTTAAAGTTTTGCGTTTTTTTAGAATAACCAATGCATTTTCTGAAATAAAATCATGAGGCATTTTTCAGCTTTTCCTTTTTCCTGTTTCAAAATCAGAGAGCTTACATGCTCCAAAGCACTTTGGCAAACCTAATAAACAACAGCCCCACTAACACTTAACCCCAGGGAGATTTCATGGAAGGGAAAGATGAGATAGTGGGGGAAGGGAAGTGAAATGCCCTTCTTGTGCGTCCCCCATGTTGTCAATATATGTCCTGCCAATTTGTTAGAAGGAGTTTGAAACATATATTAGCCAGACTCAATGAATTTTGTAAGTTAATGTTTGTGAAAAGTGTTCCCCTTCATACAATTAGTGAAAAAGTATTTTCTATCCTGAATCTACTCTGAACCAATTTCATTGTGTTGTTCCAAATTCTAGAGAAAAGTAAAAAAAAAGAAAGATAGAGAAATTTGGTCCAATTTCTCCACTGATTAATTGTTTCTATAAGTCTTCAAGACTGCCTTACCCCAGATGTCCCGGTTCGACTTCTTTCAATTTCATTTTACTTTTTTGACATTTGATAGCTTTCCTCTTTTAAAACTAAATGTAGCTATGTCGGATTTTTTGAGCAAATTTTCACTGACATACATGTTGCATTTCATAGAATTATGATCAATGTACTTCAACAGTACTTAATGATAATTTCCATTTTGGATAAAACCAAGGGTTTTTTCCCCTTTTAAATGTTCCATTACAACCAGCATTAATTCTGACTTTGAAATTTGTATTTGGGACAGGGAGTTGTATTGGGTGGTCTTTTGATTCATTTAACTTAATGGCTGTCACTCAATCATGAGTTTTGTAGGTATGCATCCAGCTTATATATCTTCTCACTTATATATCTTATGTGAATGCTTGATGTTTGTCACAAATTAGAATAACTCTTTTTACTTTAAGTTACAGAGGTAGCTGAGAATTTATGTGCAATATCTCAAAAGTGTTCGGAAGCAAACATATTGTCAGGAAGCAGAAAAGTATCTTTTAAATCCAAATGATTAAGAAATCCAAATGATTAAAAATGCACCAAACCATGCACTATTAAACACACTTTGCACAAAAATAAAGTTTACTATGTAACACTTGGTTCATTTGGGGTTGGATCTCAACTACTGTGAAACTTTTTTTCTTGTTTACTTTCTTCCAATAGTCAGTTCTGTCCCTGGGAAAACATATTTCCTGGGTTGTGGATTGAAAGGTGGTACACTATTCCCCACATCTAAGGTTCAAAAGTATTTATTAAAAATAGAATAATTGCAAGTATGTTTTAGCACTGTACTAGATTGAGCAAGGGTTTCCAAAACAAATAAGATATAAATGCAATTCCTCTATCCCTTTCTCTAAACATACCCTAGCAGTTGTTACAATAGGGTAGGCTCTTATGCTTAAAAGGGTACAATCCTTACAGGGTTACCTGGAAGACTGGGCCAGCTCCCTGGGCTAGCACATGGCCCCAAAATGGCTACTCTCTCCAGAGCCCAGGCAAGAGCTCTACTTCCTTTAGTGACCCAGCAAAAAGAGACTTTCCCTCTCTTCTCCCAGCAGCTTTATCAGTTCCCAAACCCCACTCCTCTCTCAGGGTCAGTCTTGGGCTACATTTTCCCCCTAAATCAGGTAGCTCTTTCTGATGTCCCTCTGGTATCTTTAAGTCCTCCAAATCTATGAAACCTGCTTGGAGAGGGGGAGGAAAAAGGGGGGGAAGGAAGGAGCTATTTCCTCACAGTTCTATTCATGTGTTTAAAAACAAGCATGTTTGTTGTATTCATGAAAATTTTTATGCACTGAGACCACAATTGTCAGCAAGACTTTTGTTAACAAAAATTTAGAACCACATAACACCTCTGCTGTCCCAACTGGCATGTTTCAGGCCATGTTTGCCTTCTGATCATAGTACTCCTGAAAGATCTGACAGTGTTACAAAACTGATGGCTCAGGAATTGGCCAGAAAGATTGCAGTGGTTCCAGACACCAGCTGCTTGGTGGCATGTGGAAATATTGTTGAGAAGGAAATGATTCAACATTAGGTCACCTATGGGGATGTGTGCATGGCCACCAACCCCACACACATATGGACCTATGGCCACCCTCCCAGCCTGGAAAGGCCATGGGTTGGTATTAAGAAGTGGCTGAGTGAGTCCCTATATTCTGCAGGGGTACTGAACAATGGGTGTTTCTCAGGTATTGTCCCTGGGGCCCCTTCCGCACATGCAAAATAATGTATTTTCAAACCACTTTCACAACTGTCTGCAAGTGGATTTTGCCATTCCACACAGCTTCACAGAGCATTGAAAGCAGTTTGAAAGTGCATTATTCTGCATGTGCAGAATGAGCCAGAGGGCCATGATCAATGGTAGACCCCCACAGCCCGGTACTGTGCTGCTATCCACCCTAGGGACATCTGGTTAAGAACATAAAAAGAACCCTACTGGATCAATTGGGTAGTTCATCTAGTCCAACATCTGGTCAACCAGTTTCTCTGGAGGGCCAAAAAAAATGGCAAAGAGGTCAAGGCTTTCCATTTCCAATGTAAAAGGAGCACCTGTATTCAAATAGCATTGCCATGAATGCTGAACATAATAGCATTATGGTCACTGATCCCAGTTGGTGCAACAGCTTCTACATCTCTGCTTCAGCTGCTTGGGTGCAACCATGGCCCCTGGTCTGATGGAGAGAGGATGGGTGAGTGGATGAGGGATGGTGCATTGGCTAGGGACATCTTCCATGGGAAAAATCAGGTTTGCATGGGTCTGATGTCCCTCTGGAGCTGGTTCCCACAAATTGTGCCCTGTCACTGTGTTACAGTCCATTATGGTATGCTCATCCCCCAAGAGTGTGTTTGAGATGTCACCATGATGTACAGTGGTATAGTCAAAATCATAAGACCAAACATCATAGACCTGTTTCATGCAACCTGGCATCTGACCTGCCCATACACAGACCAGAGTTAATATTGCCATGAACTTGTATTGGCTGCTGCGGGAAGATTGGGATTCAGCCAAGGGTTAGTAGTTGAGGCCTGCAGTGCCTAAAGAAACGCTGACTGGTGAGGTTGCATTTCTTGGGCTCCATGGTTGCCTATAAGCTATAATGTGCTTTTTTCAGGCATAATTATAAAGGCATACCTAGGCTGGTCCAGGTTAGGATGCCAACTAACTCCTGCCACACTCTTGGGGACCTTCTCCCTCCCTCTACTGTAGGAGGTTGTGCCAGTGGTTCTCTGTTGAGTGACTGTTGAGTGATTGAGGCATTGCCACACTGGTGCTCAGCAGCTGAGTAATGGTGCTGCAACACTCTACTGGCTTATCTCTGGGTTACACTAGGGACACTCAAAAACAATTCTGGAATAGAGTGCTGGTTAGCTCCCAATGAACTTTTACACTCACGCCATGATTGCCCTGTTAGAAGCATGCATAGATGGAAAGAAACTAGATTTGTATTTTACTTGTGGGTGGGTGTGATTTGAAAAACAATCATGAAAACTAGGTGTGCTTTAGAGTGTGTGCTACAGAGCACAAATCAGTCTTCTTCACATATAAATTGCTGCTGAAACAAACTGGAAATCAACTTGTAAGAGAAATGGTAATACAACTACATAGTCTTTGAACTGCAACAAAGAGTATCACTCATAGTATCTTAAATTTGTAGAGAGCTATTGCAATACTACTTTTTTTCAGGACTTGAATTTTGGAAATGCACATTTTTCCTGGAATAGTATATTTTTAAAATCTGGTTGACTATGCAAAATGCCTTGCTTGTTAGAAGATACTGCATATAAGAAGATACTGCATATGACAAAATTATCTAAAGTAACTTTATGTAAGCATCTTGACAAAATGTTTGTTTATGACTATTTGTCAGATTTCTTTTTTCTTTTTAAAAATCTTTATTTTATTTTTACAAAAGAAAAACCAACTCTACCAAACGATAACATTTGCATTCAATAACAATATTACCATTTCCAATCATAGAAACCAAAAATAACTATTTGTTCCTAACCACAGAATATTACATTCAGGAACAAACCCCAATATGACTGACATCACCTGGAACAATATTTAAAATAATTTAAAAAGCAATTTCTATTTACTCCACCCCTTGTAAATAAATTTCAGTTTATATCATAAACCCAAAATAAACAACAATCACAACCACCAACATATAAATACATTCTAAATTTATACAGTACATAACCCTCTTTACTA
Source organism: Sphaerodactylus townsendi (assembly GCF_021028975.2). Taxonomy (NCBI): domain Eukaryota; kingdom Metazoa; phylum Chordata; class Lepidosauria; order Squamata; family Sphaerodactylidae; genus Sphaerodactylus; species Sphaerodactylus townsendi. Next base: position 76,805,010 of record NC_059428.1, read on the forward strand.
ATATATTTACATATTATACTAAATGCCCCTTGAATAACCATTAGTTACAATTCTTTACTAAATATGAGGCCACATATCTTCAAACAGCTTCCGAAAAATATTTTAAGAAATGTCATTGTTAATATTCTACGAGTGTAATTTTATCATCTTTGACTGCTTCCACTTCCTCTGTAAGCAGCACATCCAATTGTGTCGTCAACGTTTTAATTCTACTTAAAGTGCAAGTTTTGTCTTTCTTTTTTGTTAAGTCTGTTTCCAATGCCTTCAATTTGTTCTCTAGCTCCTTCCTTCCTTCCTTCCTTCCTTCCTTCCTTCCTTCCTTCCTTCCTTCCTTCCTTCCTTCCTTCCTTCCTTCCTTCCTTCCTTCCTTCCTTCCTTCCTTCCTTCCTTCCTTTATTTTTTTTTGGATTTCAAAATATATGTCAGATTTCTTAGGGCCTAATGTTAACCAAAGTGAGGGTTTTTTTCATTTAAAAAAAAGTTAAATTGGATGTAATTTCTGCTCTTGCACTGCTAAATAATTGCATCTGTAGATGGTCCTATGTAACCCAAATATATATTCATTAAGTATGTTTTCTATGCTGTCAAGCTGAGAATTTAATTAATACATTCTTAATATATACATAATATTTTTTTTAAAAAAATGAGCCTTTTATATAGCTTTAATGATGCCTTTTCATTTTAATTACTGGTGGTGTATTGATATAGTTCTGATGAAGATTATTTTTAATGAAGGAACTAAACTACAAACCATAAACAACAATTTCTCCATGTATATAGTGCTACATGTTGAGTTACCAAAGTGTGCTTCGATAAATGTTCAAACTTTTGTGTATGTAATTAATTTAACAGTTGGGGGCAAATCAGTTTGATTTATGCCTGTAATAAAACAAAGTTAATCTTTCATTTCTCTCTCTTTCCTTCATTTTCCAACCACATTTTTTTAAAAGCCCTTCATTCCTTTGAAAGAACTGGAGCAGTTTGACTTCGATATACAAAAATTGCTTGAACCACTGGAGGCTGAAATTCAACAGGGAGTTAACCTGAAAGAGGAAGACTTCAATAAAGATATGGTAAATTGGTTGTGATGGAAGCATGAATGAACTGGGAATGGAAATGGAATAAATGCCAGAACAGAAATTAGAAACCTCTGCATTTTTATTTTACTCTTTAGACAGTTGAAACGCCTTGTCATTCTATTGGGCTGCTACAAAATTGTAGTGCTACATTTAGTTCTTATAGTAGAAGATCATAATAGTTTCGGCAATATATTCCAGATTTCCTTTTCTAAACTTTTTTTTTCATCTACTCTTCTGTTTAATTATCAGGAACAGGTTGAAGTGGTTGTAATACATGAAGCATCAAAATAACCATTGGGAGAAATAACTGACAGATAGATTGTATTACATAATACCTAAGCTAAGTTTTTCTTAGCTAGATAAATTTACCCTATTGTCTCATTTGATACTCAAGTCCAATTTTAATATCAGAGTTGTGGGGATTCTTGAGAAGATGTAAATGGTTTCAATAGTGCTTCTTTGAATGTTGAAGGGCAGTTATACAAAACTGCTGGTCAGGTGGCATAAAAAGACCTATCAGACTCTAATTCTAATTAACAAAGCAGTTGGTGCAAAGTCATTGTTGCTATCAGTTGCAAATACTTGAAAGGGGTTGTTGAAATCCTAAGTACAAAGGAAATAGTCCACAGCTGGGATGTGACCTTTAGCTAAAACAGCTACAAACAAGTTGGGAGAAAATTAAAATAAAAAAGATAATTTCTCCACACTGCCTGTTTGTGGTAGGCAGGCAACCAGCTAGGCAACCAATGCTCAGAATGCCAGCTGTACTAGTATAGCCAGCCTGCACATCATGTGCTGATGCATTGATACTCTTTAGAGCATTCATTCATTCAGTTAGGTTGCTGGATGACATCTTCTATAGCCCTTATGCTCTCCAAGTAGCTACCTTGCTTCTTCTTTCAACAAGGTGCCACTTTAGGAAACTTTCTTGAAAGAAGCGTCACCTTTCAGATTGTATTCCTATCTTGACACCTCATCCATTTCCGAAATATAATATGAACATTCTCCATTTCTATACTGGTTATTCCATCTTTCTCCTAGTGTGCTAGGGAATCACTACAATTGATTCTTTTGTTACTATATTACTAAAACCACAGCTTGAGAGCCAGCATGGTGTAGTGGTTAAGAGCAGGTGAACTCTAATCTGGAGAATCAGGTTTGATTTCCCACTCCTCCACAAGAGCAGCATAGTCTAATCCGATGAACCAGATTTGCTTTCACACTCCTACATTTCTGCTGGGTGACCTTGGGCTAGTCACAATTCAGTCAGAACTCGATCAGCTTCACCTGCCTCACAAAGTAACTGATCTGGAAGAAAGGAATTTGTAAACACCTTTGAGGCTCTTTGCAGGAGAGAAGGGGGGATATAAATCCAAATGCCTTGTCTTCTTTTTCAAGGCCTTGCCTTGGTGCTAAAAGACAAATACCAATTTATGGATTTTTCTCCTTGGATGATATTCTGTTTCCTTTTGGAAGCAGACTTCTAAGCTTTCTTGTAGCATAGTTGTTGAGAGGAACCGATTATATGAGTTGCAAACCCAGATAAGCTTCATGACTAAACTTTCAGTGCAATCCTTAGGTTAGTTGTTCCATTTTTTCTAGCCTAAGACCATTCACTTAAATAGGCTCAGACTGGAGTAACTGTACAGGAGTGCATCAGTTATAATTTAATCTGCAGCTGTAAACTTCTCTTCAAATCCTCAGTTTTCACTAAGGCCTTTTAGTCTTCATGGCCTACAGAAACTAAATTACGCATAATTAAATTTAAAGTATTTCCTCCCCTATTTACCTTTGCCCCTATACCTGACATCCTTCCAGTGTCTCCCCTGTGATGAATGCAAAATCCTTAAGGCAAAGACTTGTCTTTGTGTTGCCAGTTTGCAAAGCACATGGCACATTAAAGGCACTAGATGTTGATTATTCTGGAAAAAAAATCAAGGTTTTACATAAATGGCCTGAGACAGGAAATGAAATTAACATTTTAAAAAAGGAGAGGGGGCAATTTGATAGAGTTCATGCAAATTATTTTGTTTTAACTAGAGTGAAGATAATGAGGGTTTTGTAAAGGAACTACTTCAACGAGGAGATGCTCTTCACCAAACAATCACGGATGAAAGAAAAAGAGAGGAAATAAAGACTAAACAACACCTACTCCAGACAAAACACAATGCTCTCAAGGTACATGATATGATTTATAAATTCATTCATTGTAAATATTTTTCTTTTTCTATACTATATTATGAGGAGAAATGAAGCATAATGTTTAACTTGTGTGGAGAGAGTGACATAAATTCCCTGTTCAGCTATTCCTTGCTTCTTTACCTGTTGGTGTAGAAATGTAAGTAGATGAGAACGCAAGGGACATGATCAATGTAGTTAGTGCTGGGTCCATCTATTTTTTCTACTTAGAAAGATTACAAAACTTTTGTATGAGTAAGAGCCCTATCGGGGTGTGTGTGTGAATCCTCCTGTGAAAGTAGCGTACAGCTGGCCAGCTGATTCCCCTCCAGATACATGCCCCTGCAGAATGGTGATTTTATTTATTTATTTATTTATTTATTTATTTATTTATTTATTTATTTATTAGATTTTTATACCGCCCTATCCACCATTTCACTGGTGTTCCCCCTTGCAGCCCGCCCCAGCACTGGAATGTGGTGTTGGATCCCAGCAATAGTGTCCCAGCTCCTCTGTCACTTCTGGCATATCAGGGACAGTCCGGGTGCATGGCCAGGGGACGAGCTGACATTACTTAGCTTCCCCCCAATCCACCATATTGTGCTGGTGAATGGGGCCTCAGACTTACAGAACCAAAAAGGGTGGCATAAGTCTGTTATGGCCAGAGGGGATTTCTCGGTGGTGAGGATACTTTTTTTTGCCTTTCCCGCCTCCTTGTGTCCAATTAGAAGCCTCTTTGGTGGGGTTGGCACAGCACAGTCACAGAATCATGGCTCGGCACAAAGTCCCTTGGATGGGTCTTCAAGCAGGGTTAGATGTTGTCTTGGCATTTTCTTCTATCTTCTGTCATCTTTTCTATGCATGTTATATTTAAAATATATGATGTGATCAGCTAATTGTATTATTCAGGTTCGTATTTAATGGATTATTTTGATGAGTACTAATATTCTTAAATTTCTAGTTGTTTTTAGAGAACTGTTTCTTTTTTAATCTGTTCAGTACATTGACTGTAAAACAGATTTGTTTGTATGTGTGCAGTGCCATCAAGTAAACAGATTTACATTTTTTTTAAATAGAGGATCATGGATTACCCTTTGTGGGTAAGATAGGGTTAACCCTCAAAGGAAGTATGATAGCATAAGAGAAAAGCCAGCTATGTAATCTGTTTGGGCTGACAAAAGGCAAGGTATAAATGAAGGAAATAAAATAAATACAATAGGAGAAGTACATGCATTTTCTCATACTCCTGATAATGGAGATAGGTAGAGTGCAACAGCGAGTCATCTAGGTAGCCAATTATCAGTGACAGACACCTCATCCAGCATTCATTCATAGAAAAGACAATGCAACAAAATTTCTCCTCTGAAGAATGTGAATTTTGTTCTGCATTCCCCATGATCTGATAGTAAACTGGAGGACTGTGAACTGAACTCTAGGATAGTTTTGTGGATAGGGAACTGGTTGGAGAATTGCACTCAAAGGCCCCTTCCACACAAGCAAAATAATCCACTTTTTACCTACTTTCACAACTGTTTGCAAATGGATTTTGCTATTCCATACAGTTGCAAAGGGCATTGAAAGTAGATTGAAAGTGCATTATTCTGCATGTGTGGAAGGGGCCCAAGAGTAGTTGTTAATGGCATTTCATCTGAATGGAGGGAGGTGACCAGTGGTGTGCTACAGAGTTCCATTCTGGATTTAGAAATTTTCAATATTTTTACAAATAATCTGGATGAGAGGGTGGATGGGGCTACACATAATATGCAGATGATGCCACATTGGGAGGAGCAGTGAACAACCAGAAGATATAGAATTCAATGAGATCTGAATACACTAGAAACAAGATGCAATTCATGTGGATATGAACAAGATGCAATTCAACAAGGACAAGTGCAAAAGTCTACATTTGGGTAATAAAAATTTGAAACATGCATATTATTTGGGGAATACATTTCTGGATAGCGATATGGAGGAACAAGTTCTTAGGGTACACTTGGATCATAATTCAAGCATGAACAGTCAGTGTTATGCAGCTGTGAAAAGGCTAATGCAATCTTGGGGTATATCATCAGAGGTATAACATCCAAATCACAAGATTAAATCCATCTTGTGGATGGAGTACTTACTATGTGCAGTTCTGGAAGCCTTACTTCAAAAAGGATGTGTGCAGAAGTAAGCAATGAGGATGATCAGGAGCCTGAAGAGCAAGCCCTATAAGGAAAGGCTGAGGGACTTGGGAATGTTCAGTCTGGAGAAAAGGAGGTTGAGGGGGCACATCATTGCTCTCTTTAAGTATTTGAAGGACTGTCACTTAGAGGAGGGCAAAGAGCTCTTCCTGCCAGCAGCAGATGATAGGACTCACAATAATGAATTTAAATTACAGGCAGAAAGGTGCTGTCTGTATATTAGGAGAAAAAATGTACAGTGAGAGTAGTTCAACAGTGGAATCGGCTATCTAAACAGGTGATGAGCTCTTCCTCACTGGCAGTCATCAAACAGTGGCTTAAGAAACACTTCTCAGGGATGCTCTAGACTGAATTTGCATTGAGTGAGTGGTTGAACAAGATGGCCTGTATGGCACCTTCCAATTCTATGATTCTAGCTATAGCGTCCAGATGTTTATTTTTCACTGTCAATGACATTCTCATTTTTGTGCAGTGAGGTCAGTTTGTCTGTAGGTTTTGGAGTAATTTTACAGTACTGTACTGTACTGTACTGTAAAAAAGTACATTTCATTTCTCCTTGATTGTGTGATTATAGATTTTTTCCTTATTTCTTATTTTGAGTTGTACAATTGGTATATATGCAATTCATATTTTGTGCCAAGACCTTGTGCAAATCTGTAATGTCGTTACATAAATTATAGTAAAATGACATTTAGATCCATGTTATTGATGAGATTATCAGTGGCTATGTTTACAAAGACTGGGGTGATTGATTTTCATTTTGATTTTCATTTTGGTGACTCAATAAAAATATTCAGTATTCAACCTTGACAGATAAAACAATGTAGAATATTGAATAGTTTAAATTTAATTTGATTGTAATATTTACAAAAAATAATTATAGTAGTGATAATTGCAGAATTTGCATAAAACAGTTGACTTACCCATTTGGCAAAATTGCTTAAAACATTTGTTCAGCTGCAAACCTTGGAAGCAGTCATCAAGTTGATCACAATCAATGACAGAATTTTAATCATGAACTAGAATTTTTAACTGATAGATTAAATGCATCTGAATTCTTTTTTGCAATAAAGTTGTATTTTCATTATCTTTTCAGCTTACCATGTTAATATTAGCTGCCAACAATTTCAAATAAAATAAATATTTGGAGTTAGAGTGATAAAATACTTTCTAACTGTTCATAAACATATTACAACATCAGCATTTTCCTCAAAGTAAAAATAATTCCTTAAACAATGCTTTAAAACTTTTTACATGACAATAGTGAAGACTCCCTGGCTGTTGGCTTTCTGGGCTGTGTGACTGCAGCCTGGTAGGTTTTGCTCCTAACATTTTGCCCACATCTATTGCTGGCATCTTCAGAGGCCTGTCACAGTAAGATTCATTTCTCAGAGAGACATACCTCTGAAGATGCCAGCCAAAGATGCAGGTGAAACAGTAGGAACAAAAACTACCAGACCACTATCTCAACCTGGTGATAAATACACACACACAAACACACACAATGTGTATATGCCATCATTTATAAGATTAGGCATTTATCACAATTCTAATAAATGTATGCACTGTGAACAGGATCTGAGATCTCAAAGAAGAAAAAAAGCTTTGGAGATTTCTCATCATTGGTATCAGTATAAGAGACAGGCTGATGATCTGCTGAAATGGCTGGATGATATTGAGAAAAAATTAGCAAACCTTCCAGATCCTCAGGATGAACAAAAACTCAAGGTAATGCCATTTTAAAAGTGGGTATTTCGTTCAGTATCAAAAAGGAATATGCATATATATGTGTGTGTGTAGGTATTTCTGTGTATGTTAGTGTATTAATTTTTAGAGCACAAAGTTTCGTTCTTTCTATTCTTTCTATAAAGGAATTAATGCCTAATGGTAAAACTGATCTTCTAATTCTTGCAAATGTTTTATCGTACAAGACAAAAAGTGAATTTAACAAAATTTTACTTTTTTGCATATGTCAAATGTACTGTCTTTAAAAAATATCAACTGTTGCCAGAAAAAAAATTAACTGACTCTGTATCTTTGTTCCAGATGATCAAATGACTTATCGGTATATGGATGAACTCTTTTTCATTTTAGCACATACATTTTCATCAGAACATATTCATACATCATTGTCTAAAATCTAAAGATCGTTTACATGTTCACAAAGAATTGCCTTGTTTATTTTGCATCGTCTTCTTTTGCTTCATTCTTGGTTGAGTTTTTTTACAATAGTATAAAAAAGCTATTTAAAAAACCCAAACAAACCTGTAGCCATGAAACTGATAAACACTATGCGTATTTAGTATATGATTCCTATAGATTATAGTGAGCCAAGTATCTTCCACACTTCGCAAATTAAAAAAAATTAGACAGTTTTGGGCCTGCTTAGAACAGCTTTCTAGAATATGTTTCTCATTTAAATACCTAAATTTAACCTTCTGGACAATCCAAGTCTTACTTATATTTGTTCTGTTTTAATGTAAACAAAATTTTTAAAATAAGTGTAATTTTTTGCTTGTAACAACAAGAGGGAAAATATCTAAGAGAAATATTATGTTAATTCTTAGGAGTTGATTGCTCTAGTTAGCTAATTTTCCTGGACCATGTATTGGTTTTGCTCAATAGGAAATTGACCGAGAATTGGAGAAGAAGAAAGAAGAGCTGAATGCGGTACAGAGGCAAGCTGACTGCTTGTCTAAGGATGGGGCTGCAAAAGCAGTGGAACCAACCCTGATACAGCTCAGCAAGCGCTGGCGAGATATTGAGAGCAAATTTGCTCAGTTTCGAAGACTCAACTATGCACAAATTGTGAGTTGTTCCTGGCAAACGTGTATGTTTGCAACTACTGCTACTAACAGAATCCTAATAGCAATAACAGTTCCCAGTGCTATTCCAATCTGGTTGAAGCAAAGGCTTTGGTCAGCTAACAGAGACTACTTTGTGTTGCAGTACAATATCGAATTTGTGGTACATGATTTGCTGTGGATAGCATCCTTAAATTAAATAACAAATGGGTAAGAAGAGATTTTTTTGGCATTAATGAAAGATACACTTTGGTTTCTGTTGCTTCATTTTTCTCATGACATTACCAATTTAAACCGGCCAGCTTACCATACCTTCATTTTGTTCAGCAAACATCTGTGACTCAGAAAAACACGTTTTCAATTTGCCATCCCATGCAAAATCTAATTATATTTTATTTACCATAATGTTCAGTCTATACACATTTGGGGAAATGGTTCAACATTTTTCTACCTGCTACTTACACATGATCTAGACTTCTCTGTCTACTAACAATTCAGTCCATCTAAATAACTTCTAAGTTGTTATAGTTTTCCAGTAAAACACTTGTACTTTAAAACTTCTCTTTAATGGTACCTTGGGACCCACTTTTAACTTTCAGTTAATTTTCTAGGGTGACAAAATCTGTTTTACCTGAAATTGTATTTTCAAATAAAGTATGCACTTAGGTTCATTGGGTCTTGCCTGTTAAAATGCAATGATTATTCAGTTTTCCTCTCTGTTTACAACGCTGTATTTTGTCTGAAAAACCGATAAAATCAAAAGGTTTCTGTAGTGAGTAAGGGTTGTACTATATATGGCATTCACATTCTCTAACTTGGCTTTTTTCTCACTTGTATGTTTAGAGGTCCCCTACCTCACAGGGATGTTGTGAGGATTTATTATTATGTGTGTACTCCTGTGAAAATTTAAGGCATGTTTTTAATGTTTTAATGAACTGCTATTACTGAAAAACTACCATGGCAATCAGCAGGCTGGGACTTCCCCCCCCCCCCCCCGCAAAAAAAAGATGGGTAAAACACAAACATTACTTATATGACACACCTTCACTAATTAGCTGAATACTGAACAGAATTTCAAGTAAGGTGCCTCATCCTTTTGATCTGCTGCACTGATACTCAAAAGACCATTTATGTGGGGCAAATCTGTCACACAAACAGCTTTGGTGGAGAGATGACAGGAGAGGAAAAAGGAAAGTACCACAACGGATTTCTTCATTCTGCTGATTCATTATTACTCAACATGGCAAAATAATACACTAAGTCTGGGGCATGAACTTTGCAATCTCCCAGTGGAAGCACAGGACTAAACCTGATCCAGGCCCATACTTAGTAATCTGTACTAAATTACTTAAATGTGAAATTATTTATATTTCCAAAATTCATAAGCCATCAACAATTAATCATGTGGCAGTCAAATAAAGAGGAGAAAATAATAGAAGAAAAATGGTATGAACTTCTTCGCTGAGACAATTTCAGTAAATAGTTTGTGTTTGAAATGAAATACTTCCTCCTTTCTCAATTCTTCACAGGCTGAGTATGTGATTGGCCTAAGGTCACACTTTGTGGCTAAGTGGGGCTTTGAACTGAGGTCGCTCCAATCTTAGACCAACACTCTAACAATTGTACTACCCACATACTGGATACTCAGTATGACTCTCCAAATGCATATCAGACTCCACAGTAAATACTGGCTACTCAAATACTATGATCTGAAAATATGGGAGAATTTGTTTCGTTGAATTAGAGCCCAGTACATCAGAATCACCTTTCTTTCCACATTTGGGGAACCATCAAAAGAAAGTAATAGTTCATCTCTTCTCTTTTTGGAAGGAGGGGGAAGGTAAAGTCACAAATCGCAGGATACCTAAATCACCTTAACTTTCACCATTTGTGCCACAGGCTTCTGCCCTCCCTAAAGATATATTATTTATTCAGCTTGATATTCTGCCACTCCCCTTTTGGACTCAGGGTAGTATATAACAAATTTTAAAACCATAAAACATGTTGTTGTTTACTTCCAAGGAGACTTCCAATGTTGAACTCTCTCCCCCAGCAAAGAAAAAGCAGGACTTCTTTCAATTCCTCACAAGTGCATTCAAAAGAGACTCCCCTTCCATCCTATCACCCCCACCCAGCAGGGCCCAGCCAGCAGCTGCAGGGAAGAGCTGAGCTGGATCAGGGTGCCCATGCAAGGGGGTGGGGAGGAAGTGAAATAGGCTAAGAAAGAAAAAGAGGGATCCTGAGGCTGCAAGGCATTCTTCAGCCTGGGAAGAAAGCAGCTCCCGGGGCAGGCAGAAAAACGGAAGGAAGCCTCAGCACGGGAATGCCACATTTGAAGGCGCCTAGCCGGCTGCTCTGAGCTCCCGTTCCAGTTCATCAAGAAAGAGAAGAATTTCAGAAAAAGGACCTACAGGGTGGAAAGAGGGGGAACCATCTTTTTAAAACAGAGTATGTCTCAAGCAAGGTCAGCCTCCTCCAAAAAAGCCGCCATGCTCCTTCTTCTTCCTCCCCTCCCTTAAAGATTGATTCCCCACTGAAAAAATCCAGGTTTGGAAAGATTCAGCACCTTTTGATCACAGTTTGGTGGTCCCCACCGCAGCTTGTGGCCCCCAAACGATCCTTGTTCCCAGCAACACAGTAGCAATGCAGAACTCCTCACTGTTGGCAGATCGAACGCGCGATCCGCTCAGGGGCTTTCCTGATTGGCTGTTGCATTGTGTTGGGGCGGGAATTGTTTTTTATTTTTAACCTTGTGGATCCACGTCTGCATGAGCATGCGCAGAATGACTCTACATGGAGACGAAAAAACGGGCAATTAAAGCAAAGCCCTGTTTCCACGCACCTCCATGTAGTCAGATCCACATGGATATGACGTGTAGCACTGCTTTGTATTGCCTCTACTGAGTCAATCAGTCAAAACCGGCCCCATCTTGCTTTGTATCCATGTGGATCTCCGGTCCACGAAAAAAAGGGCTGCGCGTACATTGCGCACAACCCACTTCGTTCTCATTGAATGGGAGGCTCCACGTCACTACCAGCGGTGGAAAAAACAAATCCGGATTCACCCCCCAATTTCCCCAGTGCTCCAGACTGCCCACGCATTTTTTTAAAAAAGGTCTACTTCCATGCAGGTTCTAAAATAACATGTGCTGGGGAGGAGTGCCAGAAACGAGATGAATGCGTGTTCGGCGCTGGTGAAATGGGGAGTTTTGCAGGAAACCTGGACATTTGGCATGATGAGCACGCATCTAATTTTCAGTGGGGAATCGACCAAAGAAAGGGTGGCAAGTTCAATATGAAGATAAGGAGGACACCCAAGCACTGAAAGCCTCTACCCCAACCACTTCCTGTGCATGCCGCTGCAGTGTTTGGGTTGCAGGCAACAGGAAATAATTTTTTTCAGTCCAGCCACTGAAGTGTTCTGATTGCTAGATGGGTTGATCTTTCTCTTCCTCTTTCCACTCCCATTCTTTGTTGTTTCTCCACAGACTGTATTATTCACTGAAGGTTCCCTTTCCCTCTTATCTTTACGAGGGGGGCAGCCTTGTGCTTCTTGGGAACTTGTTAAGTTGATACAAAGACAAACAGGACTGACTGAAATTGATAACTCGGCATTCCGAGCAGCTCCATGATGCTACCTGGCAGTGGCGGGGCTACCAGGAAGCGGGGATGCGCCATGCACCGGGCGCATGGCTTTGGACCATGTGGGGGCAGAAAATTCCCCCGACCCCTCCCCCTTCCCCCATGGCCCCCCGCAGCGCCCCCACACTTATTTTTTTAAACGTGAAGCACTTTCCACTCACAACATCACTTGTAGTTGCCCTTCACATTTGCAGTACAATCATAATCAGAGTTGCATCCTTCTAAGGCCACTGACTTCAATGGGTTTAAAAGAGTGCAACTTTGTTCAGGATTGGACTGTTAAAGACATCTGAAGCATCTTCTATATATTTTGTTTCATATTATTGGATCATTCTTTTGGTCCATCAAGGTCCTCAACAACCTGATATTCTGAACACTTGCTTCATTAACAAGCAAGTGCTTTTAATATACCAAATATAGCATTATTGAAATATTACCAACCATTACATTAGTCTCAAAGTGCTGGCTTATTACTCTAAGACTGCAAGCTGATTTATTAGCAGAGATGTTCAGGAGCTGGGTATCAGATGTGCTATCTTCGTTAGGAAAGTAGAAGAGAAAACACACAATGTTTACTAAATGTTAAATTGCCTTTGTAGAGGTATAGCTAACTAGCCACCTCTCAATGTGGGTCTGGATTTTGGGGAGCTCACACGACTCAGAGGAAAAAATTGAATAAAATATTTTTCAGGTTTATTGAGTACAGTACATGCTCAATAAACAAGTTAATATTTGCAATACCCACACAGAATCAATTGAGTGAGGGCAAGCAACATCAGAAAAATAGCTAAGATTAAATAACAACATAAAACATTGGGAGCGTAGCTTTTGTTCCAAAAAGCAAGCAAAGTGAAAGTTAGAAAAGTACTGCTGATAAACACTGGCCGGCAGTGTATAACAGCATCAAAATGTCTAAGATAGCAGGCAGGAAAAAAAGTTAAGAAAAGTTGAGAGTGTTCCTTTGAATACTGAAGGAAAGTTATAAGGAAACTACTGGTCAGGTGGCATAAGCAGACCAATCACACTCTAACACCAATTAACAAAAACAATTTGGTGTGAAGTCACTATTGTTATCAGGTGCAAATACTTGAACAGAAGTTGAAGTTGAAGTTTTAACCATTAAGGAAATATACCACAGCTGGGGTGTGACCTTTAACTAAAGCAGCTACAAACAACCTGGGAGAAAGCAAAAAAAAAAAAAAAAGACAATTTCTCCACAGCCTTCATTGATTATTAATGGTGCCATCTTAAACTGGTCTACTCAGAATCCTATTCAGAGATGTTTACTCCCAGGGATGTGTTATTAGGATTTTCTGATCTGTCTTGTGATCATAAAAATGTCAATGTGATCAAAATACTTATATATTAAAGTAAGTCTATAGATCAGAGTTTCCTTTCAACATAATTAGCTTCAAGTTATTCATTAATTAGGTCTGACTTTTGCCTGTTTGAAAACAAAAGCTAATACAGAATTTCTTCAGAACTCCTTTGGGAAATATTTTCTATTTGTATCTGTATCAACACAGTACTTCGGCTTGTCTGCTACAACCAGAGAAATAAAATAATAACCCAACCAAACAATTGTCTGCTTTTAGCTCAAGAGCACTGAGATGTTATCAGTGAACCATGGCCAAGACATAGATTTGTTTTATCTCGCAAATGTAGCATGCACATTTACATATTTATGTAGCAAATGACAGTGTCTTCACACTAGTTTTGTAAAGAAACAGGTGTGCAGTGAATATAAGGAAATTGAGCAACCAAGCAGGTGAATTTGAGTAATCAAGTCACCTCTGTTGGAAACAGTGCCATATAATTTATCCATCCTTTTTCAAATATGATGTGTTAATAAGCAAAAGGAAAGAATTGGATGAAATCTGTTGCCTTCCAGCATTTCCATTTAGATATGAATCCTTTGTACCATTCTGCCAAATGAAGGATTTTAATTGTTTGATGGTCGGCCTGCAATATGTTCATACATGCAAAGTAGTGTTATAAGCTAGCAAAATACCATTTAAATGTGTGGCTGTTCTACACTCTACTGCAACATTTAAGCTTTAAATTCTGGTTTTTTTTTCCTTCCAGCCTATACATTCAAGATGAGGTTATTTACCTACTCCAAATAATTTGTCGGGGGAGGGGGATTTGATATTGTATTTGGGAAATGTGCTACTCAGATCTCATTTCTCTCTTTTTGTTTGCTCAGTACAAATTGAGAATTTTTTAACAGATGAACACAGTGTAGTTTCCATGTTGGTGAACAAAAAAAAGAGGCAATAGTTAACATAAATGGCTTTCCAGAGAGCTTTAAAAATAAGATTGTCGTTTATTGTTAACTGACTTTTAAAATTACTGTTTCAACATTGACAAGAGCCCTTTCTCCCTACCCAAATAGACTGTATAACAAGACAGTTGGACTCCAGACATTTTAAGGATCAACCATCCCTTGCAAACTGTCTTACTGATAGTATCTTTTCATATATAGCATGCATGGCTCCTCAGCTTGAAGTTGATGGGCACTATGATACCCATCAGTGTGTTTCCTGATGTTCAGTTCCATCCTCAAACTTTCTTCCACCTCAGTGGAACAGTGGCATCACTTTCATATGTTTTGGGAGTACCACTTTGGAAACTGCTGCATCTATCACAGGATAATACTTGGCTTGAAACTTTCCAGTATTTTATGATTGGCCCCAGCTTTGATAATGACTACATTTTGTTTGGATGCCTGCTTATGGTAGTTATTTTGCGGTGGTGCTCACTACCTGTTCTCAAAATTCTGAAAGGACCCGCAGGTTCAGCAAAGTTGAGGATGCCTTCTATATAGTGCAGTTTTATAGTGATTCTATATAGTGAAGAATATGCTATTGCATTTCTTTCATTTGCATTCATAATCTCAATGTGTAGTAGTGTATGGTGTAGTGCATAGTGATTAAACACTACTCGGTGTTTGGATTTTTGTTTCTTGGTGTCTTCTGATTGTTTTTATAACCATATTGGGAAACCACTGCACTATACATTCCAATTTGTAGCAAGAATAAATATCATGAGAAGGCATCCCACTAAACAACCATCATGCATCTGAGTAGAATTCTCCACAACCAACTGAAGATTTTTCTTTATTTATTTAGCACCTCGTAGAAAGTCAAGTATAATGTCCCTAATTTAACTAGGAGGACTATGTTTCTTATATTTATATTTCTTTATTTATACATTACAGTTATAGGCCGCCTTTCCTGAAGGACTCAGCACTGCAAACAGCATGTAAATATGCTAACATAGTATAATATTTTAAAACAACATTAAAACCCAAGGATAATAACCAGTAAATTATAAGTGGAACTATATTGAACATATGGCAATACCCCCCCTCCCAACTGAACTCACCAGAGACCTAGATGGAATAAGATTACACTCTGCCTGGCTGGCCAAATGCCTGGCATAACAAGTCCATTTTACAGGCCCTGTGGAAACTCTGCAAGTCCCACAGGGCCTTGGTCTCTCTAGGGAACCTGTTTCACCAAAGAGGGCCCAGGGCCATAAAAGCCCTGGCCCTAGTAGAGGCCAGGCAGATATGTTTTGGGCCAGGGACCTCTAATAGGTTCTCCTCCAAAGACCGGAGAGACCTAACTGGGCAATATGGGGAGACATGGTCTTTCAAGTATGTGGGCCCAGGCTGCTTATGGCCTTAAAGGTTAAAACCAACACCCTGAACATGACCCAGAACTTGATGGACAGCCAATGTAGATGGTACAGGACCGGTAAGATTCAGTCCCAACTTGACATCCCCTTAAGGAGTCTGGCAGCAATATGCTGAATGAGTTTAAGCTTCTAGTTCACAGTCAAAGACAGACCAGCGTACAGCAAGTTACAGTAGTCAAGCCTGGAGGTGACCGTTGCATGGATGATTGTGGCTAAGTCTGTACGGGAGAGTTACGGGGCCAGTTGCTGTGCCTGCCACAGATGGTGGAACACTACCCAAGCTGCATGAGTGACCTGGATCTCAATCAATAACACCAGGTCCAAGATCACACCCAGGCTTCTGATGGACAAGGCTAATTGTAATGCCTCACTGTCCAGAAGAGGCAGGCAAAAGTCCACCAGTCGCTCCTCGTGACCCAGCCACAGCACCTCCATCTTCATAGGATTTAACTTCAGTCGGCTCGCTCTCGACCAACCAGCAACAGCATCCAAACATCACTGGAGAGCTCCAGGGGCTGAAGACAGACTGTCCTCCATTGTGAACCTGAGCTGGGTATCATCAGCATATTAGTGACACCGCAGCTCAAAACTCCAGACCAAACTTGCCAGGGGATGCATGTAAATGTTAAAAAGCATCGGGGAGAGGATCACCCCTGCGACACCCCACAGCACAGCCAGCCAGCACAACCCTGAACTCTGATACTGGCGAGGTGGTGGACCAAAAGGTCATGATCAGAGAGAGCGCTTTGGAACAACAGTCTCGATGGCTTCAGAGAGCCTGGTATCCCAGATCTCTACCAATTCATCAAGGAAGGCGCCAGTGGGTGGGGTCTCGCAAAGCATCCTGGAACTGCTCTGGGTCCATTAGTCTCCACGGATGGGCCAAAATATGCCCATTGCCTAGACAGGGGGGTGCAGGAGCATCTATCTGAGCCTTAAGGATGTAGTGGTCAGGCCATGGCTCTCTATCGACAGATAAGCCCACATTCACACCTGCCATGAAGATCAGGTATGGCCATGCTGATGTGTGGGACTCCCAGTGTTCACCAGAGAGAGACCTAGCATCGCCATGGTTGACACCATATCAGTGGCTACCGAAGAGGAGGCTGTCTGCTGGTGCACTAGGCAACCAGTACATCAGCAGGACAGCCAGTCCCTCCGGGGAGTCCCAACGAAGGCCCAAATACTCTAAACCTATGATCAGTGGGACAGGGGACGTCTTAAAGGAGATGGTATTTCTGATGAGCATCACCACACCACCACCAGCCTTGTGTCCGAGGTTGCTGGACAAACATGAAACCATCCGGGGTGAGATCATTGAGGGCCACTGTCTCCCCTTCCCTCACCCAGGTTTCTGTTATGCATGCGAGGTCCACAGCCTGATGACCAATATAATCCTGCAGGATGGCAGATTTATTATTTTTGAACCTCACATTTAACATTTAACAACAACAACCTCGAAGCAGAGTCTAAGACCCAAACCACACAATCTATATCTCTTGAGTTAGGCTGTAGGTCTGGTAGAGAGTAAGCATAGCCATATCTCCCTCGGTGTCTCTTATATGGCCTAGGCCCATGGTGGTGAACCTATGGCACTCCAGATGTTCATGGACTACAATTCCCATCAGCCCATGCTGGTAAGGGCTGATGGGAATTGTAGTCCATGAACATCTGGAGTGCCATAGGTTCGCCACCACTAGGCCTTCTACCATATTGGATGGTATGTATGTAATTATAATAGGTAACCATTGGAAATGTCTCCTTTTAAAGCAAAGAAGAGACATGATAAAATATATTTGTTATATTAACTCATAATTGCAAATTAATGATACTTGATTTTTCCTTTCTAAGATGAATTAATATGAGAAAAATAATTTTATGTGACTTAACTATAGTCCCAATGCATTGCTTCACTACTTTTCACTATCAAATCTCATGCATATGGCTCATTTGAATATGGTATGACTATCAGGATCTGCTGTTTGGTGGGCTAGAACTGCAGTCTAAATGGACAAATATACCTTCCGTTAGGATAAAGCGTGTGCATATCAATCTTCCGGTGAAGGTCACAGGCAAGCATCAGGACGAAAGGCGTTAATGTACATATTAACTTGAGAAGTGATTATTGAATCATAAGTATATGAAAATAATCACGAATACCCTGACTCTAGTAATAGTTATAAATATTTTGTTTCTATGTAGAAGCAAGTCAAAATGTATATCCTTCAGGTATAATATTTTAATATTAATTTATATTAAAATATTTTCAAAATGTATATACGTTATAATTTGTACAAGTTATGTTTCATAATATTGAAGAGTTTTGTATATTAATTTTTTTTAATTACATAATGCATCCTTGCCATAAATCTGAAATTCAAAGAAGCACTACACTCTTTTAAAACCGATTAAATCATAACTACCAACGAGGAAATGTCATCATTTTTTTAGGATTATTATTTAACCATTCCTTTTCTCTCGATATGCAGCTATTTGCTTTAAAAAACAGAATACAAAAGAGTGAATGACAGCCCCATCCACTGGGCCAGCTGTTGCATCCACCCCGTGTCATTCCCAAGAGGGTAGCAAAAACCACAAGAAAGCCTCCCCACTACCAGAATGCCCCCATTGGGCTTAATGGGCTGTCTAGCGCTCATCCTACAACAGCCAGGTAGAAGCAGAGTAACATCAGCACCTCCCCTGGCCATGCCTCCAGAACACCCCTGCTACATCAGCGACAGGAATGGACCGAGGAAGACTGGTGTAGTGCTCTGCACTATATTCAACTGCTGCAGAGGACAGCAACAGCCACCTGCTAGCAGATCCATCCCTTCATGGGGATCTCTACATATTGTCTGTGGTACTGGCTGGGGGCACACAGTTCAGGGACCAAGAACATAGGAGCCCTTGATCTGTTCAACCAGGTGTATGATGGTTACTAGTAGGATGAATACCATCTGTTTTCTGGGCTGATTGTAACATCTGCAGTGTGAATCAGCCTCTCCCCCTCTCCCCCCCCCACAGCTGTGGATGATTAAATCACTTTATTGGAGGGTTTCAGGGGCAAAGGAGCTGAGAGAACCATAACCACCTTTGGATAACCTCAGGGAAAATGTGTGTGATTCTCCTGGAATGGCTTCCAAATGGAATGGAGGACCAAGAGGGCAGTGGGCTGCATACAATTGATACCTTTTAACAAAAGGATTTCTCTGTGACCAGGGTGCAGAGTGGCTTGGGGGTGGGGGATCAGTAGTTGGAGCTGCTGATCCTCCTGTTGGGTCTCCTCCTGAGGAAGGACAAAAACAAACACATGTACCTGCAAAAAGAGGCAAAGAGCTCTTTGGGGTGGACATCTGTGGTAACTGCTGCCTCCCCCCCCCCCATCCCAGCAAAGGCTTGAGTTATCCAAAACTTGTGTGGCTGTCATGTTGAAACCAACAGCAAATGATGAATTCACCTTGACATCCTTTCCTTGAAAGTTTGCTGCTGCAATTGAATCAGTTCCAAGATTGTGTTGTCATCCACTGCTCTCAACATTCTGCAGCTCTGCCTCCCCCCCTCCCCCGCACATAGCACCCTGTCTGGGGGAAGCCCTGGCAATTGTCTGAGCTGCCAGTCCAGTGCAGAGATGACAGCCTGGGCTTCCTTCTCCAGCAACTTTTGCAGTGCAGTCCCAAAACATCAAACTCTCTTGCGCAAAGGAGCAATCCTTGGGCGGGGAGGGGAGGTCTAGGGGTCCTACTGTTCCTTCTGGCTGCCAGGCTCAGGTGCAGAAGGTGGGATTGCCAAAGCAGTTCTCTGCCACAGACAAGAGTAAAGAGGAAGGAAGTTGGGGGAACAATTTCTTGCATACCTCCCACTGTTCCTCTGGGTCCTGGCTGAGGAGATGGGGTAATTGTTTGGGTTCTGAACTAAGAGACTGAATGTGGAGTTTGTTCTCCCTGTTGGATGTTTATGCAAAGAGTTTACCCAATAGTGTTATGTGCCCTATCTGTGTTTTTACCATCACCAAGATGCCTTGGCGGTCTCTCTTTCCACATGACAGAAAACTATCAAACAAAATCTCATACTGTGCACCTACCTTATGATTTCTGTTGTTTCCTGATTGGAGTTTTGTAGGACCAGCAGGGTCTTGATTGCATGCTGGGAAGGGAGCTTGGCTGCCACAAGGGATAAAGCTCATTGGTAGTAACACCTAGTCATCATCCAGAGCTGCTTGGGGCCTCGTTACTGTAGCTTTGGCAGTGGGGGCACTTGTTTTTTGCCTCTGTAAGGCCACCATTGGGTTGAGCCACCTTTTTTCTTGGTGCAACTCTGGGCCTTTGTGAGGGGGTGTTCCTGGACTGAAAGGCATTAGGAAGCAGACTAATTCTGGACACATCCCACAATCCTCCCACAACAGCACCAGTTTAGAGTCCTGCACCTAAACTGTGCCAGTGCACATCCGCAACACAATAGCATTGGCACCCAGGTGTGCTTATTAGTTTACATAATTATACCTGAGTTTGTTAAACTCTTCCTTACATAATTATGATTCTCTTTATTGATACAATCAACTGTTATCAAAGTCAGTATAATAATCTTGCAGCATGTTGTAAAATAACTGTTTCTGAACAGCCATCTCTACATTATCATACTTGAAATTTGGCCCTCATAACTTTTATGTAGTCTACCTTGAGTCAGTATGCTGCAGTGGTTAAGAGTGACAGGACTCTAATCTGGAGAACCTGGTTCAATTCGCCACTCCTCCACATGAAGCCTACTGGGTGATGCTGGGTCAGTCACAGTCTTCTCAGAACTCTCTCTGCTTATGTAAAGGCAGGCAATGGCAAATTACCTCTTTTGGTATTTTGCCTTGAGGTCACCATATTTTGCCTTGAGGTCACCATAAGTCAGCTGTGACTTGATGGCACGCACGCACGCACCCCTTGAGTGTATAAGTTGGCTTAAAAAGGGGTGTAGAAATCCATGAAGTTAGACATTCATGAAGTGGGATAATATCAATAGCTATTAGACAAACTAATACATTTTGGGGTATTGGAGGTCCAAAGTACACATTATGTGAACAAATACAGTTATAATTTTCCCACACTCTTCTGTATTTTCTCAAAGTTAATTTCCTGATCATATATAATTAAGTGAAGGAAGAGCTTCTGCTGGTACATGGAAAGCAGGACATATGGATGTCAGTCTCCATGAGCTCCAAGGAATCACAGGTGTCACCCATAGTTCAATTTTGTGCTTTTTTACTTTATTCATGCATTGCAGTACACTGCTCATGTAATATTTTAGCAGAAATGTCAAACTGGATTTTAAATTACATGTTCACTTCCCTCCTTATAGAAGCTCTGTTATTGTGATTTTAATTAGATGGTTTTCTCAACGTTTGTAGGCTATACTCTACATGTACAGGTTCTTGATGTCCCCTAGATACTTCTGCACTCTGTGACATCCTTCCTTAATTTTAGAATCATTCACAATTACCAAGAGTACTATAAACAATACATAGTGTACATTCACAACAGAAAGTCACAAAGATGTGTGGTTTAGTCGGTAGAAAGGCTGGTAATTAAACCTGCATAATGCAGTACTACATAGTTTTTATACTAGAAATTACCATTCCAGTATTTTAGCTTCTTTGTGTGTAGACTGATTTGCAAATCTTAAAATAATTTGAAATCTGTCTTTTATAGAATATCCACCCTGTCAGTAAGCTATACTTATGACAATTTCACATGGCATGATTTAAGCATTTTCTAAAATAATTTCATTCTTATTTGGATGTTTTCTTTTAGTTTGGAAAAAATTTCTTATCTGTTGCATCCAGTAGTGTAAAGGTATCAAAGCAACACAGACTTAAAGATATCCAAAAGTGTCTATTTTGTAAGAATCTATTAAACTTGGTTCAGAATTACTAATGTAACCAATGCTTAGGGAACAGGGTGTTGAAGACTGTTCTTTGCACATTCACATCCTTGCATGCAGATACCCTCCCTCAGTATTCTTATCCAATTTTGCCGCTATTTGTAATCTTTTCCCCTCTTTTCTATAATCCAATCTTAGCATTGTTTATTGGGTATCTTATGCTGCTTGATTGAACTGTTCCCTATATTTTGCAATCCACTTTCAGTCTCTGTGAGAAAGCAAATGAAGTAAATCCTAAACACACCTTGATCATAAAAATGTGTAATACAAGAGAATAAGATGGCTGGGAAGATGCACAATTCTGTGGACCAAATCCTGGAATCATTTGGAAATTTGAACTGAGTCTTTCAGCCAATCCAAATGGGGGTGGGAGACCATGGCAACTGGGGAGCCATGTCTCCTCCTATCAGGTATCATGATGGCACGGGCAGGAGGAAAACTGTGATATCCTCCTGCATCCAGGAAACCCCATAGGGCAGGGGTCTGCAACCTGTGGCTCTCCAGATGTTCATGGACTACAATTCCCAATTGGCCATGCTGGCAGGGGCTGATGGGAATTGTAGTCCATGAACATCTGGAGAGCCACAGGTTGCAGACTCCTGACATAGGGTAAAGTAACTCACATCACAAAAATTATGGCACAAGTTTGGGACCAGCTGCGGTGCAGCCAGGCATTGAAAGCCCAGTGAAAGCCCCCTGCAGGCAGCTCTACTCCTGGGTCCACCCCCAGAATGCCCCCTCTCCCATTGGCATGCAATTCTGTGTTAGGCAGTTACCAAAGCCACCTGCACATCTGGGTACAGGTACCATGGAGCTCCACGGCACCTTCCCAAAGGCATGGGTGCCCTCACTGCTAGCAGGGATGCCCCTTATGCTGGTAGGGTGGGCACCGTTGTTCCAAATGGGGATTCCTCCTTCCATTCTGGATTGGGCTCTAAAACACACATTCTCACAAGACCATTATCTTTAGTAATGCTAGTTACTAAGCACCAGGTAGTGAAGTTCATCTTAAAGAGCTATGTGTTTTATATTTATGAATTTATTGTGCATTTTTTATTGAAAGTAACTTTAGAGATTGGACCTGAGTGTTTTGTTCTTGCCCACAATATTCAGTGGATGTTACAAAAAGAAGGGTCTGTCTCAGCGGTTCCCTGAAACGAAATCATTTATACCAGTGTCACATACTTTTTCAAATCAATTCATGATTGGCATAGCAAAAAATTTCTGCTTGATATTCATTATGCACTACTTACTTACCACAGAATACAGATGCATAGGATTGTATCAGCACAGCAAAACAGATCTCTGATGGTTGGAAATGGGATTAAGATGACATGGGAACATTCATGTCCCTAAACATCCCCCTAAAGAGAGAGAGAGAGAAGGTCATGGAAACCTGCTTTTCATTATAAAATAAAAAATATATTAGCAACTATCATATACATTCAGGACAAAGGTCAAATCCATCTCTCTTTTTTTGCTGTAGCACTGGTTGCAATAGAGTTTGATCATTAAGCAAATGTGACTGGGGACTAAATTATTTGACAGCAACAGTTAAAATAAAATTATATCTATATAACATATAACTTGTGTCAGATATGGTCCAAATCACATATATAAAAATATGCTTATCCATACAGCAGTCAACCAAATTAGCTGGAGTCAACTGTCTGCAAGAAGACAGTGTGACATGTGCCACTAGTTTAGAGGATAGTTGCATAGATGATTTTACTGTACAGCACATAAAGAAGAAAGAAATTAACTTCTATTTCTGTTATTTCAAGATTATGATGTACTGAACAAAAAAACCCGTGATTTGAAGATGGCATAACTATTTCCTACATATAAGTGGAAAAATAATTGGAAATGACAACTTTGTTATGAAACAATATAAACATGTGAATCACACAATGTCTGCTACAATGACTGCCTTGATCAAGTATTCTTTTTCTAGCCAGCATAAATATGAATATCAGCCAAAGCTTAATTATAAAATTATGGGTGATTGGACTTAGGACTCGAGTAGCTTTATATTGAGAAATGTATGGGTACATGGTGGAAATGCCAGAGTGTTCTTTGAATAAGATATAGCTAAAAACATTCTGCCAACTAATGCCAATCAATTTCAAAACACTGACAGTGATACCTGGAAATGATTATAGTGTTTATCACATGGTAAACCTTGTAGAAATTACATATGCAACATAAGAAGGAGCTAATTTTCTGATGATAAATATAGTTTGTACACATAGATGCATTTTATGAATATGACTTTTCTCATTGGAAAAAAAATTACATGTGTATCCTATATAATGATTTTAAGCAACTGCCAGTTCCTCATGTATGACACTCTTATCCCAAGTTTTATTAACAAAAACCTACAACAAACAACTGCTGTTTAGAGAGTACTATTGAAGAATCTCTAGCTCAGGGGTCTGCAACCTGCGGCTCTCCAGATGTTCATGGACTACAATTCCCATCAGCCCCAGCCAGCATGGCCAATTGGAGAGCCACAGGTTGCAGACCCCTGCTCTAGCTACTCAGGAAGTCATTTCATAATAACAAGAAGTTACATGTAAAAATATTAATAAACAACACAACTACTCCTGCACATACAAGTACACTGATGTTTTCAGAGAAAACAAAAATTAAAATGTAGAGTTAGATGCAGACAGAGGCAATTTAATCTGATTCCCTTTACTTGCTGCAGGCCCATCTTGTGGCACATTTGTCTTGTGAGGGTCTCCAATGCTCAGAAAATTGGAGGCTACTTGGAGAAGGGAGGGAAAGATCAGTTCTGCTAACTCTTTCTGTGGAATCTTCTGCTGAATTCAACCTATTAACCTACTAAGATCTTGCACCTTTTGCTACCAATCCTTTTTGTTGATGTAGGTTGGAGAAGTCCTTTTACTTCATCTAATTAAACTTCCTTCAATATATTTAGGATCAGATCTAAAATTGGCAATGCTACACAGAAAAGAGAGTTATATGATGGTTCATTAGTCATGAAACCCCCTACTTTTTTCAGAAAGATTTTTTGAAATCCATTAAGAAGCACGGCACAGTGTTAAGAGCAGTGTGATGTAGTGGTTAAGAACAGGTGGGCTCTAATCAGGTGACCAGGTGACCACTCCTACTTATGGAGCCAGCTGGGGTGACCTTGGACTAGTCATAGTTCTCACAGAACTCTCTCAGCCCCACATATTTCATAAGGTTTATTTTGTGAGGAGAGGAAGGGAAGGCATTTGTAAGCTGCTTTGAGACTCCTTATGGTTGAGAAAAGCAGGATATAAATCCAAATTCTTCTTCAGAAATCCTTGCTTCTGTCAGAGGAATTACATATTCTTTATGTTTTCTGTGTATCACACATATGGGATCTTAAGTGCACCCAAAGCCTCAGAATCTATAAAAACTATAAAACTTTGTGCATGAGCCTCCCTACCCACAATAGCTTCACATTGTGCATGCTCATGCACCAGTTCTTTCTCAACTGCCTCTAGGGATCTTCTCATTCTCCCTTTTTTCAAACTTTCTATTTGAATGCATGGGGAAGGAGAGTAAACATGAGCCTGCTGGCCAGTCCACTTCCATCCTCCTGATCACCAGCTCAAGAGCACAGCACCTACATGTGGAGGTTGTGCATAATCTACCCCCCTCCCCCTATGTTCAGAAAGAAGAATCTCCAGTCACAGTGAGGAAGTGTGCATTCTCACTGTGTAGATGCCTTGATGATTACACCAAGGCAAGGAATGAGGTCAGCATACTCATACCCAATGTCACTCACTGTGCATTCAGGCAATGTGCAGTGGGATTGTGTGTAAAAGGCTTAACTTGTTTCTGTACACACTGTTGGTGTGATTTGCACAGCTACAGCACCACTTTCTGATTATGAACTAGCCAGACAATTCCAAGTATTCCCAAGGAATGTGTATGAGGGTTGCTGTAAGTATAAATCAGCCTGTGTTGGGTTATGCAAATAGATAGGAGTCAGGGCTCCTTATTATTAAGACTTTTTTTGTACAAATATATTTAGCTTGTGGTTAGTTTTAATAAATGTTTGGTCAATTGAAGAAAATTTTGAAGGGCTTTGGCCATGACACAGTTCAGGAATACAGACTCAAATGTTGGGACTTGAGATGGAGGCCATGATCTCAATACCTGTACAGAAAAGCTATACATAAGTCTAGTTAATATTATCCCTGATATCATTTGCTTGATATCATTTGCCTGATATTCTTTATAGGTATGTATACATATGCTACCTGGGGAGATGGTGTTAGGAGAATTCCATAGAAAACCAAGTGCACACACGGGTTTTGGGTTCATGGCCAAAGTTTCTGCAATGTGTGTTGGTTCATATTGGCTACAGTGAGCTATTAAAATACATTAATATAAGCTACATGTTGGACAAACATTAGGTAGAACACTGTGGCAAGAAAAACAAATCACTGGCTCAAATTAGTAGTAGGTAATCATTATAGTAAAAGAATTTGAAAAAGATGGTCTGTCATAGGGATACAAATGTGTGAAGAAAGTCTTGCTTTATATTCTGTTTAAAAAGCCCTACCCATTCCAAAACTAAAGGAAAAATTCTGTTGTGTATCTATACCAGCAAACTGTTCATGAGGAGACAACTGTCGTGATGACTGAAAGTATGACTATGGAAACCTCTTATGTGCCTTCTGCATACCTGGCAGAAATTCTTCGGCTTCTACAAGCTTTATCTGACATGGAAGACATCCTTAATTCTCCTAGTCTGCAGGGTAGGGACTGTGAAGATCTTGGCACACAAGAAGAGTGCCTCAAGGTACGAATCATCTTTACTCTTTCAAATCTAATGTATTCCTTTGCAGCTGAAGTATTGGGAAATCATTTTAATAGATTAGTTTTATTTATTATATTTTTATCCTACTTTACAGCCAACAAATCTCTCTCATGATCAAACCTAATACAAAGGGTTTTTTAAAATGGATTCTCAGCTGAAGTATATGCAGATGCAATGGAGAAGTGCCTGGCTGGTTTCTTATCTCTTACTGATGGCTCAGTGTTAATAGTTCAAAGTGCTAGGAAGGGAAGATGTCACTTGCCTGAAGGTGAATGCAAACATAGTGGAAAATAGCTTGGCTGTCCCTTCCAAAGTTAACTAGGATAGAGCAGACTGCAAGACCATTAGCAATTAATAATAATCCAATAAAATTCCTGTTTTTAAAAACATAGGTAAAACCACTCAGTAATAAGAAAACTGGAGGTGAAGAAATTCAAAACACAAGTAAATGCATGACTGAATGCTGCCTCATATGGAAGGCATTTTTGTACACACAGAAAACTAGCTTGTTAAATAGAAGTGTTCCAGATCAGTGTTTTCCTCTATTTGCAGTGAGGTTCTTATATGGGGAGGGAGAATTCAGTCTCCGATGTCCTGACACAGGAACAGTCAGAATACAACGGTACATCTGGCTTTAATTTAGCTGCAATGGGATAATACAATGGAACAATAATTTTATTTCTTTTTTTTAATAGCAGCCCATGGCAGTGCATGGAAAATCACTTGAAATTCAGAAGTTTCAAAACATTTGTGATACAACCCCTTACAGAGCTCTTACTACAAGTTCCTAAGCAGTTTAATAAATATATTTTATATTGTTGTTCACCATGCCAAATGCCTGACTATTGAGAGGCATAATGTATATTTTTAAATTATACAAAGTAAGTGTTTTACATCTGCTGTTGAAATATATACCGTATATACTCATGTATAAGTCGAATTTTTCAGCACATTTTTAATGCTGAAAAAGCTCTCCTCGACATATATGCGGGTCATTAAAAAATTTTTGTGTTTTTACTTTGCCGGCCAGCAGGGGGTGCGGTTTTTATGCTAGCGGCACCAAAATTTCAGGGTACCCTCAGAAAACTCTCCTGATGATACCAGCCAAGTTTGGTAAGGTTTGGTTCAGGGGGTCCAAAGTTATGGACCCCCAAAGGAGGTGCCCCCATTCCTCATTGTTTTCAATGGGAGCTATTAGTAGATGGGGCTATCCTTTTGAGGGTCCATAACTTTGAACCCTCTGAAGCAAAC
Organism: Sphaerodactylus townsendi; assembly: GCF_021028975.2. Classification (NCBI taxonomy): domain Eukaryota; kingdom Metazoa; phylum Chordata; class Lepidosauria; order Squamata; family Sphaerodactylidae; genus Sphaerodactylus; species Sphaerodactylus townsendi. The sequence goes on from NC_059428.1 coordinate 76,832,602, forward strand.
TTCACCAAACCTGGCTGGTCTCATCAGGAGAGTTTCTTTATTATACCAGCCAAGTTTGGTGAAGTTTGGGTCAGGGGATCCAAAGTTATTGACCCCCAAAGGGGATGCCCCATCCCCCATTGTTTACAATGGAAGCTAATAGTAGATTTTCCATTTCTGATAATATCCCTCTTAAAATCTAAGTTGGGTTACATTTGGACATACAGATGATGATGAGGAATCCAGTTTTGAAGGATTTTAACTTGTGTTTTAGCTTGGTTGCTGGTTGAGCTAAGGTTTTTGTATTTTTAAAGTCATTGTTGATACCATATTGTTCTTGTTGACCCTCTTTTCCACTTACAGAGCCAGTTTACTGTTTTTCTTTGAAATAAATATTCAAAAACATTTAACCTGCCGATGCCTCAATTGATGTAATTTTATTGGCATCTATTTTTATTTTTGAAATTTACCAGCAGATGCTGCATTTCCCACCCTCGACTTATACGCGAGTCAATAAGTTTTCCCAGTTTTTTGTGGTAAAATTAGGTGCCTTGACTTATATTAGGGTCGACTTAAACACGAGTATATACGGTAATCAGGCAGTGCTGCTGTCATTCTTCATTAAGAGCAATTACTCTTATTCTGAGAGTGTGACTTGTTTATGCAAAAAAAATTTAGATATCTAAATTGTAGGTGATAAGAAAACATTTGTTCCCAGTTTATATATTTTCGATGTGAGCAATATTGGTAAGAGGAGAAGTGACCCAACAACAGTATTAGTAGCAGATGAGTGCATTCCCATTAGTGCCCTTTAATGTCATATATTTGTGTATCTTGGTGTGATTTATGTCCATAAGTAATAAATAGTTCATCCATGGATTTGATATTATTAAAGCTAACACCAACTTTAATTATATTGATTATCTTGGTTACAAGTTAACTATTGCTGAAGGTTTAATTTAACTGAACTATTAAAATGTCAAGATGTGCTTGTAAGCACAGCTCCATCTTCCTCTCTAATAAATCTCTCACAGCAGCAAATAGATCTTACAAATTCATACACTTTGGGAAGGCATATAGTTTTGATCTGAGCTTTGTAATGAAGGAATATATATTTGCTGGGGAAAGTATTCATCACTGTCATTATCTTGCTGTAAAAATAGAAACATAGTACATAAATTACATAGCTGCTGTTGGAGCAGGTTTTAAATTAAATTGTGGTTGATTTTTATCCCAAGAAGATTTGCATGAATCAAATTGCAAAATGGTAATAGACAGCAGTTTTAATATGTAGATTGTGAAATCTTTTTCATCCTTTTAAACTTAGTAGATTTTTAAAGAAAAAATGTTTGTGGCTGAAACAACATATTCAATGGAAACTATACAGTGGTATGTGTGGTATAGTGGTTAAGACAAGTGGACTCTAATCTGGAGATCGGGTTTAATTTCTCATATCTCCGCATGAGCAGTGGATATTTATCTGGTGAACTGGGTTTATTTCCCTGCTCCTACACATGAAGCCTGCTGGGTAACCTTGGGCTAGTCAAATTTCTTCAGAACTCTCTCAGCTCCACCTATCTCACATGGTGTCTGTTGTGGGAAGAGGTGAGATTTAAAATAGACCAAAAAAAGTATGGCTCTGGGGCTACCAAGACAGAATTCGAAATGGAACTTTGCACAAATTGTGGACATATTATTGGTATAAATTTTTGTATAAATTTTTGTTGAGACTAGAAACAGGAGGAGAACAGGTTAAAGAATGTATGACAAAATGAGCTACCAACTTTAGGTATACTGTCCAATTTGAACAATTGGAGAATATATGTCAAAAGGGGCTTAAATGTACATTAAATTCCAAGAGAACTTCAATGTATTGTTGGCATATGACACAAGAAAAAGCTGGCAAAGATGAATAAAAATGTGGAAAATTTTGAAAATGTTAACATCAAGAAGGGACTTTTTATCACTTATAATGTATCTGTGAAAAAACTAAATAATTTTATAGGTCAATACATACAGTAATTGAAATGTTTTTAAAGACTAATATACAAACAAAACCTGAGTCTTAGGCTGTTTCTGCACAGCCACGGAAACGAACCTCCACCGGCATAATTTATGCCGGTGGAGGCTCGGGAACGGTTCGCATCGTAGTGTGCGAGCAACCCCAACTTTCTCCCCAGCCAGAGAGGCAGCTCCACATGGAGCTGCCTCTCCTTCAGTCCCCTCCACTCCAGGGGTCAGAGGACGTGTCTCTCCAGCCCTTCAGAGCGATGCTGGAAGAAGAGGGGAGGGAAGGGGGAAAGCGGCATCTTCCCAGCGGTGCAATTCACACCGCGCCAGTGGGAAGACACTGCTTTTCAAAAATGCGCTCTATGTGTGAGGTTTAAAGCGACGGCTTCATGCCACTCCGGGGCAGCCAGGATGGCGCTGCTGCAAAGCAGTAGTGCCTTCTGTGCGAATGCTTCCCCAGGGACAGTGTTTTTGCCGTCCCTGGGACACTCTGTACTGCCGGTGCGGAAAGGGCCCTATCTTATCGATACACGTTCAAAAATAAAATATGGAATTTTGTTTTAAATATGGCAGTGGCAGCAGCAGAAATGGAAAACTCCATCTATGGTGGGTGAAGGTATTAGAGCTGACAAACATGGCCAAGTTAATTTTGCTGCTCAAAAAAAAAATATCAGTAGTAGCTGATTGAGAAGATCATCCAGTAAGCATCATGGCTAGACAGAGATTTTAATCCAGAGTTTGTTGCTGGTTGAAGTGAAGCAGTTTTAGTTTAAATGTTTATCTATTGAGTTTATCAAATTGTTAAGTTTATAAAATATTGTGGAGCCATAGACATGTGAAAAGAAATTGTTTTACTAGGTTGAGCTCGCAGCCTTTGCAGATGAAAGAATAGTCCTTTTAAATATGTCCATTACAGAGAAATAATTATCTTACTGGGCTTTAATTTTTAGCTGTGCTTTTTGTCTTTTTACCAGTGGCGTAACTAGGCAAACTGGAGCCCGGGGCAAAACCTGAGTTTGATCCCCTCCCCAGGCGCGTGCCCAATGCAACGCGCACCCCCCTTTGTAGCTATGCCCAGTGGCATATCTAGGCAAACTGGAGTTTGGCACCCCCCATGGGCAGCCACCCTCCCCCACTGTGACCAAGCAATGATTTTTACACCAGGTTGTTTCAAAGTCACCATCACATTATAGAACATGCCCCAACTCACAAATCTGAGCACAGCAATAAACCATGCCACACAGCAGAAATAATTTTTGAAAACATTTTTAAAATGCTTTCAAAATGTTTTATTACTGCCATGAAAACATTTTATGGTGTTGTATCCAGTCCCCCCGATTGGGGGAAACAGCATCACTTTCAATGTTTCAAAGGAGAATCTGGGCTCCCTAGTTTAAACAAGTGATGCTGGAATCCACCCCCAAACAGCATCATTTTCAATGGTGTTTAAACTAGGGAGCCCAGATTCTCCTTTTAAATCTACCTTAAAGGGAGAATCTGGGATTCCCAGTTTAAACAACATTGGAAGTAATTCTATTTTGGGGTTGATTCTCCCCCACCCTGAAACAGCATCACTTGCAATGTTTAAACCGGGGACCTCAGATTCTCCCTTTAAATCCATGTCAAAGGCGGGGGGATTTAAAAGGAAAATCTGGGGAAATTTGGGAAGTGCCTGCTGGCAGGGGTGCAATTGTTAAGCTAGAAGCACCAAACTTCCAGGGTATCTTTAGGAGACTCCCCTAATGATATCACCCAGGTTTGGTGAAGTTTGGTTCAGGGGGTCCAAAGTTATGGACCCTCAAAGGTGTAGCCCCCATCTTCTGTTAGCTCCCATTGGAAACAATGGATGATGGGGCACCCCCTTTGGGAGTCCATAGCTTTGGACCCCCTGGACCAAACTTCACAAAGCCTGGGTGGTATCAGTAAAAGATTCTCCTGATGATACCTCCCAGGTTTGGTGAAGTTTGGTTCAGGGGGTCCAAAGTTATCGACCCTCAACGGTGTAGCCTCATCTCCTATTAGCTCCCATTGCAAACAATGGGGGATGGGTCACCCCCTTTGGGAGTCCATAACTTTGGACTCCCTGAACCAAACCTCACCAATCCTGGGTGATAGCATCAGGAGAGTCTCCCAAAACACCCCTGAAATTTTGGTGCTGCTAGCCTAAAAACTGTGCATTCTGCAGGCCAAGAATGGAAAAACACTGAAAATACAAAAAATCCCACAAACAAACCTGCGGCCCCCACAGGGCTGCACCCAGGGCAACTGCCCACTTTGCCCAATGGGAGGAACACCTCTGCTCCTTACCACTGAGATGATATATCTAAATCCAGTAGTTCTCCTTAATAGTCCTTACCATTTCTGTTACGCTAGATGTTCATTAATCAGTCTAAACCTTTTATTCTCCCAGCAAGACTGCATTCATAATCCTCTTTAAATGTGCTGGATTTTTATGGAAGTTGTAGCAAATATTATGATTCATAGTTCTGGTACATATTTAAGACTGTGATTAAGTAGTGGATCTTGCTCTGCCATTCATGAATAGAACAAGCTGTGCTTCTGCTGTTTGGGATATCAATATACAAACTGAGATATGATTACAGATTTGGCATTCATGCCAGGACAATGCTTCATCCTGTACATATTTTGTTCTCTAAAAATATATTTGCATTTTTATAAAAACAGTGCACATCTGGATTCTATCAAATAAGCCTAGGAAAGAACAGAGAAACTCAATTTCACAAATGAGAGCTAAATGGTAAAGTTGAAAATGGGGGGGGTGTTCCTGTTGCTGAGCAAAACCCAATTAACTCCAAGCTGCACAACCTGTGTGAATAAAGACTTTTTTCAGCTTGATTTATCAGGGGGAAATTATAACTGTGTCACACAAATGCCTGAAAAGTTGAATTGGAGGATGTTGTCCTTAGCTGTATGAGAGTTAAATAACCACTGAAAATTCTAATGCTTTGATTTCTCATTTCAAGAGCATAGAGATGAAATAGACCCAGTCTCCAAAGGTCGTTCTCACTTCATCTGAGACCGGGCTTTGAACACCTTCTCTTTCCTTTTCTTTTGTAGATATGAAAGAATGTATTTTTGGTTAGCCTGGTTGCAAAATCTTTGATGGCATCTGAAACAACTTTAATGTTATGTTCAACTAACAAAAACAAGAAGCATTTCTATATATGTAGACAATGTGTACAGGGAAGGAGGTAGTAAGAAATCATACCTACACAAGTATGTACACAAAGAAACAGAGAACTGTGTAACCACAAACACAAATATGTGCAGTTCATGGCATCAGACAAAATTTAATGCAACATGATATTTACACATATTTAATGCTTTGCATTTGCTGTTAAAAGCAAAAAATATTTGAAGTAGTTTAAAGGGCATTTCAATTGTTCAACTGCTGTTTCAGAAAAATCCTTGACATACAACATACGAACACAAAAGCATAGACATTTTTGATCTGCCCCATTTCATTAAGTCTAATCAGTGGAGGCTTGGAGTATGATCATTAAGTAGAACTGATCAGTGCCTTACAGAGAATCCCCCTCAGAGCTCAATAGAAAAGGAAAGTATAATTGTAATAAATATATATTTTAAGTTTTTTTTCTTTGACAACTCTCCATGACATCTTTCTTAGGCATGCTGCAGCTACAAAATGCTAAACTGTAATCCAGCATTTAGGTGGGCTGTTTAAAGCTCACTGGGATTGGTGCTATCAACAGTGCATAGGATAGGAATATAGGATTCTTTGTGTGTCTGTCACTGAGATCCAAACTAAACTAGGCTTTGACAAATTTTCTTTGGCTTTATGAACCACCCCAAAAGTTTAGGGGACAGACTAATTTTTTAGCCTTCCAGATTTTTATTTATTTAAATGACCATATGGCCTAATAATTGCCACCACAAAATCTTACCTAATGTTGATAAAGGGAAATATCTCAGTTTGGGCAAGAACTTTCCCTATTCAACAATTTGGAAGCTAAAGATCAGTACCACAATAAACTCAAGGTGACAGTTCAACAAGGGGACATATAAGCAAACCTTTAAAGAGTCTATCTGGAAAAAAACACCAAAAGACAATAACCCTTTATTCCTTAACAACATGGGGTAAGGGTGTTTTTAAAAGTCAGTATATATCTTGAACAAGTGCTGGATTTCAAGAGAGTTTCTACTGAGGCTATTTAAGAAATTCTCATCTTTAGAGGTTTGCATTTGCATGATAGGTTGAATCTCATCTTGGTGTAGTACCCTTAAAAGGGAAAATCACAAGAACAATCTTTGGTTATCAGTTGTAGCTGAAATTTCTACTGCTTACTGGAAGACATAGCTTTCCTTGGTTTGTGGTGAGCCATTTTTTGTACATAAGAGAAAGTTCTTCCTGCTGAACATTGGATGTGAGATTCCCTTCCAACTGGGACTTGGTAAAATGTGGCAAGCAGTCATGCCAAAATCTGAGCACTATCGAGCCCTCCACTACCGCCAGAGTGCTTATTGAGGCCCCCACCATGGGAAGGTCCGACATGCAAACTTGGCCTTCCCAATATGGATGTGCTCCTATGTCCCAAAACTGCCCAGGCTGCAATGAAGAATTAACTAAGTACAGTAACAAATAACCAAAAAAACCCGAACTTAGAATGGGATGGTGGGTCCACTCACTCACTGGCCTCAAAAAGAGGCTGAGCTGGCAGGTGCTTCCTTATATAGGTGTGTCTGGCTTCCCTTTGTCACATGACGGTCCCCCGTCACATGACTTCACTATCGAATGGCTCCTGGGAAGGAGAGCTGTCACTCACTTCTCCCCTGCCACAACGGTGCCCTGGTTAAGTCCAGAGGTGTGTTTTGTCTATTTTGGCTGAAAACAACATGGGGACAAGGGAGGCAGGAATTCACACGCACACACCTCTGCCCTGATTAGAAATCGCGTCCCAGGCTTCAGCCTGGGACGACATTGCAGGGGGGGAGGAAGGAATGGAAACCTCTCCCCGCCGGCCGGCTGAGCCTGTCACGTGGCCGGGTACCGGCACGTGACAAGGGCTTCAGAGCAGCCCATAAAAGGGCTGCGTCGGCGGGGTCCGGCCTCTTTTCGAGGCCGGCAGGTTGAAAGGAGGTTGCTGCTGGAGTAGCGTGGTTCCTTTGCGGCCTCGTCTAGAGAGGGGATCGGTTGGCTGATCCTCTGGGCATCTTTGGGATCATTCTCACGCAGCTTGAGGGAGCGTGGCTCGGTTGCTGCTGAGTTTGGCAGGTTTTGAAAAGGGGCGGGGGTAGCGTTGGGACGTTCCCTCTTCCCTACCCTGTCCCTTGTTGAGGACACCAGCGGACTTGGGCGAGTCCGTGGGTGCGGCGCCGCGCATTCCTTCGGGTTGCGCGTGGTTGGGCTTGCGGTCCCTCACCCGTCCATCCCGGCCGCTCGTCGGCGGGCGCGGCCGGCGTCGTCGGAGTTCAGGAGTGCGGCCGTTGGCCGGCCGTGCACCCCGTCCCGGCCTCGCATACGCCAGTCCGTTGATGGGGCCGTTGCTCGATCTTGGCCTGCCGCTTGACCCGCGAGCGCTGAGTCTGCGAGGCAGGCGTAGAGCCTTGCTTCTCGGCTTGCGGCCGCGGGTAGGGAGCCTCCCGCGTGCCTCTCGCTGGGGCCTGGCGGCAGCCGGGCGGGGTGCCAGAAGAGAGCGGTGGCCGTTTTGGTCTCCCGTTTTCTCATTTCGTTTATCAAGGGGAGCGGCGGCCATTTTGAGCCTTACGTTTTTTGAAGGCAGCGTATTCCCTCCTCAACCCCTCTCTCCACCCCCCCCTTCCTTCCCGTAAGAGAGCAGTCATTAGAACTATTTAAGGCTTTCTGTTTATGGAAGGGTCTGCTTAGGCCTTTCGTTTTTTCGAAGGGTCTGCTCAAGAAAGTCCTTTTGTAATTTAGAATAAGTTTACTTTGTAACTTACAGTAGGTTTACTTTGCAATTTTAGATTTAGTGTGCATTCTGTGCCATGGCCTCAAAGGCAAAGAGTAACAAAAAGAGGGCACGGAACGTGGGCCGGGATACAGCCATCAGGGCTTTAGAGCAGGGCCAAATGGGACCCACTCTGGGAATACCCCGGGATCCAGCGGCGGGTGCACCCCAAGACGATCTGGGGGTGCCTGCCATCCCCGCTCAATCGGAGGTTCAAGCCTCTCCTTCCAGCTTGGCGGGGGGTGTGGCACCCGCTGGGGGCCGACCGGAGCAAGTTCGGTTAGATACAGAACCCAGCAGGGCGCTTGTTGGGGCCGGGTACTCCAGGCCCATCTCGGCCTCCTTCCACGCTTGAAGCTGGCCCGAGCAATCCCTTCAGGGTTCATGGCTCCTATGGCGCAGGAGTGGATTACCTACAACTCAGGGTTCTGTTTTCATGCCATGTCCCTACCCATATACCCCATTCGTAGGCATGGGCATGAAACGTGAATCCTGGCATGGGTTGGCAGGCAATTTAACCCCGCCCCTGGATTTGGACAATGGCCAGGTGGTTTTGGAGTAAGCCAACAGGTGCACCCCAGTCTGTGGCCTCATCAAGGGCCCAGTTCTCCTAGCCCCCCTTTCCGGGGGCCTCAGATTCAGCAGAGCTTGGGTTCCTCGGTTTCCTCTTTTCCGGGACCTCAGGTCCAACCGAGCTTGGGTGCCTTTGTTCCCTCTTATACAGGGACTCAGTTACAAAGTTTGGGTTCCCCGGTTCCCGCCTTTATAGGGACTCAGGCTCAACAGAACTTGGGTTCCTCAGTCCCCCTTCTTGCAGGGATTAACACCCAGCAGGGCGGGACTTCCGATGTACCCCCTTTTGTTGGGACTCAGGCCCAGCAGAGCTTGGGTTGCCAGCGACCTTCTGGAGGCCTAGCTCCTTCAGTAGCGGCGGGCCCCATAGTTCAGGGTCCAGAGTTGGCAGGCTCTTCAAGCCAATCGGCCAGAGCAGCCAGAGCAAGACGTAGGGGGAAGAAGGCCTCTCGTGCGTTCTCATCGTTCCCCTAGTTCATCCTCATCGGGTGAGTCGACGGATGAGGAGTCCGCCCAGGCGGCAGGGGATTACTGGGAGCGGGGGGAAAAGGTGCCAGCTCTCCCTCAGTGGATCATTCAAAGGAGAAAAGGGGACCTTGCTGTAGCGGACAGTGCAGGGAATCCAGAGCTGGCAGCTTTCTGTTCAGCATGGGATCCTGGAGATCCTCCGGGCTCCCATTTACCGAGAAAACTGAGAGAAAGAGCCCTGGACGGCTACTACGTGGACCTCTTCACGGTTTTGCGGCCGGAAGAGGATCCTGAGGAGTCCGGTTCCCGTTCGGCCAGAAAGAAGAGGGAACGCCCGGAAAGAGCCGAGCGTTCTTTTGACAACTGGTCAAAAGGGTTTGCAGAGTATATGGCACTTATTGCAGCCGCCTACCCTCTAAGGGCCTGGCACCTGGCTGCTCACTGGGCCAACATTTTGAAAGCCCGATCCCTCTCGGGGGACGCAGCAGCATTGAAATATGATGAAGCATTTCGAAAGAGTGCTTCACATCGTCCAGGCCGCAGGTGGGACATAATCCACGATCAAACGTGGATGACAAATGTGGTCAAGGTCACCCCTGCTAGTGGGGAAAGGTCAAAGAAGAAAGGGGCTAGCCAGCGAGACCCGCCACGTCACGCCTGTTGGGCCTTTAATCAAGGCTCTTGTAGGAAAGATAAGTGCAGGTTTGAGCACTCTTGCTCTAGATGCTTCGGGGCTCACACCAGGATACAGTGCCCTCAACTGGCGCGGCCTCCCTTTCAACGTGGCGGAACCCTGGCTCGCGGCGCTAAGAAGGATGGTGGTGGCCAGGGAGGATCCTTCCCCGATCCAGAAGGCTTGAAGTCCCGGAGGTCCTGCAGAGTCTCGCCCCTCCCCGGTGCGTGTCGTCTTTTTATCCCAGTGGCTGGACAGGTATGCGCGTAGGGAAGACGCATTATAGTTGAAGGAGGGAATAGAATGGGGTTTCCGCAGTCCCTCGTCGGGGCACATGGAGGCAGCAGCAGCTGCCAATGTAAAATCAGCCAGGGCATTGTCTGCGGTAGTGGCCGTAAAATTTCAAAAGAATGCCTGGCGGGTAGGATTGCAGGCCCCTTTGCTGGAGCCTCCGTTACCCAACCTCAGGGTTTCCCCCATCGGGGTGGTCCCTAAAAAAGACCCCCGGGGAGTACAGAATGATACAGCACTTGTCCTACCCCGCAGGGGGGTCGGTAAATGACTTTATCGACCCAGGCATCTGCTCTGTTCGGTACGCCACCTTGGATGAGGCAGTGAGTCTCATCCGGGGAGATGGGAACAGCATCAAAGTTAGCAAAATGTGATATACAGTCAGCCTTTCGGCTGCTGCCCATACACCCCAAGGACTTCGAACTCTTAGGTTTTCAATTTGACGGACGATGGTATGTCGATAAATGCATGCCCATGGCCTGTTTGATAGCTTGCACAGCTTTTGAACAATTTAGCACCTTTTGGAATGGGCAGTCAGAGATCGCATGCCATCAGCAAAAGTTACTCATTACCTTGATGATTTTTTATTCGTAGGCGCAGCAGACACTGGTGACTGTGCAGCGATGTTGTCAACATTTCAGGACTTAGCGGCAGAGTTGGGAGTTCCTTTAGCGGCCCGACAAGACCGAAGGGCCTGTGGCCTTAGTTTAACCTACTTAGGAATTCAGTTGGACACAATAGCAGGAACATCTTCCCTGCCCTTGATAAGCTGGACGGCGCTGCGCACATTGATTAGTGAAATCTCTGCAAAAAGGAAGTGCCGACTGCGGGAAATACAGTCCCTGCTTGGGCACCTTAATTTTGCATGCAGGGTGGTCTCCCCGGGAAGGGCCTTTTGTTCCCGTCTTGCCAGGTCCATGGCAGGCTACTCAGTTCCCCACCATCACATCAGGGTGACTTCGGGTTTGCGGCAAGACCTAAGGGTTTGGTTAAGTTTTCTTGAAAACTACAATGGGGTTTCAATTTGGCAGGTGCCTTGGGAGCTGCAAGAAAGTTTTCAAGTTCACACCGATGCAGCTGGCTCTATAGGTTTTGGTATTTATTTTAGGGGCCAGTGGTGTGCAGGGAAATGGCCATCAGCGTGGAATCAGACTGGAATTTTGAGGGATATGACTTTCTTGGAGTTGTTCCCTCTGGTGGCTGCGGTTCACATCTGGAAGGGTGTGTTTCGCGACCACACAGTTAAGTTCTGGTGTGACAACCAGGCTGTTGTCAGGGTAGTAAACCGGCAGTCCAGCCGGTCAGAGCGTGTAATGCGGCTAGTATGGGAATTCGTGTTGGTTTGCCTGTCTAACAACATCTCTTTTAAAGCTGTTTTTCTGCCAGGTATAAATAACAACATTGCTGACGCCTTGTCTCGTCATCAGGTCAGCCGCTTTCGCTCCCTAGCTCCCGAAGCCAGCCAGTTTCCGGAGAAGTGTCCAGACCATCTGTGGCGTCTTGGAGGCAGTCCATAGCCGAAGGTGTCTTGCAGTCACTGGCGCCAGCTACTTTCGTCAGCTGGCTGTATGAAGGGGCTTTGAACACCTTTTGCATTTGCAGCTTCCATCGGCGAACCTGTGCGACAAGGGTTTGCTAAGGACTTGGTTCTCCGGTATCTGGTGGAATTGAGGGACCGTCGAATGGCTGCCAGGACTATTAAAGGTCCATTTGGCGGCCATTTCCTTTTCAGCCAGGCTCTGGGGATCACCGACCACTCCGGTCCTTTGAAGCTAGGCGATGCGGTGGCGGGTGGCAGCGTTAGTCTCCCCTAGGCCACAGGACAGTAGGCGTCCCATCACCAGGGAGCTCTTAGGGACTCTAATTAATGCTACAGAAACAGTATGTGACTCTGCTTATGAGGCTGCACTATTTCAAGCCTTATTTACTTTGGCCTTTTATGGGGCCTTTCGGTGTAGCGAATTAGTTGCTCCGTCCACCACATCATCGGCCCCTAAGGCTTTACAAAGAGTCGATGTTTCCATGGCCGATGGGAGCCTACTTATATGGTTGGCGGGGTCCAAGACTGACCAGCGGCGTCGAGGAACCAGAGTGACTTTGGCCCCTTCCCCAACAGGGTCTCCCTGCCCGGTGGCACACATGGCTGCATTTTTGGCCGTTCGTCCCGAAGGGCAGGGTCCACTGTTCATCCATAGTAATGGATTGGCAGTGTCCAGATACCAATTTACAGCGGTTCTGCGGCATTGTCTACAGTTTGTGGGCCTCCCCGCTGAACAGTTTGGTTCTCACTCCTTTCGAATCGGAGCGGCAACCACGGCCTCTCAGGAAGGACACTCTGTAACTGAGATTCAGGCTTTAGGCCGCTGGAGGTCGCTAGCCTATCGTGTTTATGTCCGGCCTCACCTCTCGCTGTAACTTTGTTCTCTTTATAGTTCCGGTGGCCCGTCGGTACCAAGTTTGGCTGGTTGGTCACAGTATTGTCCACTGGGCGGGCCGCTATGCGAAGAAATCTGGCTGGGGAGAACATCTGGGCCTGGGCACCTCGGGGGAGATGCGCTGGGTGGCGAGGCGAGGCAGGATGTGGGCTGCTTTGCTTCTCGATTACGGAACTCCGTCCTGCAATTTGGCTTCCCTGATGCAGTTTTGCTTCAACTTGGCGAAAATGACATTCCTGCCTCTAAAGGGGTGGCGTTGCAGAACTCCATGAGGGACGACTTGATGCTGCTCCACCGTAAGATGCCGAAGACCAAACTGTTCTGGTCGTGCTTACTAGAGCGCAGGACTTGGAGGAACGCTGTGGCTCCGGCCAGGGTTAACAAAACCAGGTCTAAACTGTGTCGGTCCGCGGCCCGGCTGGTGCTGAGCATGGGGGGGATGTTATTCCCCATGTTGATCTATCTCATGCTCTGGCAGCATTGTTTTTGCCCGATGGAGTCCACTTATCGGATTGGGGCCAGGACATCTGGTTGCATGATGTCCGCCATGCTCTGCTGCAGTGGCTTCGCGGCCCGCACTGAGCTGGCTAAAATCCGTTTGCTTTGATGCAGTGCTTTGCGGCCGCGCACTGAGCGGTGTGACTCTGGGCTGCTGAAGCTGGGGTGGGAGCTGTTGGTTCAACAGCTCAGTGGCGGAGGGCATAAGAGCACATCCTATTTGGGGAAGGCAGTAGCTTGCGTGCCGGACCTTCCCCACCTCGGGGGCCTCCATATGAGGTCCGTGGTGGCGATAGAGCTCTGGTAAGCAAAGCCTTGGGGCCGTGCTGAGAGCTCGCTGCCCGGCAGGGAGGGGTGTCACAAATTGGATTTGCGTCCATGTGGCATCTAGTAACTTCCTGTTCCAGTCCCTCGGGGGATATGCCGGACAGGGGTTCTGTCCGAAGGGCCTAAGGGGTCAGCTTGGGCTGCCCTATAACCAGGTTCAGCGGTTTGCTGCCTGGGGGCCAGGATGTGCTCTGATATGCTCGCCCAGCTTCAAGGTTTTGGTTATGTTAAATAAAATTTGGGCTGCGGCCGATTTATTTCCAACAAGTATGTGTTAGTGTCTTGATTGGAATGAGTCTCCACACATCCCCATGCAATCCAGACAGTCTGTACTTTTTAAACTTGAGTTGCCGAAGGACTTGCTACTGTGTTTATTTTATTTAGTTACAAAATGTATATTCTGCCTTTCTGCCCTCACAAGGCTGCAAGATCCAATGGTCAATGTGTGAAAAACAGTAATGTCTGGTTTGACTCTGAGATGGAAAAAAACAAACATCCAACCTACCTTTCTGATATGGAAAAACATAAATAGCTAAAAGGAGTTGTACCAAAGAAAAAAATATAGACATGGAAGTGACAATCATAATTTAAATCATTCTCAATGTGAATCACGTATATTTGTAACCAGGTACATGAACTACACTGTGTGGGAGAGTCATTAAGAGTCAACTAGTACAGAAATAAAAATAGAAATTGGGTACAATGTAAGTAACTACAGACCACCACTGTACCCAGGATGCTTACAATATATAAGCTGGAACCCAGTCAAAGTACTAAATGATTTAATTAAGTGAAAGTGTAAAGTGAAAAATATGCTTAAAAAATGAAGACATTACATAAACACTACAGGCCGAAAAATAGGGAATAACCTTGTACAAATCCTATAAAATACACAATATTGTATATAATTCTGGAGGTCTCAGCATGTAATAACAGAATCAATAACAAAATCAGATTATCTTTGGCCTTTTACTAAAAAGCCCAAAAGCCTTTGCTCCTTTCCTGCTTAGCTAAAAATTGCAGTTTGATCACAGACCTAAAACTGTTTGTACAGCATGCGAACCAAACCAAGGTTGGTAGAAGCCTGGAATGTGGAATGCTGCACAAACAGACAGACACTGAAACAGTTTTGGAAGCTAATTCTATGCAGAAAACTGCTATCCAGAATGTTGAAATGGCTCAAACCTAAAATGATGATGTTTAACAAAACATGCAAATCAGTATGAAACAGCATCCTTTGAATGAATATGATGTATGAGAAATCAATCATTACAATCTCTGTGCAATTTCTGTATTGTCATGATTTCATTCACGTATTAGGATTTAAGCTTAAATACATTTATCTCCCAAGCTTTTGAAAACATGTGAGGCAAGAAAACGAATTGAAACATTGTGGGAGCCTTGGTCAGTGTTGTGTATCTCAGAGGGAACTATTGTTCAATAGTGGATGATTTTGGCCAGAGAAGTGTTTTGCTGACTGAAGGGTGGTTCTCGGGATGTCAATCATCATTGTATGATATCTGCCTGCAACATTTTTAATGTATCAAAAAGCTTTTGATTCCCATAGGTTGACTTTAAAAAGAGTATGATTTCTCTGTTAGCCAGTCCTCGCTCTCTACTACTATGAATGCAGTCCGATTGAATAAATTAATTAAATTTATTCAAATGCCTCTTGTCTCCTGGAATTCATCCTGCCCCCCTTTCCAGCGGGAGCTTGAGTAGCCAGCCCCAAGTTGCTCTTTTGGGGTAACAAGTATGCTGAATTAATTATTCAAAGAGGACTCCTCCCGAAAAAATAATTAAGTAGGTAGGTAATCTCTGGTCACTTGGCAACAAAGCTCCCTGTTAGTTGGCAACATGGCTCACAGTCAGTTAACAACAATCTCCAGTCAATTGTCAACAAAGCTCCTGGAAAGTTGGCAACCATGGTGACAAGACTCCTGGTCAGTTGGCAATAAGAACATGTTCCCCAGTAGGTTACATTTTCAAGGTCTCTTTCTCAGTAAACCAATAAATGCTGGCTGAAATTTCTTATAGGGGTGTATAAATAGTTGTGATTCTCATATCCCCAATTCTGTTAAACTTGCTATTTTATGCTGATTTCAGGCACATAGTGTTCACATACACCCTCTTAGTATGTCTTGGCTTTCAACATTATTTATTATGTATATGGGTGTAGTATGGTTGTACAAGCTGTTCTGAATCAGCAGGCTTAGAGATTATCTGCTTGTGCCAATATTGCAGAGGCAGAAAATAAGATATTATTAAATTCACTGCCTGTTCAGAACTTTGATTCTTAAGCTCTGGGCCAGAGGAAGGGAACTAGATGGTTAATCTAGCCTGCACTCTTCAACAGGTGGTGTCTATTTGCAAGGAATTATCACTTTGAGAATTTCATTTGCTCATGAGATGTCAGAATTGTTCAAAATTTTAAGTATGCCTAAAACTTTCAGAAATAGTTTCTAAGTAAAGTATACAAATAAAGACTTGACAGTGCAAACTGTATGTTTCTAGGTTTATTAAAAACTCTGTGGCATCAGCCAGGGTGACTGGAAAATCAGCATAAAGAAACATAACTAGGTTTCCTTCATTTAATGCCTCACTTCAGGCCTTCAGATGTTAATTAACAGCTCTCTAGTTTTAACCTATGTCATGGATTCAGTTTGCTTTTTAGATCCATAACCAACTTTATCCAGTGCAAAGCTGATGGTTACGAAATACTAACAGGTTATATTATAAAATTATATTGAAAACATTAAATGTCATTTGTACTACAGCCATCTCTCCTACAAAAAAAAGTCTTCATTCCTTACCTTCATACCAGAAGTCCATTGTTCTCCTAAGACCCACTGTGAATCCATTCCTTCCCATTTCACTAACAAACTGTTTTAGGACTTACACATATTCTTTATCAAGTAGTGTACTGACATTATTCTGCTTATTACAAATTACAGACAATTATGTCCTCTTTTTAATATTCTGCTTACATCTTTTGTTTTTTATCTTTAATGTGGATTTGCAGAAAATCAAAGATGGCCTTGGAAGGCACTCAGGTCAGATTGAAGTTGTTCGCTGTAAGAAGACAGCCGTTATGAAAAGTGCCACACCTGCTGAAGCTGCAAGGATACAGGAAAAGCTGACTCAGCTTTCATATCAGTGGGAAAAAGTTAACCAGATGTATCGGGACCTACAAGCGTAAGTAGCAACTTTACGGTGGTGTGTTATCTATGATAACCCTTTTAACATTTGGCTTATTATGTATGATTGCACCTTTGGGTGTTCTCTATGCACAATATTTTTGTTGATTCCAGACTGTATCCTGTACCCTATCTTAATATCTGGAGAGAGGAGGTATTTCTAAATGAATGAATTGGAGAATTAATTTAATGAATTGACTACAAAAACTTCACTATGTTTGATTACTTATTGCTTTAACCAAGATTTATCTTAGGCTGATTCCACATGGGCAAACATGAGTGTAGGATGCTATAAAACCTGGGGGGGGGGTTGAAGGAGGGGAGCTTTGCACAGGTCCCACCCAATCAAGTCTGCCCAGTTTTATTTTCCCCAACCCAGGTTTTTTGAAAATCACTAAACTAGCTATTCTTCTGAAAAATCCTGGATTGGAACCACACCCAAGCAAATGGCCAGGGAGGAGGATCTTTGTCTCCCTTCTGCCACACCCTCCATGATGAGGGAAAAGTTGCTTACCATTGCCAGGCTGTTCCAGGGAGGCCCCTTTTCCATTTTTTTTATTTTGCTGGTTGCAAAATAAGGTGCAGCCAATCATATTGTGGGACGATTGGCATGGCTTTGGGGACTCATCTTTGCATGCCTGCATAGCTATGCATGTGTAGAAGGAAATTAAAAAGAAAGAGAAGTGTGTTCGTGTGAAGCACAAAAGCTACCCAGATTGTTTTCATGGGCTCCAATTGCTGCCTGCATGAAATGCATGTGAATGGGTAAACAGGGAAACGGGTTTCTTTATCACGACTGCAACACATTATAAATTTGCTGTGTGGAATCAGCCTTAGTAATCTTAGTTAAGATTCCATCTCAGTTAAAGCAGAGTGCTCCTTATAGCATGTGCTGAACATTGTTTTCCTGGTTTTCAAGGATTGGTCTTACAAGCAATAGATAGAAATGAAAGCAAAAAAAAAGTATTTTGGATCCACTCCTTTGCTACAAGGCCACACTAGTTGCTATTGTATCAAAAACCACTTGGTAATTGATATATAATTGTTTAATTAAAGATGATGAATTTGGATGAAAAGTAAACTTTGCATATAATGTTGCATTCATAAAAAGAGAGGAAGGAGAGTTGTGCAAAAAGCAGGCTGCAACTTTATTAAGATTAACCATTACAATAGGTGGCTTAACAGCTAATGGGCTGGGACATGAGAATTGTAAGAAAGTGATGCTCAGCTGTGAAGTAGAATATTAGGAAGAGAATGAAATCAGATAAGTCTACTGAGGTTGGTCATTGCTGCCTTTAAACACCACCCAGGACTACCTTCAGGGCTTGTTAGAGTACCCATACCCAAAGTATTTGAGAATAATTCTTTAGTGAATTATAGACATCGTCCTATTTCCTATTCTTGCCGGTTGTGAAAGCAACACTTGAAATTAAAAAACCACAGCAGTCCAGATACAAGCATGCTTTTTCAATGGAATCAGTACAGATCCACAGCTACTCTAGGCTTTTGGCAAGAATTCCTCACAAATCTCATCAGGCAGCAACCAACAAAGGTTCATTGAACCTGTACATCAAATTCCATACAAAATTTGCAAAAATCATAATACTATGTCAGGTATGTGCAAAATTATAGTGAGGCTGTGATGCCAGGACTCTGTTTTAAACCCCAAGAACTACCCTGAGAAATATATGTCTACCCCGACTTGGATGCTGCTTTGCTCTGCCATCATATCCGGTACCCATATGCTGCTAGTAAAGAATGGAAGATAGGACATTCCTGTTGGATAGCAACAGAACCAAGTAGCAACTTAATCCAGTTCTGGCCAAGATGGTCTCCATGCCTAAATCTGTGTTATTAATATTGTTGTATGTCACATCTTGGCTCCAACTAATAATAGTGACTCTTGCACAATAATAAAATTTAGTTAGAATAGTGGTAAGTTCAGTGGAAACAGCTGACAGAACAGAGCAGGTGAATATGACTTAGGAGTGAGGTGGCATTTATTTTTCATTTCATTTGTTGCCATTGTTATCATTTTCCATTAACCTCATTTTTGTTGCTGTCATTGATGATTCTTTTGGGTTTTCGGCATCATAAACACATTGATATGCCAATGACAAACAATTTTAAAAGTGTTATCTTTCATGAAGAACAAAAACGAAGACTCACAGGTTTGTTTCTTAAAACAGAGAAATCAAAAATGGGGATATTTGAATCAAACTAGACACCTTTTGAAATTGGCAGTAATTTTTCACTTGAAGTAAACACTGGGCTGCAAAAATGTGTAAAAATTAATGAACTTGGATTCTTTTGAAATGTTTTATGTTCAGGATTCATTATGCGCAACTTTTGTGGCAGAATATA
Source organism: Sphaerodactylus townsendi (assembly GCF_021028975.2). Classification (NCBI taxonomy): domain Eukaryota; kingdom Metazoa; phylum Chordata; class Lepidosauria; order Squamata; family Sphaerodactylidae; genus Sphaerodactylus; species Sphaerodactylus townsendi. Next base: position 76,851,365 of record NC_059428.1, read on the forward strand.
AGGTTAGTTTTATTTCCAAGGAAAATTCTTTCAGTACAAACCTAGGACTCATAGCCCTAAAATAGTAATACTATGAAGATATATTGAAAAGCTAAAGGATTGCCACTGAACTCTACAGTAGAACTGAGTGATCTAAACTAACTGGGTTTATGTGCCCAGCATTCAAAGGCAGAATTCTACAGTCATGGTAAGTGTAGAGAAGGAGTGGAAACTCAGAAACATTTTAATATTTGCAGAATTTGTTGGCTAAGCTTTTGACTTTCTATTAAACAAAAATAGTAGTGATTAATGACATTTTAAAAGCCTTTTTATCACTGCACTAATTAATATCAGAAAGAACAATACTGTATATAGTAAGAATGTTAAAATGAATTGGGAATATTACAAATCGTAGAAGTGTATAGAGGTGTATTTTAACCTGTCTCATCTAGAAAAAATTCAGTACCTACCTCTTGTTTTTATTCATTCTTTGATGATACACTCTCCTATTTTCTTCCAATGTGGCAGTTTAAATGGTTGTTGATCCTTGTGCTGGTTTCATTCAGTGCATTTGGCTTAGTTGAAATTGCTATAGGAGTGAGCTGAGAAGATCAGTTGGAGCTGGAGTAGAAAGAATAAGTCATTAATCCGCCACATGTCACTACTGTTTGGCCTCTTCTTCTAAAGTGTAACTTGGAGACAGATGTATAATCTGGGACTGTTTCCAGGTTCATTTTTCCTCATATGAGGCACTCAGCATTGTCTGCATTATGCAGGCTTCTTTTCTATTTGTCTCAGCGCCATCTGCAGCAGTGAAAATGCGTTATATTTGCATTACATGGTGAGGTGCTCACAAAGAGAATAACAATGTTTTCTCAAAGCTTAGCTTCAGCCAAATTTGGGTCTCTAATCAAGAAAAAGGAATTCCCTGAATCTTCTACTGGTTTGGGAGGTTTTTTTAACCAGAATTATTTTATCTATTTCCAACTAATATTTGCTTTCTCCGACTGAGAATATAGTATGTAGTATAAAGGAATATGTTCTTTGATGATACACTCTCCTATTTTATTTATTTTCAGGATTTCTGCTATTATTGGTTGTTGTGGGTTTTTCGGGCTGTGTGGTCGTGGTCTGGTAGATCTTGTTCCTAACATTTTGCCTGCATCTGTGGCTGGCATCTTCAGATGTGTGTCACAGAGAAGTCTGTTACACACTGTGTCTAATGAGAAGTGAATGTTTCGCGGAGTATATATTGTCCATGTCCCAGGGTGGGGAGCCAACTCCAGTAGAGATGCATAGGGTGGAACTCTACGCGCAAAGGTGCACAAGGTTGCATTGGGTTGCGGTTATCAGTCCGACCTGGGTGAGTCTGCTCAGCCTGCCTGGGCCTGCCGCTAAGCAGAAGTCCACTGGTGAGCTGTCAGCTCTGCTGCCACTAGGGAAGGAGTGAGAGTTCCTTCCCCACCCACCCCATTGGGCCACCAGTAGGTGGGGGCCTGACAGCTACAACAGGAGTTCCACTTGCAGCCCAAGGCAGCCGGCCGGTGCAGCCCTGCCTCGGGACAGACCTCCTGCTTGGTCTGCCTGCCCGCCTCGTCCACTCAAGCAGAAGTCCACCTGGGTGAGCTGCCGCCTGCTGCCACTGGGAAGGAGTGAGAGTCCTTCCCCACTCCACCCCATTGGGAACAACACCTGCAGGGGGGTGGGGCCTGGACAGCCAGCCACAACAGGAGTTCCACCCAGCAGCCCAAGGCAGCCAGCCTGTTCAGCCCTGCCTGGGACAGCCCCTCTTGTTGGTCTGCCAGTTCTGCCTGCCTGCCTGCCTGCCCAAGCAGAAGTCCACCGGGTGAGCTGCCTCTGGCTGCCACTGGGAAGGAGCGAGAGTCACTCCCCACCCACCCCATTGGGAACTCCTGCAGGCGGTGGGGCCTTCCAGCTACAACAGGAGTTCCCGCACCAGCCCGCAGCCTCAGCCTGTTCAGCCTCCGCCTGGGACAGGACCCTCCTGTTGGTCTGCCCTGCCTGCCTCCCGCCTCACAAAGCAGAAGGTCCACCGGGTGAGCTGCCGCCTGCTGCCACTCGTGGGAAGGAGTGAGAGTCCCTTCTCCCCACCCACCCCTACTTGGGAACACCTGCAGGGGGTGGGGCCTGGCAGCTACAAATGGAGTTCCACCAGCAGCCCTCCAAAGGCAGCCAGCCTGTTCAGCCCTGCCTCGGGACAGACCCTCTCCTGCTTGGTCTGCCTGCCTGCTCTGCTCTGTTGCAGAAGTCCACCTGGTGAGCTGCCGCCTGCGCGCCACCTCGGGAGTGGGAGTGAGAGTCCTTCCCCACCCACCCCATTGGGAACACCTGCAGGGGTGGGGCCTGGCAGCTACAAATGGGAGTTCCACCAGCAGCCCAAGCGCAGCCAGGCCTGCTCAGCTCCCGGCCCTGGGACAGACCCTGTTCTCCCGCTGGGTCCCTGCCTGCTTGGTGGTAGTAGTTAGCGAGGCTATGGGGCTCGTGAGGAAGCGGCTGAACAATGCCGGGGCACCTACTTTGGGCGCAGGGGATCCCGTGGTATTGATGGACGGGTAGATATAGCGTAGGCAGCGCCATATGATAGAAGACTAACAAGATATACGGTCGTTTCGCTCGCCTTCTGACCTCCGACCTATCCTAAGAGATCACGGTGGCAGAGTTCAGGGTTACTCTGCTTCACCGGTCGCTGGTAAAAGCTGACTTCAATGCCAGGTCCATCAACACAAAATCCAGCTGTGTTCCCAGGATTATCTCGAAGCCTCCAACAGATGGACTCCTGGCTTTGTAATTTCACTGAAACCCTGCGCGCTGAGGGTGAAACTGCCGCCTTTGTGGGCGGTCACGCCAATTCACCCGGTTCAAGGCGGCTCTCCACCAGCAACGTAACACAGGGCCGGGGAGGTATGCATGTTCATCCTGCGTGATCTCATTCCTTCAGGGCTGCCCCCATCCCAGAGATTTCGCCTGCATGGAGTGTAACGGCCTAGAGTGGGTTGGTCATGGAGAGGATGAGCGTCCTCCTGGTGTACCGGGTCGCCTAGCCGCCATTCACTGGTGACATGCTTCCGCCGCGGCCGCTGGAGGTGTATGATCAACTGGCATTGCGGTTCCTCAGTCTTATTGTTCTGGGGACTTAATGTCATGCGTCGACAATCGCCAAGCAAAAAAGGCGTGGCTTTCGCGGACCTGGTGTCATCCATGGCGCATCTAGGCCTCTCCTGGTGAGTTCTTCTGGCCCCACTCATGAGGTACGCCACACGCTTGGATTTGGTCTTTGGTTTGGGTTAATATGGTCATATCCCTCTACGGATAGAATGCCATGGTCTGACCATTACGCCTTTGAAGGTTCGATGGCTCCTGCCACGCCAAACCTCGGCCTTCCAGGCGTAGGGCTGATTTATGTACCGCCTCGCTGGAGACTTATGCGATCCGGATTGGTTTCCTGAATGCTCTGCGGGACCCTGAACCCGCCGGCACACTCGGCTGGAGCAGTGGTGGAGGGACTGGAACTCCCGCTCTCCGGCGCTATCTGGTGATTACGAGCCCCGGCGCCCTTCTCAGCCTTCAGGTTCTGGGTGGCCTTTGGTATACCGAGGAGCTGGCGCCATATGGAATGACCATGCCACCATCACTGAGCGAAAGTGTGGCAGAAATCTCGCGAACGGGCACTGCGCTAAATATCCCAGTGGACGCTACGGGCGCCTGCGAGATGGCAAATGGCGGGAGGCGGTGAGAGGCTTTCTTCTCCTCCTCTCTTTGCGCCTGCCAGCTCCTCGCCTCGGGCGCGCACTATTTTACATTTATAATTCGGCTCCTTGACCTCCTTATCGGAAGGGTCTACAACCATCGAATGCATTGGCTATTAGCTGTGAGGCATTCATGGAGCTTTTTTGCAGATAAAGTCACGTTACGCTTCGGGACCTTCCCTACTAATGCTATTCACAATTAGTGAACTGGAGGCTCCCTTGCCGCCTTCAGCTCCAAGTTTGGGCTCCAGAAGTTCTCCCTGCTCCGTCATTGCTAAGCGATACAGGGCCTTGGCTGCTGTTATTAGACCTACTACTCTGTCCCTCTGGATCCGCAATGGCCTCCTGGCTGCAAAGCTTGTCGGGCTATGGAGCTATCCACCCCATCTGTTGCAACATCACTCAATGGCTCCCTTGGAGCAAGGGTCTTTTCCGGATGGGCTGGAAGGAGGGCAGTGGTCATCCCACCTGGGTACAAAGACCATCGCTAGGATCCAGGTGGTGATACCTGGCCACCACTCGCTTCCGCCGAATCTTTCGCTTCTCTGGGGAAGGTAATTGAGAGAGTGGTGGGAGCAGCTTCAGGGTTTCCTGGATGACGATCGGGTTGTAATCTTCCAGTCCGCTTCCGCGGCAAAATGGGACGGAGACCGCCTTTGCCACCGTTTCATCACACGCCCAGATGCAACTCGCACCGGGCGGATCGGGCCGCTGTTGGAAGTTTTGTTAGATCTTACCGCGAAAGCGCTTTTGATATGGTCGCATCACGCACCTTGACTCCACCGCTCTGGCCGCCTCGGGCACGGGCAACCGTCCTCTGCGTGGACGGCCCTTCGCTTCTCCTCGACCGAGTCACAAAGCGCGTGAAAGCGGGATGCAGCTCTCCTGAGGTGCCCTTCGCCTTAGGCAGCGGAGTACCTTATGGAGCCGCCAGGCTACCCTGGCTTATTATTTAACATCTTTATGCGCGCACCACTTGCTCAGTTGGAAAGCGGGAGCCAAATGGGCTGATCTATTACCTCCGGCCATGCCCGGCCATTCCGTTGATGAGGGGAGGGTTGCCGGTTTCCCGCGGCTCTCCAGCATTGCTTGGAGGCGGCAGCCTGGTTGGTCGCAGCAGAGCAGGTCCCAACTGCATCCCATCGGCACGGGAGATCCCCTTCTGGCTAGACCAGAGGGGTGAGGTTAGGGATTTCTCCAGTGCAGCCGGTGTGGGAAAGGGGAGTCCCTACGCAGTTTAATTCTGTTCGCAAGTCTGGGGTCCACTCCTGACTCGCCTCTCTCTAATGGAGACCCATAGTACCTATACAACCTGGACTGCAGTATTTTTCCACCTTTCGCTTAGGTCTGGCGGTTGGCTCCCTTCCTCCTCCCAGGCTGCTATGGATTCACACTGTGATCCAAGCAACGGTCACCTCCAGGCTGGACTATTGTAACCCGCTGTACGCGGCCTCTCATTGCGCTTGATCTCGAAGTTGCAAAACTGGTCTCAACATGCGGGCAGCACGCTCTGCTCACAGGAGGTTTCTTCAGAGAACACATCCAGCTCCGTGCTGCTAGGCCAGCTGCATTGCCAGCTCCGGGTTGAATTCCTCAACTGCCCTCTTCAAGGTGTGGGTTTTGACCTTTAAGGTTTTATGCTGGGCTCTGGAACCCTCAGACCTTTCTCGGGACTGTATCACCCCATATGTTCCTAACCTCGGCTCTGCTTCCTGCAGAGGCTTAACTTGCACTATGCCCCCCGGCCCCTGCCATGCCACTGGAGCCTCCCACTGCCTGGCTAGGACCTCCACGGCACTGGCTCCCGCCTGGTGGGCACCCCTCTCTCTGAGTTGTCCTCGGGCCCTGCAGGACCAAAGTGAAATTCCAGAGGGCCTGTCAGCACTGTGTGTTGTCTCCAATCGGGCTCCAGGAGTGTCCACGTTGCTGATATGGTGCTCCCCTTACTGCCCCTGCCTCCCCTAGGGTGCAGTTAGCATCAGGGTCCCCATTGATGGGTCCTTCCATCCCCCCACTCCTGGGTGTAGGTTTTAAAATTGGGGTTTGACTTTTATTATGTACATGGTTATTTGCTGTTTCATGAGTTTTAAGCTATTTTATGTATCACTATTAATGTTTTGTCACCGCTGTTTTAAAAGATTTTAGTGACTTGTTTCTACCTAAGGTTTTATATGTACACTACTCGCCTCGAGCCCCTAGAGGATGGGGCGGTATAAAAGTTTAATAAATAAATAAATAAATAAATAAATAAATAAATTTACATTGTTAGTCACATTTGCATTCCCTGCAGTAGCAGCAGAATTGGTGAATGCAAATCCTGTGTCTGGGTGGAGTCCATTGTCCATGGACTTAGCATGGCCTTTGATTCTGGTGTTTTTAAGTACTGCTAGCCAAGCTTTGTTAATTCTCAGAGTTTCTTTTTTGTTGTTGTTGAAGTTGTCTTGGTGTTTGTGAATTTCAATGGCCTCCCTGTGCAGTCTGACATAGTAACCTTCCAAACTGTCCAAATTTCAGTGTTTTCAAATAAAATGTTATGTCCAGTCTTGCTTAGGACATGTTCTGCTACTGCAGATTTTTCAGGATGGTTAAGCTGACAGTGTCTTTCATGCTCCTTAATAATTTTGTGGTTCCTATGTAGACCTTTCCACAGCTGCAGGGTATGTGATAGACTCCTGCAGAAGAGAGGGGGTCTCTCTTGTCTTTTGCTGAGCATAGCATCTGCTATATTTTCCTCTTTGGTTTGTAGGCTATGTTTTTCCATTAGTTTCCCTATTTGATCAGTGATTCCCTTGATGTGGGCTGTGGTGGGCTGTTTCTCCTCAGTCCTCTGGATTTCTCTTAGTCTTCAAGCTCTTTTGATTTCTGTTATAGAGTAGCCATTAGCCTGCAGAGCCCAGTCTTGATGATTGATTTCATCAGGGAGGAAGTAAGGTTCACAAATTTGTTTTGCACAATCTGTCAAACTTTTGATTATGCCCCTTTTTTGTTGTGGGTGGTGGTTGGAATTTTTATGTAGATAACGGTCTGTGTGTGTTGGTTATTTGTAGACTGTTTGGCCCAATTGTTGGTTAGTTCTGCGAAAGACCAAGACATCTAAAAAAGGCAGTTTTCCTTCTTTTTCAGTTTCCATGGTAAATTGGATGTTTGGGTGGATGCTGTTAAGGTGGTCCAGAAAATTCAGCAGTTCCTCCTCGCCATGGCTCCAGATTGTAAAAGTGTCATCCACAAATCAGAACCAAGTTGCAGGTTTCCTGGGTGCTGTTTTGAGGGCTTGTTTCTCAAAATGTTCATGTAAAAATTGGCTATCACTGGGCTGAGGGGGCTACCCCATCTGTCTGCTCAGAGTAATCATTGTCCCATTAGAAGTAGCTGGTTGTTAGGTAGTGTTGAAAGAAAGCTGTGGTGTCGTCTGGAAAAATCCGGCTGATGAGTGCAAGTGAGTGTCTTTCACTGGAAATGTGTCTTTCACTGTCTTTCACTGTTCACTCACTTTGGTTAACAGTGAGACAACATCGAAGCTGATAAGTCTGTCACTAGGGTTGAGATGGAGATTGCTAATTTTTGCGATGAAGTGGGCTGAGTCTTTAACATAGTACGTTGTGTGTTCAATGTGGCTTTGTAACTGTGAAGTCAAGAATTTTGTCAGTTTGTGCTGTCTTAAGAAGGTGGTAACATTGTAAAAATAATAGTCATGATTAAATTGTATGTTTATCTTTAAAATTTTGTTTCTGATTGATTTACAGATAGCTTTTACTTCAGTAACAAAAGCTTGCATTTCTTTGGCTACTAAAACTGTCTCAAGTATCCTGGACATTTTATTTAGGGGATTGCAGGTTCTCACATCTTTGCCGTAAGGAAGATTCTTGTTCAGATCAAACTATCTCTAATATGCTATCTTTCTCCTTTTTCCCAACAATTTGATTATCCAGGGAATAATTTTATCCCCAATTTTTTTATTTGTAGATAAATGTTCATCCTTCTTAGTCTATTGAAATGAATTGAATTCTGTTTAGGGCTGAACAATTTTCCTCATGGAAGACTTATGGTCACTGAAAATATAGGATTTCCTCCCAATTAAGAATGAAGACTCTGAACATTCCTACTTTGAAGATGCAATTAAATCAGCAGATGATTCCCAAAATCTTGTCTTCAGATGGGGGAAGCAGAATTTTATTGTTTGAATGTGCTCCTTCGATCAAAGAACTTAGCAAAATGCAAAGTATTGTATTTTATTTTTAGCTGTTGTCTAAATATTCCTGCCAGAGTTAGCACAAAATACTTTAGCATTATGACAAATTGCATGAACCTTTATTTCTTGTTTTAATCTTTTGTTTGCTTTAATGCCAATTTTGCTGTCACTGTTTCATTGGGTTATGGTCCTGAAGCCATCTGTTTTTTTTGCTGAGAAGCGTTTGAGCTGCACACACACACAAAACATTGCTAGGGAAAACGGAGATTAAGGCAGACAATATGGCCTCTAGCACTTTGCTTCTAGTTATAAGAACTGGATGTATTTATTACGACTTTGCCCTTGAGACATGGATCAAACATCATTGCCATTATACATTTTTGATGCTGAAACCTTGGGACAGTTTTAGAAGCATTTGAAACTTTTCTTTTTTTGCTTTCAGATTCAGTTTGTCAGTTACTTTTATGTATGATTCACCAAGAGATGGTGACGGGAGGCTGTGGTTTGCTGGCTCTCCCCTGCTAGTTTGGTATTTTTCCTTTTAATCTTTAAATAAAGCAGCTATGGTGACTAGCATTTAGTTTTCTTTTTATGTGGTTCTATTAGGTCATATAGTCAGCACTTTCTAGCTGTTTTTTAATTTCCTATGAAGGGGACTGATAAGGTTGATAAGGTGGCAGCTGCAACTTGTTAACAAAACTTACATTTACTACCAAGGTATTTCTTATTTTTTATCCCTTTTTACTCACCTGTGCTATTCATTGATGTTTTTGATTTATTTGGACTACTTGACCTTGCTGAGCTTAATAGGTTTATTAAACAAGTTGTTATTGCCCAGTCATTTTTAACATGAGGAAAAATGCAAAGTGTCACTTTTCTTTGGATTTATGTAGTGAGAAACCTAGTAAACAAACTAGGATGGACCAATTTCTTGAAGAAAATTCTGTTATACTGAATGGACTACCACTTTCTAACGGATATACTCCATTAGAACCTGAGTTAGCTGAGCCAGCTGAAGATGAGACTGCTTTTATGAATCAGGTTTCAGATGGAATACAAACTGAATTGTCTTTTAAGGGAATTGTTAGTCAGTCTAACCCACAAGCAAAATCTCTCTATGTATTGTTGAAGGCTTTCATGGCCAGAATCACTGGGTTGCTGTGTGGTTTCTGGGCTGTATGGCCATGTTCCAGCAGCATTCACAGGATGACTATAGACAATAAACTATATGACTATAGACAATAAACACTAAATATGACTATAGACAATAAACACAGGATGACTATAGACAATCAAAGGGGACAAAGGCCAGACTACTTCTATTCAGACGCCTCACATATTGACCTTGCTATCTCCATTGTTACTAACATGCTACACTTCATTGTTACTCACTTGCCAGGCCACTCCTATTCAGATGCCCTCACCTATTGACCTTTACTCACAGGTATATATACTCCACTTGCTTTCCTTTCCTACTATCAGATCCTCTGAAGATGCCAGCCACAGATGCAGGTGAAACGTCAGGAGAGAATGCTGCTAGAACACGGTCATACAGCCTGGAAACCACACAGCACCCCAAAATCTCTCTATCTCTCTATTAAAGTAATGCTGATTGCAAAAACTGTGGATTTACTTTTGGCCAACTTGTCAGTTCTTGGAACTAAAATAGATCTTCTTACCTTCCAGATTGACTCTTTAAGGCCAGTTTCTTATGAGTGGGAATTGAGAGCACAGTAAATAAGTCATAGCAGCCAAATAACATTATCAACTTGTAAACAAAGTGTCAGACACCAGTCCCTTTGCCAACTATGAACTCTTCTTCTGCTTTGTTTTTGCAAAAATGTAAAGTGGCAGTTTATATTGGGAAAACTGCCTTGAATTATAATAGATGGTTGAATATTATTATGATTAAATTATCCTTGAGTATGTTACTAAACTATTCACCAAATGAGACTTAATTGTTATCTTTTGAACAACTCCCATACTTTAATGGATATAAAATAATTGTCTTGAGCGGCAGAATCCCGAAGTACTGGGTCACCTGGGCGCCCGCCCGCTGTGGCCCCCTTCCTGCTGGGGTGCAGGCTCAAATTGCAGAGGCTTCTGTGGCATGCACCATGAGCCCGCCCCACCCCAAGACTCATACGGAGGCCTCCAACCATGGGGAGGACCAGTGTGCAAGCTCAGCCTACCCCTAAAGATTCACTCCTCTGCCCAAACCACCACTGAGCTGAACATTCAGCTCCCGCCACAGCCTTGCAAACCCTCCAACCAGTCCAAGGGTGCCTGCCACACAGCATGTTGCCAGATGTCCAGTCCATGTTCAGATAGGTGCACACCGTATGAACTGAAGAGTGCATGCTCCTGGGTGGTTATATCAGGGTGTGGGATGACACTACCACAGAGCTCCCAGGCCACCCGCGCTGCCGCCTTACACACCTTGTGTTGTGCCACATCCACTTTCTTCGTCTCCCAAGCATATCTCCAGCAAAGACATGGGAGCAGTCGAGACTAAAACAGTTTAACATCCGGAAACAATTCCAGGTCTTCATGGAGGCCGGCCACCATCCGCAAGGACAGTTCCAAGCCCTTTAAAGCCGGGAGGTCATTCTCGCCCAAGTGAATGACAAGCCCCTGAGGTGCACCAAACCTCCAAAGTGTCTCCCATATGGCTGGCAACAAGGCCTCCCAGTACATACCCTGCTGGCCGAGCCAAACGACATCCACACCCTTGCCAAGGGCCAGATCTTCACCCCAAGGAGTTGAGTGCACGTAAACGCTGTCCCAGTGGACATTACTATGTCTGATGATCCATATCTGGGTCTGGCTTTCCTGCGGCTCTGTGTAAACAGTAAAACAACAGGTGGAAATATGCTAATAATTTATATGCCATTAAAGGTTAAAGTAAAACAACAGGTGAGATCCCACATCCAGGTTGTCACCAACCAGCGCCAACAATTCCACCATCAGGCTCCTTGCTTGGGGACAGCTAATCCCTGACCTCATAGGAAGCCACTCCCATCCTGGCAAATGAATCCGGACTCCCATGCAGAAGACCCGTCTGCTGAAGCCCCTAGCACACTGAAGCCACCCAGTCGTGCAATAAGCTACCACTGAGCTGCCTCAGGTGGACCTTGTGCTAATGGAGCCTCGGACCCAAAGGCCGGAATCATAGCCACTGGGCCCAAAGAGGGAAGAAACCCATGTGACACCCAGTAAACCGCCTCGCCTCCATAAAGCCAGCCGACAGGAAACCACTGTCCCAGCCATGGCAGCAAAGGCCATAAGCCCAGGAAGCCCTACCGATGCCAGTAAAGGGTGGTGGGAAGAGCGGGCAACCCACCCCCTAGCTCCACACACCCCCAAACAAACACAGCGTACAGCCAGGGTGGAAAATTGGGAGGGGCATTGAAGAAAATTGAGAGGGTAGCCCAAATAAGCCCCCCGTTTCCCTAGGGTCAATCGAGCTCCTTGACTCGGGGATACTTTCACCCCCTTTTGTCCCGCAACCGAGCTGGCACATCGCCAGCCCACTGGTGTTTCACATGCCTTGAAGGTCATAATGGGATTGGAATAAAATCCCAGGCACCCCCGATAACTGATACCCCCATGGGCAAAGCCCGGTATAAGGGTAAGCATTCCCAAACAGCAACTCAGGAGACCTGCAATATGCACACGTCCTGGGGTCTGGACTGCACGAGAGCCCCGACTGGAAGAAGTCACCCCTGCATATGGTCCATCTGCGACTAGGCTGAGGGACCACCAAAATCCCTCAACTACAGACCGTTTGCAAGATTCTGCAGCTTCCCCGGGAAGGCCACCAGGTGTACACCACTGGGATCCAGATGTGGAAGCGATCCACCTGGGTAAAAGAAAGAGTCAGGAGTGTTAATCCGTGCTCTGGAGGTAAACGGCAAAATGACTATGTCACCCTCGACAAGGCAACCAATGGCCAATCCAACCATCTAACCTTGCCCCAGTAACCAGGTTGCCAGCTAACATTTCAGTGCCAGGATCCACACTGGCAGAGCCGGAGGGGGGGGGCAGAACTGCTCTCCAGGGAGACAGGCAAAACAATGCCGACAAGTAAACTTATCCCGAGGGCCACAGCTCCCCAGCTGGCAGGCAAAAGCCTAGCATCCAGTGCTGTGAACTGAAACCCCAAGCAAAACCAACCCCCCCAAACCCTGCCCCAAGTCAAGTAAACCTGAAATCCACACAAGAGGGGGGGGTTCGAAAGAAAAGACTCCCCAGCTAACAGCCGGGCAAAGCCATTCTCCCAGTCCTGCCAACAGCCAGCTTGACTGTCAAATCACAAGGCAGGAAGGAGAAAACAGAGGAGGGGTGCAGGGGAAAGCTAGACAAATGCATGAGGTAAATGCCCTGTCCAGGAAAACAAATTGTGCAAACGAGCACCAGAGACCCCAACCTTGCTGAATATCAACTGAAATGTTCCCCCCTTTTTTACATGAAAAAGGGGGTAACCCGCACAACCCCCAAGCTGGGAGACCACTCCTTCCAGAAAAATTGGGAAGGGCAGGAGGGGCCCTCCGGACCCCCCGTGCAACTCAGCGCCATATGCAGGCAGTGCAATCCCCGGGTCTCCAAGTGATGCCACAAACTAACAGACATGGCCTCCGAATAAGTGACACAAACCACCAGCCACGTCACAAACAAGGGTGGTGGATGCCAATGAAACTCCCCACCGAACTAACCCGGTAAGTGCAAGCTTAACTGAAGCCCCCCTGGCAAACCCGCCATAAAAGCGTGCCGAACCCGCAGTTCGCCTAAACCCTCCTTATAGAAGAACCAGCAGGAAGTTCGGGGAATTTAAAAGAAAAGACCCCAGTCCAAAAACTCCCGCTTCAAGGCCTTCATACGGCACACCAATTGCCAATAGTCTGCATGCCAATCAGGCACACCAGCCAAATGACGGTCCATCCAAGTGTACCAGAGTATGATTGAGAACTCCTGCCCATGAACCCCGCCCCCCACACACACTCCACCAGGAGGGGGTAGCTACCAAAAACCCTGCCTCCCATAACATTGAAAAGAGAGGGAGGGCAAACTAGTGTAGCTGCCAAGGTCGAATGAGTCATGCCACTGAAACAAGAGCTGAACCCAGCCATGTGAAAACAAGGAAGACCAGCTGATCCAGCTACAACCAAGGCTGCTTCAACTTCCAACGGAACTCAACACACCAGTACATTAGGGCCAAGGGCCCCACCCATTATGTTGGCCAAAAAAACGTGAAGCCTGCCATGTAGCACCGCCGCATGATCGGTGGCACAGCCTGTGATGTCCCGTACAATAAAGAGGGAAGGGGGGGTGAGTGGGGAAGTGTACCCCCAAGCCCAAAATTCCACAAATGGGAGGGGGACACCCCCCACCATGCAAACCCCTGTGAAGAAGTGGCATACAAACACATAGCCACGCCCAGTCCAACTGTGAAAAGCCTGAGTGGCTTCTCCATAGGAATCCGAGTTACTTGTGTGGGCCTATTTCCAGCTGGTCCAGAAACTACTATCCCATTATGACTCCAGAAACCGCTGGCGGGACAGGGGGCCAACCCGACCAATAACCTGCACAACCCTCTAGGACAGTGATGGCGAACCTTTTTAAGACCGAGTGCCCAAATTGCAACCCAAACCCCAGTTATTTATCGCAAAGTGTCAACCCGGCAATTTAACCTGAATGCTGAGGTTTTAATTTAGAAAAAAACTGGTTGGTTCCCTCTTCCTCCGCCCCACCTGCTCGAGCAGGGGCCAGCCTGCTCTAGCCTCCAGCATGTCCTGCATGCACCGCTCTGTGCCTCTCTAGCACCTCTGCCTCCTCTGCACCCCCATCCCCCTCGGGCAGCAGCCATCTGGAGCACAGGCACCAGGCCCACCAGCTGAGTCATCCCTGCTCACCATGGTGCGCGCAAGTCGTACTCAGTGGCCCACACCAGCCTAGGTGTGTGTGTGTGTGGGGGGGTGATTTTCCGCCCCCCACATGACGAACTCTGTGTGTGTGTGCCCACAGAAAGGGCTCCAAGTGGAACCTCTGGCACCCGTGCCATAGGTTCGCCATCACTGCTCTAGGAGACACTCCACCAAAGAGCCTTTCCCCTTCTTCAGCAGGAACCCCCAACCCGGATCAGGGGTGCCTGACACAAGCACAGATCATTGGCCCAAAAAACCCCCAGGAGGAGATGAACTGGGAGACCGGCAACTCATGCCAACCCGACTAGGCCAGGGTCCCACTCCTTTGGCCAACAAGATAGCTCCGCTGACGGGGCCAACACCTTAATCTCCCACCCTGGAGCTGGCATTCCCGCTTGGGGTGTTGCCCCAGGAAGGCTGGCAGCGCCCGCAGTCTGGTCAAGCCGCATTGTTACCAATACAGGACTAGCAAGGCCTTGAGGCATGGGCTTTGGGGACGGGACCTCTGAAACCCCAGGTGTTGCTATATCTACCTCTGAAGCTCCGGTCCAGTGTATAAAATAGGGGGAAAGACCACTCAACTGAACAGGTCGGCCCGCGGAGGCTGGGTCCAAGACATGCATTCAGAAGGTTGTGCATATGAAGTGTTGCATGATAGCACAGAGAGAGAGAGAGAGAGAGAGAGAGAGAGAGAGAGAGAGATACTCTGGCAGATTGGGAATTCTACATCAGGGAATGGTCACAAAGAGAAGTAGGAGAGAGATGGATTTAAGGAAGGGGAACAGGGAGTTTTTAAATAGAGAGGGGTGAACTGAGAAGGAGCCTGCTGAACTGGATAGTGTACATTGTTTATTGAGATGATCCAGAGATTAAGTGAAGGGGATCTTTAGGCAGAGTTTCCAAAGGTTCAAGGAAATACTAAATGTTGTTCAAACGAGAAGCATGAAGTTGGCCATCTCTGAGCCAACAGAGTGGTGAGATGGAACAATTTTGGCTGGCAGGATAGCAATAGTTACAGGCCCAACACAATGGAATATCAAATAAACTGGAAAGGCCAGGAATTCAGGGCAAGTCCAGAATGACAATCTATCAGTTTCCTGACTATGACTACATTGAGGGAGCTTTCCAGAAAGGCAACAATGGGTGATTTCAGCTAGGCATAGTAGACAACAGAGCTTGCTGTTTGGAGACTTCACCTGTGCTTATGGTAGGTTGGTAGGAGACAGTAAGACAAGTTCAGTAGAAACAATCAAGTTCACCTAGACTTGGCCTTGCTGATGAAATTACATAGCTAGATCTAGGTGAGTGCAAGCCTCTGTGGCAGTGGGTAGGCATTCAGTTGTCCCATCAATGAATTAGTCTTCCTCCCAAAGTTTTGGCCATGAGTTCGAATATTCTGAAGAGAGACTTGACTTCACCTTCTCCCAAATATGGCAATGCTAACTCCTAAAATGGCTGCCCAAGCAAATTTAACCAAGATGAAGTCAGAACAGATGGCACACATTTGGGAAGGGAGTCCCTGGTGACAACCCTTCCCTTAAAACTGGATGATTATTAATTTCATAGGCTTTATAAGGATTATTGAGATAAATGTGAAACACATCAAAAATCTAAATGCCAAACATAAAGCACAAGCTTTTCCAAAGACCTATGGAGTCCAGGATCTAGGAAGGCAAGAGAAACTGCAAGGAAACTGCCACACTGTTAACCTTGCTTCACAATCATCAATTTCCCCTATAGCCATGAGTAGTCGTAGTTAATCTTCTTCCTTCTTGCGTCACTGGAGCTTTGATCCTATGCTTGTAAAGCAGCTTAATCACTGTCAGTTGCAATATTAAGGAAATTCTCCCTTGTTTCACCTTACAGTGACATCACCCCCTGTCCTGCTGGCTCCATTCACTCTCCTAGAGTTCTGCTCACTAATCTCAAACAAAATGCTTTATAGGATACTTGTGTATCAAAAGATGCTGTCAGGAAAATATCCCTGACATACTAGCCTCATTTTCTTGTATTAATCATAAACTGAATGGTAGCTATGCAATCTTTCAGCTAAATAAGAGCCTAAATGGAGCCTGCTAGGAAAAGGGAAAAGTGAAGACAAAAGAGCAAATAAATGTAGGCTGGCTGGTGGGAAGGAGAGAAGGAGGCAGGACAAAGGGAGAAGTGATGGGAGCTTTCAGGAAAACAGTGGCGGAGGGAAGGATGCTTCCCACAAGTTATTGCAGGCTCTACCTGTAATGCTGTAATTTTGATGATAACTATAACATATACAATCCTTGAAATGGTACATAACAATGTGTGAGCTCTCAAATTCCCTAGAACTCATCAGATCTCATCAGATCTTGAGAACCAGTTAGTACACAGATGGAAAACTGCCCAAGAAGCAGGCAATGACGAACCACTTCTGATAATCTTTCCTTTAAAACCCTAGGGTAACCATAAGTTGGCTAAAACTTGATGACAGTTTCCATCACCACTGAGAACTCTTTTTCATCTTTGTGACTTCTGTGCAGTCCCACCACAGAAACATTTTCCAAAGCTTTGTAGCAGACTAGGAGCACCCTTTTCCCTTCTGCTGCTTTCCTAGCAAAACAATCACAGACTTTCCCTTTAAGGTGTGAATCAAAAAGTTGGCATGGGCCTTTTACTATTTCATATGAAGGGAGCTTGATATATGTCTCACAGTGTATACCAATGGTGTATGTAACAAATCTGCTCCTTTAATCTGGAACAGTCTTTTTACACTGACCTAGTCCACACTAGGAATTAGTCTGGAAAAGTGAGAAAATAAACTGATTGTTATGGTAGCTCCACAGAGAGGCTATGAATTCTTTAGTCTAGTTGGACAACAGTCAATGGGGAGTGACAGGCTTTCTGTTGGATCCTTAAGTCACCTCTTCTTCCCTGCCTTCAAATAGCACAGTATCTCAGGGTTGTGTACATTTTTTTCCCTTCTACAAAATGCCAGATGCCTTGGCAGCTTGTACTGGAAAAAAAAGTCTCTGGTAATTGGACATCAAAAATCCTTTAAATCCATTCATCAATCTTCAATTGTGATATGCTTTACAAGAGACAGGAAAAATTCTGTGGTCTGCTATGTTGCCCACCATGCACAAGTTTCCTACAGTTTTTTCACACCTGTGCCACTTTGTGGTATATATTTCAAACTTTGAGGATGTCCTGAATTGTTTTTCTTTCTTCTGAGACAAAGCTAATGTGCATCATTCGGGTGTCCTAAACAATGCATTTTTTTCTCAGAGCAGTCCTTTTAACTCTTAGCCCCTGGAAGTTAGTGCCATCTCGGATGCCTCCTTCCTTATAGTGTGGGCACCCTGTTGTGGGCATGTGTCTCCCAGTGGTTCTTGGTCTTCTGAAAATTAGTTGATCATACTGCTACTTTTACTAGACTTCCCTTTCTTTTGTATTTTATTTTAATGTAAACATTCTACATAAGAAGAGTAAGAAGAAGAAGAGTTGGATTTATATTCCCCCCTTTCTCTCCTGTAGGAGACTCAAAGGGTCTTACAAAGTCCTTTCCCTTCCCCCTTCATAACAAACACCCTGTGAGGTAGGTGGGGCTGGTACAGGCTAATCTGAATTCCCCAGATAAGCCTCTGCAGCTCAAGTGGCAGAGCGGGGAATCAAACCCGGTTCCTCCAGATTAGAGTACACCAGCTCTTAACCTCTACACCACTGCTACTCCTATTCCATGACATAGTCATTGAATACATTATAATTATGCTGTTTTAAACTAACGGGGCCCAGCTTCCCAATACAAGGAGTTGCATAGTTGGCAGTAGAGAAGATATCTTATCTAGACTGAATTAGGATATTCCAAACTTCCTTGGAACAGAGAAAGAATGCATGAGTTTCCTGCTGGCAGATGTATATCCTTCTGTTATTGTGTTGCCTTTTTTATGTTTGACTCAACTAAATTAAGAATGAGGCATATTTATTCCATCCCCTCAAAATAGATGCGTTATAGTTGTTTTAAGGTGCTGCCACCCTATGTCTGAATTTACAATTGTATATTATTGTATTAATTATATTTTGCAATGTTAAGATTTGTGACTACAGCATTTTAATAAATTACTTGCCAACTTGTAGATATCCTGACTGGCTAGGTCTTGCCCCACACTGGAAAATTCCATGTCCTGTCTTTTTGGGTTTTTTGCTCTTTTCTTGATAGGGAATCCTATCACTGGGGGAAGCCCTTCTAATCCCTTGGCAGGGTAAGCTTTTTGTATGTGTTTCCCCTAGCCATTATTGCTGTGCAGATTGCTCTGCAGATTGCACAAGTTAATTTATGCTATCCATCCTTTCTTTGGCTGCATTAGGCCTGCTTTACAGCTCTCATGATTATGGTACAGATTTGCTTATTCACACTCCTGCTGCTGAAATTGGTAGTTTTTGACAATGGATTCTCTTGGGGTGGTTATTAGGAAACAGCATTTGATTTGAACAATGGGGTAGGACAGTTGATCTCAGATTCGCTCTGAAATCCAAATTTCCAGCTTGTGGTTCCCAAGAGAGCCACATGCCTCTTCAGCATAAGGAGAGAACAGGGGAAAGTAATAAATGCTCATGAGACAATCTCCCCTGGCTGGGATCACATGGAAACTGAAACCATTGAGACCAACAGGGGTAGACACATCTGAGCTGACGGTGTCTTTCACAGCTAGAGCCATCCACCCCCTTCTTTTGGGAGGACTACATCCAAGCTGCACATACCTCTTGTTGATGGAACGAAGGAGAAGAAAAACTAGTTAAAAGAGATGCCTAAAACCTGTTGCAGATAATCCCAGAAAGAATCAGAACTCCCTAAAAGGTATGAAAGATAGGGAAAACTTGAAAGATTAAAAGAATAAACTAATGTAAAAGAGACTAACCTAAGGGAAGATCTTTAAATTGAAGACATTGGAGAGTGAGTGCTGCTTTGCAACCACATATTTCAGGGGTAGGGAACCTGCGGCTCTCCAGAAGTTCAGGAACTACAATTCCCATCAGCCTCTGTCAGCATGGCCAATTGGCCATGCTGGTAGGGGCTGATGGGAATTGTAGATCCTGAACATCTGGAGAGCCGCAGGTTCCCTACCCCTGACATATTTAAAATGATCTGATAGTTTGTCAAGCTGGCAGTTTGCCAGAGCAAAATTGGGAAAAAAATGCTAATTTGTAAATGCCATTTCATAAGAGAGGAAGGCAAGAGTGGTTCTGGAATTAATTACTGTTAATTGTGAGTGACTGTTGCATATTGCCACCCAGGGCCACTAGAGATATTAAATACATTAGAGATATAATATCCTCAACTAGAAAAGACTCAACTTCATTGGAGATAATGGAACTATCTGGAAATTTGAAAGTTATGTCTGCTAATTTATAGACTCTGCAGACTGAAATAGATTCTCTAAAAAGCAATATTGGAAATATTCTAAGCAAATAATTGGTGAATATACCAGTAATGATGGCTTTTCAAGAAATTAAATCTGATTTTTTAAAAATTGTACAGCTGGAAGAAGACTTAATGAGAAAAAAACTCTGTACAAATGGAACTTAAAGCTCATGATAAGGCCATACTTCATCTTGAATATCAAACCAGAGAGAAGGCCTTAAGGGTGAAATGGATACCAGAAGACGAGGATTCTGCAAAGAAAACCTTAAAAAGAAAACTGTCCCAGCATTGGGCAATTTTTTGAAGATAGAAGAGATGACTGCAGAGATTGAAAAAGAGTCTAGAGAGTTAACTCAAAAAATCCAAAATCACAGGGATTTTTTCAGAAATATTGTCATTTTCTTTGCAAAAGAAACTGCTGATCAAATCTTAGTGACTCACTGGAAATCACAACTCAAGATGGAGTAGAAAGATGTCATTGTGATGAAATTCATATCCTTGGATGTCTTACAAAAGAGAAAAACTAGGCTTTTCTAAGAGATGCTAAAAGGAAGAATCAGATAAAATTTACGTTGTTTAAATGGGAGGGCCTTCTTTTTACATACAAAGGACAGCAACAGAGAATCACCTCTACAGCAAATTTTTCAAAAAGAACAATGATTTTATTTAAAATATCTAGTTGTTAAATTATTGAAATGGTTGATGAAAGCTGATAAAACAGATTAAAATGTTAGAGAGGAAAGTTAACAGAAAAATGTTAGATGTCAGTTTTAATTTTATAAATCTGTGGGAGAGGTGTTTAAGGAGGGATGGAGAATTTTCAAATATAAGTCTTCAATTTTTGAATTAAGTTAGGGAGATAGGTTTATAATATACTTATATTTGTATTTACTTTGCTATATGCTAGAAATGGAATTTGGTTTACAATACTTACTAAGATCTTAAAGCTTTCTGGTTTTGATGTCAATGAAAAGTTTATTATATTATGGATAACTTCAACAATGGATGATTGGTTGGAAGTCCAAATAGTTATTTGTAGTTTTTCACCTATGTTGTTGTTGCTGTTGTTGTTGTTATTTAATTTAGTACAATGCCTACCCTCTGAGGGCTCTGGGTGGTGTACAGATAAAACCAAACATAACCAACACAAAATAAAACTAGTATACAGCATAACATAATTCAACAAAATATATTAGAAATTCTAAAATCAGCATAAAAGCCCAACTTGAGGCGGTGTCCAAGAACTCCTAATCCCCCTCCCCAGGAGGGGACCATCCTAACAACCAGTTTAATGATGGTGCCAATTTGATGGTATGTGGGTGGGGTTAGAGGGGATGAACAGTCAGTGGCCACCCACCCAAAAGGCCCGGTAGAACAGCTCAGTTTTAAAGGCCTGTGGAACTTGCTAAGGTCTTGCAGGGCCCTGATACCTGGAGGAAGAGTGTTTCACCAGGCAGGGGCCAGGGTGTGAAAGGCCTGGCTTGGGTAGAAGCTATCAAAGCCTCCCTGATGCAACGTTCAAAGCACAGTAAAAAAACTACGCATTGCATCAACCACTTTTATGTGCATAAACGTGCATGACATACAAGTACATAAAGCGCAATAACAAAGTGCAATAATAAAATTTATGACAACGCTATGTTTGCAGTCTTTTTCTCTAAGAACTCTTAACAATTCTTAAAGTGATAGCCTTTGTCATGAACTTTTAGTCCATACAGTGCTTGAATTCTGTCAAAACAATCTTCAATTGAAAGCAGGTATACAAGTCTATGTAGTATTAGAGTATCTCGCAAACCCGTCTGCACAGGATGAATGGAATGCACGTTTCTAGCCGTTTTTGATTAATCTTCATCAGATAGTATTCTCATAATAGCAGCCATATACGGAGTCTATGCAAAATTGAAACGTGAATAATTCCACATTCAAAATTAATACAATCTTATTATTATAAGATTATTATACAATTACAATTAATTCCAATTTTTACATTTTATAATTATCTATAAATTATTAAATAATTAAATATTAGATAAAATCTTATTACTTACTATGTTTTTAAGCATCACTATACACTTTTTATAATATATCCAATTTTTAAAAAAATATTTTAAAATTACATTCATAATATTACATAATAATTTATATAAATACTTAAATACTCACAAATTATTTTGGTGAATCAATCACATCCAATCACAAGAGCTTTGTATCATGGACTGAGCTGCTGCATAGTATATATAGTCATCGCACTTATTTCTAACAGCTGTGTCTTTTCAGTAAGTTTCTAAAAGGCATACTACCTATTATGAGATTCACAAATAGCATGACAAGCTGTTAGAAATAAGTGTGATGACTATATATACTATGCAGCAGCTCAGTCCATGATAGAAAGCTCTTGTGGGGATATGCATGGATGTGATTGATACCAACACCTTGAAGACAATCCAGGATTCTACTGGGAGCCAGTACAAATGGCGCATCACAGGGGAGATGTGATTCCTAACAGAGCCACCCGTGAGAAGCTGGGCTGCTGCATTCTGGACCAGCTTCAGCTTTTGGACCAGCTACAAGGGAAGGCCCATGTAGAGTTAGTTACAATAGTATAACCTGGAGGTGACCGTGACATGGATCACCGTGACCACGTCTTCCTGGGAAAGGCAAGGGGCCAGCCGCCAAGCCTGGCAAAGGTGGAAAAAAGCTATGTGGGCCATATGGGTCTCCATAGAGAGAGACAAATCCATGTGGACCCCCAGGTTGCGGGCCAAAGAGGTCGATTTATAGATACCACTTCCAGCACAGGCGGCTGGAAACCCTCAATGCCATCTCTGTGACCCAGGGAAACCCAGCCAAAGGATCACTGTCTTTGATGGATTCAGTTTTAGCCTGCTCTGCTTCAAACAACTCATGACTACCTCCAAACAGTGCTGTAGAGCCGCAGGGGTGGCGGCGGCCTCCCCCTCCATCAACAGAATGAGCTGAGTGTCATCAGTATATTGATGAGAGATCAGCCCAAAACTCCTTACCAGATTAGCAAGGGGCTGCATATAGATGTTAAACAATAAAGGGGATAACAGAGCTCCCTGAGGCACGCCACAATGTTGCGGGCACTTCTGGGAGGCTTGTTCCCCAAGCCACACTTGCTGACTCTGATCCTGGAGGAGTGAGGCAATGGCAGTCCACTGAAGGACAGTGCCCCGCACCCCGGAAATGGCCAGGCAGTGGATCAAAAGGTCGTGATTGACTGTGTCAAACGCTGCGGTAAGATCTAGTAATATCAGCAGTCTTGGTCAAGTTGCATGTGGAGTGTATCTGATGGTGACGAGGACAGTCTCCATCCCATGTCCAGCACAGAAGCCGGACTGGAAGGGATCGAATGCTGATGTGTCCTCCAGAAAGCCCTGTAGCTGCTCCAACACCACCGCAGGCCAAAAACAGAAAAAAACACTAAAAAAATGCACAAAAACACAAACGGGGCAGAGCTTCGGACATGTAATGGGGGTATTGAACCTGAGAACCCCCCCTTACCTATGTCCTTCTCAGTCAACCAATTACAAATCCAACACATACACTGATTGATTATAATCTTTGTCTGCTACCAATAAAGCTGTTATCGATTGTGTAACCTGTCAGAAAGAATCAAGTTCTCTATATTTCTAATTTTCACTATAGTAAAACAAAAAAGGACTTTTCTAGCATCTGTAGGTTTGTTTCATGGTTTGAGAGTGTTACTGGAAATGATGGAGAAAGATAGCACTAAATGGCATTCAGTAAGGGATAAACGTTTACCTGAAAGACTGTCAAATAGATTAATACTACAAAGGGCCTTTTTAAAATTCTTGGAATGTCTAACCATCCCATGGGACTAAATTTTGTGAAAAAACACATTTGATAGTCAAGGAAAATGACAACTACAATTTGTCATATGGCTCTACAATTTATCACTGGAATGCTTTCACAAAATAGGTGGTAAATATAGATTATCTTCTATGCATTTATGAGTTCTGAATATCAGCACAATGCATGCACATCATAATTCAGAAGCAGACATGAACTTTTTGTCCTTTGTATCCTAGAAATATTAATTAAGGCAACCATAAACTAATTCTATGTGATTTTCATGTCAAGTATGTGATTTGAAGTTTGCTGTGTTGTAGAATTTTAAATAATTAATCTTGGACAAGCTGAGAAATCTAAAATCTTATTGCCAGTGACATTTATGCCTGTTTCAGAACTAGGGAGTTGTGCTATGTTGCGTTCTTCCATATAATATAATTAGTCAAACTTTTTTTAAATTTTCTCCAGGGAAATTATAATGGATGCTTTCAATTCTAGCATCTAGACTAAATGCTCCCAACCACATGTTTTTATCATCATAGTGAAATGGGAGGATATGGGTGGAAAGATTTCAGAGAGAAAATATTTTAGAAATGTAAAATATACCATGTTCTTGAATTTACTGAAAACAAAAGTCTATAAATTTTGTAAAGTTATTTAGATGCTATTTTTTCAGACTCTGGCTTGCGTTCAACTTTAATGTCAGAGACAGGAAATGAAAACAATGTAGTGTACAGCGGATAGCTTATGTGTAATTCAAAGTATAAAAGAATAAACCTATACATTTATTTTTTTTATGTTAATGTTTATGTTTCTCTATTTCTTCCAAAGCAGGAATTGGCATTTATTAAGTGTATTCTTATGTATGACTCACTTGAGAAGGATAAAGCATTCTATGCTAAACTTTTTGAAATATATATTTTCCTTCATCTGGAAGTGAGAGTATTCCTACTTTTTCAGAGTTCCAGTTGTTAACCACAGAATATTCCTACTTTTTCAAAGTTCCTGTTGTTGACCACAGTCTGCCTGGTCCTTGATCTCCAGAAATTAGCTTTGCATTGTTTTGTTGTGCCAGCTTTCAATTCTCATTTTAATCACCTTTGGTGGTGAGCAGTATAAAAGTTTAACAAATACATAAATAATTTTTGGGGGGGACCATTTCACTCCAGCTTTCAGCCTAGCCACAGGATGGAGACCTTGCTGGTCACCTTCACAGATGATCTCTAGAAACAGCTGGACTGAGGCAGATCTCCACTTCTGTTATTGCTTGACCTGACATTTGATACAGTCGGCCACGACCATGATCTGTTGACTCACCACCTCACCATTGTAGGGATAGATGGGACAGCCTTATAGGAACTATATGCACCTTTTTGCCTACCTGGTCTAAAGATCGGAGCTGAGTTTTCACCAGTATTCTGATGACACCTTGCTAAATCTGTTGATAGGTGACCAGCCAGATGCCACCCCAGCAACACAGGCGAGTTGCTTAGAAGGAATGCTGAAATAGTTAAAACATAGCTGGCTGAAACAGAATCCATCAAAGATGGAGATTCTGCAGCTGGACAGTTGGGGAAATTGATGAGAGAATGACAAGTTCAACTTTTTCATGAGGTGCAATTAACACCTCTGGTGATTGTCAGGAATTTGGGAGTGATTCTGGATGCCTCACAAATGTTGTATGCCTGGCATTTTACTGTCTTCACCAGGCAAAGCAACTGGTCTCCTATCTGTCCCAGTCTGACCTAACCATAGTGATCAATTCAATGGTTATCACCAGATTAGATTGATGTAACCTGCAATATACATGGCTGCCCTTGAGACTGATTCAGAAACTCAAGTTGGTACGAAATGCAGCTGCTCAAGTCCTCATGGAGACTTCTTGGCAAGTGCACATCCAATGAGTGCTTCATCAGCTGCACTAGCTCTAGGTGTAGTACCTGGCCAGGTTCACAGTATTGGAGAGATTTATTATAATTTTGCTGGACCTGTAAGACAGAGCTGCTCCACTATATGGTTGAGGAGAGCAATGGTCCATCTCACTGGATGCTTCCATTTCCCTTCTTCATTTCCTCCTTCCTTTTTCATTCGTGGTATAATCTACTTGTCTATATATATAAAAAGCAAACTGTGACTTTGTTAGTCACTCCCTAATGCCGAAACGGCTGGACGGATTGCCCCCAAATTTTCACATGACATCCCTCCCTGTTGCGGGCAGGTAATCGGACCTTCAAATCGCCAAAAGTCCATACCTGAGCCAGGTAAAATATCTTTTTCCTGGCACACCAGGCAGATATGAAACTGTTTTGTAGGCTTTAACTTGTCACTCCTTAGATATGTTCCCTTATGCAGTCTAATGTCTGTGGCCTGAGGGCTTTTGGTATGAGAGCTGCCCAGAATGTCTCAAGCGCCAGATGGGCAGAGACTGAAGCCAGTGGAAACAGTCAAATAGATAACACTGCGTTAGGTAATACAACTGGAAGTGAAACACATACACACTTTGCCATGTGGAGACGTCAGGTGGGGATCCCCTCCCCTCACCGCCGCAGGGTAATTCTTTCACGCTCTCTGTGCCTCACCCACTGCTACTACCATAACACACCATACTTTCATACACATCCAGCTTATCCTGCACACACCTCACTCTTGCCCTCCCCTCACATCCAACCACCAATTTCACCCACTTCCTCCCACCCATATTCACCACAGCTCTCTTTTACTCAAAAGCGGGCTGGAGTTTCCCTTTTCTTCTAAGAAAAATCCTGCCGAGGTGAGGGCTGCGAACCAAACACCTACTGGTTCCAGCTTCTTTTGCACCTATGGCCTCAATCTGAGCGCCTCACCACCCTACCTCTGCTTTGTTTTGGATTGGGATAGCCTCGCCTCCCACTTGGTTCATAGCCTTTCCCAATGCCAGGGACTGTGCATGCAATCAACCAGCCCTCTCCCTGGACAGCTGGATTACGCACTCTGCCACAGTTCCGTTGTGGAATGCAGAAAGGGTTACCTTATACTAAAAACACAAGACACCTCCATATAACAATGTGAATTGAAAAGGGAAAGAGGGATTCCATTTGACCACCCCAAAAGGCTATGCTGCAGATCATTGGACCTGCATGGACATCTCAATGTAGGTTGCAAGACTGTGATGAGAAGGACCAATTTTCAAGCCACAGCAACTTGGCGTGGCTGGAGCCCCGCTTAGTATATTATTAGGAGAATCCCAGGTTTTCCAGATGTTCAGGGTTCATAATCTCTATCAAGCTCTCACCAGCATGGCCAATTGGCCATGCTGACAAAGGCTGATGGGAATTGCAGTTCCTGAACATCTGGAGAGCCGCAGGTTCCCTACCCCTGATATAAGGGATACTTCAGTATATTTATTCCTTTAATTTTAAGGGGTCCCAGGATTTTATTGCATTTGGTTCCAGATTTTATTGAATATTTTAATCATTGTAAGTCACTCTGAGGCCTTTTGGGAAGGGTGGTCTAGAAATTGAATTAATAAGTTGCTAAATAATTAGACATCTTTTGAAATTCTTATTAAGCTAACATTATTGACAATGTTAATTATATAACAGCATGGAAGTAATTTATGACTTTTCATGTTACCTGAATGAAGCAGCATAAAGAATAGCTAGGCAAAAAACATTATTGTTATTTTTGGAGGAAAGGGGAATTATACTTGCCTCAATAATAAAAGCAGTCAATTTTCATTCTATGTTTACTGTAGTAAGCTCTATGATACTGAGTATCATCACTCAACCCTACATGGAGAAACTCAATCTTTTATTTATACATTGTGAAAGAGGACTGTGGAATTAGATAATGATAGTTTTGTTTCTAATATTTGAAAAAAATATTTGAGTAAGTCATGATTGATTACTTTGAGAAAATACCAGCAACACTGAAGCTGAATATATGAATTTCTTTTAAAGTCACATCAGATGTTTAAATCAACTGACATTACTCTTCTAAAAAATGCTGTCAGCCTCAAGATTATATTTTAGTATCTTATATTTTTGCCCAATTGCAAATACGTTAATTTTATCATTTTAATATATCCCAAATCTTTATTAGCCATTTCTTTTTACTAGATGAAGAATGAGGTTTCCAATATTTCGTGAATGTAGTATTCATGCTGCAGCCAATATGTTTGAAAACATGATTCGATATTATTTCTGGGTTGTTTTTACATAATTCAACAGAAAATAAATCTGGTTTAAATGAAATAAAAGTAATATCTTGACAATCTTACACCATATTCCAAGGGTTTTAATCTTCACTAGGCCCACTATGTGTGGGTTTGTGTTGATTAAAACCAAATTTCTTTTTGATAACTGCTAAAAAGAGAGATAATATTTGATTACCATTTTGAAGCAGTTTTCTCTAATTCTTTCACTTGAACACTTTTTAAGATTCTGAGAGGAGCAAGAGTTGAATGTTTATTTGACCCTCTATGCATCTTTCTGCAGTTTGTATTAATATACTTCTGTTCTCAATTAAAAATATTTATAAAATATTTGTTTAATAATATGTATGCATATCAACAAATCCAATAAGGCTTATTGTTTAGTGTGTTTTACTTTGACTGTTTTGCTATGATTGGACCACAATTTAAATCCTGGTTTGCCATAAAGTCCTCTTTACTATCTTTTGGATTGTCATTTCACCCTCATCTGTTTCTCTTCCTGGTCCTGGAGTTATGTTTTCACTAACTGATGTTAACTGTTTTTGAATGAAAAAATCTGATAATTCCAGACATTAAAACATTGTGCTGCTTATTAATTTTGTATATGTGAGACTTGGAACAATTAAAAAGGGCCTATTTACTTAAAGTAGTTTTTGGTAGAGAGATGCCACTATATCTTATGACAGATAGCCATGACATAAGGAATCTTTTTGAGAAAAAAAAAGGGAGACAGAATCCATCAGGGTCCTTTGCAGAGAACAGAGAAGACTGAGAAGGAGGCTCACTGCACATGAGATCTTTTGCAACCCCAAGAGCCCCAAACGCAGAAGCAGCAGCATAACCAGCCACCCAAGCCACAGCAAAAACTCCATACAAGAGACTTGCAGGAAGCTTCAGAGAGATCGTAAAAAGGCTTATCTCCTCTTTGGTTCCATATTCATGTTGTGTCAGAGTTTCTTTATGTGTGTCCTGTATTTTAACTTCATTGTCATGTATTCATGGAACTGGCAGGAGCAGACTGGTTAGAGATAACTGAACAGAAGGCTTCTAGAAGCTTTTGAGTACTTGGAACACTCTCCCACCCCCCCACCTGCCAAGAGCTGGGAGCAGGATGGTTTCCTGCCCAAACGGTCACATGAAATGAGGCAGGGAGAGACCTCCACCCTCAGTTCTCTCTTTGCTGCCATGGAGAAAGGATCTGCTTCAATAAGTGCTTTAACTCAGGATCTTTTGTTGTTGATGATGATGATGGCACGTTTCAAGAAGTGTTCCAAATGTGGCACTAAGATGGCTCAGGGTGATGAGCATAAATAATGCCTCTTCTGTCTTGGTGAAATATATGTCTTTGATACATGCCTGCCTTGCAGCTTTTTCACTCTGACGGTCAGACATCAACTGGCTTCAATGCTTAAGTGGGAATGCTCTGTGGGAAAACTCTCTCACTTCAGTGGATAAACCCTACAATTAGTCATCAAAGAGTACACATATGCCCTCAGCCTCTTCAGTCCCTGCAATTCCATCTGAGATGTCTTCTGACATGGCTTTAGGGAGCACAAGGGCTGCTTCAGAGCTCTCTGTTAGGAAGACCAAAAATAAGGATAGAAATACCTCTTGGGCCAAGCTGTTAACTTACCAATGCTAGGACCCATCGCTGATGCTTCCACAGATGGGCTGTCCAGTTTGTACATCAGAGGCCTCTTTTTGGCATCAATCACCATTGCCTTGTTACCCAGCTTTCACAGGTTGTGAACTTATTTTTAAGGAATCTCCACCAGCTGCTAAGAGTGTAACAGCACACAACTATTTTAAGTAGCAATGGGGAAAATAACTTGGCTTAGCAATGCGAGAGGCAGGCTGGGTAGGGATCTTTTAAAGACTATGTATACCAGAAATGGCTTGAAACGTATCTGCAGAGAATTCACAAAAGACCAAATTGCAGTTTAAATATTTTTATATAAATTTTGGTTGCAAACAATCACACAGTAAGAAGTCAAGGCACATACACACAGTTCCTAGGATATAAACAGGGAGGAGAAGATAGGTGGGAGGATAGTGCAGGGAGTTGGGGAAGCAGGGACTATACGTTACCTAAATTCAGCTGAAGAAGATCTTGTAGAAGGCGAGGATTCAAATGACCAGCATCTGAATCCAGGCGAAGGACGAATTCGTGTCTCACACCAACAAGATCAAGGGAGCTTCAAGTTAGCAATGAGCACTGGAGTTGGGTTGCACAGTATTTTTATACCCTTTTGCCCAGGTAGGGGCGGGAACAAGTGAGTTTTCAGTTTTGTTTCCTAAATTCTCTGGAACTTCCCATGCCGGACTTGCTGGCTTGAGCTCTATCTAAAGCTCTTCTATTGTTCTAAACCCCGGGACAATGGGAGTCAATTGCTCTTAGATTATATCAGTGATACCGTGAATGGTTTATGCAGAGATACTTCTTACAGTCTCTGCCTTCAGTATTCAGATTTGAATGAGGCTTGATTGATTCAGGATGGGATCTTATTGTTAGGGAGATCATATCTAGAGGTTGGGGAAATGCAAGGAAGCAACCATTTGTTCCAGAACCATTTACCAAGGAGGTTTTCAGTGTCTATTGTGTCTAAGTAGTTCAGTGAGGTGTGGTAATCAAGATCATGTCCATAGTTAATGAGGCTTCCAGATAATTGCCTGGAGTAACTCACAAATCTAATCAGACTGTTTTGCCTTCGGCTTGCTCTCAGTTTGGACACTCTGCTATCCACACAAAAATATGAGAGGTGGCTTCTGCCTATGTAGTTTAACAGGAAAATATTATGAAATAATATATATTGGGGTGTCAAAGGCAAGGCTAACAGCCTCCTCAATGTCAAGGCCCATCACTGGTATATGAATCTCACTCTCTGATTCATCAATCCAGTGTCTCTTCTAATGTTGATCTCTATCATCTTCTCAACACCAAGTTACTCCATGTCTTCCACCCCATTGATGATGTACATTGAAATATCCTCCTCATTGGATTCTCTATTGGATTCATGGTTAGAGTCTGGGAATCTCTTATTTAGGCTCCCACTACTCTCACTGTTCATCATTGTTTTCTCCTGTCATGAACTCTGCCACCCCTGTCAGTCCCCACCTGCTCCATTTCCTCCTCTATTCAGCAAACATTCATCTCCCTTGTTGTGATATGATGTTTTTAAAGTCCTTCTCTCCTTCTCTCACATTTTGATCAAGGGAAAAGGCCTGCTCCTCAGCCCTGCTGTTGTAAAATACAGAAGTCTGGGCCATGGTGAGACTGCACTGGTGTCCCAGTTGGATGTCAGCATGGGGGGAGGGGTCTGGCCATGGCATTTCCAGGGGCAGAACTGAGATTAGTTAGCTCCCATCCAGGGTTTAGAGCTGGGAACGTGAAGGAGTGGGAAATCACACCCGGTTCTCTGCCTGTTCTTAACCACTACCCATGCTGGCTCTATAGCTACCTTAGTTAATAAGCAGCGTAAAATATGACCCCAAGATTGTTCTAAAAAGAATGGCTTTGAAATAAATGAATAAAAAAACTTGCAGAACATAATAGCATAATTATCAGAATTACAGATTACAAAAAAAACATTTATAATCTATATTGCTAAGATCAATTTTAATTGATTTTTTTTACAGCATAGTCTTTCACCAGTGATATTAATTTCTTATCATCAATGTCAAGATTCGGTGGGTTGTATCCAGGGACGTAGGTATAGATTTTTTATGGGGGGGGTTCGGGGGTGGGGCCACACCCCCACCCACCCCTAGGGCATGGCCCCACCTCCCCAAGCCCCGTCCCTGGCCTAGCGCTTATAAAAGCAGCTCTCCGAGGTCGGGGATGGCAGACTCCCCTGCCCTGCCCTCCCCTGCCCCTCCCCTCTGGGCAGAGGCATAGAGGGAAAATGGAGCCTGGTGCAAAATCTGAGTTTGCCTCCAGGGTGGCTTGCTGTGATGCTGGAATCCACCCCTAAACAGCATCACTTTCAATGGTGTTTAAACTAGAGAGCCCAAATTCTCCTTTTAAATCTACCTTAAAGGGAGAATCTGGGGTCTCTAGTTAAACAACATTGAAAGTAATGCTGTTTGGGGGTGGATTATCCTGCACCCTGAAACAGCATCACTTTCAATGTGGCGTAGTGGTTAAGAGCAGATGCATTCTAATCTGGAGAAACCAGGTTTGATTCCCTGCTCTGCCAGTTGAAGCTGTGGAGGCTTATCTGGGGAATTCAGATTAGCCTGTGCACTCCCACACATGCCAGCTGGGTAACCTTGGGCTAGTCACAGCTTTTCGGAGCTCTCTTCGCCCCACCCACCTCACAGGGTGTTTGTTGTGAGGGAGCAAGGAACCAAAGGAGATTATAAGCTCTTTGAGTCTCCTACAGGAGAGAAAGGGGATATAAATCCAACTCTTCTTCTTCTAAACTGAGGGACCTCAGATTTCTCCCTTTAAATCCCATGCCGAGGGGTGGATTTAAAAGGAGGAATCTAGGGAAATTTGGGAGTGCCTGCTGTCAGGGAGGGGATTGCTAAATTGTTAAGCTAGAAGCACCAAACTTTCAGGGTATCTTTAGGAGTCTCTCCTAATGATGCCACCCAGGTTTGGTGAAGTTTGGTTCAGGGGGTCCAAAGTTATGGACTTCATAGATGTAGCTCCCATCTCCTATTAGCTCCCATTGAAAACAATGGGGGATGGGGGCACCCCCTTTGGGAGTCCATAGCTTTGGACTCCCTGAACCAAACTTCACAAAACCTGGGTGGTGTCAATATGTGTCTTCTATTAGCAGAGACTGAACTTCGTATAAAAACAATTGTATGAAAGATAGTATTGCATCTTGGAAATTAAACTAATGTTGATATGTGAATGCTTATGAGTCAAAGATCACACATCTCTTCTGTCCATAGAATATAAATTACAATTTCCTTGTAATTTGCCCTGGGCAACGCATGGAAGGATGTTGGGGTTTAACCACATAACCACCCTTGGTTTTGATACTAAGACACTACCATCTTATTTTCAAGAGGCAAAAATGAAAGTTTTTAGCATACATCTTTTAAAATACTAATTTCAGAGCAAGGAAGCTAATTAAGGAAACCTAGTTGAAAATAAGAGGTTAAAAGCCCTTTCCTTTCCTACCTGGCTGTGGTTCAAATCAGTGCTGCACATGACTGCAATTTGTATTTTATGGACAGAAGTAGTGGGGTGAATTTTGTCTATTTATATGATGCCTAAGTATTAGAGTTCATGGTCTAGTTAGTATGGTACTGTAGCTGCAAAAACCACCTATCATAATCCAGAGAAACTAGGCATAAATAAATTCCTCTTAAATGGATTGCTGACTGGACTTAATATGTTAACTTGCTCCCTTGATGAAAAGTATTATCTGAAACTTAACTGAATAATTTTTCAGAGAAGCTTCATGTTCTGCAAAGCTATGAAACTATGAAAATGGACAGCCATTCATACCATTCTTACAATAGTGAAAATAACTGTAAAGTGACTCAGAACCTCATAGAAACATGGAAAAGACCCCAAGGGCCATCAAGTCCCACCCCCTGCAATGCAGGAACTCACAATCAAAGCACCCCTGTCAGATGGCCATCCAGCCTCTCTTTAAAAAATTCCAAAGAAGGAGACTCCACAACACCAAACATATAACTCTGTACTGAATTTCTTAGCTTTCATATTCCTGTGTTGGAGGTAGAGAATCAATACAGTAATGTTGAATGGGCTGCATCCCACAATCATTAAACATTGCACTATTGTTGAGCCATATCAATCACTGCTAACTGGATTGTATTGCCCATACAACCCAGTAGCAAGTGATTTCTGTAATACAACAGTAGCCCAATAGCCCAAAATTTGAGGAGGCAATCCTGATATATATTTTGTAATATGGACTCAGTATATCACTCCCAGGTCTGTCGAACAAATCAGTTCCAAAAATGTAAAATGCAGCGTAATTGCATACATTGTACATTTAAAATCTTGTGTTAAAATGTTTTAACAAATAGTACTTTAAACATTTGTCTGGCTAATGTATCTTCATAGTTCCTATTCTATTTTTCAGACGGTTTGACAGATCAGTGGAGAAGTGGAGGAATTTCCACCATGGCATGAAGAACTTTAACCTCTGGCTAACTGAGGCAGAACAGAATTTAGCTAAACTACAGATAGAATCTGAAGATCATGACATTTCTAAAACCAAGCAAAACCTCAAGGTAGGCTATAACATCTTACAATACTTTGGTCACTATAAGGTTCTACATAAGAGAATACATGTTTTTGATGTATTGTTTATATGAACATATAATTTGCAGCTAGTTCTGAACATGAGATACTAAGTTACTAAATGAGCACCACTGTACAAAACATATTGTCATAAAAAAAACTTCACTGTTTCTGGATTCACTTCAGTGGGTTGACTAAAGCTCAGTTATCTGGGTCCATCTGTTTCATATGCATCTTTCAGTTCTTTTCCAGGTACCTTTCAAGGTTATGTAGGTGATGAGACAAGGCCATTTCTATGGTAGCATCCTTGTATTAGGGTAACCTTATACAGATGTAAATTTATATCCAGCATCAGTAATGTGAAAAAAATAGTGCTAGTGTTTTTTGGTTAATTTTCAGAATGAAATAATCCATTATAAAATTAACTGTCAAAACCTTTTTTTAAGATATGAGGTTTGTATGGAATCTTGCATATTTACTACTGTACATGAGATACATTCACTGGAACTCTCTGGAAAAAATTTCACCTATACTAGGAACTTGTTAAATTATAATTCCTTATTCTCTTTTTTTAAATAAAATTTATTAATTTTTCACAAACCATTGTAATAACAAAAGAAAAAACATACAGGAGAAAAAATAAATATAAAAAAAGAAACTTGAAAGTGAAACTGATAAGAAAGGGGGGCAGGGGGGAAATGGAGAGGCAGATTCTAAAGCTGAAAATAGCTCACACTTACTGATCTAAGATGTTTTCAGAATTAGCAGGTGTAAGATAATTCACCTGTTGAATTTGAAGTTCTCCAGAACTTCTGGAGAGGCTAGAGTCAGACCCAGTCTGCTCTAATGTGGGTAAGCACCCTTTTCAGTAAAATACATCAGGGAGTTTCTACAAGCTCAAACCAGTCGAATTGCCATGTTCCCTGGAAGATTAATCCCTCATTCTCAACCTCAATAATGCTTAATTGTATCTGCCTAATTTATATCCTGGATTTATCTAAAATCTATATAGGTTGCCATCACCATCTCATATACTAGAAGTTACACAGTTTTTGTGCAGTGGGAAATTATAGTTTAGCAAGACAATTCAGTGCATAAATCATGATTTGGCCACAGCTACCTGCATCTAAATTTTGTTACTGCAATGTCCTCTGTGTGGTGTTCCCACTGAAGATTGTTCAGAAGATTCAATTAGCACAAAATATGTAGCAAGACTGCTTTCTGATACGAGTTAGAGAGACCAGATCTTGCTAACTGGAAGGAACTAAGCAGCGGGGTCTGAGAAGGATCACTTCCTGATGCAATTTAATTTTTCATAAATGATCTGGAATTAGGGGTGAGCAGTGTAGTGGCCAGAGCTGCAGATAATGCCAAGTTTTTTGGACGGTAAAGACCAAAGTGATACACATTGGAACAAAAAGTTCCAATTTTAAATGTGTGTTCATAGGATCTGAACAGTTGATACAGAGAGGGGAAAAATCTTGGAACTGTAGTAGATAGTTCAGTGAAAATATCAATTGTGTATACAGTAGTGGTGAAAAATGCAAACTCCATGTTAAAGAATATTAGGAAAAAAGCATTGAAACTAGAACAGCCAATATTGTAAACCCTAGACAGTGCAACCTTAATTGGAATACTGTACAGAGTTCTAGATGTTATATCTTATAAAAGATATTGCAGAACTGCTGGGAAAAAGTTCAGAGGCAACCAAAATGATTAAGGGGATTGGATCATCTTTCCTAGAAGGAAAGTCTGAACATTCTGAAGCTTTTCAGTTTTGAAAAAAGACAAGTGTGGGTGTGAGATGTTCTTATCATTATGCACAGGCTGGAGAAAGCGCACAAAGGGAGCTTCTTACCCCTATTCTATAGTACTTGAATTTGAAGACACCCAGTTGGGTTGATGGGCAATAAATTCAGGACAGATAAAAATAAATATTCCCTCAGTGAGTGGTAAATTTGTGGAATCCACTGCCAGTTGATATAGTGATAGCCATGAGGCAATTAGTCAGATTAATGAAAAACAGATCTATCAGTTTCTGTGTCTAAAAGAAACCTATATATGCAGAAGCAATAAACCTCTGAATACCAGTTCTAGGCAATAGAAGCAGCTTCAGTGTCCTGCATTTTGGCCCACAATGGCAACTGATTGGCCATTGTGTTTAATAGGATACTAGTCTGAGTAGAACTCTGGTATGACCTGAAACTTCAAAATGTCTATACAAGCTGCCATATCTTCCTGGTTCTGTTCAAAGCGTTATCTTTAAAACCCTAGACTATCTGAAACTTTGTATTTGAAGGGATGTGTTCTGCTGTGTGAATTTATCCCAGTTAAAATTAACTTTAGAAGTCCTGATCTCATCTTCAGAGCTAAGGGGATTAAGCACTAGTGAGGGGTTTTTCCAAGCCAGTCTATACTTCAAGAAATACTATTTGATCAGGCTGTGCAAAAACTTATGCTGTTTGCCCTGCCCCACCCTCCCAACAGTATTACAAACTATTCTGCATCATTAAATAGCAGAATAATTATATGAAGATTTATATGTTGCTTTCACAAGTCAGTCAAACTTGTGTCACAGTTAAATTTACTTTTAATTTGATGAGTTTAATTTTAATGCAGCATGAAAGAACAGACTCTGCTGGGGCTATTCAAGAAGCAGTATCCATAATAGCATATTGCTGAACGGGCTGGTCTGGGCAGTAAATCAGAATATGCTTACATATATTATCCAGTTGTTCTTATTAGCTTTGAACTTTCTTTAGCTATTTTTTCCATTAACCAGATGCTGAATTTATTAATTGTAGTCAGTGTTTTGATCACAAAAGAATCGAATAGAATTCCCAGCCAAACCTTCACAGTACAAATCTTTTATATGCATTATATTTATTTATTCATTCATTCATTCATTCATTCATTCATTCATTCATTCATTCATTCATTTATTAGATTTTAAGCCGCCCATCCCCAAAGGGCTCTGGGCAGCATACAGCAGGCTTGCAACAACAATACATAATAACATTAAACACAGCAGGCTAAAAACAACATTTTACACATACAAACTAAGGTAATTTAAAACAATTTACAAATCTATAACCATAGAACACAGCAGCAGCAATAATACATGGCGCTCGATCCCAAGGCCGGGAGGGGACAGTACTGATTAGATAGTATATCAGGCGTGCCAATGATGGCACGCAACACAAGGGCATCTTAGAGGGGGAATCCGTGGCTGGCCTCACCAAAGGCCCGGTGGAACAGAACTGTTTTACAGGCCCTGTGGAATTCACCATTTGCATTTATGATGATGTTGAAGCCTTCCAGTTGATTGAGTTAAGTAGATGGCATAAATTGTTCAGACACTCTGAGAAAGATGCACTTTTTCAGACCAGATTTTGTGAGGAAAAGAAAAGTTGATTTTATTTTGACTGCAACTTTGTATAAAATATAGCTGGGGATAGGAAAGGGGTCTTGTGATTCACAAAAAGTAAAGGATTAGAAAATCTGAGAAAAGAACATTGAATGGAAGGGATAGTACAGAACAGGTGGTTAAAGATCTGGAGTATCTTCTTTGTAATGTCAAAGCTTGATTTTGATTTATTTAATATTGATATTAAAGCTGCTTAATTTCCAGGTGTATCTCAGGATGAAATCCTTGCAGATTGCATGGTTTATCCAAGGGAATATCCTAATAGGAAGTAGCATCTCCCTTTTTAGTCACATTTTTCATATGTACAGTGAGTGCAGGGAGACTGACAGAATTAGTCATTAAAGGAAGCAGGAGAGACATATGATGAAATAAATGTGCAGGTGAAGTGAACCTGAAACACATAACCTTCTTTACCTTGATGCAGTAAGTTAATGTAATTAATGTAATAATTTGTGTTCCACCCTATGATTTAACTGGATGACCATGCTTTTGAATGCATATATAGTTCACTCCATTTCCATAATTTATTTACTTACTACATTTTCTTGAGCAAAAAAATGCAATGTGAATTATTATAATACAGCAATATCTAATAGATTCCACCTTTCACTATCAAAATGTATTAGGAGAAATACACTTCAGACACCATAACATAACATCATAAGTCACAGGAGGATACAGTGCTCACTTGAAGAAGACACCATTATACAATTTTATACATCAGCCCATGGCATCATCTATAAATATACTTTCCCTATTTGAACCGGATCTTTTAAAATCTCTCCCACCCCAACTCCCCCATCTGCTTTTAAAGAACATTTAGGATCTTCAGTCACCAGTTCTCACTCACACAGGAAGATCCAATCCTTCCTTATAACTGATTTCTCATGTCTCATCTGGGTTGGCTTGTCTCTGTGTTTGTCTCTATCATTTGCACAAAGCAGGTGAGGCTATTGTCTTAAAGATAAAAAAAATATCCTGAGACTGTCACTATCAGTCTCACAGTCTGTGCCGTTCTGCCATCTTCCAGCAAGTGCAAGCAAAGTGTTTTCCTCTATCACACTGCAAGAGGAGCCTGAATACTGTTGTCAGATTGTGATAATATAGCCTGAGACTCTCAATCATCCTGTGATAGCTCAGAAAACTGACAGCAACAGGGAAATTAGTCCTATTCTGTCATTACAATTTTGGTACTCCAACCTTGTGTAATAGATACATGCAGTCTCAATTTCATGTTAATATGACCTTGCACTTATTTTCAAGCCTTGATATGCACAAGTGCATACCAACAAAAATAGTATAGTAGAACATTCCACTCCACTTTGTATGGGAAGCAGCTATACATGAAAGTTTACAGGTCAGGAAGCAGCCAACATACTGGCATGCATTTAACTGCAAAAAAAATTGTCAGGAATCATTATAGAGTTTGAAGTGAATATTCTGTGGTGTGTGAAAAAAGAGAGAGCAAATTCACTGTTTGATGTTTGATAATGATCATAGCAAATATGATTGCTGTAAGAAGGCTAAGCTTACTCCTGATTATCTTGGAAGTTGATCCACAAGTATTGGAATCCACAAGTAT
This sequence comes from Sphaerodactylus townsendi, assembly GCF_021028975.2. NCBI lineage: Eukaryota > Metazoa > Chordata > Lepidosauria > Squamata > Sphaerodactylidae > Sphaerodactylus > Sphaerodactylus townsendi. The sequence goes on from NC_059428.1 coordinate 76,889,880, forward strand.
TGGAATTTGTGGATGGTTTTTCTGTTTATCTGCCCTTTTTCTGCATTTTCACAATTGTGGAGTCAATTTATTTTTTTCTGCACTTGTCCTCAATATTGAGAGTTTTCAAGGGAGGGTGCTGTCATCATTGGTGGTGTCATTAGTGGCATCACAGCATTCCTCTTTTTAAAAAAAACACTAAAATATTGTTATGCTGCAAGAGTGTTGTAATAATAGGCTTAGCAATTTCTTTGAATTCTTAGCTTTCATTTTTTTTAAAAAAAATCTCTAGCCCCTTCTTTTACAGAGAAATAAAGAAGACACATCTCCATAAGGGAAAGAGCTAGAGACTTCTCTTTAAACAAAGCTGGAAATTCAGAGTTTCTGCTAGTCCATTGGTACAGTGCTCTAGAGATATACTAATAATTTAGTGCTGTCTAAAAACAAGAAAATGAACCCACTTATCTTCAGGGTGAGGGGAGTGGAGAATAAGTGGTTTGACCACAAAAAGTTCAGTCATTGAAATGTAAACTAGAGATTGGTGGAAATGGGAAGAATATTATACATAAGGGGGGGAAATACACATGAGGAAAAAGTTGAAAATACTTCCAACATTTTTGAGATATCCAAACAAACAAACAAAACCCAGGAAAAAACAAAAACAAAAAACTTTACCTGAAAACTAAAGCTTGAAAACTAAAGAAAATCAGGGATTAAGGGGTCAAAAGCCATGAAAAAATCTCCTGCAGAAAAGTCCTACTTGAAGCTTTACTAAAATTATGACTTTTCAAATACTATTTCAAAAGTTCAACAAAGTTTAATCAAAACTTTTAAAATAAAAAGCTTAACTCAAACCCATTAAGCCTTTGTATATGAAAACCTGGATTGAACTGCATCAAGAATCCTCTGCTTATAGTCACTTCCCAGTAGTTCTTTTATAATTTCTTTTTTTAAAAAAAAAATATTGTTTATAGGGTAAAGAGCAATTTTACATTTTTTCAAGTTTTTATAACTATTGTCTTCATTTGTGTTATTTTAAGTGTGTGAAGACAGAAGAGCTGAAACTACCCAGTTCTTTAGCAGAGTAAAAACAAATGCAGCAAAGTTCTAAAAAGGAATTTTAATAAAGTTCTAAAAATAAAAACTCAGACTACATGTCCGGGGGCGGCTGGGAGGCCCCTCCCTGGACTTAGCCACCCAGCTGCGCCCCCAATTCCGGACACTGGCCGAGGCACGCTCCCTGGCCCCGGTCGTGCCGGGAGCAAGCCGGCCGGGCTGAGGGCGGGGTGAGTGGCCAATGGTGCCATGGCTGGCCAGCTTCCCGGCCCAGGTTGCCTCTGGAGCAAGCTGGCCGGAATGGGGGTGGGGCGAGCCACTGATTGCACTGCAGCTGGCCGGCGCCTTGGCCCCGGCCACGTCAGGAGCAAGCCGGCAGGACTGAGGGTGGAGCGAGCCACGTTTGCAGGGCAGCTGGCTGGTGGTGGCTGGTGGTGGCTGGTGGTGGCTGGTGGTGAACAAGACCAGGAGGTGGGGAGAGAGGCACCCCAGAAGACTTGGGGAGGTTAAGGAGGGGTGTGTCTGGGGAGAGGGAAGGAGCTAGGGGCTGTGGAGGGTGGAAGGGCTGAGAAGGGGAGAGGCGGAAGAGAAAGAGGCAGGGAAGAATGAAGGAGAAGGGGATAGAGAAGGATGTGGGGGAGAAGGAGGCAGGGAAGAGAGAAGCTGGCTAGCTAGCCAGCTCCTGCTGCTGGCTCAAGTTCTTAATGATGGCTCCAGCTGCTGCTGGCCCCCACTCTCCATGCTGTCATAGGAATCCCTGCCTTCTTCTAGAACTTCTCAGCTGAATGTAGGTAACGTATAAGTCCCCTGCTCCCGCTCCTACTCTATCATTCAAATCTATCCTTTTCCTCCCTGCTTATATCACTTAGGAACAGTGTGTATGCTTCTTCATGTCTTACTGTGTGATTGTTTGCAACCAAAATTTATATAAAAATATTTAAACTACAATTTGGTCTCTTTTGCATTCTCTGTAGAATGTTTCAAAAGCCAATTCTTGTATAGTTGTCTAAAAGATCCCACCTAGCCTGCCTCTCGCACTGCCAAGCCGAGTTATTTCCCCAACTGCTACTTTAAAAATATATTCTCACTGTTAAGCTAGGTAACCCTAGCGTTTACTCGGCCCATAAGACCGGGGCTGTAGACGGGGAACCTGACTCCCCGGAAATGGAAGGTGGGACCAGCCACAGTCACAGGCCGGAGAGGGGGAATGCCACACTACAAAAATATATTTACAAAATAAGAGGAAGGCAAAATAGTCCTGTGCTAAAAAGCACTGGCAAGCAAGCAAGCTTACACAATAAGCAAATAAAAATACAGCAACACAGCTCAGCATACAATCATGCAGCATAAGGAGCAAAAAGGAGGAGAGGTATAGAGTGAGAGAGAGAGAGGTGGATGGATGTGAAGCATACAAGCTACCCAGGGGTAGGGAACCTGCGGCTCTCCAGATGTTCAGGAACTACAATTCCCATCAGCCCCTACCAGCATGGTCAATTGGCCATGCTGACAGAGGCTGATGGGAATTTTAGTTCCTGAACATCTGGAGAGCCGCAGGTTCCCTACCCCTGAGCTACACCATAACATGCAGTCATCAAAGGTCACCCTCATTTACTACCAGCTGCCTTGCATTAACACACAGTAACCAAATGGTGCAACTGTGTTGCTCCTGAAATTACTTACAAGAGATGCCAAATATTCTAACAAAGACTATATTTGCTAGTTTGGGACATGTTGTGTTTTATCTCGGTCATGAGGTATGTGTATAAGCAATGACTTGTATATGATGCCCTTGTTTTTTCACTGTGTGTGATAGCATGAACACCACTGTGAACTAGTTCTTTACCATGTAAACAGAGGTTCTTTCCTCACAACACAAAAATACATCTGTAGAGTGTCTCAAAAAGAGGCAACTTCCCCTTTTCACTCTACACAACCCAAATAAGATGTTTGGGAAACATCTTAAAAAGAGGTGGCTTCTGGGTGCTTTCCAGACAGCAAGGAGGAAAATAGGCTGTTTTCCATCCACCCATTTTGCTCTCTGGTCAGTTTCATCCTCAGCATGTATCTGATATTTTGTGTGCAGCTTAAGGGAGTCTCCCTGCCACTGTTTACTGAAGGTTGCCCCAAGAAGTTTGCTCTGCAGGCTCTGATCCTGGATGCCATTTCAATGTGCAAAAAGGAAAAACTGGAAGTCAGTCCGGGTGTCTGCATAGCTATGGAAATTAAAAAAGAAAAACTGTATATTGCTGGAATTGTGAGGACTAGCTGAATATAACTGTGTACTTTTGGGGCTGAAAAGGCATCCAGAACCAGAGCCTGCAGAGCAAACTTCCTGGGCCAACCTTCAGCAAATGATGGCAGGGAGAATCTCTTCAGCTGCACAGAAAATGTCAGGTGCAAGCTGAGGGTGAAACTGACCAGGCAGCACAATGGTCAGACAGGAAAAATAAGATGTCTCCTGAGTTCTCCATTTCACACAGCCTGGCAGGAGACAACTTGCATGTGGCTTAAGAGGGAAAAGGTGCAGTTTGAAGTGTTCCCCTCAAAAGACTCCTTGAGCTAGAATAAGGTGTCCTGTGGACACCTTGGGAAGAAAGTTTGTGGAGAGCTTTCCCAGGACACTTTTTTTTTTTACTTTCCCCAGGATCTCTTATTTAGGCTGTGTGGAATAGACCAGAATTTATTGAGAAAGGAATAGACTTTTACTGAGTATTTTGGTTTTACTGAGATACTGAAATAAGGTTCTGTTGAGATACTGAAGATTCACTAAGATGTATCATGGCCCCATTTGTGATGTGATTTTTCTATTTACAATTTTTGTGCAGATTCTGTTGGGAACTATTAAGGCAATTCAGGGCTACTTGATTGAACACAAGAAACAAAGTCAAATTAAACACAAACCCTGAGTGAAATCTCTGTTAATCTCCAAGTATAAATGAAGTAAATAAACACACATTAAATGGAATACTAAAAAATGCTATGATACTAATTTTATAATGTAGATAAACATTATTATAGACCAATTTATTTGTTCAGTTGACCATAGTTTTTTTCCTGAAGCAAACCTCAGTGTCAAGCAGTTCCTCACATTATAACAACCCTACAATTGCACAGAGAGCTACACACAAATGGCTTGCTTCTTTGGCCTGAATCCATGTCTTAGCCCAGTGGAAATCAATGAACTAGAACTTTCAGGGGTTGCCTGCCCATTAGAAAAGAACATGGCAGTGTTCCATTTGTAGATCTAGTAAATGGCTCTATTTTTTCTGCCTCATGATCCCAACTTTCACTTTATTACTCCACTCAGCTAAGTGGTAGCTGAGGCTCTTTCACTGGAGAAAGGATGCTTGTGCTGGAGAAAGGCACTAAATTTAACTGAACAGAATGGTAGGAGATACACTGACTAGAGTAGGAACATCACGGGAGTAGGGGGAGAAAATGGCACCCAGGGAAAAATGGCACCTGAGACCCCCCATCCCCCCACCCTGCATTCCCCTGACCCCTGCAGAACCCCCACCCATGGGGCCCCCTTCAGAGTACCTCCCCACCCACTTATTTTATTTCAGCCAGCAGCCAGCTGAAAAAACAGCCTGATCTGCCCGCTGGGGCCTGGGTAGTGGGGCAAGGAGAAGGGGGAGGGGTGGGGGCATCCCCAAGTGACCCTAATGGCATGCACCCGGGGCAGGGAGCCCCATCCCGCCTTGTTATCCCTATGACACTGGGGAACATTAATCATGTTCTTTGAATTCTGCCATAGAAACCAATATGATTAAAAGTACTTCACAAGTACTTCATCTTGCCCTATATGTTTAATAATGAAACTGGTCCTGTTTTTATATATCTTCCAACTAGATTCAGCAAGCATACATTGAAAGACTTGCTGCTTAGTGGTAATTATAGATTTAATGAATGGACTTGTGCGTACAGGGAAAAAAATTCATTTGTTTCTCCAAGGAATATTATTGTGCTTAATTGAAAGCTGAACAACATCTGCTTCAGTGTTCTTTTGTTCATGTGCTAAAAGTTTAAAATTGACTTTTATAAACAAACCAATGTTTGTTGCCCCAGTGAGACTTGATACAAAATGGATTTTTAATTCCAAGACAGCATATTACGATTAAATATCCCATTGAGGTTCATATTTTGTTTTCATAGCAAAAACTGAACTCTGATCTGTTTATGGCTCCTGAGAGAACACTATTCTTGTATAATTTTCACGAACAAATATGACACTTTAAAAATACTTCCTATAAATTGTAGTGGTGTGAATTAAAAAAATCCTCAGCATTTTTCCAGGTTTGGGTATATTAGAACCCCCAAAATATTGGTATTCTTGATATCATTGGATTTGAGTTTTATTTGAGAATTCATCGTATTTTGCTCAATTATATCCTATGGGAAGTTATTTGAGGGTCTGTTTTTAAGCTAGAGGCACCAAAGTTGCAGCAGAGCTGCTAATGCTTGTCCAAAGTTCCTGGAAGGTTGAGTTAGAGGGTCCAATTCTATGGGTCCCAAAAGAAGCTGCACCCATTCATTTCCCATTGGGTCCAGTAGGAGGGGGGATCCACTTTTGCAAGCCCAGCAAAACCAAGAGCAATTTACTGAAGTCCAGCAGAACATTCTTAATTATAGGGTGGCACATGCAAGTCCAGCATAAACAAGGGCAATACACAAAAGCCCAGTACCACATTTTTAAGCACAAGGGGGCCTTTTGGAAGCCCATCAAAATAAATGTCAAAACAGAGAATCTCAGCAGAGTTGATGTGTGTTTCAGAGTCAAGGGAAGTTTACAGAAGCCCATCAGAACCATCTTAAGCACAGGGGACCACTTCTGCAAGCCAAGCAGAACTAATGGAAATCTACTGACATACATACTATAACTTTCCCAAGGAAGGCCTTAAAAAGTAAGAGGGAGGGCATTTTGTGTACCCTTATCCTTTTTTCTCCACAAATTGCATACCATCACTGACTCAGAGAAGGAGCCAGGGGCTGCAGCTGCTCATTACTGTCTCTGCAGCTTTACCCTCCTACCTCTGCAAAGCAGAATGTGACACACATGTGGATTAGTTTCATTATTTTGGGAGCAGCTGTCAGTTCTCCTGGTTTTTATTAGGCACATAGTTTTGCTGGTTTCTGTTAGGCACTATCCTAGTCTTTTCATTTAATCTCCCACAAGACGAAGAACAGTTTCGGTCAAGCTGTGTTATTTTCAGCATGCAGTTTTAGCTTGGGTCAGCTGATGACTGAACATCGCCTCCAACATCCACCTGTGCTGCACAGCAGCTAGGGTTCAGTTGTGGCTTGGGGCAGTTGGATTTGGAATGGTATTGGGAATGGCGGCAGGGGGAGTTCTGCCAATAAACTTGATTAACTGTCCTGGTGCTTGTGACATTTTACTTTTGAAAAGAGTGTTTCACCCCCTTTTCACAAAATAGACTGTGAGACAATGCCAGCCCAAGCACATGTTCACTTCACTCACCCTCCAAGTCCAGAACTGGGTACTTGAACCGTGGCAAGTTCATCTTCATACCAACTGCTCCACTGTCCACGGAAGCAGGCATGAGTGATGTGGGTTGACAGTGTTGCCTGCACAGGAGAAAACCCACTCACTATGCAAGCTCATGGCATGAGAAGAGGCTATAAGCTACAGAAGAGAAGTCCAGTCATATCATCTCTTTCATGGCCCTGCAGTTCAGTGGATTGGTGTTGCTCAGCAAGGTAATTTCTCACCATTGCATCCACTGTCTCATGTACTTTTTACTCCCGGAGGGGCTGAGTACTCTCTTAATGAGCTCCAATGTCTTATTGGTAGTTGATGGGGCAGGGGGAATACAGCCTAGCAGGGGAGGTAGGTAATAATACATTGAAATGAGCCAAGGAGGCCTCTCTGCTCATTTCAACATTCCCCCCTTGGACTGCATGCACTTAACATGTCAGAATACCACATCTCTACAGTGAATGAACTGGTGTTGGGGGTCAAATCTGTTTGGGCATGGTTGTCCTGCAAATCTATCCTCCCTCTTGCTTCTTAAGATAGTAAAACATTAAAAAAGAAAATTGATCATAATTAATGTCTTGAATTCTGTCTTTCTTTTATTTACTTGTAAATACATTTTTTACTACTAGAGGCAGAAGCAAAGGATAGATCTGTACGGCAAATAGTAACCCAGATATTTAATGGATATAATTGTGCCTTGAATATCATAACTGAAACTGTTATTCATCTCAGAACTCATAGAATACCTCTAGAAAATAGAAAATCAACCCTATAGCCTCTCTGTGATTGCATCTTTCAAGCCAGAAAGCTACCTTATAAGGTAGCCGAGTCATCATTACCCAAAAAATGAGATACTATGCAAATACATATAGGTCTGCATTTGTTCCAGAAATGCTCATCCATGGGCCATTAATAGTTAACTCTGCTCATAATTAATTTCCAAGTACTAATTTCTGAAATACTTTCCAAATTCCTTAAGCATACCTTATAAGATGTAAGTCTTCTTTCCAGTATGGATTTTTCAAGCTTCATCTAGAGATGTTCCCTTGAAATCGAGTCAAAAGCTGATGGGCAGCACAACCTGAGAAGGGAGGCAAATCCCCTTCTGGATGTGGCGTGGGTTTCCACCAACACAAAAGCCCCCTCATGGAGGGGCAAATTTGCCAGCGACTGGGCTCTGTGGCACCCTGTGAGGCCTGGCTGTAAAGCCTGGCCTTGTACCTGTGCTGGCATTCTGCCCCCAGCTATGCCAGCATTCCAGAAGCATTCCATGGGCATTCCACAGGTGTACCTGAGGGTGGGGTCAACCTTAGTCAGCCCCCAGACCACCCCTGACCCCCGTATGCCGGTGGAGTTGCTGACGGAGATATGCCGTTATTTTCATGGCATATCTCTTTTCTCCCCTATAGAGGACTTGGAGGGGTTTTTTAATCCTAAAACTATTTTCAGGCTTCCCATGCCACAGGAAAGCCCTGTGGGATAGTTGGAGCAGTGCTCAAGAGGCACTGTCCCCATCCTCCTCAACTCTGTATTGTGCTGTTAAGATCAATAAAAGTTAGAAACAGTTTTCATCCTAGTGATTTTTCTAGTAGATTTACTGATACCAGGCAATACAATAAGGTTCCAGTCCTGAAACCAATTTGGTGTCATTTAGCAAAATTTTCACCTTCTTTACAAAGGTAGCTGGCATATAACACACCAGTTACATAGAATAATTGGACAATAGTTAGTAGGATCCTTCTTATTCACCTTTTTATAGGATAATTATTGCTTTTGCCCAGATATTGAGTATTCTACCAGAGTTATTGATGCATATAAATAAAGACATACTATATAACATTAGACTTAAGTGGCTCAGGGGAATATCATCTGGTCCTGGAACATTTTCTGATTTAATTTCTTCAACTTCAACTATTCTTCAACTTCAACAATTTCTTCAACTTCAACTATGACCAATGAATACCTCCGGACACTGCCTACATCCTTCACCTGCCCTTTCAAACATCCATGTTTTGCCCATATTCTTCTCATTGATTCCAATTTTAATATCATCAGGTCTCCATAAAATTCATTGATTCATTTTCCTAACTAAACTATGCTTTTATAGATATTAAAAAGAATTGGATTTTCTTTTTTAATTAACAGTTTTGATAGTAGAATTTGGAATAGCAGTTTAAAAATGCCAGCTGATCACATTATTATTATTAGAGTGGTGAATGAATGAATAAATGAATCAGTAAAATAATACATAATCAAAAAGAATCTTTAGCAGCCAACACCAGTGTGATTAAATGAACATCTACGTAGAATATTAATTTCTTTGAACTTGAATCATTTCACCCTTCCAAAAAGTGGAAGCACATTTTCAAATGTTCTCTTTTAGTCAGACTGATTTCTAGACCTGTACATTGTCTTTATATTAAAAATTGTGCAACATTATGCTGTACAATGAGGATCTTTTCTAGACTAAATGCATTTCTTCATTCTGTTTGTTCTGCAAGACAAAAAATAGATACTGCATCTAAATGGGGGGGGGTGTATCTATAGTAACCATGCAAAGAACCAGTGATAGACATATCTTCCATAAATTTTTTAAATCCCCTCCTCCCTAAAAGTCATTTATGCTCATGGCCATCACTATACGCTCTAGCAGTCAGTTCCAGCTTTTATTCACTTGTTGGATAAATAAATGTTCTCTTTTGTCTCTCTTGAATCTATTTCTGATCAACTCCAGTTCTAATATTTTGGGAGAGGGAGAAAAAAAATCCATCTACTCTGTCCCATGCACAATGTGATAAACCTCTATGAAATTTCATTTTCCCCCTAAGCTAAAAAGTCCTAGTCTATTTAGCCTTTCCTTATAGACTCTTTTCTGTTATTTCCCCAGTACAACACACAGTATGAGGCTGCATCATTGATCTATTAAGGGTTATTATAACATGGCAATTTTATTTTCAGTTCCTTTCCTAATAATCCTTGGTATGGTGTTTGCCTTTTGCTCTGCTGCTGCACATTGTTGACATTTTCATTCAGCTATCTGCTATGACCCAAAAGTTTCTTTTTCCTCTCAGTTCCAGCAGTTTCAGACCCTTTCAGAATATACCTAAAGCTAGGGGTTTTATTTTATTTTGTTCCAGTGTGCTTCACCTGCATTTCACTACACTTAACTTTTACCTTGGTTTTTATTATTGTGAATAATTGTGTATCATCTGGAACTTGGCCACTACAGTGCTCACACCCAGTTCTAAATCATATATGAACAAATTAAATAGTACTGCTCTCAATACCAACCTTGTGAGACCCCACTGCTTACTTCCCTCCATTGTGAGTACTGTCTCTGTGATACATCTCTGAAGATGCCAGCCACAGATGCAGGCGAAACGTTAGGAACAAGATCTACCAGACCACGACCACACAGCCCGGACAACCCACCACAACCAGTTGAATCTGGCCGTGCAAACGTTCAACAACCATCATTTTATTTATGCAAAGGTTTGTATAGCACAGTTGCTAATATTTTTGTTTCAAAACTGAATCCAATTCGTTAAAAAATAAAAACATTAAATTTTGCATCGTCTGAGGATATGCAGTAGAACTCCACCTTAAATATCAAAAATTATAATGAATCATTCAGTTGATAAAAGAAGAAGAAAAGGTCTATTGTATTTCTCTTAAGACATAGAATTCATTGTACAGCTACCATATCCCAGCTTATGTGACATAGCGACTAATGCTTAGCATCTAAAGTACACTTTATTGCTATCATTTTTACTGTTATCTCTCATGTCCAAGTAGACTAGAAGCTAATGAGAAATATTGGTCTGAACATCAGAACTCATCTATGTCTAATGAAAAATAAAATTATCTATCTACCTCCCTCAGATTCTAAAACAATTTAAACTGTGTGACATTATTTAAAGATTCAGGTTGGAGTCTATGGTGAACAATAATAATGGGGATGTTTATGAAATTCTAAATATTTTAGAATTTCCAATTACCTGATCTTGTTTAGGGAATGGCATCATTGCATTAACCATCTGACATTTGTTTCATATTAATTCAGGTCTTTTATTCAGACTGATATACTTGAGTAGTCTGTCTCTCCTAGTTTTAGTTCAAGAGTGGGATATGTGGTAGTTCATTGTCATGTCTTCTGTGCAAGCGTACATGGAGACTGTGCATGTACAGACCATCCATGAGATCTGACCAGAAGGCTTCTACAAGCTTTAAAGTACTCCTCCCCTCTCCTTCAGAGCCAAAGCCAGGAGTGAGCTGGTTTCCCACCCAAGCAGTCATGTGAAAGGAAGCAGGGAGAGTGTTCCTTCCTCAGTTCTCTCTTTGCAGCCATGGAGAGAAGACCTACTTCACTGAACACTTGCATTTTTACCACAGGATTTTTTCTTCCTTCATAATGGCTTTGTTTCAGAAGTGTTCCAAATACATCATAAAGATAGTTCAGAATGATGAGCACAACAAATGCCTGTTCTTTCTTGGTGAGACCTATGTCTTTGATGCATGACCTTCATGTCACCTGTTCATTCCAAAGGCTAGGTATGAACGGGCTTCAAGACTTGAAGCTGTCCTGTGGGGAAAGTCTCTCACTTCAGTGGATTCTCCCTCCACAAAATCTTCAAAAAGAATGCATATGCCTTTGGCATATTCAGTCCTCATGATTCCATTATAGAACCCTGTGGATCCCCACTAGTCCCTTAACTCCAGAATGACGATGAGTAATTGGTGAGTTAACTCCAGGATGAAGATGAGTAATTGATACCCTTTGGGTATAGTCAGTCAACCAATTATTTATTATTATTATTTATTTCTCAGTCTTATAGACCGCCCAACCCCCAAAGGGCTCTGGGCGGTGAACAACATAAAATAACAGTTACGTAATAGACTGTAAATAATTTAAGTTAAAATGCAGCAATTAAGAACGACTAATAACAGCAATGCCCGCAACAATCCCTGTTAAACTCTCCCAGAAGGGGAGAAAAGGAGGGCCATCTATGGGCCCAAAATGTAGGAGGAGGCGGGGGCACTTATATCAGCGGCTGGACACTCCAAAGGCCCGGTGGAACAACTCCGTCTTGCAGGCCCTGCGGAACTCACCAAGATCCTGCAGGGCCCGGACAGCTGGAGGAATTACAAATCCATCTAACAGTAGCATTGTCTGGTCCACATTTTACTAGCTTGCTTGCAAGAATATCATGGGGCACCTTGTCAAAGGCCCTACTAAAATAAAGGAATGCTGTCTCCACAAAATTCCATTCATCTACCAAGCTTGTTACTCTATCAAAATAAGAGATAAGATCAGTCTGAAAGTACTTGTTTTTGAGAAACCCATTTTGACTTGTAATTATCACAGTATTTTCTTCTGAGTGCTTACAGACTGTTTGGTGATCTGCTCTAGAATATAGAATAATTGGAATATACTTCCTCTGTGTCAAATCCCTTCTCATTGCTTGAGATCAATTGTCCAGCATCTGTCAATTTCAAAACATGACTTTGATCACCTCAACCCACTTCCATCAAGTTCCCTTTTACCATTTTGGTTGCCCTCCTCTGGACATGTTCCAGCTGGTCAATGTCCTTCTTAAATTGTGGTGCCCAGAACTGAACACAGTACACTAGGTGAGGTCTGACCAATGCAGAGCAGAGTGATACAATTATTTCCCTCGATCTAGACACTATATTCTTATTGTTGCATTTCAGAATTACATTGGTTTTCTCGGCTGCCATATCATACTACTGACTCATGTTCAGTTTGCAGTCTACTAAGACTCCTAGATCCCTTTCACATGTAGTGCTGTCAAGTCAGGTGTCACCCATCCTGTATCTGTGCATTTCATTTTTTCTGTCTAAGTGTAGAATCTTACATTTATCTCTGTTGAAATTCATTTTGTTAATTTTGACCCAGCTCTCTAATCTGTTCAGATCATTTTGAATCCTGCCCCTATCCTCCATGGTATTAACTACTACTCCTAATTTGGTATCATCTGCAAATTTGATTAACATGCCCTCCATTTCATTATCCAAGTCACTGATAAAAAAAAAATATTGAATAGCACTGGGCCCAGGACAGAATTTTTTGACACTGCACTATTCACTTCTCTCCAGGATGAAAATGAGCTATTGATGAGCACTCTTTGTGTTCAGTCAGTCAACCAATTACAAATCCATCTAACAGTTGCATTGTCTTGTCCACATCTACCAAGTTTGTCACTCTATCAAAAAAAGAGATAAGATTAGTCTGGCATGACTTGTTTTTGAGAAACCCATGTTGATTTTCAGTGATCACATTATTCCCTTCCAAATGTTTACAGTCAAAAGAATCGACACTTTTTCATCCAGGTTCCAACATCCTCACTGCAGCATGTTTCTAGTGAGGACATCTTGGACTGCCCCTTGCGGGGGGGGGGGTGCCTGCTGTCAGGGGTGCAATTGTTAAGCTAGCAGCACCAAAATTTCAGAGTATCTTTAGGAGACTGTCCTGATGATACCACCCAGGTTTGGTCAAGTTTGGTTCATGGGGCCCTCAAATGTGTAGCGCCCATCTCCTATTAGTTCCCATTGGAGTGTTTTCCCCCCCCAAAAGGTGTATATACAAGCAGGTCCAGAAAAATCCCGTGATAAGGGGGGGAGCACCAGAAAAGGGACTGTGTTCCACAGTTCTGCTGTGACAAGATCTCGAGGGAACCTGGATATTTCGGGTGACTATCCCAGGATTAATCGCCAGTGAGGAAATCACCTGGGTGGTAGTTGTTGGGTCCTCTTTTTTCCCCTTTTTGAAGATGGGGACAACATTAGCTCTCCTCCAGTCTGCTGGGACTTCTCCTGTTCTCCAGGAATTCTCAAAGGTTATAGCAAGCAGTTCTGAGATTACTTCACCCAGTTCTTTTAATACCCTGGGATGTAGTTCATTAGACCCCGGAGATTTGAATTCATTTGAAGTATTCAGGTATTCCTATACTAGCTCTTTATTTATTCTGTGCTGAATTTTGCCTATTGTATCATCTGATCCATTTCCCCCCAGTTGAGTATTATTTTTCTTTTGGAAAAAAAACTGAGGCAAAGAAGGTGTTGAGTAGTTCTGTCTTTTCTCTGTCCCCTGCTAGAACTCCGTGCAGTGACCCTATCATATCGTTTTTCTTCCTTTTGCTACAGACATAACCAAAAATGCCCTTTTAATTATTTTTATCATCTCTTGCAAGTCTGAGCAGAGATGTAGCTAGGGAAAATGGATCCTGGGGCAAAATCTTCCATCCCCCCCCCCCCATATGGGTGGCTGCCCTCCCCCACCATGACCAAACAACAGTTTTTTTGCACCAGGTCATCTCAAAGTCGCCATATCTGAACTCACAAATCTGAAGACAGCAATGGTTCATGCCACACAGTGGAAATAAAAATGTTTTATGTTTTCAAAATGCTTTCAAAATGCTATGAAATGTTCACTGCTGTGAAAACATTTCATGGTGTTATATCCAGCACCCCCAATTGCCCCCCCCCAGCACTGGAAACACAGCACAGAGCCAGGATGGAAAGGAGGGAGGGAGGGAGGGAAAGGACAGGGACATTTTAATGCTGTGTCACCTTTTTCAGCAGTAGCTAAATGCACTCAGTGGAGTCTCCAGATAAAATTATAGTCCAGTACTTATCAGCCTGCCAGCCTGGCCAATTGGCCAGGCTGGCAGGGGCTGATGGGAATTGTAGTTTATGAACATCTGGAGAGCCGCAGGTTGCAGACCTCTGAGCTAGGGAAAAAAACATTTCCCAAAGTAGGCATATAAAGTAGGATAGAAACTGCACAAACCTCAAAAACATAAGTTGGGTTGAGAGTGTGCCCTCCCTACCCTCCACTCCCAAGATCCCCTCTTTTCCCTCTAGGCAGAGAGATTAATATGAAAAACCTCACTCCCTGATCTCAACTATTTAAAAAAATACCCACCCACAAGCCGACAGAAGCAGGCTTGCACACCCCATCCCTCCCACACCCTTGCAAGAAACTAGGGCATGACCTTAAAATGGCAAATCAAGATAACATTTTGGACAAGCACAGAGGTATGGGGGGAAATGGCAACTGGGACAACACCTGCTCTGGGAGCCCCCCCCCCAATGCCCCCTGCTCCCCACTTACCTTAGCTGGTGGGAGCCTGCCATTGGCCAGCCCTTAGGCTGGCCCCGCTAGGCTGCTGCTTGGTGGTTGGAGCTATGGAAGAAGTCTCAGCTGGCACACCCAGGGCTGGGAGCAGTGTGGTCGGCGCTGTGAAGGGTACTGCCTCCCTGGTGCACCCAAATGGGAAGGCCCTCTCCCCAGTGAGCATGCCCTCCACAGCACCTGCTCCTGGCCCTGGGCATGCCAGCTGAGCCTTCTCCTGTGGGGTCAGCCACCAAGGCTTGGCCCTGTAGGTCAGGCCTTGGCACCTCTTCCCATTTGGGCATGCCAGGCAGGGAGGCGGTGCTTTGTAAGCTTACCTCATGGTAAGCTTACAAAGCACAGTTGTTTTTAAATCCACATATATTGTTGTGTCTTAGAATAAACAAAGCAACTTACTTTTACCCAAAATAGTGTCAGAAGTACTTTACAATCTTTTACACAGAGTCTCACCAACTTCTCATAATATTGCATCCCCGCAAATCTCAAAGTCTATTTTTAGCAGTCTCAAAGTCTACTGTCTAATGGTTGATGAAAATACTTTTTTTCCAAGAATAATTCCATGGGTACCTATTACAAAAGCAAACAACAACAACAACACAACTCTTTACAAGTTCTCACACAATTACACTCAGCCTTGAATCTTAAAGCAAGGACTATCTGTTACTTCCCCATTTGCCAAAAATCCATTTCTACAAGGGTGCATTGAAAACCATAAATACAGCTTAAAAGACTGGGTTAATAGAATTGTTCTGGTATCATACTAAAAGAAGAGTAAAGGGAGGCAGCAGGGAAATCTCAATAGGGAAAACATTCTAAAGATGAGGTGCCTGCAGGGGAAAGGTTCTGTCTCAGATTGTCACCTCCCTCATCTCTACATTTCAAGGCACAGGCTTTATGGCTAAGGAGGAGATCTTAACTGGTGGGTTGCACAGTATGAGATGAGTTAGTCCATATTAATTTGCCTGTGGTGTGTGATTGATTGTTTTTACAGTTTTCAATTAATGTCTACAATGATATATTTATTGAAGAGTTGAAGGAAGGGTTCTTTTTTTCTATGTCTGCAGGACAGATCATTATAGATATTTCATTAGAATTCAATAAAAGAAGACAAGACAGAAAGACAGATGTAACATTTCAGCTTTCTAGTTCGTTTTCCATGGCTTTTCACCAGAGTGTGTTTGAGTGCTGATAAGGCTTTAACTATATTAAATTCACAAAGTGTGAGTCAAATTTATTGCTTTTCCTTTTTAGGCTCCAGAGAACATTTTTTGTATTTGTTAGCCACACGCCCCCATGTAGTCTAGATGTTATCTCTTTTGAACATGTTAAATTTCACATTTGCAGAGTACTTATCTCAAAACGTTCATTTAAGTGAGCAAACAACAAATGATTTGGATCTGGATTTTGTCCTGTATGTTTTGAAACTTGTTAGAGGTTTATTGCATGCAAATTACATCTGTTTCATGAGGTCGATCAAAGCCAAAAAGACTGTATAAGTTAATGTAATTGAGTACAATGGACAATGAAATCTGTGTTAGGAGCTCACTATGATGCTTACACAGAAGGGAAAAAATTATCAGGCCCTTTCCGCACCGCAATGGTGCGGGGGGTGCGTCGGCATAAACAGTGGATGGTCCCAGGAGGGCGGCAGGCAGTGGCACAGCCTTCGCACAGGCTGCGCCGTCGCCAAACGCCTACCTTGTCTCCTGGCTTCCAGCTCGTCGCAGAAGCCAGGGGACACGCCCCCGCAGCCTGGAGCGACGGCTCTGGAGTCACAGGCCAGGGGGGCGTATCCCCTGGCCTCTGCCAGAAGCCAGGAGACAAGGTAGGCATTTGGGAAAGGGGGGAAATGGCGCCTTCCAGCTGCTGCCATTCGCATGGCAGCATTTTGAAACCGCTGTTTCTGAAACAGCTGCTTTGCGCCGCTCGGGGGCTGTGCAAACCCCTCCCCAGGGATACTGTTTTTAGCATCCCTGGGTCACTGTATTCCGCCCGTGCGAAAACAGACACAGTTATATCATTTTTGCTTCTTGGAATTATTGCTGCTGCCTCATTTTTCTATCTTGCTGCACTTTGCTTTACAAAATGGTCTGTTTCCTTCACTTCCTTCATGAACACCAAGATTCTCTGAAAGCTAGTTCAGTAATGACTTTGGCTTGCTTCAGCTGCAAGTGAGATGCCCTCCTCTCAGAAGATGGCATCATACCCTTTCTTCCAGTTTCCGTTATGCCAACAAAATGGCAGCAAACAAGCACACTAGATGTTCTCTATATTGCATTCAATGACAGTGAAATTGCCCTGCTTATTGCTTCAGGGAGGTTTTTTATATTTCTAAATTTCCTCATGCCAAATTTCATGGGAAAATTTAAACTAAACAGCAGCTGTAAATCAGAGTTATGACTCCTTTCACTTCAATATTCCAGCAATTGCATAAGCACTAATACTTTAGATGGGCAATTCTAACCTTTTAAGAGAGATTCATATGTACATTCTGAACAGTATTACACTGGAGAGCGTTGGTGAATATTTAAAGCCATATGAATGCTAGCAGTAAGTACAGCATACTTACTAACACTGTAGGGTTGCTTTTAAATGCTGTGTAGGCATAACCATTTTTTTGTGTTTCTAAATGATCACTTGCTTGTTTTCTGGGTGCCATTTAAACATGCCATGAATTGATGTGTGAAAATGTTATGGCACCTGAAAGGTTCATTTTGAGCAAGAAAAAGCTGTGGCAGAAAGAAGGTCACTAAAAATAGGTGATTGATTCATGGTGTTTTAAAAAAAGAGTAATAAACTAAGATAGATTATACACAGAAGGATGGAATATTAATGGCACTGAAATAATAAAAACAGCCTAAATGGTTAAATATTTTAATTTCTATAGCACAGTATACAGTCGTAACTCCTTTGTAACATGAAGATTCAACCTGCTGAATAAGATTTCTATAGATATTATATAAAGTTTCTACTCTTCCAACTGAATTACTTCACAATTTTTCAGAATTACTTTACAAAACAAGAATATGTCCTTGTATTTACAATCGTTGTACTTATAAATGCAGTTTTTGTGCTGAAAAACCTTTCTTCTGTAGTACCAATACTGTTTGCAGTAGAATCCAATCCGCAATCAGTTTAGTTTCAGTCCAGATCTTCCACTTAGCCTTGCTACACACAAAGTTGGCTGATGTGCCATTCAGCATCCCAGCAGCTCTTTCTCTTCACACTAGCAATGGCAAAGCATTGTGCGGATGCACTGCCGGATGCTCTGAACTAAAATCATCCCTGGGAACTTAGCAGATATTGCATACTTTATTCAAGGTAAGAGAATGAAGATGTGTGTGTGAGAGAGTGTCTGCTGTTCTGAAGAATGCTGTTTTAATCCCTGCTAGGCTGCATCTTAAATCTTCTATACTGATGCAGGAGTCACTAAGCAATAGGTGGGAAGAGATGCTTTTGTACTTGAAATCACAGGGTCCAGATTAAGTGTTTTCATTGTAATGAGCTATGCAGTATTTGTGACAAAATTTTATGCTGGTCAAAGCTTTATAGAATGTATATTTCTCTATTTATCTGTTCCCAGGGTTAACCTGATTGTATTAGAAAAAAAAAATAAAGGCCAGCAGCCCAAAGATGCAAGGTGCTTTCAGCATCTTAGAGCTTGCTGCTTTTGAAGTCTCCTTGCAGCCAATTTGGCTGAATTCTCAAGAGGGGGCATTTCACACACACTTATCTTTTCTGGAGTCTCTTCTTTTTCTGTCATCCATTTGGGAGAGTCAGATTTTAGCTATAACAGGCCATTTTATGATCTTGAATCTTTTTACTGAACTGGAAGATGCTATTTTGAGAGCAGTCTTGTGGAAGAATTTAGATGTATGAGACTACAGCTTGTAATTAACTTCTAGTATTGGGTTTTATAAGCAACATGTCTTTTTCAAGTAAGATTTTATTCTGGGTCTTAATTTTACTGTGACTAATCTCCAGTCTTTATTTATTAAAAAGACAATATTATCGGTTTATTGACTTCTTTCTTGACACTGTAATCCATTTATATATCTATCACTTCAGCCAAGTATTAATATACCATAGAGTACCATAGGGAATGCAGATATGCAAAAATATTTAGGCTTTTACTATGTATTTTGATTCTGAGAACACTGAAGGATCAGTAGTGTTGTATTTTTGCTGGGCTGTCCACCAATTTTATCATTTCTTTTAAAACATATAGTTTAGCATTACCATATTTTAATATCATGCATTATATACAAATAAGATTGATTCACAAATTTAACTAAGAAAAGAAAAATTAATGGTATAATCACAATATTAATGTTAAATATTTTAAAGTTTCTGGATTATATAGATTCTATGATTACTCTAAAATAAATTCAAACCCTACATCATCTGATGGGAGCTTTACTGTAGAGTTTTCCTTAACAAAATTATTTTAATTATTGCTGGAATACATATCTTGGCAAATATTATCTTGTTAAGGTTTGGGAGCTTTTGAGGAAAATATCTGTTGTTGTAGGAAGTCTTCTATTTTTTGTTCATTGGAAATTCAACTTCATAACATAAGAGTTTTCTGTTTCTCAGTGAGACATGATAGGTAATATTACAAACAGTATAAAACTCATGTAAGTTATTTTTCCCTCCTAATATTTTCACTGATGCCTGGGATGGTATAAAAAACAAGCATACCTTTTAAAACTGAAATGTGTAGAACTGCAGACTGATATTTTCAATTACTTTTAAGTAGAGTTTTCTGCTGCCAGTGCAAGGGAGGGCTCTTCAGAAAGATGGAACGTTGTACCTACCAGGTGCACATGTCCATTAATACTTCCTTTCTAGGAAAAGCTTTAAGCTCTTCCCCTTCAGCTCATTTGTTAATCTATAAATATCAAAATTGTGTCAATGAAGGAATTACATTCAATGGTGCCTTTTTCTCACCAATTTCATACACTGTTACTTCGGTGTTTTGGAACCATACTTTGCATTTTTCCCCATGATAAACACTGACTGCTACTGCCTTGGAAAAAGTCCTGTAAACCGTAAGCCCATTAGATCACTGACTACAGAGTATATATCACATTCAATTATACTGTAACCTCTGTATATAGAATATCCACTCTTTTAAAACTGGCAGTTACCTGTAAGAAATTAAAGTTACACTCAGATTATGGTCCATGATATGTCATTTTGGCATGGCACATTTATTTCCAGTAGCAAGTGCTTGGGTGATCTAGAAAACAAATGGTATGAATTACTACCAGAGTGCCAAGGATAATTTATTAATCTCTGAACTTATATTTCCTGCTTATTTGTAACAGTTCATTACCTTTGTGCCTTGTTCTATGTATTATGCCTTGTTTTTTATGAAAATTGTTTCTTCTGGACAGCATTCTGTATTTCTTAGTGAAAACGTTGAATAGTGAATGGGTGGGTTTGTCATACCTGGCATGTATTTCTGTACTTTCCCCCCCAATTTAACCTGTTTCCCATAGGTATACATGAATCTTGATGAATATATTATTATTAATAGTAACTGAAACTTCAGTGTTTTTTTAAACTGTGAAATAAAAGAAAATCCTTTAAAATATTAGAAAGTGTCATTCACCTTGGAAAAATGTAAGCAGGAATTGTGCATCCATTAGGTTTGCAGTCAGGAAATAAAAAGGATTAGAAATTGTTCACAATTAGCAGTAATTTCAAACTATTTTAGTTACATAGGAGCAGCTGGAAGTCACTATTCTATTTTCTGTGCTTGGTGGTTTAGTCTAAGGGAACCAACCAAAATACCTGGTATAAATGGGCAGGAGAGAGCAGCTGCAAACCAAGATACATGAGGGTAGTTTGGATTATCATTTATCTTTAGGCAGTGGTTTTGTGGTGATGCAGGATGCAAACGCACCAACAATGTCCTGTATGGACCAATGTCTGTCAACACACACACGCACGCACGCACGCACGCACGCACGCACGCACGCACGCACGCACGCACGCACGCACGCACGCATGCACATGTAACCTCAGCTGTGGGTTCTGTGGGGCAGTACTTGGAAGGAGTTGCAAAGAACCAAATTTAAACAAAACAGTTTACTTTTCTTTACATATAACATATAACATCAACATTTAACGTTACAATTCAAGGTCCTGTTCAGGTTGCATTTCAAGTCCTTCTATTTACAGTCTACTGATATTGCCAAGTCCAAATTCTTCTTTGCAAGTTGGCTGGCTCCTGAAGACTCCAAGGGCTTGATGAACAGGTTGCAGCATGATGAAGGTCTCCAGGAGAACTCTCACCCATTACAACCACAAAAGAAACCCTGAAACAATAAACTCCAACATTTACAAATACATAGCAAAAACAACAACTACCTTCCCAGTAGTTCCCAACAATATTGCAATTACCTTAACAAGGTGTTAAGGGCTTATAGAAATCAAGGTCTGAGTCTGGTACCCTTGTCTTCTGCAAAGAGCTCTTTCAGCCTTTCTGCTGCTCTGAGTCTCCACCCCCTTACTGGGTCAACCCATTCTGGGCCAATCCATTCAGGGCATGGGGGTTACACACGCACGCACACACACACACAGAAAATGACTGCTTCTTTGTGGTGGTTTCTACAGTTGCAGCAACATACTGTATAGTCACCACACTCATAGGGGTCACCCTCAAAAAAGTGGATGTACCAAGAGAGAGTCCAGTTCATACAAGATATTCTTCATGTGAATGGTTTCTCTGGAAGCATTTATGTGCAGATAAAATCGACTTTGTGAATGAGCCAGAACATTTGAAGTAAAATATAGAAATAAATATAGTGTAAGTGAGAAAATATTTCTCACAATGTACACTGCTCTGGTGGTGCACAAAACATACTGAAATGAATAAAAACTGTCTGAGATTAATACTAGGAGGATTGTACACTTAAAAGTTTCTGCCTCTTTCCCATTAGTATTTGTCAGCCTTATTCAACATTATTAAAATGCCTTTGGAATAATCTCTTTGTAACCTTAGAAAAAGGATGTGTGGGTGTTTTTGCTGGCAGCATGCTTTTTTGGGGGGCACTATGCTCAAGATTCCCCCCTACCCTGCACAGTAATGAAATCAAATGTGTAAGCCACCATACCATGTGGATCTCACTCACTTTGTTATTGAGGAGCCATACATAACCTTTTATGTAAATTGGAATCACTCTGTAAGTATCGTTAGGAATAGATGATGATAAACAAATAATAGTAAAGCCTTAAACATAACACAGAAGTTGAACTACATTATCTAGCTAAAGACTGCAAGTTCAGATGTATTAAGCTACTTTTTCAGTTACAAGGCATTTTCTGTTTTCACTACTGTGACGGAACTGTCCAACAAAACTATCACCACCCAATTAACATAAATTGTACTTCTGAAGTATTGCCTCTTAAGTATGAACAAACTTAAAATAATTAATCTGCACTAATACCCTTCTGAAAAAAAAAACTGGCTTGAACCAATCCTTGCATTTGCATTATCACATTTTTTCCCTCAGATTAGAGTAGAACCTCAGGAGCCCAGATAAATTCAGGAATCCGAGAATTCCCCATCAGTTTCTGTCAGCATGGCCAATTGGCCATGCTGACAGAGGCTGATGGGAATTGTAGTTCCTGAACATCTGGAGAGCCGCAGGTTCCCTACCCCTGCACGAGAGGTAAGCAATTTTTGCTGATTTCTCTTTTCACTGCAGCTCCAAGGCAACAATCCATGCTGTTTCCAAGATGTTTCAACTACTAGAAGCAGCTTTTCAAGGGCCATATGAGACTTCAGCAAGAAGGGAATAGAAAAATAATATTTAATAAACTGAGATCTGCTCACAGTTCATTGGATTTAAGTCAGTATTCTTTTTCAATATGGGAAAATGTGCTTACCCATATTCTACAATACATATATAGTTTCAGCATATACCATGTAAGAAAACTGTAGGGTACTGTGGCTCCCTGTGTACGTCCATACACCCATGTAACTTTCATATGAGAGAATACACTTTTCTCCATTGATACAATACAAATGTCACATGTGACATGGCCTTTAATGATGTTGCACACATGCAATTTCATTTAGAATCAGATGTATTTGATGTTAGACTTTATATTAAAGAATACCATGTATGCAATTATGAAATATATGCATATTCAGTCTGTAGGACACAGAAACAAACAATTTGAGAAAGCAGAGGACAAAACTTTATAGTAGTCCTATTTCACTATTTGAATTTTGTAGTCATTGAATGCAGTCACAACTCCAGTTTTAAACTTTCACCAACCATGGGCCATTTCCGCACGGCCGCGGTAAGGGTTGGGTCGGCGTACATGACGCCGACCCAACCCCTCCCAGAACCTGCCGGGACGATGGCACTGCAATCACCGTCCGGGTTGACTCCATTTCCAGCCAGGGTTCTTCAGAGTCGCCGAGGCCAGGGGACATGCCCCCCTGCACTGCGCGACTGCTCTGGCATCGCAGGGCAGAGGGGGCATGTCCCCAGGCCTCGGCGACATGCCGGAGGGCTGCAGAGCAGGAAGGACATGGGGGGAGGGAAGGTGCCTTCGAGCTGCCGCTGTTCACACGACAGCGGTTCGAAGCCGCCGTTTTCTGTAAACCTCGCTCGGGGAGCGAGGTAGGAAAATGGCAGCTTCGCGCCACTTGCTGAGCTGCCATGAAGCAGCTGTGCCTTGTTAATGGCTCCCTGGAGACGGCGTTTTTGCCGTCCTCAGGCCGCCATATTAGGCCTGTGCGGAAAGGACCATAGTTACTTCTACATTGGCGATGGAAAAAAACCCAACCTAGATCAAATTTTTATTATATTATGTGACAAATGATCCTAAATTACATTGAATCTAAATCATGATTTGAATCTCTCTTAGACTGTTTTTGCATGCTGAAATTGCCCCTCTGTTGTAATTGGGAGTTCCTCTTGGTGCCGCAGCATGGCTGCCATGTTTCTGCCCCAGAGCCGTTCCATGGCAATGGCTTTGCTCTGCGAATTTGCAGAACTGCAAAGGTTGAGGTCCTTTTGAAATGCCCCTTTGTTGCTCCAGAGCAGGGGTCCCCAAACTTTTTAAACAGGGGGCCAGTTCACTGTCCCTCAGACTGTTGGAGGGCCGGACTAAAAAAAACTATGAACAAATTCCTATGCACAAATGATTGTAAAATGTTTGATTTCACCTTTTAGCCTTTCTGTCATGGTCTATTTTTAGAACAGTGACCAAAGTATGTCAAGTACAGGGTGGGCTCCAAATATTGTTGGGGAGGCTGTGGAATACCTTCCCCTGTAAAAAAAAAAGCAGAACTTTCCCAATGAAGCTTTCCATCTAACCCAGGATCAGGTATCTTCCTGGGTTCTTTCCTCCCTAGCAGCCAGCGAGCGATTCGCCAGCCTGGCTGATGCCAATGGGAGTGGGGCGGAACAGAAAGCCTGAGAGCAACACATGGAGTAGCCAAGAGGGAAGGATGGAGCAGGTGTTGCCACATGTAAGGTTTCCAACTCTGGGTCAGAAAATTCATGGAGATTTTGGGGTGCAATCTGAGAAAGGCAGGGTTTGGGGTGGGGAGCCCACCGTCCAAAGTAGTCATTTTCTCTAGGACAGGGGTAGGGAACCTGCGGCTCTCCAGATGTTCAGGAACTACAATTCCCATCAGCCCCTACCAGCATGGCCAATTGGCCATGCTGACAGAGGCTGATGGGAATTGTAGTTCCTGAACATCTGGAGAGCCGCAGGTTCCCTACCCCTGCTCTAGGAATTGATCTCTGTCACCTGGAGGTCAGCTGTAATTCTGGGATATTTCCAGGCCTCCCCTAGAGGTTGGCAACTCTTAAATAGAGGTAGTATCCACAAATATGTCTCCTGCGTGTGATCAGCAATGTTTAGAAAGCAGCAACTCCAGTCACAGAAAAAGAGCAGACCTGTGGGCATTGCCTTGTTGCATCGGCTGGTTGGGGAGAAAGGAGCCCAGGAGCCCAAGGGAGCCAATCTGGCAGACCCCGAAGGCCACGGGTATATCCAGAGCTCTGTTTTCCCTCCAGCAGACCCAACAGTCAAAGCCACGGAGACCCGTTCGCCGCCTACCAGCCGGTCCCGCAGGGTGGGGGGTGGGGATCACCCTGTTTGCTTTCAGCTGGCCTTGTTGGCAGGGGCAGAGGTGGGTAGCCCCATTCTCAAGTTGTGGTGGGCCTGAAGGCAGACAAGCGACTGCAAGCACAACAACCCAGTGGGAAACCCTCCTGCGCCGCCAGACCCGCGCCCCACATCAACGGCCGTTGGGGCTGGTTCCTCCTCTCCCTGGAGCCCCCTCGAGCTCCCACTGCACATAAATGGAGCCATTGCCACCATGCCTGGCGGGCCGGATAAATGCCTTCAGGGGGCCACATTTGGCCCCCGGGCCGTAGTTTGGGGACCCCTGCTCCAGAGCAAAATGCCTCTTCGTTGCTCAGCATGCAAAAATCCTCCATAACATAAATGGGGCCAGTTTTCCTGCCTCACCGCTTTGGCCCGCCCCACCAATGGACAGGTGCTGAGAAGCAGTCTCTCCCCGCCCCCCGGCAGAAAAAACAGAGGGAGAAACCTTGTTTTTATAAAGAAGGGAGAAGCGTTGAGCAGAAAAGCTGTGTGTACAGGCACAGCAAATGGAAGGGCAGCAATTCTCTTGCACATGCAAGGATTCCAGATTTACATTTTAGATGGAGGGGGTGGAGGACGGCGATCCCATCGCACACTCAAGGATTTTAGGGCGCCAATTCTCAATGCCTGATTTGCCATAACTAAATAGTGAAAGTGAATGGGGGAATAGGGCAAGATTCAGTCAATCCAAATGCAGGAAATGGAGGCTGCCCGCGCATGTGTGAAAGGGAATCTGGAAGAGCTTGCAGTGCTTATGGGAAAGCCCTGGGCTTGTGGGAAACCATTTGGGGCTTCCCTCACTGACTCTGACTTGACCAAAGGACAGAGAGGGGCAGAAGTGGGGAACTACAAGCAGGGTGAGAAGCTCACAGCAGGTACGCTCCCCGGCTAAGCAACGGAGCATTAGAAAGTGCAAAAAACATCCTTAGAATCAAGGACAATAGAATCATTCTGTAATCCTTAACATGGCAAATACTTGTTATTATTCTAAAATATGTTAGTGTCTTTTGGCAAGCTTAAAGAACTTGTTTCAATGCATCATATTTCAGGTGTTTGGTAAAAAATAGTTCATCAATTGCATTCCGTGTGCAAATGCTAAGTTACAGTGAGTAAATTTTGAAGTCCATAGATTAGTACTGTACTTCTCTACTAAATTAGCTGTTCAGTCAGCCTGAACAAAACTGCTGAGCTACTAGTATAAGCTATAGAAATTCTGTGTGCTTTTATTTATTTAAATATACCATCTGTCAAAAAAGATAGCTGTATAGCCTAAAATCCATAAAGAGGTTTCTTTTTGTCATTGATTTTACTGTGGGCTGATTTTTGTTATCCGTCTTAAAAGCCTTTCTCCAATTCAGATCAAAATCATTTCATTACTAATAATGTATGTGAGATAAAACAGCTACTTTAAGCAGTTGCATGTTTTGAAAGAATTTGCTCTGATAGATTTCTGTCCTCTGTTCCCCAGTTAATATTTTAAACAATCAGCAAATATACCTATTTTGTAGAGTTCAGTGCTCTTGGGGTTATAAGAAAAATGAAATAAATTCACTTACGGTCAATTTGTTCTGCTGTTAGCACCCCCCCTTTTTTTCTTTCTTTCTGAGTATTACATTTTTTTGTTCTCTTTGTAGTTAAATTAGACAAGTACAAACAAAATTCTTGATGGCAGAACTAAGGAATTAATTCAAGCTCTGCATGATGAACTGTGTTAGATAAGGGTATTAACCAGCCTTTTGCTATGTGGATCTGGCTGCTGGCACTCATTGGGTACACATCTTTTCTGCCATGGTTCATCAGAAGCAAGCTACTAAGACACTTCTGCAAGCCTCAGCATACCTTTTAATGAAGATTAATGGCAGTTTAACTGAAGCATAGTTAGCCATGCCCACCCTTGGTTAATTGCTTACTTTAGTGCTTTTTAAAAGAAATGTCTTTGATAAAAGTGTTTTGCACATTTACTTAATACTTTGTTAATTTGCAGAATCATTTTATTCATTAACTTAGAAAGGTTCCTTTCTTCTTAGGATTGCACTGTGAGTGTCACAAGAATGTTCTCCATTGTTTCCAGATTGCAACTCACAGTAACCTTTTTAAAAAGATTTTCTAGGATGTTGCAAGGACTGCCATATGTTCTTTGAAGATCCTTATGGGGAAGAAGGCATCAGCACAAAGTAGCAGCAGAGTGGGCAGTTCAGTTCCTCCAAGTGTCCAGCCAGCCCCATGCAGGGAGGGAGGAGCTCAAAGAACTTGTGCATTACTGGCTGGGCAAGCTGGAAATTTCTCCACAACTAACCACCCTACCACTGATCCCCTGCACAGCCTGAGACTCAGGTGGAAGGGAGGGCGATCAGGTTAAGGTGATGTAGTCCCAACTCCCTAATCATGGTGCTTCCATCTCTGATAGTGTAGAACAGGGGTGGAGTCTCAGGGGTCATGGTGGCAGACTAGGGCTAATCACCTAGGCAGCAGTGATTCTGGGGTCACATGTTCAAGTTTTGCCTCTGGGCTAGAATCACAAAGTCTGGTCCCGCAAATTCTGGAGTACATTCCAACAAGATCAGAATTTCTGAATAACTGAGAAAAGTTAATTTGTGCCAATTTCCATTTGACAAAGTAAGAATTGTATTATTGGTCCTTGTTAGTTCCAATTTGCAAAATGATATTATTATCAAAAGGGGAAAAAAATAAGCAAGATGAGGGGAGGGAGAGAGAAGATGTAGTGCAAGAAAAGTTGTGCTGACACTGACTGTGCTGCCAGATCTTGTTTCACTTGTCACAGGAACCCAGAACAAATTTAAACGCCTCTTACTTTTAAATGAGTTATGTGTGCTAATGGCAAATAGCAAAACATGGAGACATCCATAGAAACTTTTTACCACAGGTTGGCTACCTATAAAAGTTATTCAATCAACAGTAGTAAATCTTACTAACAACCTGTTATTATTTGAGTCTAGATCAAGTTTTAACTTTTAGACTAATTTCTTTGCCTGCCTAATTAACTTTTGATAATTTATTGCTGAAATAAAGACTGGAGACAACTTTTGTCTGAAAAGTGCAATAAAATTAGGGTTGTATCTAAGAAGGCCTTTTTTTCTCCTATAAATAACTTTTTTTCTCTTTAATGTCTAATCCTTGCGGAAAGCCATTTACCCAGTTTATTTGCATGAAGGAATTTGTGTTGTTTTATATATCTCAATTTATTTGCCATTTCGGTCATTCTACTTTTACCAAGTTGGTTGCACAAAATTTTGATTTTATTTGTAATTAATTTATTGTTGGATGTTGATTGAAGTAATGTTTCCTGGTTTTTTAAATTAATCCTCAAGTTCCGATTGTTCCCTTTTCTTCCTTCTTTTAATGTTGATTTCCTGGGATATCAGTGCCTCTCTTACCACAGCTTTATGTGCCTCCCGAAGTATGTTTAAGTTATTCAAGAGGGGTACATTCAATTTCCAAAAGTCATTTAGCACACCTTTGATTTTCTTTAACTAACGGGTCTTTAAGTATCCAATCTTTGTGTTTCCACTGGTATGGTCTAGTTAATTTGTTGTCCATACCACGGGATTATGATCTGAAAGAGTTCTGGGTTTCTGGGTTCTTTTTTCTCCAATGCAAGACTCCTCACCTAGTAAATGAAAGACTTCAGGAAGAAATTGATGATTATTAACATAGAAAAATAATTACAGGTATCTGTATAGTCATTACTTTTTATTGAAAATGTATCATCTACTTCCCTTGAATATTGATTGTAGAACACATTAAGCTGCCAAATATTTAGTCAAATCATTGGTTCATCCAGGCCAGTGTTATATACTCTGACATTCTCTAAAGTCTGAAGCAGAATCTTTCTTTGCCATTCTACCTGATGACTTTCTGCTAGAGACAAGAGGTTTTCTCTTCTTCCATTCATGTTCTGTGGGTTTGGTCTGCCCTTCTTTCAGTTTAATTTGAATATTTCTGAACTGATCCAAAAATCAGAGCATGTGCCATTTGCTGCAGTTTCCAAATTGCCTATTGTAACACACACACATCCCTCAACTACAGGAGGGAGGGCTGAGGGCTCAGCTGATAGCTGCTGATAGCCTAGGTATACCCCACTCACATGTACACACAAGCTCTTAAGGCAAATCCTGTTAGGAAACATACGCTGCCACCTTTTTGAGGGAAAATGGAACTCTGAGAAGCTTTTTAACAGCAAAACAAACAAGAATTTATTTACAGGTTTTTCTTAAGTTGACATTACAGAGAGTTTTTAAGCATTTTAAGCACCCACTGCCTCTTGACTGATTCTATTTGTGTCTGACTCTAGATTCAATCTCTCTCTCCCAGGTGAGCACACACCCTCTATGTGGCTCTGGCTATCTGCAGCTCAGCCAGCCAGTCAGGTGGAGCTCTGGTTAACTCACAGTCCTCTTGTTCTGTCTGAACTGTGCCTTTTAAATTAACCATTTTATTCTGTAATCTATTACACCTATTATTAAGTGCATTAGTGCTGCTTTGAGTCCAGTTAAGGAACAAAGGTGGCTAATAGATTTTAAAATATTTTACATAAATAATTTATTGAGGAAAAGAGACAAGTGGAGTGAGATGTGACAAGGCATTTACATTAAGATACTTTATAGTACAGCTCTTTTATCACTGACCACATACATTAGTGCATATTGATAGCCTTTGAGAAAAAGTGCAAAAACAAAAAAAAACTACTGCAAACTGCATGTGTACAGTCTATTAAAAGTCTCAATATCAAAACCAGAAGAGTGGCAGATTAGTGCCATTCCAGAAATGACTGGCAGTGCTGCTCTGCCAGCGGCATATCCCCCACCTCCCCAGCACATTTGACTCTTTGAGCTGGTATAAGGAATACTCACATTGGCATGCTCTCATACTATATCCTCAAAACTTTCACTCCCCATGCTTTGCACTGTAAGTAATTCAAAATCCCCAACTTAAGAACCAAATGCTGAAGGGGGAAAGTTCATATGTATCCCTACTCTCTGCATGCAGAACATAATTTCTACTACTGAGTTCTGTTTCCCTCCTTGAAGTTGTAATCCTGCAGACTGAATATGTGTTTCTTGAGCATTCTGATGTTTAGATAAAATTGTCTTTTGATGTTCATGGTTCTTTAAAAAAGATGGCGGGGGACAGGGACACCCTATGCATCTTGTCAGGAGGGGTTTCTAGCCTTAAATCAAAGTTTGTAGTAAATGCTATCTCCTCTCATTTGTGATTGTTGCTTCCTTCTCCACTAATTAGTATACTAATTGATTCAGGATGACTAGTCATAAATTCTCCCAATGAGGCTGATATTTCACATAGATTATCTTGCTTGGTTTCCCAGAAAACTCTAGATTCATTTTTATTATGCTTCTCCTTTTTAGATAACATAGGCTGGCTCTTCTCAAAGACTGCTATGTGGAAATTGTTTGTAGTGTCTCATTGCATGAGATGCATAATGCAAGTTGGATTGGGAAAAGCCCTAACTCAGCTTGTGCTGCATATCAAATGCAATAATACTTCAGATATGTTTGAAGGATGGTGGCTCCACATTATTCTGAGTACACTGTTTATAAAGTGTTGAGAAAAAGATGAGTTTTCTAATTTCCCTTGGTAACTTTTCCATTTGCCTGAATGTTACTTTTCAGCAACTGTAGCAAAATTTAAAAAGGAGTAATAATAAAATAAACTCTCAGAAACCTGGAAACTACAATAAACGGAAGACTGAACCTAATTAAAAATGGCCATTGAAAAGGTAGAGAAAAGAACATTTAACTGTATTAGTAGGTCAAAAGAATGGGCTCAACAATGTACCCTTAAGCGGATCTACTCAGAATCCTACAGAATTTTGCTAAGTGCGGCTTACTCTTAGGAGAGCATTCTTAGGATTGTATTGCATATCTCTTTCATGTGAATCAATGGAGTTAAACTTTGTAGGTGAATATGTCAAGGGCAGTGTTGCACCCTTCTCCCCAGAGTGTTGGTGGGTAGGGTAGGGTAGGGTAGGGTAGGGTAGGGTAGGGTAGGGAAAAAAGAAAACCTGCCTTGTGCACTGCTGCCAAAGACAGGACTTAGAATAGAGAGCTCCTTAAAAGTTCCCTCATTGCTTGTCATGTTTCTTTCTTTCTTTCTTTCTTTCTTTCTTTCTTTCTTTCTTTCTTTCTTTCTTTCTTTCTTTCTTTCTTTCTTTCTTTCTTTCTTTCTTTCTTTCTTTCTTTCTTTCTTTCTTTCTTTCTTTTTTGCTGCAGAGCAACCCTCCGCTGAGGCATTTATGTGTGATTACCTGGTTACTTTGGGGCAAAACAAGAATAGAACTAACCCCCCCCCCCCTTTGTATAAAGCACTAATGCCAAAGAAAACTTTTAATGCTATCATATCTATTTGCTATTCTGATACAGTGTTGTTTTATTGTATCAGAATGTTGCCAGCAAAGGGAACAGCAGATAAATACATTTCAATTATCAAAGAGAGGGCATTGTTTTAGAAACTGCATCAATAACAGTATACTATTTAGTTTGTAACATGGCTTGATTCTTTCCTCTATAGGCTGTTTAAACTAAAAGCTTGCAAAATCTGATATATATTTTGTGCTGATACTATGGAAGGATAATCAATGATGCTGAAAAACTGAAAGTCCATTTCTTCGTCCAATATCTTAAGCAGTGATTCCTGACAGAAAGTTATGAGCTTACAGTGGGTTGAATTGTTTCATCATATTGATATTCTAATCAAATACTTGATATCAATGCATCTCCAAAGAACACCAAAAAAGGCAATTTTGATGCATATTCTTTCTTTTAACACTAACATATTTTATCATCATTTATTTACAGTATTGTTATGCAGAGGAGTTTGCATGCATGTTTGTATCTTTGATGGACAAGCCCACTAGGCAGATAAGATTAAGTACATGTATTGTTGATATTATCTTTTCAAATAAAAGGTGTTAAAATTGTAAAGCACTGAATTCCAGTTATTAGTAACTTATTATAGGAGCGTTTATTTGAAATTTGAAATGTTATCCTGTGTCACAAAGGTTACTTGTTCAGTTAATATTGATCCTTGCAATTTTGCTAATCATCCTGATCCATGGTTGCATTTGAATCTGTTATTCATTCTCTTATTCCATCCTCCTCCTTTATATTGTTGTACTAAATGCAATGATGTATAGTTCTTACCAACTTCAATGTACTTTCAAACACACGTGCTTAGGATCAGTACTAATCAGTTGTAACAAATGCATTTATGCAATTAAAATTCCAAATAATAACAGCTAAGCACTTTTTTATGACTGAGGCTCTTTGGCAGTGTGTCATAACGGTCATTATTAGCTGCCATTAAGTGTTTAGCTGTCAGGTCTGATGGCTGAAATAGCATCATGCAACCATTTATTTTCAGTGCCTATAGATGCTTATTAGGCAATGGCCTGTCTAATAGCTGATATTAGTACACACAAAATACCATACATTGGTACTACAGCATATTCCTGTTGCCTTTTTTGAAACAAGTGCAGGCAAATAAATAGCAACTGTTATTTTAAGCACTGGCAGTATTTTTCCCCCCAGGACAAGCTATCTTAGTAAAATTGTGAAACAGTGCCCACAGCCATATGGTACTGATAACTCATGTCATGGTATTTTACATCATTTAACTCCATATAAGATTTCTTCATCCTACATTGAGGCATATTTTAGGCCATAAACTCAGTACATATATATGTTTTTACAAGGGAAAACAAGCTTATTATTTCTAAAAATTTCTGGACAAATCTAAATGCTGATTGTAAACAGGGTGGTATCTGTGAGTTGCAGGAATTAGAATCCAAGGAGATTCTCTCAGTTTTTCCATTCTGTTCTAGTATACAATGTGTTCACACCATTCATATATAATTTCAAAGCTCTTGACAAATAACCCAGTAGCTCAGCCAATCAAATTACCAATGTTACCTAGGTAACCATCACAGAGTCACAGAAAAATGTTGGATGAAGGCCATGTTACATTTATTGTCTAATTACTTTGAATTGTCACAAATAACTCAAACAAACCAACAGCTGAAAGATTATGGCATGAATAACATCTGTAGTAGTTTATTTTAAGAGATGTGAGAATGAAGCAGTCTCTTGCCTCTTTTCTTTACAGGTGTTGACTTCCGACAGGTGAATGAATGACAATAAGAATAGTAATATGTCATGATTTCCAGATTGCCTTTCTTTTTCCATTCTACTGTCCTTAATCAGATACATGTTTTTATGTTTCAAGTGGCACATATGTTTTTTTTCTTGCTTACTGATAGAAATACTGATGTATGTGTTAAAACTGATAACACCATCAGACAAAAAAAAAATCAGCAAAGGCCAATATTTTAACAACTAAATTTGAACTTTCTTCACATTTCTCATTCACTGAAGAAAACACCACTAAAATAAACATTCTGATTAAGATATTTTTCTTAAATAATAAGTTTTTAAAATAATTTTGAGAAGCTGGTTGCAGTGTTCATTGACCTAAGCTAGTATTACCATCTTTTCCCTCTCTATAAATTGTATATTTCACAGTTGCCAAGTGTAAAGATATTTAACAGTTGAAGTTTTCCTGTCATGGGTAATATAGCTTTGTCTGCTGAATTTTACTGTGTTGTGTTGCTGACACAAGACCAGGTCCTGGAGGAAGATGACATTTTAAAAGCATATTCACAGATCATTTTTGAGAATCATTTCACGGTAACTTAGTTCCTGTTAAGTATATTTAGGATTGCAGCCTTTGTTGAAAATAAGCTCAATTTGAAATACACAGATCTGTCAATTAAACTAGTTGCTGCTAATAATGCATCAAATACACAAATACACAAAGGCAAGGCAAGTTGCATATAGAAGAAAATAATTTTGGGATCCTGGACAAAACTCATGGAGGGCCCCCCCCAGAATCAGATAGGGAGGATGCTGTCAGCTGTAGAGGAGTGGAGGAGTCATTGTAAAGTGTGGCTGCTATATTTCTTTTGTTCCCTTTGTTGTTTTGTCATGTGGACAGCAGCAGACTGGTGTCAGGGTGGTGTTGAGGTGGTCACATCAAGTACTGGCTGATTGCTTCCACCTCTGGCTGTCATTGTGCCATTGTCATCATGCTGTGCCATGATTGTATGTATCAGTAGGATTGTTGTAAACTTCAGTGTAATTTTTGTGTTCTCCATAACTTGGCATGGTTTAATTCTTTCACATATTTTCCTTCTGCAAAGCAAGAACTTCTCCATATTTCCTCTCATGGTTTTTGGGAGT
The DNA here is from genome assembly GCF_021028975.2 of Sphaerodactylus townsendi. Lineage (NCBI taxonomy): Eukaryota > Metazoa > Chordata > Lepidosauria > Squamata > Sphaerodactylidae > Sphaerodactylus > Sphaerodactylus townsendi. The sequence continues at coordinate 76,923,985 of NC_059428.1, forward strand.
GTACTGCTAAAATGTTCTTAAATCAAGTGAGATGTAGTGATTAGAGTGTTGTACTAAGATCCTGGAGACCTAGATTCCAATTCCTACTCTACCATGAAAGCTTTTTGGGACACCTTGCACCAATCTTACACTCTCAGCCTAACCTACCTCCCAGGGTGGTTATGAAAATAAAATAGAGAAGAGAAAATGTAAGCCATTTTATTTATTTATTTATTTGTTTGTTTGTTTGTTTGTTTGTTTGTATACCGCCCTCCCCAAAGGCTCAGGGCGGTGTCCATCAATAGTAAAAACAGCTTAAAACATCGTATATAATTTATATAAATACATAAAATAACAAGATTCCCGATGGCTGCTGGCAAGATCCCTGATAGGCAACATGAGGTTGTAGCTTGTTCTTGCTTTCAGACTGTTCCCTGATCTAACATGGCTACCTGCCAGCAGCAATAGATACCAACCTTTGAATCGGTCAATACATCTAGATTACAACTCCGTCCTCATATCATGACAGGTAACACTATTACATGATGTTATAATGTAACTCAATTTGGAGCCCACTCTGATTCGCTCATTAATTCTCCAGTGTATGTTCATCTTCAAAGATGCCATTTTGTTGTCTACACATATCAGTCTGAATGCACAAGAATAAGTGGATCAAATCTGCTATAAAAGTGGCAACAGTCATAAAGCAATGAAATAATAAAGATATTGTGGGTTTTCTGGGTTGTAAGGTCTGTTCCAGTAGTATTTTCTCCTGACATTTTGCCTGAAAATGCCAGCCACAGATGCAGGTGAAACATCATGAGAAAATACTACTGGAACACGGCCATACAACCTGGAAAATCCACAACATCCTAGTGTTTCCAGCCATAAAAGCCTTCGACAATACAATGAAATAATATTTCAATCTCTCTCCTATCTCTAAAGTTAACAAATTAATTTAAGGGAAGACTTCCCCAGCATGAATCTATGAAAGTAGAATTTATGAGTGAAATTGGTTGATTTGTTTTGGCTTCTGCAATGGTTTTCTCTTGCCCTACAGTTATTGGCTTAGTTCAGCAAACAGCAAGATTTAGTTATCACCAATTGCTGCTACCATGGATGGTCATCATCTTGCATATATTTGAACTCACTGTTTATATTCACATTCTTTCCCCTTTGCTCAATATATACACACACATCTGCCAAATAATGATACATTTCATGTATCAGATATAGCAAACTTTGGTTTATGCCTGAAGATTCTTTTCAGTCCTTAAGATGCCCCAAGAGGCTTTGTTGCTTTTGCTACAACAGAGTAGCACAGCTGTCCTTTGAAAACAAATCTCTCTGTGTTCTCAGACACCAAACAAATCTCATACATGCTTGAGAATTTGGAGTCATCTGTACTGTCAGAGACTCTTTCAAGCAATTGCAACACACTCAGTACAACAATAATTTTGGTTTCCACTGTTTTGAAGAAGGCAGTACAGAATGTTTCTTAGCGTGGCTTCTTGAGTACAACTATGATTGGGAAGTGTGTGTAGGATGGCTTGAGAGGAGACAGCTTTTTTCTTCTGTCCTGTAGTTGTTGCTTAAAGAGCTGAGGTGCTGGACTTGTCTGCATCAACAGCACTGTTAGTGGCAACAGTATTGTTTAGGGGAGACTGTGCCCTTCATTCTCAGTTTAATTTGTGGGTTACTTTACTCTGGCAGTGTCATTGGGGAAGGTTAAAGTATTTGCAAGAGAGCAAAAAAGGTGTGAACATTATACCCCTTGTGAAGTGATCAGTGCTGCTTGAGGTGAAACAATATAGCTTGTGTGTATCCAAGATGCTTGCTTGGAGCTGAATAGGTTATGGTGCTACTGTGAAAGAAAAAGTGGGTTATATTGGAATTCTGTCCTTCCTTAAGTAGGGCATATGTTCTAATATCTATAATTTTATTGCTCCAGTCTCTGGCACAAGGACTCTAGATGGTAGGCAGCTGTACTTTACTGAAAGAACTTATACTCTAGTTGGAAAAGGAATCACTCCTTGGGTTACAGAGCAGATTTGTTTCATTTTTCCATGACATCCAAAACAGATGTTTTGCAGAAGACAAGAGAATAGGAAAAACTTATAAAGTTATGTTCCCTTTCTCTGGCCTGGATAGCCCCAGGACAGCTTGATCGCTTGAGATCTCAGAAACTAAGCAAGGTCAGCCATGGCTAGTGTTTGGATGGGAGACCTCTAAGAAATACCAAGGTCATGATGTGGAGATAAGCAATGGCAAACCAGCTCTGAAACTCTCTTGCCTCAAAAATCAAGAGTTGCCATAATTCAGTTGTGACTTGATGGTGAAAAAAAGTTCCCTTACAAGTGCACCTATAAAACATTGCTTCTAATTTCATTTATTTTTAGCCCACTTTTCTCTTGAAAGATTCAAGGACCGGTGAAACAGAGACACAACAGTGGCACATTCCACACATTTGTTGATTGCCATCATGCATACACATGAAGCTTCCTTACACTAAATTAGACCTTTGATACATCAAGATCAACATTGTCTAATCAGACTGGCAGCAGCTCTCCAGGGTCTTAGGCAGAGGTCTTTCACATGACCTTTTAACTGGAAATGTTGGCGACTGAACCTGGGACTGAACCTGGGAACCAGGCAAACAGATTTGCTATCACTGAGCCACAGCCCTCCCCAAGTGGCAGTTTAGGCGTGTCCTTAGCTAGTTGGGTTTTTTTGCCATGAGTTTTATGGAGATTTTTAAGCTGAGTCTGTCCTCTTCCAATATGCTCCTGTTGGTGCCCATTTATGCACCAGCACCATGATTATACTGGCATGGTTCACAGAGGCATATGGGGGGAAAATGGTGCCCAGAGCCCTGCCCCCAGACCTCGCCCCCTTCCTTACAGGGCACCTTACAGCTGGAAGCAGGCAGTCCTTTCGGCCCTCCCCTCTGTGGAGAGCAGACGCAACTGCAAGGCCCTGTCATCGTCTCCTTTGCTTTTATAAGGGGGGGCCTTTCCTCCGAGCCCCACTTCCATGCTTATAAAAGCAAAGTTACAAGGACGGAGCCTTGCAGTTGCTTCTGCTCTCCCCAGAGGGGAGGGTAGAAGGGACTGCTGGCTTCTGGCTGGGAGGCAGGAGGGGGGCTTCCTTGGCCCTGCCCATGTCGATGACAGCATGGGTGGGGCTGAGGGCGCTTGAAGATGATGAGGCAGCAGGACTTCCTGCTGCCTTGCCATCTTCCCACGTGACCAGATTAGTGGCACCTGGGGACAGAGGGTACCCCCTGTCCCTAGGCAGATATGTCACTGATGGTTCGGCACTGTAATCTCTTCAGTGTATTCTGGCATACTGCTTGGACATCATTCTGAACTACTTATAGGTCAGGATTTAGGAAGGCTCCTCAAGTAAGAAATAATGTAGTGGAAGTTAAGGTACAATTGCATGTACAGATAAATCTCCTGTCTTTGGATATCCACTTGGATAGCAGCTTAGATATCAGTGTAAGATCTGTCCACTATGTTATGAATTAATGGCATTGGCATACCCCACCAATCAATATATGTATTTGTATTAACTGGCTAACATTTGTTGCTACATGCATTGTTTTGCTAAAAGCTCTGTACATGAATGTATCCAGTTAATTTTTATTATAAACCTTGCCAGCTCTTGCTGTCTACACACTCTAAAGAGCCATTTTCAATGTATTCCTGCATGTTTTACTACATTCCTTTGTTTTCAGGAGACCAATTTGCATTCTTTTTGTTCTCTGTGCTAGATATACTGCTTCTATTTTTTATTACTTAATGCTTCAACAATTTACATTTATAAAGAGCTAGGGTGACTTGAATGATGGGTCACTCATAGTCATACACCAAGTACCAAAGCCAGTGTGAGAGAGGAGTCATTATTATAGTAATAATTGTTCAGAATCTTCCGTACATTTCTCAAAATATCTTATTTTATAGAGTTCAATTTTTGAAAGATTCAATTTTAATTTTCTTAAAGATACCTGTAATATAGGAAGGCCTCAAATGCATCTATGTTTATCATTATATTTTTTGCATAGCTAATCAGAACAAATTTTCATTGTAATATGCTTATACTGGGCAGTGCAGCTTTAGTGGAAAGCAGTGGGAGAAACTGCAGTCAGTAAGCATACCTACTTACAATATAGTCATTAAATGGTCAATGCACTTTGTTTCTTCAATGATAAAAAAACAGTAATACTTGTGTGCTGAAATATGGTATACACATGATTTAGGAAGTGGCATGCCAACAGAATAAAGTTACCAAATATTATTTTTTTCTGTTTTTTTCAAACTGTAATAATTTTTGTAACTGAAGACCTCCCTCCTTCAGCAGGTGTCATATGAAGTGTCAAATATCCCTTTTGAACCAGGTGTAACCCTACCCTCTATACCCTACCTTATGGAATAATGGATTTAATATGATTTTTCTACCTCATACAATATATATATTGGCAAATATCAGCAACCATGTGTGTGTAGCAGAGTGTCCTGAAACTAAAAACAGGCCAAGTTCAAAAAGGCCTGTTAGCAAGATTAAATCACTGAATGAGTTATTCCAGTTAACAGACTGGAAGCCTCGTGGACATGCATCTTGATTACCATACCTCACCCAAGTTGCTGTCACACAAAGACCTAGGAAACTCCCTACTACAAGATTTTGCATTTCCTCTTCCTTTAGGAACCATCTCCTTAACAATCGATCCATCCCTGATAACACACACCTCAGCCAAATCTGATATCTGGGCAGAGACTCTTAAAAGAAACTCTGTATAAGTCATTCAAGGCTAACCCTGATTTTATCAAGAGACAATTGGCTCCAATATCCCGGTACTTAGAAAACAATAAATGAGCTATTAATCAGCTCAACCCAGCAATCCCAGCATGGAAATTCAGAAGTTTCAGGAAGAGAGCTCCTAGCTCCTGCCCCTACCTATGCTATGGGGTATAAAAGTACAGCACACCCCATGGTCCATGCTTGCTTGCTGGCAGGCTGGGTGGCTTGCAGGCTGGCAGGCTTGAAAGCTTGCAGGCTCGCTAGAGCTCTCTCGCACTCTGAATCCTTGCCTTCTCCAAGAACTTCTCAGCTGAACCTAGGTAATATATAAGTCTCTGCTACCCCCCTCCTAATTTTTCATCCAAATCTATTTTTCCACCCTTTTTAATATCTCTTAGGAACTGTGTGTAAGCTTCCCCATGTCTCACTGTATGAATGTGTTGCATCAAAAACTTATAAAAATATTTAAATTCAATTTGGTCTCTTGTATTCTCTGTGGAACGTTTCAAGCCATTTTCTGGTATAGTTGTTCTAAATATCCCACAGCTAGCCTACCTCTCACTCCCCAGCTGAGGGGTAGCTCTGCTTAGGGGGAAACTTCAAAAGTGCTATTCTAAGCAGAGTTATTCCCCATCACAATTTTTAAAACATTTTAACTGTTAAGCTTGTGTAACACAGGAGAAGAATTAGATTTCATTTTAGAGAAATTAAAGGCAAAGAACATCTACATTTCACTTAATAAAAAAAACCAGCCACAAGAATGTGCATCAAACAACTTGTAGCCTAATTTATCAGAAGTTTGAATCTATTTTCCTATTAACTATAGGACAGCTTACTTTGAATGAGGTGTGGATTGTGGCCGTAATCTATATAAATGAATATTGGAAGTATTTGTTTGCTTACTGAAGATTGGAGGATAGAATTTGGGGGGTTAGGGAGAATGACAGGAATAGATATATTAAAAGTTGTATGTGTGGGATTTGAAACTTCAAAAGTGCCATTCTAACCAGAGTTACCCCTTTCTGAAGCTGTAGACTTAAGTGAGCTAAGAATGATTTTTCTGTACCTAAGAATGATTTTCATGGATCCATGAAAATATCTAACTGCCTTACTCATTTCCATTTTCATTCCCCTACATAGGAATCATTTGAATTACAGTCAATTCTTTCCTAAATCATGCACAAACTTATACTGGAACCAGAAATGTTTATTGATTTCTGAAGCAGGGTGGGTAAAGTGGAAATGGATCAGACCCATTTATATTTCATCAGCTACATTTCATAGTCCTTTTTGCCTTTCCAGAAGAGTTCATATGGAAGCCATTCCTTACTGACTTGTCAAAGGGCTAAATCAGACCAGCATTTTCCCAAAGGATTTAGATTCTTTGATGGTAACTGTGAAGCCTAATCCATCTTCTAGAAGGGTCATTCTCATTTGTGCTTCATATATCATTTGCTTTATATTTCATTTTGTTTTGTCAAGCTTTTATTAGGAGAATAAGGCTAAGGCACACTGAACACTCAGGAAAGTCTATCAGACCCAGGGGTTTACAAATGTTCAGTTGAAATGACTGTGATTCAGGGCAATTAATGGCAATTTTGTAAAGATGCAGAAGTAGGTCAGGTCAGCGCCAAGAAATGAAGCACAAGGAAAACAAAGGTAGTGTAGAACTACAATGTCATATGCCATATGTTTGTCTACTACATCAATGAAAAGTGTTAACTTGGCCTAGTTAAATGTCATTTCTACTGCTACTAAATCACCACAGGGTAGCTAATCCAAAACCAGACAAAATGGTGCCTAATGGAATTACATTTTGCTTGAGAATTTTCTTTTTGCTACCGTGATCAAAGCAGATGCTTAGAGTCTTTGTAAAGTAGAACTTTACTGTTTCCTCAGCCTCTGCAAATCAGATGCATTTTTTGTCATTCAGATAGTTCTTTTAGTTTTCTGCCCCATCTTACAACCAAAGAATACATTCTGCAATATATCTGTACAGTTAAATATTCAGAACAGCAACCCAATGACAGCTAAATTAATGAGGGAAATACGTAATGAAAGTCTTAAATATCACTGGTCATTTCCACACAGATCATTTAAAACATTTGGGAAACGTTTTTTTAAAAGAACTGTTTTGGCTTTTTACTCCTGCATAGCACAGGAAAATAAAGCGTTTCAGGTGAAGATGGTTCTTTTTTCTTTCCTGCCACCAACTGTAAGAGCCCTTACTTTTGTTTTTGTTACACCTGCCATTTTGTGCTGCTTGTGATTCTCCGTGCTGCCTACCATTTGCAGAGTTTTCCCCAGGGGTTTTTCCTCTGCTGGCATTGCTGCTGGGTGACCTTTCACTGATTTAAACACATGGACCGCATTACCCCATATGTCCCGGCTCATCCTCTGCGATCAGCAGAGGCGAATCTACTGGAGATCCCTATATAGTCAAAGCACCTACATCTTTTTAATGGGAGGCAAAAGTCCAGGAACATAATTAAATCTGTATTTTGACTTGGAGGCTATCATCCCTGCAACTGGAAAGGACCTGATACATCTAACTTTTCTTGTTTTGCAAAGACTTTGATTTTTTTTCCTACACTGGATACTAGATGTTCATAAATCACCTGTGAGATTTGATTTCCCTTTTCCTGTTGCAGTTCACTGAGCTTCACCTCCAGAAAGTATATTCCTTGGAGAACAGTGGGCTCTCAAAAACAGGATCGGAAGCAAAGTGGGTGTGAGTTGGTTAAAGCCACCATCCCTTTTGCCACCAACATAAATTAATAGTGATTAATTGTAACTTGTTAGTCAATATATCTGAACAGAAAGAAGGGAAAGACAAATGATGATTGTGAAGTGGGAATGTGAAAATATATTGATGGAATACGGCAGAGGCCTGTTGTGTTTTGATGTAGATTCACTGGGGGAATCTCTAAATATGTTTATTCACAGTGCTTTCCCCAAGCAGTTGATCTTACAGAAAAAAGGCTACATAATATGTTTATAAACACATTTATAGATCCACTAACAAAGCTACAGTGAAATGCAAGGAGGTTGTCTAGCATTTAATCTTGATTTTTAAACTTTTCCATGGCACTGTTGTCTTTGCTTTCTTTTGTTTTGGTGACTGTGCAGCCTCTTTGTTTTGCTATCCTGTATATCTGAATAGTCATTCCCAGGGTTACAACCTCCAGATGGTGGCTGGAGATCTCCTGGGATTTCAATTGATCCCCAGGTGAGAGAGATCAGTTCACCTGGAAAAAATGACTACTTTGGATGTTGGACTTTATGGCATTATACCAGGCTCCATTCCGAAAATCTCCAGGAATTTCCCATCTTAGAGATAGCAACCCTAGTCATTCCCCAGTTTTAGCTAAGAAAAATTGCTCAGCACTGATTTCTCAAAGGCAGGGTAATAAGTCAAACAAAAATATACTTTTACCAGCATCACAATTCTGCCATTGCAGTACTTAATTTTCCCCCTCATTTTAGAACATAGACAATAATGACATTGTCTTTTGGCAGACTATAGAACTGTCACCAGTGGTGGAAATCAATAATAATTTGGATAATATGAAGTTCTCACACTGTGTGGCTATATTTTAATTTATGCTACATTATGATGGACCTTCAGAATTCCTGAAAGAGTTCCAGTAATTTAGTTCAGATGGGCTGTCCTATGCTTATATCTGAATATGTATTGCTAAGGGGCTTTACAGTTGGAGCTGCCTTTTTATCACCCCTTTCCTTGGAATGAAACCAATGTAGCAACAGGCTGTTTCTTGAACAATATTTCTTTGCTATGCTAAAAAGGATTAGAAATGTTAATATGCTGTGACCACTCTTTCCTACAACAAATGCAAGATGAAGAAATGTTATGGTACTAGCAGAAAACAGTGTTATAAAACACTTGCTGATAAATCACATATTAAAAATGAGACAGCAGTGCCCCCCCCCCCGAGGCATTTCTGTAAGGCATATTTAAACCTTTGAATAAAAGCTGAAAACTTTTGATACAACTGATTGTATGTGGCTATTCATTTAAAATAAGTTGTGTGGTGTAGCACATACAAAACTAGTAATCAAAGTTGCACCCAATCTTTCTAGAATGAGTGCATTACTGTCTCTTTTTAATTTAACTTTATTCTCATCAAGCAGCAGATATTTTGTAATGTCTTAATGCAGTTAAATTGAATTTCTCCAACTCCAAAAGGATTCTCAGTTAGTTGTCTATGGAAATTATTGTACCACTTAAGAACTACATTGGCAGGAATGAAAGCTTCAGAGAGGTTTGGAGTCATCTGGGCCTGCATGATGGCAAATGACAAAGCAAACTTATAAAAATTGTCTAGCATCTTTTGTGTGAATGCAGTGAATGAATTGACTGATGATACAGTAGCACTCACTATGGGGGTTTGCTGAGTCAAGAGTTCCAGCAGTTTCACAGAAATCCCTATCTGGACTACTGATGGTGTTTGAGGGATATTCCTGGTTTCAAAAGGATGCTGGCTGCCCTTCCCAGATTTCAGGTTGGAAATTTGGAAGATGGCACTTCATTTCTCATTTGTAACAAAGCCCAGCAGCTGCCAAATGGCCACCTTGTTCTTGTCAGCATAGCACAGTGGTGGCAAACCTTTGGCACTCCAGATGTTATGGACTACAATTCCCATCAGCCCCTGACAGCATGGCCAATTGACCATGCTGGCAGGGGCTGGTGGGAATTGTAGTCCATAACATCTGGAGTGCCAAAGGTTCACCACCATGGGCATAGCAGAAGTAGACCAACCCACCCATGCCCTCGGGAAAAGGCACAGTCCCCAGCATGAAGACCATCACATGGTTGATGCTTTCGTGGTTGAGCAAATCGAAGACAAACTTGTCTTCTGCTTCCTGCTGAGCAGCTGTTTGCACTAGCCACCCAGCCACAAGGCAGCCAAACATGGTCCTGTCACCTCAAGTACTTTTGTGGCTTCCAGGTGGCTTCCAACCCCTTTCCCAGGCAAGCCCACTCGCGCCCTCCATCACCCCACCCATCTCCCGGGAATACATTTGGGGCAGGCAGAGGAAAGGAATGGCCAGGCCCACTTCCAACTCATGGCGATCCTATGAAGCAAGTAATATATAACTGTGCAATAAAAGACAAAGCATAATTTAAAATGGGTCTGTAAGTTGCTATGGGTAAATTGTAATAATAGGCAAAGCATTATTCAAAACAGTTTGTTAATTCTATGGTTCTGAAAGTCTCTATGAGTAAATTGAGAGTAAAATCTAACAGTATAAATACTGTCACTGTGCTCCTGCCTTATCTCCTGACCCATTTCAGCCATGATGTTCAAGAAGCCAGGGCAATCTACAAACAAGTTCATCAAAAGATGTGCATGGGCATTCTGAAGATGTGCTTTTGATACCTGCACCATGTTGGCAGCTGCTGGGCCATGCAGGCAAATTTGATGGCCGATTTCAGAACCTTCTGAGTACTGCTACAAAAAGAGGCATTCCCGGCTGTTAAACTGTGGGTTGATTTGCCGCAGTCCATTTTGCATAAAACATGAGGCTGGACACATGCTATCTTCTATCTAATGGAAAGGCTGGAGGGAGAGACTTTATACTGCTGTGTACCCTTTGTAATGCAGTCTTTTGCCACCTGTTGATGACCTACCCACATACCTTTGAATATCATGAGATTAGCAAGTGACCTATAGGGACTAAGCAGAAATTTTTTTTGGCTTTTTCCCTAATTGGCTAGTTGGGTGAAGGCTTTTTTCTCCTGTGTCATGATATTCAGATTAATAGTTTAACTAGGCCTGATCCAGGATTACCAGATCGTCCCTGGCCACCAGCAGGAGAAGGGGTGGGGATAGATCAAACCAGTTTTAAAATGAGGCCCAGGCCTTGACATCACCTTCATAATGACATCACTTACAACAAGGGAGACTCTCAGGAATTTGGGCAAAAACTCTATGGTAGAAGCTGTTTATACCATAGAGTTTTGCCCAAATACCAGAGTGTCTCTTTCATTACCACCTGTGTGACAATGTCAGTTCCAGAAGTGATGTCATCATGCCAGCAATGTGGAGGCCTAGATCATTTATTTATTTATTTATTTATTTATTTATTTATTTATTTATTTATTTATTTATTTATTTATTTATTAGTTCCACTTTTATACCGCCCTCCCCCAAAGGGCTCAGGGCGGTTTACATCACAATAAAAAGCGGATAACAAAATAAAATACTAAAATTCATATCAGTTAAAAGCAGCGCTCCTAATTCATAGTCAGTTAAAACAAATGGCGTTTAGCCATTAACTCCTCAACTCCCCTGAGAGGGGAACAGCGGATCTTAGTTGTTAATGGGCATTATTGATCATATTGTATTGATCATTATAGATCATATAGATCATATAGATCATATTGTATTGATCATTATAGATCATTATTGATCATTATAGATCATATTGTAAGCCTGGTAAGACTCCCACTGGCAAGCTGGATGGTGCTGAGTGAAGAAGGCCCAAAATGGGGAATCCCCTGCCCTGGCAGGGCCCTGGCAACCCTAGCATGGTGATTGACTATTTAGGCCACTACTAGTTTGGCAAGAATATGGTGTGCTGCTTATTGATAGGAAGGAAGTAGCGGCAAGCATACTGCGTTATCAGGTGTGAAGAAGGGTGTTTTCTGAACAAATGATAACTTGCTTTATGGCAGGATGGGATGTGTGAAGGAGTATCTTCGGTGCTAAGCAGTGTTTTCTCAAATCTGGTATTGACTTCATGGTGCATCAGGGAAGGGGGTGTGGCTGGGAATGTGTGGGTAATGACAAACAAAGCCAGTCCATTGTTGCTGTTATATTGTTGTTGTTGTTGTTTTAATTATGCCATTAAAGGTTTATACATATATAAAAAACAAGGCCAGTGATAGCCATTGGCCAGATTTGGAGCCAGGGTAGATTTGCCAAAATTGACAGCACCTGACCCTCAATTAAATATTAGTATAATTAATTGATGATATAGATCAGCTAACTGTAATTTTAATAGTTTAGTTAGCCCAAGCTATAATGTCATGTCCTTAGTAGGTTCTGAGTCAAAAAATAAGTAATTAGTGGAAGAGGGGGGAAGCTTCCTGCCTGCGTTGTTCTCACAGAGACGTCTTCCACCTGGCTTGGAGAAAAAGATTGCTTGTTAAGAGATTTTTGAAAAACTCGGGTTGAGAAAAATAAAAAGTTTTGGGAGAGAGATCTGTGCAAACATCCTCCCGAAAATGCTTTTCATAATGGCTTGAAGACATTATATTTGTGCTATGCAGAAAAGACCATTTTTTTCTAGAAAACTGGTGACAATTAGGTCTAATTAACAAATTGCCAGGTATCCTGGTATGCTGTGCTATATTCCAAAACAGCAGTTTGTGGAAAAGATGCAAAAAGCTAATAATAAAACATGTCAGAAGAGATCTGAAAATAATATTAGAGATATGTAATCTAAAATTTGATGAGACCTCATGAACAACTACCAGTTGAAGAATATCCACTTGATTTATGTGTTCTTAGGAGAAAGCAGAGACATTCTTCTTTTCATTGACCATTTGTCGCATGAAGTCTTGATGAAAATTATATATTTATTTGTGTGGGTGTGCGTGCCTGCATGTTAGGTATATTGGGGGAAGACTTGTCAAGGTTTGCAGTCATTCATACATCACTCAAACCTAAGAATCAGACACAAATAGTAAGACAGTATTTATAAAAAATCATATTCCGTTTCCATGCAGAATTGCTTGATGTGATGCTAACCTTATGTTTTCACAAATACAAAATGGCATTTGTTACTATAAAATGTTAAACCTGTCAGGTTTTTGACAAGCAGACTACCTTCTGTCTGAATCTTTCCTAGTGTCACCCGTCTTTATTTGCAGGTTATTTTAGCCCCAATTCCTCGTTCTCAAAAAAGTATCTATTTAAATAAGCTACTTATTTAACACTATGTAATATGGACAGTTTTAAAATGGAGTAAATATGCTAGGTGGAAACATCTATTATGAGATAGTGGAAGCAGCAGGCAAATGCTAAAACTTTCTAAAAGGAACCACTGCTTTTTTTTTCTATAAAGGAATCCTAAACAGGTTAGGTCTACTGAGATGTAATTTCCAGAAAAAAAATTCATAGGACTGCAGACATAAATTGAAGAAAACTAAATAGACTGCATTTTATTCTTGGCAGAGGAATGTAATGGATGTGTTTATTTACTTTGGTTTGAAGACTAATTTTAGCTCTAATAAACTTTTGTTCCTTATGTCTCAACTATTCTTTACAACATAATATATGACATCACATACCTAGATTTTAAAATACAGACCTATGGTACTATTTATAACCTCCCTTCAAAGTGTGTGAATATTCCTTATATAGTGAGGGAAAAATAAGTAGCTATAGGCCATTTTGGTTCACAGTTCTTGTCACTGAAGCTAACAGATCTGAATATAAAGAAAGTCCAGATTACAGCTATGAGGCATAATGCATGAGAGAACAGCACACACAGTTTGAGCTTCTTTTGTTTTGTTACATTAATTCCCACTGATGAGAAGATAGAAACTGCTTCCTATCTGCATTTATGACAAAGACTAAATATTGCGCTAGCTATATGCACAGTTTTTTTCTCTTGTACACATTGCTTCTTTGGACTGGAGTTTTATGCCTTAAATTGTTTGTGGATTTGCATCCTTTTCTAATTTAATTTATTGTATTGTGCTACTATACAATTATTTTTAAGTATATATTAAATGCATGGATATTTATTGGCAAAGAAGAGCTGACAAGACTAAGCCTGTTCAGAAAAAAATTAGAGAAAAAAAAAGGGTGATATGATACAAGATCTGAGACTCTAATCTTAATTTTGGGATGCACTTTGAACAAATTACTGTGAAGAATCTCTCGTCCAAAGGAGTTCTCTTTTTTGGGTCACCACGTCACAAAATTATAAAACCCTGGGATATGAATCTTCACCTAGTCTCCGGACCACTTTTAGCACCCAAACATCCAGAAGCCAATGGACAACTTTTCAACCTTCTTGAGATTAAAATCAAGGAAGTCACACCTGCAAGGTAGATCACCTGCAGCGTGAGTTTCACAAAACAAAAAACCTGATAGGTATAGCCACATAGTATAGGCATATTCATGCTGATTTTATATATACTATTTTATGTTGTACACCGCCCAGAGCCCTTCGGGGATGGGGCGGTATATTAAATAAATAAATAAATAAATAAATAAATAAATAAATAAATAAATAAATAAATAAATAATAAGTACTAGAATTAGATTATTGAAATATGAAGACAAAAACACCACTAAATATGATTAAGGGAATTTATTGAAAATATGCAAGAATATTTCAACGAGAACAATAGCAGAAAGGATTTAAAATAATAGAACCTAAATCAGAAAAGAACTTACTACACTGTAAATAACACTGGTTCAAAAGACAAAATATTGCAATTTCAGTTGAAATCCTCCTCTATTTAAAAGTCCAGTCTGTCCAGAGTCAGCAGGGGAGTATTTCTAGCCCTTAAATCACAAAGTCCAAAGATATATCATAGAATCGTAGAGTTGGAAGACCCCATGGGCCATCAAGTCCAACCCCTTGCAATGCAGGAACACACAATCAAAGCACTCCCGACATATGTTCATTCAGCCTCTGTTTAAAAACCTCCAAAGATGGAGACTCCACCACTTTCCGAGGCAGTGAATTCCACTGTCAAACAGCCCTGACCAGTGGTGGGATTCAAATAATTTAACAACCAGTTCCGGGGGTGGGATTCAAATCATTTAACAACTAGTTGTTTACAAGCACCATTTTAACAACCAGTTCTGCTGGTGTGAACCAGCTGAATCCCACCACTGCCCCTGATGGTCAGGAAGTTCTTTCCAATGTTTAGGTGGAATCTCTTTTCTTGCACCTTGAATCCACTTCTCCGTGTCCTAGTCTCTGAGGCAGCAGAAAACAAGCTTGCTCCCTCTTCTACATGGCATCCCTTCAAATATTTAAACATAGTGATCATCAAGAAGCCATGACAGAAAGCAAGAATGCACTTCACAAAATTGGGCTGAAAATGCTAAACTTTATAGCCAGGCGGTCTAAATTGGCCTGGGCCCAATGACCAATCAGAACTGCCACTGCTGATGTCAGATAATCATAGAACCATGTTGCTAGCCAAGTGACCTAAAGGGTCAGAGTAAGATAACAAGGAAGGATTTATCTGCAGGTTTAAACCCTGCCTTTCTGTACAAATGTGGCCTGCTGTTCTTCAATCCTAACTCCCTACATTTTATTCCCAACTTCTGGTTCTTAACTCAGTTTCAAAGGGTCAGGGCTCTGCTACATTTCTAGCACAGCACAGGTAATTTCAATTTTTAAATTTTATTTTAGGCCTGAGAGCCTGAACCAGTGTTTGAAAGAACAAGAAACTGCATAGAGGGACTCAGTTTCTTGATAAGCATAGTCAAATTATATGCACGTGTATATACACACATACATAATGTGTATGATGTAGGACACATGTATAACTGAATGCACCTAACTAGGTAAGAAACTATTCTTTAGAACAGTACATTAATTTGGTTGATATACAGGCTTTCTCATACCACTGAAGGATCTTAAATTAACAGCTATTGCTTTTCAATTCATGACTGGAAGAGATCCACTGAGATTTTAAAAATAAACCTTATGGAACACCAGCTGGCTATTTAACTCTAGTGGAAATTTACTGTCTTTGCACCATGCAAGGGGCATTTTGCTTGGAAAATATTGCCTCTTATACAATGTGTATATGAGGAGATTCCATAGGGAAAAAGCTGATCATCGCATCACAGGGCAAGTTGACTATTAAAGCCACTTGGGAAAGTCTTAGTGGGCCGAAGAACTATGGAGCTGGAGCCACACTACCCCCCAAATGAGGGGTAGATTCCATTCCATGAAAGGTGGATGTGGGCCACCACTACCATGTTCTGGTAGCCTGTTCTCTGTACAGAGCTGTTGCCAGCCAATGCTGCTGTTAGGCTGTGGTCTGAGCCCTGTGCGAACTGGGAATTATTCATAACTGCTACAAGCTGGTTTCCTGAGCCCCTTGTTGGACAGAGAAGGAAACTTGTGACCCTGCCTACCCCTACATAATATGGAGATACCTGGACAATCTCTTCTTCCCTCCTTCCCTCTATCTGTCCTTTGGGGGCACAGAGCTGGGATGGAGTGGGGAAGGATAATTTTCTAGGTACTTTGTTTTTATCTCCCAGTCTGTCCCTGCAAATTGTTGTCAATGGCATGAGCAGTGCATACAATCCTTTCCTTTTCCATGAGTTGCTCACATTTTAGTTATCTGTACAGGGCTGAAATGTGTCCTTGCCAAATGTGTGGTTTGAGAATTTTTCTGAAGTCATGTCTTCCTTTCTTTTGAAATTGTCCATGTGCTTGTGGATTTCAGTGGTGTCTCTGGGTAGTTTGACGTAGTGGTTGTCAGAGTCCAGAATTTCTGTGTTTTTAAATAATATTCTGTGTCCAGCTTGGTTTATCATGTGTTGTGCTATTGCTGATTTTTCCAAAGGCTGAATTAGTCTTCAATGCCTTTCATGTTCTTTGATTCATGTCTGGGCACTACGTTGTAAATTTATTTATAATAAATTTAATAAATCAATAAATTTCAACAGAAAGGAAGAAACCATGAAAATGAACAAAATTTGGCTACCAGTACTTAAAAACACTTGAATCAAGGCAATGGTTAGTGAACACCACCCAGACACAGGATGTCTCCAGGCAGGAAGCAATCAAATGGATTAAAATGCCAGGCATCTACTATGAAGATGCCCTCACTAATTGATTATGCAACTTCATTGTTACTTACATATGCTAAAATGGATGGAGTCCACTCAATACATGCAAATCACACTTGCTAATTGCATCCTTTACATTTGATAACCAATACAAATGGTTCTTTCTCCCACCCTGGACATTCCACAGACATATATACTCCACTTGCTTTACTACCATCAGATCCTCTGAAGATGCAGACGATCTGATGGCACAGATGCAGGCAAAACATCAGGAGTAAAATGCTATTGGAACATGACCATACTACCTGGAAACCCCACACCACCCCAATGATTCTGGCCATGAAAGCCTTTGACAATACATTCTATTTCTCTCAATCCAGATTTTTCAAAAAAATAGCTAAACTATCAATCTTTTCCCCCAGCCTGGGTTAAATATGTTTCCTGCCTGCTGAGTGACCAAAAGCAGGCAGGAAATGCTTTATTTCTCCCACCTGAACATCTTACTTTCATTTTTGGGCTTGCTCCTGCCATTTTGTATGCTGCAGCAGAGGTTCTCTGAAGGTCCCCAACTGTGGCTCAAAACATTCTATTAGTACTCTAAAAATTATAGAAAACCTTTACTCGAGTCTAGACCATTTCAAGCTAGCTATCTAAACAAATGTTTCAATTGCAGTTTCATCCCTGCAGTCTTTTTCATTTCTCTCCGGCTGTTCAATTTTTTTGTTGGATTAATTGTTGGAATACAGTTTGAGGCTATGTTAAATTATGATATAGGAATCCCTGGCCTCTAGATTATATGATGTATATCTCTATAAAAGAGATAATAGGTATCCAATAGGTCTATCATCCTCTGCCTCTTGTCATTAATTAGGGAAGTGATGGAACATGAAGAACTTGACATTTGTCAATAGAGGAAATAACTCTGACTGCTTTCAGATGCCACAAACAAAAGCCCCATTTGTTCGTGATGGGAACAAACTTGGCTTGCATGTTCCCCACTTCCCTTGCATAATTGATGGGTTTCTAGTTTCTAAAGTCTGAATTTGCCATGATATTCAATCCAAGTGCCAAGACAAATTAGTATTTGTGCTATGGGAGAGTATCTACTTTGCATGCAGAAAAATTCTGGCAAAAGATAGTAACAGATATGGAAAAAAAGGTCTATGAGAGACCCTGGGAAGCTTCTTCCAGTCAGAACAAACAGTACTGAACTTGATAGACCAGTGGTCTGTCTTAGAATACGGCAGCATCTTATTTTCATACTGGGATTGCAGGACTGCATACCACCACTTACTCCCAATTTAGAATATCAGTTTGCAGTGAGGAAAAGAGCTCAAATTTACCAAGGAAGCAGTAGATGGACATCACTAACAATTGAAAATTAATTGAATGCTTCAGGAAGGCTTCAGTCATGCTTTATGTATGGGCAGAACAGGAAGAGAAAGAGTATGGAAACCCAGAAATGACAAGTTCACTCATAATAGAGTCTGATCTGTCACTGACTGAGCAGGAAAGATCTTTGGGCTGTAGAGGATAGCTCAATGAAAATTTTGACTCTAAGTGGTGGTAAAAAAAATGCAGCCTCCATGTTAGGTATTATTAGGAAAAGAACTGAAAATAAAATTGTAATGCCTTTGTCTTTCGTGGCATCATTTGAAATACTGAGAACAGTTCTGGTAATTGTTATTGCACCAAAAAAAAGGATATAGCAAAGCAGGTAACAGTGAAGAGGGCATTTAAAATTGTAATAGATTGAAACATTTTTCCCATGAAGAAAGGCTAAAGGTCTAGGGTTTTAATTTAGAAATAAGACTGCTAAAAGGAGACATGGGCTGATTATGTACAATATGCTTGCTGCACAATGGGGGCAAATGTCCATCACAGCAAGATTTCTTGTACAGACATATTTTCTCAAGTCCCAGTTTCACTTTCCATTCTCTCCATAGCAAGTGAGACCACTTCTAGCACAACTTTAGTTTTTGTTATGCTGCCCACAGTGGGCATATTTGACAGTAAGCATAGTTTTGCCCCATACATCTTTCCTCTGCCCACAGCCAGTCTTCCTACTCCTTCACTCTGCCATCCATGCCTTCCCCCGTACCCTCCCTTCCATGTTGCCAGCTCCTTCAAGTGAAAGAAAAGAAGCTCACTTACACAGGTTTAGCCAAAGCACATCACTCTAACAAAGAGTGCTGAGAAATAACAATCCTCTGTGTTCTCCAGCTCTAAGGCATAGCCCCCCCCCCCTTTTTAAGCAAATCACCTCTTTGTGTGGCATTAGTTTCAATGGGATGTTCCTTGCTTTGCTCTTTCTTTGGGGGTTATTTTTAGAAAGGGTTCTAATATCAATATATTAATATAACTGTGATTAAAAGACTTTTAAAAAACAGCAATCTTTAGACTACTGAGATGAGATCTATGCCTTTCAGCAATTAGTTGATAGGCAGACGAGAACCAGGAAAATCAGGCCCCAGAGAGTTCTCAGCAGGCTTGGCAGCTTTCTGTGGAAAAACTGTGTGTCCAGGAAGGAGTGCCTCCTTGTGTGTAAACAGAAAAACAAGATGAGGTCCCACTACAAGACCTGAGGTAGGTGTTCCATGCAAAATGGGACATAGTGGAGGAAACTAAATAATGCATTGGGATAGGAAACAATTGATAGATAAAACGTTGTCTTTCCTATACTAGTACTGGGGGCAACCAATGAATTTGATGTGCAATAGATGCGGGAATATGGTAATTAAATTGTGAGATTCACTGCCAGTAAATATAGTGAGACCTATTAGTACGAATGGGTTTAAAAGGAGAGAATGTATCCAGTCACAGACAGTAAATCTCTGAATATAAGTGGCAAGAAGAATGTAACATCAAGAGAAAGCTTTGGCCTATGTACTATACGTTAGTCCTGTAGGGTAACTAGTTTGACATTGTGTGGGACAGGATGCTGGACTAGATGGACAGCTGGTCAGATACATAGATGGTCATTCTTTTGTTCTTGCCTGAAGGCAGTCTTTATGCTTGTTTGATTTGTATATGTGTGTGTTCAGTGCCATCAATTTGCTTCCAACTTTTAATGACCCTATGAATGAATGGCCTTCAGAATGTCTTACTGTTAACATACTTGCTCAGGTTTTGCAAATTGAGTATTGCAGGTTCTGCTATTGAGTTTACTCTTCTCATGTTGGATCTCCTCTTTTCTTGCATGCCTAGCATTATTGTCTTGTCTTATAATGCATCCAAAGTCCAATAGCCTCAGTTTAGTCCTTTTAGCTGCTATGGAGAGTTCAGGCTTGATTTGATCTAGAATCCACGTATTTGTCAGTGTTATATGGTGTGTATAAAACATTCTTCCACCACCACTGTATTTATTCTGGGTCAACTTTTGATATGTCAGTTACCTTCATTGTTCAATTTTCACAGCCAAACTAACGCCCTTTCTGCACGGGCCATTTATGGCGCCCTGGGGATGGCAAAAACGCCGTCCCCAGGGAGCCGTTCGCACAGGCGGCGCTGCGAAAACGCAGCAGTGCCGACCTGGCTCCCCTCCCCCAGGGTGGCGTCAGGCCACCTCCAAAAACCTCCCTCCTGGAGGGAGGTTTTTGGAAAACAGCGCATTCCCGGTGGCGCGGTGCGAACGGCACCGCCGGGAACACGCTGTTTTCCCCGTCCCTCTCCCACTCACGTCTTCGCCTTCATCGCCCTGCTGGCCTCCTAAGACCCTCCCTCGCTGTCCTCCGACCCCTGGAGGTCGGAGGGCAGCGTGAGCGGCTCTTAGGAGGCCAGCAGGGCGACGAAGACGACGAGGTGAGTGGGAGAGGGACGGGGAAGAGGCAGAATTCCTGCTGGTGCAGGGGCGCCCTTTGGCCCGAGCGGAAAGGGCCTAAGTAATGGTTAATACAGCAGTATGAACTATCTTGATCATGGTCACCACCAGTGACACATCCTTACAGTTGAAGGTCTTTTCGAGTTCCATGTCTGACCATCCCAATCTTAATCTCTTTCTGATTTCTTAGTTGCAGTCCCCTTTTTACTTGAATTGTACATTGCTGTTCTCCCAAATGGGAACCAAAGTGGCTTACATCATTCTTCTGTCCTCCATTTTATCCTCGTAACAAATATGTGAGATAGGTAGACTGAGAGCAAATGACTGACCCAATGCCCCGCAGCAAATTTTGGGAATATTGGGAATTTGAACTTGGCTGACCCAGATACTAGTCTTACACTCTAATTAACTGTATCATACTGTTAGGTCTGATACAGCTATATTTACTAATGTCACAGATTTCAGAAATATCCAAGGCTTCTATGAAGTCCTTCCTTTGCTTTCTCCCAACTGTCTCCATTTACTGTAATGTAAAGCTTGAGTGACAGGTCTTCAGACCTGACACAAGATGATGACATTTTCATTCTTTTCGGATTCAATACAAAATGCAAGACAGCTGAGGTATTATCTACCATGAGTAATCCAGACAAAAAATTCTGGACATTTATTGAATTTGGCAGCAGTTTTAACAGTGGACCATGATAAAGAGACAAAGTTCTAGGCAACATGAATAATTGTATTGGATCAGTTACTAGAAAATCAGCAAGAAGAGAGGTAAATCTGGAATTAATTCTTAAAAACTGAAACAGATATGATGCACTGCCAAACTTGTCCGAAACAGTTTTTCTTTCTAAGTCAATGCATATATAAGTAGAAAGCTTCCTAGATACAGTTCTGAAAAATATTGATTAATACTATCAAATTGACCTTGGGGGAATTTGTTCACCCATGTTCCATTTCATTGGCAGAATGCAGAGGGAAAAGCAACTCTAGATTTTTTTCCTATTAGAACATTGTCACCTGTGCAGTAACAGTGCCTCCAATGTACAGCCAGTAAGTACTTATTGTTGACTTTTTACAAATAAAAAATAACTCAAAGTGGGGAAAAAATCTACCCCAGAAATCTAGCTGTTTTTTCCCTTCTTATTCCATGATATTTATTATCCAGGTACTATTTTAAGTGCTCTGCACACATACAGCCTGAGAAACCTTCCTGAAAATCTTGAACATATTTGCTTCATTGCAGAGAGATATATTCATGAGCTGCAAAATACTTGAAGATACCTAAATTGTAGAAATTATTAATTTTCGATGTGTCCTTCTGAAATGTATGGAAGTTTATTTTCATTTTCTAATAGCTTAAATTTAAAACATATTTTTGTTGTTTTGAATAAACAATTTGACTTTGTAAAGGAATTTTACTAGTGTGTGTCATTCAACATACAAAAGGAGAGAGGCGAGTAGATACCTCAGGGGTAAGTGTGTTTACAATTTCCCGATGTTTTAATATAGTGAAATGCAATGATGTCTAACATCATAAAACTTTTTGAAATTTTAATTTATTTTATTTGCCATAAGGTCACATCTGACCTAAGGAAGCCCCTGGCTGGCTTTTCATGGCAATAGACATGCAGAAGTGGTTTGCCATTGCAAACTAGCCTTTCCCTCAGCCTTTCCTCACAGGTCTTGGTCTTCAGCCCCCTGGTGATCCTTGTTACTTTCCTCTACACCTGATTCAGTCTGTCCACATACTTTTTGAAATGGCACCTCCAGAATTGCAGACAATATTCCAGGTGTGGCCTGCCCAATGCTGTGTACAGTGGGACTATGACATCTTTCAATTTGTATGTTTTGTCTCTATTGATTTACCCTAAGACTGCAGTAGCATTTTCTTGCTGCTGCATAACACTGACTGCTAATATTTAGCTTACAGTTCACCCATATCCCACCATTTGTATTTCTCATCCAGTTTGTATGATTCTCATTTTTGTTACCCAGATGTAGAATTTTTCACTTTGTTGAATTGGATCTTTTCCAGATTCACTTACTTTTCCAGGGTGTTCAGACCTTGTTGGGTTCTATCACCATCTTCCAGGATGTTTGCTACTCTTCTTAATTTGGTGTCATCTGCAAATTTAATGAGTAGCTCCTCCACCCCCTCATACAGATTATTTATAAAAAATATTGAAAAGTACCAAGCCCAGAAGTGAGCCCTATGACACTCCAGTGGATATCTTCCTTCATGATGAAATGCCATTGACAACTCCTCTTTGGCATGGTTCTCCAATCAGTTTCCTATCATCTAACAATCCTAGAGTCTAGTCTGCAGTATGCCAGTTTATTCATCAGAACATCTTGGGGAACCCTGTCAAAATCCAGATAAACAATGTTGATGGTGTTCCCATGATCCTGTATTCATCTCTTCAAAGAAGCAAATGAGAGTGCACTAAAATTGGGGTATTGAATTAATATTACTGTGCAAAGAATAATGACTACATTCTTTTTTGTTTTGTAGCATAATTGGTTATTTAAATTATTAGCTTTAAATAAATCTTTTCTCATTATTACTCAAACCTTGTTTTTTATATGCAGTTACTGAAGATTTTTACAGTCATTTATGCTACCATCTGGTTGACTATGTAGTCACATCAATCAAATCTATTCTTCGGTTAGTATTTTTGTAAACAAAACAACATATTGTTAGGCTACTCACAAAATTCTGATTAGTAATAAATCCTATGAAGCATAAATTTGAGTGGGAAGGGGGAAGGATTTTTTCCCAACATTGTAATATGAGCTATCAAGGAAGTATATAGGAATGCTTTAATTAATGCTCACATAATCCAATTTATCATTTGAATCTGATCAGCTTTTCCACTAGTGAAAAGGGAGGAGAGGTTTTCCTTTGAACAAAATGCTATGCTGAGGATCATGGGACCTGTATAGAGAAAAGCCATGTCGGATAAAGCATGTAGCGAGAAGGGGAATTAACTAAATGAAAAAGCTGTCTCAGTCCAGTCCTATACATGTATCTCCATGCATGTAAAGGAATTTTCATCCTGATCTTCTTCATCTTTATATATAAGTTTTTCCCCAAGTAAGTCTGTATAGGCTTTCAGTGTCCTTTGCCCGAATACAAACTTTCTGTAATGAGGTGACAGCTTCCACATTCTTGTCCTAAAGAACATAAAGACAATCCTCCATTGGTTACCATAGTAATAGTAAGAACAAAACAATGAGAAAAATATTGTACAATTGCATTGTACAAGTGAAACTGCATAGGTTTCACTAAGCCATGTAAATCTGATGTTTGCTCCTTGCTGTATCTGGAAATATTATACAGTTCCAAATTATAACTAGGCTGCATCCATAAACACCTGTATATTATGTACTATTGTTGTACTGTAGTGATAATTTGCTACAGAATTTTCCAGTGTGAACAAAATGGTCTAGTTATGAATGACAGTTATAACACAACAATAGTACAATATCCAACAATGTGTGGAGGAAGCCTTAGATAGGAAATTAATTACTTATTTGTTAGGTCATAAATCTTGGGGTGTTACATAATTTTTTTGTATTTATTGAATTCAGTTGACATTAATATAGTTATGCTGAGTCATAGAATTTCTGCCATTTATATGTATAAAACAAAGTCAGAAACAAAACTGAATGCAGCTTCTCCTCTGCAGTCAGTTTCTCTGGCTTCTGTAATAAATAAATAAATAAATAAATAAATAAATAAATAAATAAATAAATAAATAAATGTTGAATAGTCCTAAAACAATGAAATCTTGTATTTTTAGAAAACCATCCATGAGAATTAATGTTTTAATAAGTAATTTGACCAGTAAAGTTATTAAAACTGATAAATGTGGCTTTTTCAGGCCTATGTATGTGTGGTATGTGTGGTTTCAGGCCTGTGTATGTGTGGTGTACGTGTGGTCAACTGACTTATGGCGACCCCATAGGGTTACAATGCAAGAGACCTTCAAAGATGGTTTGCCATTGCCTACCTCCGTATCACAACCCTAGTAGTCTTTGGAGATTTCCCTCTTCAGCCAGGAAGCCCAATCCAGTGCTGGGGACAGATACACAATGAATCCCCCTCTGGAGCCGGTGCAAGATTATGCCAGTGGGTATGCCCTTTCCAGGACATTTACCTCAGCAATGGGGCAAATCCACCAGTGCCTGGCCACTGAGGAGCACTGAAGTGCCCAGTTGCATCACCCAGCTCGGTGTTGGTACTTCCAGACCATGTTGGTGTGGTGGGGGTTTTCTGGGGTGAAGCTGACCTTAGTCAGCCTCCACTGTCCATTTAGCCTCCTTGCACTGGTGGAGTTGGCCTCGAAGATATGCTGCAATTTTCCTTCTCCTCTTTCCCTATGGGAGATTCTTGTGTTCATTTGTTTTTAACTTTTGGGGCTTACTGCATCGCAGGAAAGCCCTCAGGAAGGGGCAGGGTGACACCAGAGTGGCACTGTCCCCATCTGCCCAACAGCACTGGATTGGGCCGTAAGTCACTTTTAAATACCATCTTGGTAGTTATGTGCTTTTCACTTACAAACAGTAAGTAGTGTGAAATGAAAGAGCAATAGAGACTTAAGGTATCTTTATAATATTTGCTTTTGTTTACAAATGAACAGCAGACAACAAATCTCTAGATAGCAGTGTGTGCAGCTTCCCTCTCATTGCATCCCTACGAATTTTTTTTTTAGTTCTAGATGGAAACTCTCTGTACTTGTTGCCACTCACTTTTTCTGTCTCACTTCAGTGGCAAGCTACTACTTGTTATCTGCCCCCTCAAATAGACAGAGATCATGTTAATTGAAAAGATCCTTTTTCCAGAAGACATGCTTTTAGCTCCAAGTTTCTCAGTCCTAGGCCAACCAAGGGAACAGAGAATAATCTTTCCTTAATATACAAGTATTTGGCCAGCTTCTTGCATACAGGTATTTCAAATTGTACGATTTCCTGTACAATCTTAAGAATACTTTCTTGGAAGGAAGTGCTGTTGAACAGACTTGAGTAGGATTATGAGTAGACTTGCTTAGGACTGTTGTTGTCATCTCTTTAACTATGTTCTTTGTATACTGACTGAAGAGACAGTCATCAGGTAGTGGAAGAAGTAATATGAAAGAACAGTATTAAAAGTCTGTGCTATTTTATTTATTCTCCATTGTCATATAGTATGATAGCTTACACCAATACCCAAATAGAGACCTGAGATCATAGCATGGATTTAACTAGTTAATTTAATTATGCTAATATTTAATTGGACTGTGCTGGCAGCCTGACTATGGCTGCTGTTTTTTTTTTTTTTTTTGCAAATCCATTCTGGCTTCGGACTTGGTTGGTGGCTACCACTGACCTTGTTTGTTCTCACCCTCACACATGTGCTGATAAATGCCTAGTTCCTGCCCCTTTTCCTGATGCACCATAAAGCCACTGCCAGATTTAGAGAGATGTTGCTCAGCACCAGTGATGCTCCTTCACAATCTCCATCCTGCCATAATGCCAGTGATGCTCTTTTTAGGAAATGCCCTCTGTCATGCTCGGTGACTCAGGGCGTTCTCTGCTCCTCCCTACGTATTATGAGTAACCAACCCTATCCCTGCCAAACTAGTCGTGATGTATACTGTCAAAGGCCAGGCCTCAGTAAAGCTTTAAAACCCACCAACCAAAACATCACAATGCAGGTGGAAACAACTCCACAAAATTTCCAATTCAGTGAGACACCCCCCCCCCAAATCGCAAACAGTTTATCCCTTGATATTCTAGGGAGGATGTGTGGGTTGTCAGCAAGCAGCAAAATCTGGCACACAAGCAAACATACATAGCCTGTCCCTTTTGTCTTCCACGAGTTGAATGGTTGTGTCACAATTCCTTAGCCAATCCAGCCTTGTGTTTCCTTTGAGAGGGACCAAGGCAGATCAATCTCAGGCTCAATGATCATGAATTCCTCTTTCTGTTGTAATAGCCACCCTTGGGCAGATTCCTCATGGGCCAAAAACAGTGGTGTGAAAACAGTGGGAAACAGTGTAAACCGCTTTACACCGTTTTCACACCGCTGTTTTTGGCCCATGTGGAATCCACCTTGGAATACAGAGACTATGTTGTTCACAATTTAATCTAATTAATTCCACAAGATCATGATATGATAATGTAGTCAAAATCTCTATGCCCTTGTGTTGCAAGGTCAACATACTTAAAAGCCAATTCTTGATTGGTATGCATTTCTTGTATGTAATACATTGCCTTTTATTTGTGGTTGCCAGAATATCTGGTACAATTATAATTTATAGGATAGCAAATCAGAACAAAATGTGTTCATTATTTCAATTAGCATACATTTTCATGTTCAGTGATTCATGTTTAATCTGCAAAGCATCTAACTGCTTCCCATCTCTCTGATTAATATAGTTTATCACATTCTTGGCAACTTTGCAGCAGAGAAGCTAAAAGGAATAAAATATATAATACTGTAACAAATCAAGAGGCTCTCATAGAGAAACTACTATGTCTCAATACTGTGGATTATTCTGACCATTTTTGTACAGGTACAAGTGTTTTTTTTTTCTATCATCATCTTTTTCCTAATTTTTCAGGAACCTTTCAAAATGCAACTGAGGAAAATATATAATTTTTCAAATAGATTTTCTTCTGATATTTGTTTATTCACTGCTTATTCACAGCAGTGGTGTAGGAGGTTAAGAGCTCGTGTATCTAATCTGGAGGAACTGGGTTTGATTCCCAGCTCTGCCGCCTGAGCTGCGGAGGCTTATCTGGGGAATTCAGATTAGCCTATACACTCCCACACATGCCAGCTGGGTGACCTTGGGCTAGTCACAGCTTCTTGGAGCTCTCTCAGCCCCACCTACTTCACAGGGTGTTTGTTGTGAAGGGGGAAGGGCAAGGAGATTGTAAGCCCCTTTGAGTCTCCTGCAGGAGAGATGGGGGGATATAAAACCAAACTCTTCTTCTTCTTATATACACCCCATTTCTCCCCAGTGGGGATGCAAAATACCTATATTGTTTTCCTTTACTTTATCTGCATAACAACCCTGTGATATCGGTGGTGCTGAAAGTGCATGACAGGCTCAAGGTCACCCAGCTAGCTACTGTGGCAGAGTGGAAATCTGAACTGGGGCACCCCGGATCCCAGTCTAGCATGTTAACCACTAAGCTGTAATTTCTGTTGCAGTACTTAATATACAAAATATCTTACCATTTTTATCTCATTTATTTTCACATGGTAAAAATGCCTCACTATGCATATTTCAATCATACTTCAAGCACCTATCCAGGGACTGGATGGTTATATTATTATCTCTATTGAAAAGCAAATTTTTCACTAGATTCCATGTTACATGATTTAACCATTCTGCTTCCAGATACTTCCGTTATACCTGGATATATTAGAAACCAACACATCTAAATGGGCAACTTCCAAGCATATATGTGTTTATATATAAAGTATAAACTGCCTTTATAATACAAACTCTTAAGAAATGTCATGAACACTGAGCATTAGGTCAGGCAGCCCTATCCAGTTTTGGGGAGGGGGATTGTGCTGTTAGGCATTTAATCATAAATTTACTCTGAATTAGCAGCTGTGGTGAAGTAGCCTTATAGCAGATGTAAACTTTTTTAGTTTTACAGCTCTATTGATATAGCTTAGTGGTTTTGTGAACTTGAGGCAATTCTCTGGACAGTGTCTCTTTCAAGGACAGGAAATCTTTTTAAATATGTTTTCATGTCTGTAACCTGTATATAGTGATATTTTGAAATCATAGATACCCTATATGATGGTTTGAGATAACTTTTTATTACAACAGACTATACAGAAGCAAAACATAGGGAAGCTTTCCCACATGTGTGTTTATGTGTGTGCTCAGAACAAAAGAATCTTGGAGCCAGTTCATGGTTACAAACTGATATGAGTCTTTATTAAAGAACTCCATTCTAGACAGGAAAATGAAGAGGTAGGTTGTCTATTCTAAACTAACTAGCTGAATTGACAGAGATGCTATCTGCATCTCTCCCTTCATGGTGCAAGATGAAGTGTGCATGCAAGAAGAGATGTGTGAGATGAAGCAGGAAGGAACTTTCCCTGAGAGTAGTGATCTAGTCATCAAAGGGATGATGTCAGAACAGTAGAGAAAGGATGCCCAATGTCTGGATCCTTTGTTTCTCTGATTCTCTAGTCAGGCCCTCCTCTGAAGTCTGACGTTAAGAGACAGAGCATAGTCCTTTACTTTCAACATTATGAATATGGTCAAATGGATGAAGTAATAACCAGTTCAGATGTTTTAATTCTTGAAAATATAGCATCTCTGCAGACACAGTTGCTAACTGATCAACTGCCTTTGTTAACATGTGCTATTTTCAGAGAAGAGGAACAAACAAAAAGTATCCCCCAAATTTCTGAACAGTGTAAAGAATGGCACTATAATGTGATAGCTAAAACAAAGTTTATTTGTATTAAGGCCATTTCACAAATTCCAAAGAAGTGTGGTTTAAGGAACCTTTTTTCTTCATCCCGTGTCCCAGCAACAATGCTCATGTATGAAGGAAATCCTTTCTGACCAATTCACTGGAATATTTAAAGCAGCCTTCAGTTACATCATATTGTTTTTTGAAGATGTCTGCTTAAAATTTAAGAAAGTATTCTATCTTTCCACCACATTAATATTAATTTTAAAAAATTAGTCAGTGGTAAGATGAAATGACAAGTTTTTCTGATCCCTACACAAACTATACATTTGTTATATAAAAGTGTGTTAATTATATTATATGTGAACAATTATATTGTGTCATTTTAGATACATTTTGGTTATTAAGAATAGTCACGTAGTCATGGACTGAGCCCAGTGGAGAATTTCTGTGTGAAAAGCTTTCCAAGCAACTGTGTCATTTTTCTTGTGATGGTTGGGTGTTAATTCCCAAGTATGCTTCAGCTTCATTATGATTTTTGGTTTGAAAAGGTTTCCCCCTCCCAGTATTAGTGACAATATCACACAGCTAATCAGATACAACTATCTGATAGCGTCACCTAGGGAAAATGAAGCAGATTTAACAGTTTGCTTATATTTTCAAAATGTTAAAAATAAAGTACAACAGCACATTTCTAAGTAGATAAAAATACTGGAGCTCTGGCACTTGAGTTAGTCTTCACCCAGTACTAAAGGGTCAATTAAACTGTCTTCATCAGATATTGGCAGCTAGCATTGGTAGTTCAGTTAGAAAAGATGATAAAGTGGCTACAAAACCTTTATATATATGCACGCACTCGCGCGCGCGCACACACACACACACACACGTGAAAATGGGAACTACAAAAATATTATTTGCTTTAATGGCCCATGCATGAACGGTATTAGGACATTCAGAATTATGCAAAAAAATTGTATTGGATATTATATGTGCTTTGAAAAGGATGTCAAAATTTCTCTTGAATTGGAATAGAAGGAAAGAACTGAGAATGTAAAGTAATGGGCAAAGATCATATTATAGACGGTAATTTCAAGGACACTTTGTTGGAGGAAAGCCCTATTGAATAACATGACATTTACTTCTGAGTGCTTAGGACTGCATCCACAATGAATTTTAAGTGTTAAGGTTTGCAAGTATTTCTCAAGAACATTATTTTTGTTGCCACTTACTGATGCGTCAGTTATTCTGGCAAGATGGCTTTAGTGCTGGCAGCTGCAGGGAGGAAAGTCTGAAGTACTGATAGATTAAGTACGTAAAGTATAACCTGTCTCACAGAAAGATACAAGCTCAATTTTGAATTAATCCATCACTACTTCCTAGACCTTCTTTGACTCCACTTGTGTTCTAGTACCCTGCACCAGCCCTCCCAACCCCACTCTCGCCCCTAAAGCAAGCTATCTGCTCCTCCACCAGACCCAGCAAGCTGAGGTGGTGGAGACCCCTTTCCCCCTCTGGTTGGCAGTTAACTAAAGAAATCCACAGAAGTGTGTATTGGGGAAATGTACAGGGTAGGGCTTGATCGCAGGTGAGGGAGGTGTTGTTTTTTCAATAGAGCAGAAAATCTTAGCCCTGGTCTGATTAAAACAATGGGGAGGAGAGGGAGGGAGGACAAGGAAGGGAGAGCCTCCTGTTTTTGCACAAATGAAAGCCAGGGTTGGAGCTTCATCCCCAGCCAGTCCCACAAACAGCCACTAGAGCAGCTCATCCCCAGACTGAGGCAGGCAGGCAGGTTCTGGGCAGGGCACGACATGCTGGAAGAGTCAGAAGCTGATGCACAGGAGAAGGCAGTGAGAAGCACACTCCTCTAATGGGTTGCCTATGAATTCCCTTTTCAGAACAGACATGTGTGTTCACATTTGTATGTGTGTTGTACGTACGTACGTACCAATGTATACACACACACACACACCATGCAATTAAAATCAGACATGTTGATGCATGCTTAAAATTGAGTTTAAACACAGAAACGTTTATTTTCAATTTAAATTTTCATTTAATAAATTGGAGAAAGATAGTACAAAACAATTCATAGTACTTTGTAAGTTTATTGCTAAATACTGAGTGTAGTCAAGGGGTCAGCAGACTGAAGCAGAACTGCTAATTCATCCTACTGCAACTATGGACATACAAGGTTCTTTTGCTCAGGTCAGCAGTGTGATATGGCAACCAAAAAAGTCATTGAAATTCTGGACTGCATCAATAGTAGTATAGTGTCTAGATCAAGGGATGTAATTGTACCACTCTATTCTGTATTGGTCAGACCTCATCTGGAATGCTGTGTCCAGTTCTGGGCACAACAGTTCAAGAAGGATTTTTCACAAGCTGTAATGGGTCCAGAGGAACGTGACCAAAATGGTTTGGAATCCATGCCCTATGAAGAACGGTTTAGGGAGCTGGATATGTTTAGTCTGGAAAAAATAAAGTTTAAGGGGTGACATGATAGCCATGTTTAAATATTTGAAGGGATGTCATGTTGAATAGGGAGCAAGCTTGTTTTCTGCTGCTACAGAGACTAGGAAAAGGAATAATGGATTCAATGTACAGGAAAAAGAGATTCCACCTAATCATTAGGAAGAACTTCTTGACAGTAAGGGCTGTTTGAAAATGGAATACAATTCCTTGGAGGGTGATTGAGCCTCCTGCTTTGGAGTTTTTTAAACAGAGGCTGGACGACCATCTGTCAAGGGTGCTTTGATTGTGTTTTCCTGCATGGCAGGGGTTTGGACTTGATGGCCCTTCGGATCTCTTCCAACTATGATTCTAAGTAACCCCCAATAAAGACACAAGACAGTATTTTATTAGTTTATTTAAATGGATGATTTATATCCTAATTTATTTTAAAAATTGTTTATCTTTCCCTGCACAAGCAGTGTTCTAAAGGT
Source organism: Sphaerodactylus townsendi (assembly GCF_021028975.2). Lineage (NCBI taxonomy): Eukaryota > Metazoa > Chordata > Lepidosauria > Squamata > Sphaerodactylidae > Sphaerodactylus > Sphaerodactylus townsendi. The sequence continues at coordinate 76,955,772 of NC_059428.1, forward strand.
ACAAGCCTCACCTGATGGTACATCACCCTCACTTGATGCACTGTAAGACTACTACCAGATTTGGAACAATTATTTTCAGCACAAAAAGTGTTCCATATCAGCCCACCCAACTCTAAAGCATGTGATGGGTTATTCAGAAGGCAGCCATCCATCATTCCTAATGCCCTAGGGTGCTTGCCTTCCAATTATCTATACTTATCATGAACAACCTGCCCTATTCCTGCCAACTAGCCATGGCTTAACCAGAAACAAAGACCACCTTTAATTAATTTTAACACCTATCTCTAGCAACGTTTTGAAGCAGACAAAAAAGTTCCTCCCCACCACCCAGTCTGGGGTAACCTAAAATATTCTTTACCCTTTTGCAAGTTACCAGCTGATCCCATACTATCCCACAGGAGGGTGGGTGGGTGAACAGCACATGCCAAATGCCTGCTTGACAGGGGTGTCGGGAGCATTTTAGCCTGTTTATGTAGCTACCCTGCTGCTCTTCTCCTAGGAAGCTGTGATGCAATTGAGGTAAAATGATATAGTGGGCTCTGAGTCAAATAGTTTGTGTCAGAATTAATATGGTAGTCTCCATGATGCCACAAGGCTCTTTGAAATTTAGTGAAATTTGTCACTAAACTAGTGTAGTGATGTGGTGTGAAATGGTGTGATGTGTAGTGATGTAGTGTGATGTAGTGATGTGGACTGTGTTAATTGAAAATACATTCATAAAGGGAAAAGGAAGCTAAAACATAAATGTCAACATTTATCTTTGTTGTGGCCTTTTACAATGTTCAGTTTCTAATGATTCAATTCAGCATTCCTCTTTCCATCTAGCTTTCATTCTTATAGACAGTACTTGCTTGAGATTTATTCAACAAATGTGCCTTTCATGACCCTCTGAGGAAGCTTTCCAAAGGAAACCACAGTATTGATATTGCAGTAAAGAGGCAAGCACTTCTCAATAGCTTACAGTTAATGTTGAAGACTCTTGGGATTTTTTCTCTTAATTAAAAAGGAAGTTGATGGTTTTCTTTTAAGTACCACTTGTCCATGATAAAATGAGCTAGAAATGTTTGTTTTCTATTTCTCCAAATTCCTTGCAATGGATTCTTTGACATAGAAATAAGTAATTTTTTTAAGGGCAGAGGGGTCTGTTTTACATTGGTAGATTCTGTACAACAAAGGTATAATGGCTTGCAGTTATTATAAAGAAGAAGAAGAAGAAAAGTTTGGATTTATATCCCCCCTTTCTCTCCTGTAGGAGACTCAAAGGGGCTTACAATCTCCTTGCCCTTCCCCCTTCACAACAAACACCCTGTGAGGTGGGTGGGGCTGAGAGAGCTCCGAGAAGCTGTGACTAGCCCAAGGTCACCCAGCTGGCGTGTGTGGGAGTGTATAGGCTAATCTGAATTCCCCAGATAAGCCTCCACAGCTCAGGCTGCAGAGCTGGGAATCAAACCCAGTTCCTCCAGATTAGATACATGAGCTCTTAACCTCCTACGCCACTGCTGCTCCTTTTTCCTTTGCAGTTATTATAAAGGAACCCATTTACATGCCTGCTGTTCACGCAGCAATTGGAAACAATCCAGGTTGCTTTTGTGCCTTTGCATGGAGACACCTCTCTCTCTCTCTTTTAAATTTCCTGCAACACAGGTGTAGCTGTACAGTCATACAGAAATTAATCCCTCAGCCACACTGATTGTCCCACAATACAATTGGCTGCACCTGCATAGCTGCACACATGCAGCACAAGAGATAAAGGGGGGGCTCCTTCAACCTCAAGGCAATAATGAATGTATTGCTGTGGCGGGCGGATTCTCCCTGTCTGTGGATGGCGTGGTGGAAGGGAGGGAAATAAGGAGTCTCATGCCTAACTGTTCATGTGGGAACAGCTCCAACCCGGGATTTTGCAAAAGAATCGCTGCTTTTGAAAATCTCAGGTTGAGGGAAATAAAATGGGGCAAACTCATTTTTGGTATAGGACCTGTACAAAGTCCCTCCCTCAGAAAAACTGTTTGTATTGTGCTCTACATTCATTATATTTGTCCTGTGCAGAATCCACCATTGCCATTTTATTAGTGAGCATTTGCTTAAAATAATAATACTGAATATTTTATATTTTTAGTTCAAATAACAGTTTGCTGATAATGTTGGATTTTCTTTTTCAATCTAAAATACAGGGTTGAAAACAAGATAATGCTTAGAGGTGCTATATTTCATGGAATAATCTATACTACTTTATTAAGGATTATTTTAATTTCATTGGTTGCCAGTTTATTTCCAGGGCTAGGGCCAATCCAGTTTAAATTCAGCTTCTCAACATTTAAAATCCTGAACAGGCTGCATCCAGGATTTTAAACTGATCAACTATTCTAAACAAACCTACCTTAAAGAGTAACTCATCAGTATGCCACTTTCAGCAGTAATCTGTTAAGTGATTATATGAGATGTAATCTTTTCTCCTGCAAGGTGCCAATATTAGAATTCTCTCTGAAAAATCCTGAGTTTATACTTTTCATGATGACATTTCAGCATCAGACACAAATAGTACTCTCTAGGGCCCTTTCCGCACACGCGCGGAGCTGAGCCTCCACTGGCATGATTTATGCCAGCAGAGGCTCGGGGGCTGTTCGCATGCTAGCGTGCAAGCGGCCGGCACTTCCCCCTCTGCCGGAGAGGCGGCTCCGGTCACCCCCCTCCACGATGGCGGCGGGAACATGCTGTTTTTCGAAAACCTCACTCATTGAGGGAGGTTTTCAAGGGCGGCTTCATGCTGCCCGGGGAAAGCCAGACGGCACTGCTGCAAAGCAGCAACGCGTCCTGTGCGAAGTGTCTCCCAGGGACGGCGTTTTTGCCGACACTAAGACACTGTATATTGCCTGTGCAGAAAGGGCCTAGGACACCTTTAACAATAATTTTCTACTGATCTTTTTATACTGTTGTAGCATTTTTATTGGTCTTATATTGTGGATTGTTTGAAACAGATACCACAGACCTTTTAAATAAATAACTGAATAACAAAGGCAGTACGGCAACTGAAGATATAAACATGTGATTACATCCTAACAACTACCAGGAAGCAGAAGTCTTTCCCACTTTCCCACAAAGTTTATTTCCAAGATTGTAGGACATGAATCATAGAAACATAGAGTTGGAAGGGACCACAAGGGTCATCAAGTCCAACCCCCTGCCATGCAGGAAAACACAATCCAAGCACTCTTGACAGATAGTCATCCACCCTCTGTTTTAAAACCTCAACCACCCTCAAAGGAATTGTATTCCATTTTTAAGCAGCCCTTACTATCAGGAAGTTCTCCCTAACGTTTTGGTGGAATCTCTTTTCTTGTACCCTGAATCCATTACTCCTTTTCCTAATATCTGGAGCATCAGATAACAAGCTTGCTCCCTCTTCAATATGACATCCCTTCAAATATTTAAACATAGCTATCATATCACCCCTTAACCTTCTCTTCTGCAAACTAACCATACCTAGCTCCCTAAGCTGCTCCTCATAGGGCATGGATCCCAGATCTTTTACCATTTTGTTCAACCTCCTCTGGACCCATTCCAGCTTGACAATATCCTTCTTGAATTGTGGTGCCCAGAACTGGACACAGTATTCCAGGTGAGGTCTGACCAATGCAGAATAGTGTGGTACAATTACATCCCTTGATCTAGACAATATATTCCTTTTGATACAGTCCAGAATCACATTGGCTTTTTTGGCTGCCACTTCACACTGCTGACTCATACTCATGAGACTCCGTTCACTTCCACATGATAGTTTGCTATGAAGCCAGATTTCACCCACTCTAGGTGGGATTCAAATAATTTAACAACCGGTTCTGGTGGTCGGATTCAAATAATTTAACAACTTATTGTTTACAAGCACCATTTTAACAACTAGTTCTGCCAAAGTGGTGTGAACCTGCTGATTTCTGTGTTTCATTTTTTCTGCCTAAGTGAAGTATTTTACATTTATCTCTGTTGAAATTCATTTTGTTGGTTTTGGCCCAGCTGTCTAATCTGTCCAGTGGATCCATGGTGGTTGAGGGCTGCATTGGAGAGGGTGGATGGGTCCATATTACCTTCTCCCCTACATTTGTCAGCATCATCTTAAAATACAGGTTCTTCACTGGTTTATCTTGTAGAAAGAAATATTTTAAACATAACTTACCGGTTAGTTTCTAAAACTGTGAATTGTACATTGTATTAAGGGGGAAAACGTGGAATTAAAAATGTAGGATATTTTCTATTTATTAACGTATAAATGTAAATTGATTTAAAATAATTTAGCAAAACTGTTAGTGTGTTTATGTGGTAATTTTCATTTAAAGCATGTCTACACACTCACCCCTTCAGAACCTGGTTTTTAGCATGTAACCCTCGGGAGAATAGTGTTCTTTCAATGTGTATGCCTAACTTTCATTAATGCTAATTAGGCAAAAAAGATCAAGGTGCAGAGCTTTTTTTCTTGGGATTACAGAGCAGCAGAGTGGAGTTGATAGCCCATAGCATAGCTGAATGCTATTAACTGTAGTCAGTCATTATTCTCTAGAAAATGTCTGGCATAAAAGTATATTTCCTTTCATAAGACAAAAACAGAGAAATTCAGTATCCAAGCATCTGCTACAAAATTTATTTTATTATACAAAGCCCTACTTATACACCATTACTGTATTGGTTACAGAATAATTTAGGGGATCTGTAGCTGTAAAAGAAGATATGAGTCCCTCCAGAATGGTTATTTTGTATAATTTAACAACTGTATAATTAAAAGCTGCAAGGCATGTGAGAATGCATTTGATTCTGAATAAGGTTGACCTCCCTCCCTTCCCTTCCTTCCTTCCTTCCTTCCTTCCTTCCTTCCTTCCTTCCTTCCTTCCTTCCTTCCTTCCTTCCTTCCTTCCTTCCTTCCTTCCTTCCTTCCTTCCTTCCTTCCTTCCTTCCTTCCTTCCTTCCTTCCTTCCTTCCTTCCTTCCTTCCTTCCTTCCTTCCTTGCATTCAGGATGGTAACATTGACATTTATAATGGAATTGATTCCTGATTTTGAGATTGTACAGCACAGCACTACAGAGTAATGTGGCCTTTTCCACATGAGTTGTTTACGACAAATCCTGTTTCCAAAGGCTATTTTTTTTCTTTGAATTCTGCAGATTTCCCCCTCTGTTTGGTTATGGAAATTTTTTCTCTTCATTTTTTTCTTCACTGTTTTCTTGAACACTTTTACTACAATTTTTTTCTATTCATTTCCAAGCCAGCTTCCCTTGAACATGTGACCATGTTGAAACAGTATTTATTTCTCCATGCCACCAAAGTTGCCCAACTGCCTCTTCAGCTATTTCTTCCTCTTCTCCCCTCAATTTTCCAAAGGATTTTTTGGAAAAAAAATCTTTGTCATATTGAACTAGTGATGTAAATGTTAAGATACGAAGCAGAAGCGACTAGATGAATTTTGTCAATCTCACGTAGAAGTGATGTTACCATTCAGACACATTTCTGAATGGTAGATTAGATAGTTCTTGCTATGGTAACATTCAGGCACGAACAGAAAGAAGCACGGGTGACTAGATCAGTTTGGTCAATTTCATATCAAACTAATGGTGTAACATTCAGGCAAAGCAACACTGTATCCACAGTTAGGAGTGAATAAAATTGACAAGGGACTCCTGTGGTAATGATTGTTCATTACTGCAGCTCTGATACAGCAAAAACACCATGTTTGGCGGGGTGGGGGTGAGATTCATGTTTCTGTTCCTTCAGGTATTGAGCAGGCCCCTGCTCCAGTAGAGTTTTTTTTTGCTTCCATTTTGTTTAGGTATGGGAAAATGGAGGTATGGAGAAATGGAGGCTGAGACATTTTTTAATTGCCCCTTTAATGTAGCTGTTCAGTAACACTAGAGTGCCTACACAAAAGAGAGAAAAAAGGAGGTTGTTCCTCATTTCATGGATGTCATCCCATCACTATTAGGAATGTTATCAGTTGAAGCATTTTGAATTAATGCAAATTAAGAGACAAGAGAAAAAACAATGGGTGTAATGGGGGTCAGGGGAATGGTTTCACAGGAGACATTACCAACACAATGTTTGACCACTGGGAAAATCCACCGTGTTTCCCCGAAAATAAGACAGTGTCTTATATTAATTTTTGCTCCCAAAGATGCACTATGTCAGGGAATTTCTCCTAGGATAAATTCAGGAACTACAATTCCCATCAGCTCTACCAGCATGGCCAATTGGCCATGCTGACAGAGGCTGATGGGAATTGTAGTTCCTGAACATCTGGAGAGCCGCAGGTCCCCTACCCCTGCACTATGTCTTATTTTCAGGGGATGTCTTATTTTCAAGGGATGCTTCCAAACAAAAACTTTGCTACATCTTACTTTCGGGAGATGCCTTATATTTTGCACTTCAGCAAAACCTCTACTACGTCTTATTTTCTGGGGATGTCCTATATTCAGGGAAACAGGGTATGGTAAACTGAGAATTCAGAAAAGACCTGAGTGACATATTTTTGTTTATTTTCATCTGTTAATTGAAAACATTTGTATGCCACCTTCAGGATTCCCAAGGTGCTGAACAATTAAAACATGTACCATATTTAATAATTTGGTTTCCCAAATTCAGAAAGGGAATGTATGTTGGTAACATTATTAACATGTGGTGAAAGGATCATGAAGTGTGCATATAAGCAAATGTACAAAATCTGTAAAGCTACATTCTTTCCTCCATTCATAGAATCTAACTTTTGGTGCAAAAGGTGAGACATTTTCAGAATCCAGCTAAGACACCAATGACAGTCATACCTATAACTGTTTGGCTTCCTCTCTTCAACAGAATTAAGCAACAAGCTTGAAGGGATGGAAGCAGTGGTGTGAGGGGAACTACAGTTTTGCAGCCGGCTGAAAAAGCAGCCTGGTGAGAACTACAGTTTCCTGGAGACATTGTGAGCCCCAGCTCCTGCAGAGGTCTCTCTGCGGGGGTGGGGGGGCACTTGCAAGGTCTCCTGGGAAGTGTAGTTCCCACCAGACTACTTTTTCAGCTCACTGCTTTCTGAAGTCAGATGAACTCAGGTAAGTGGGGGAGCACGTGGGGGTGCCTTGGGGTCATGTGGGGTCATGTGGGGTCATGTGGGGATGAGGCCCAGCCACTTCTGGGAAGGAGGAGGGGCATGACTGGGTCTTGGCGCAACAGAGCCCTTAAGGAATGGGGCGGTTTACAAATACAATAATAAATAAATAATAAATAAATAAAATGTGCATGCCGCCCAGGCAGACCTTGGCCCAGTCAGCATGAGCATGTTCGCACCGAGGCCCAGCCATGCCCCTCCTTGTTTCTAAAAGTTTTGGGGCAATTTTCCTGCCCCCATGGGGACACCTGGGGCATTTGTCTCCATAGGTCCCCGTGGGAGCTATGCTGCTGGATGGAAGGAGAATAGTAGTTAGTGGAAATCTCTACAGTTATGTTAAACAGAGGAAGTCTGAAATCCTATACATAGAAAGTAAGTTCCATCAAACCCTGCAGTACTTCTGAGTATATTTTTATGGGCTTTGCATAGTGTTGCAATGCTGTTGCCCTGCCCTTCATACCTTGCTCTACTGAAATATGGATCTCATATTATTTTCCTGTAAAACTGTATTGGCAGAAGCCAACTTTTATATTTGTGTGTGTGTGTAGCAGAGTGTCTACCTAAAAACAGGCCACAGGCGAAAGGTCTGTTTGCAACATTAAATCAGTGAATTAGTTACTCCAGTCAATAGAATCTGGAAGCCTCATGAACCATGGACATGCATCTTGAATACCACACCCCACCAAAGCTGCTGGAACACAGTGACTCTAGGCTACTCCCTGTCACAAGGATTTTACATTTCCTCTGCCTTTAGATATCATCTCCCTAACAAAAGATCCTTTCCTAATGACAAACACCTCAGCCAAATTTGAATACATGGGCAGAGACTCCAAAGAGTAACTCTGTATAGAGTCATTCAAGGCTTTCCTGATATAATCAAGAAACAATTGGCTCTATTATCCCGGGACTTAGAAACAATATTTATTTATTATTTATTTATTATTACATTTTATACCGCCCTCCCCCAGAGGGCTCAGGGGAGATGATGAATTATAGATGAATTATTGATTAGCTCAGCCCAGCAATCCCAGCATGAAAACCCAGAACATCCAGGAATAGAAACTTACTTACTCCTGCCCCAAACTATGCTAAGGGGTATAAAAATACAGTGCATCCCAAGTTCCATGTTATCAGTGCTGTCTCTACAAGCTGGCTCTACCAGCTCTCCAGGCTCTTAATACTGGCTCTTCAGGCTGGCTCTCCAGGCTGGCTCCAGCTGCTGCTGGCCCCTGCTCTCCATGCTGATATAGGAATCCTTGCCTTCTTCAAGACTTCTTCAGCTGAACTTAGGTAATGTATAGTTGCTCCCCCTCCCAATCTATCATCCAAACCTATTTTCTCTCCCTGCTGATATCACTTAGGAACTGTGTGTGTGCTTCTCTATGTCTCCCTGTATGAATGTTTTCACCAAAAACTTTTAAAAAATATTTAAATTCAATTTGGTCTCTTCGTATTCTCTGTAGAATGTTTCAAAAGCCGTTTCTGGTATAGCTGTCTAAAAGATCCCAATTAGCCTGCCTCTCACACTGCCAAGCCTAGTTATATTCCCCATTGCTACTTTAAAAGGTTCTCATACTGTTAAGCTAGGTAACAATGCACAGCTGTAAACCTATCTACACTTGTGATTAAAACACAGTGAACTCAGGAGGCCTTGATTCTGAGAAACCACATGTAACCTCTATCTGTGGGTTCTGTGGGGCAGGACTTGAAAATGAGTTTGCAACAACAAATTTTTAAAAACAAAATGGTTTACTTAACATATAACATCAAACATCAACATTTAACATCACATTTCAAGGTCCTGTTCAGGTTGCATTTTCAAGTCCTTATAGTTACAGTCTACTGATACTGCCAAGTCCAATTCTTCTTTGCAAGTGGGTTGGCTCCTGAAGACTCCAAGGGCTTGATGAGCAGGATTCAACATGATGAAGGTTTCCAGGAGAACTCTCACCCATTACAACTACAAAAAAGAAACCCTTAACAAGGTGTTAAGGGCTTAAACAACCAAGGTCCGAGTCTGGTAGCCTTGTCTCCAAACTATGAGCTCTGCAGCCTTCTGCTGCTTTGGGTCTGCACCCCTTTCTGGGTCAAACCATTCTGAGCAGTTTTGCTCAAAGGCTACAATTTTGTACAAAGTCAGCATTTGGGGTATTGTAGTCTCTTTCTATAGTGGTTTATTGTTTTGTTAGTTTGTTGTTGTTGTCATCACACTCTAAAGAGGTGTTTGAATGAAGAATTACACATTAATCCTGTACCCATTTTATCTGCTGAAAAAATAAATCTCCTGCCAGCTAGAATGATTAAAGATAACCTTAGGAAGCTAGAGTGCCAGGTGTGTGCTGCCTAAAAGTTGCACAGTCATGTTCAAGTAAGCCTGGATATTATTCACCACTACGTACCCACACCATTCTGACATTTGACTGAAGGTATCTTATAGATTGTATATATTTCTGGTGACATTTGATATAGCTGATCATGAAGTGCTGTTTTTGGAACTATGGGACCTGGTTGGCATTTGTAAAGAATATAATTGAATAAAACATTCATTTTTGTATGATAAGTCTCAGTGTAGGTGGTGATGGATACCTGCACATAATCTCTTTTCCAGATAAACTTATTCATGGGCTAAAAATGTGTGTAGACTTGGCTCCTACAGCCATCAATACATCAGAGACACTGAACTCATTCCCTCTGTTTCAGTTGACATTAGGTCCTAGAATCTGAGTTTTATTCAAAAGTTACTGGATTCAAAATAGCTGATTCAAAATGAATACAGATATATTGGAGGTGGTGATTGTTAAAACATACAGCTCCTGCAAAACAACCTGAAAACGATTATTCTAGTAGGTCAACTGAAACTCCAGTAACAAGAATGGATGTCTAAAAGAACACACACAAAAGAAAAATCTTCACTTAAAGTCTAGAATACCTGCCAATAAAGGAACTTCTGTGGGGAGACAGTTACAAAACCTTGGCTTTGCCTCTGAAATGGCTCTGTTTCTGATGCTCACAGACTAAGCTCTAGAACACGAGGGCACACTGAGCATGGCCTCTGATAAAGTTATCTAGTGTCTCTAGTGCTCCAAACATAATTTATGATGCAAGTTTTGATTTACAAAACCAAAAGATTTACTTATGCTCTACTACTATGTTGCTATGCAGTCTTTAAGAATGGTCATTGTTGATACTCCTGATCCTATACATAGCAGTCTTTAGTAGTAAACATATACATAATAAATGTATAATAATGAGTAATGACAGCAGCTATTTCCCTGAGCCCTGAATCTTTGATTCCCACTGTTTTGATAGAGAGGTAATATTAAGTATGTGTTTGCTTCCAGTGAGAAGCAGTAAATCAACTTCTACCCATTAGGTTTTGTTGTTGTCACCTCCCCCAAGCCCACGGTCTTAATAAAGTTCTTTTCTAGAACTGCCTACGGTGCACTATCAATGTCCTGGTTAACTTACAAGGAAGGTATTTCGTTCATTAGCTTTTTATCTTTTGCTTTATGTACCAAAAAGGTACAGACAAAGTGAAAAAAATTTTTTTCACACAAATCTCCAATCTATCCATTACATTCAAGGTTTATAGGCTCAGCAATGTACTGAGTTATTCCACAGGGAAGTTTAAAGCAAGCAGCTCACCCTGACTCCAGCAGGCAGTTTTTTGTTTTGCACAAATGTTAGATCAAACAGCATCCAAGAGTGATAGGGCACTGGAGCACATACAGATTGGCTACCAGGTGGATTTGAGACATTTTTAAAAAACCCACAAATTTAATTTAAATGCTGTGGTACTTCTGTCTAAAAATACATTTATATACTGTGGTATAGAACTATATTCAAAATAGTTGTAATTAAGGTATGTATGTGTCCTTAGTGACTAACAGGCTGATCCTATGCATGATTAAGTATGTCCCACTGATTTCAACAGGAGTAAAGGGATTTCTTCCTGCAATAGGACTTTAGCCTAAACTTTGCTCATTAGTTAGCAGAGTTGCTGCTATCATTTTTATTTTTCAGAAGTTCAGTATGATTCAAATGTTTGCATAGTGTGTTACCAGAGTGAGTGAACCCACTAGCAAATCTGACCTTTCCATTTCTTAAAACAAAACGAATTTCTGCAATGCACACAGAAACCATTTATCAGCAAACCAGAGCTTTGAAATTACTTGTCAGGCTAAAAAAAGTAAAAGTAATCTCATCTGCTAAGTTTTCTTTAAATACTGTGCACTCAGGAATGTTACAGAGTGCATAATTAAAGGTAAAGTTTCCCCTTCAGTCATGTCCGACCCTGGGGTACCACTGCAAGCAGTGATTTTATAGGCAAGCCATTTTTGTGGGGTAGTTTGCCATTGCTTTCCCCAGCTATTCTTTACCCCCTAGCTATGTGCTAGGTACTCATTTACCGACCAAGGAATGGATAGATAGCTGAGTTGACCATGAGCCAGCTGCCAGGATATCTGACCCACAGGGGGCTCGAACTCCTGACCGTGTGAGTGGCAGTGCAAGCACTTAACCACTACGCCACGTGGCTCCTGTGCATAATTAGTTCCACTGAAATCTCTGGCATGACTCAGGCAGACATGAGCATGCACACATTAAATACCTTAGTTCTTCTCATCCTCTCTCCTTTCCCAAAAGGGAGGGGAACTTGCAGGTTGAAACTCAAGGTTGGGACTTTGTTTTCTTCACCAAGGAAAACTGATGGAGGAAAAGAGTATAAGAGAAAATTTAAAAAACAGTGGGAAGAGAATAGGGAGAATAACCGTTGGTTCTGCACAATGTGTTTGTTGACTTGAGGAATATAACAGAATGCTGCCCCAGGAAGGGCAAAATGACTCTTTCTGTGATGTGATTGAGAGAATAGACAAATGACAGTTAAATTAAAAATTATCAATTAAAATATCAATATCATAGTTAAATTCAAAGCATATATCTTTATGGTTTTTGTTGCAATTTAGTGAGGTTTTTCCTAGACGGTTCTATTTTGATCCCCCAGTGTGCTAAAAGGAACAACTTGGCACCATGCTTTCACTAGCAATTTAACACCTTTGACTTACACAGTTGCTACACGATAGATGAATGATTGAAAGTCTTTCAAATTGCCCTTGGATGTACAGTAGGCTTATCAACATTTAAAGAACTTCAGAAAAACTGGCTTTATTTTCTATGGGATACTGCTATTGATAATGGTTGTGGCCAGGGACTATCCTGCATATATTTTGATACAGTAGTAATATAATGAATACATTTTAATATAATAATAATTGTGCTCCAGCAAGTTGGCCACCCTATGGTCATGGGTAAGAGATGGTTTACCATTTTCCTCCTCTGCATAGCAACCACAGTCTTCTTTGCTGACCACCCATCCAAGTACTATATGTAGCTGACCCTGCTTAACTTCCAAGCTCTTTTAAGGGTGATGAAAATACAGAGCTGGCCAAAGATTCCCCCTCCTTGTGTTCAATTGAGAGTAAACTGTGAGGAGAAACATGGGGATGGAGACTCACCCTTTGATGTTACAAAAGCCTTGGCCCTTTCCGCACACGCAAAATAATGCGTTTTCAAACCACTTCCACAACTGTTTGCAAGTGGATTTTGCTATTCCGCACAGCTTCAAAGAGCACTGAAAGCAGTTTGAAAGTGCATTATTCTGCATGGGCGGAATGAGCCCTTGAGAATCCTTTAGTCTACTTGTGTGGATCTTCAGGGTCTCCAAAATACAGTTTGAGAAGTGCCAAATTAATAGCTGTTCAAGCAGGCTGAAGGCAGAGGCGTATTAGGGGGAAACTGCGTCTAGGGTCAACACCTGCTCCAAGCACCACCCCCACCCCTCTGCCCCCAATGTTCTGGGGGAGCAGGGCTCAGGAGCAGGGGTGGCTTAGATGGGCACCTGCTGCCATGGTGCCCATCCAAGCAGTCCTCTGCCTCCCAGCAGGCTGCCTCCTGCCCTCCCCAGTCCCTGGGAAGGGCAGAAGCTGGCCTGAAGGAAAGCGGGGGGCAGGGCACTGCAGTGGCTAGCCCAGGAGCTGGCCTGCTGCTGTGATGCCCATCCAAGCCACTCACAAGCCCTGCCCCCGATGGCCTGGGAAGGAAAGGAGGTGCCTCGGACAGGTGCTGCAGCAGCAGGCTGGCTCCTGGAAGCAAGCTGGCTCTGCCTTTAGGCGCCTCCCCCGGGCCAACCCAGCTCTTCCGAGCGGGGTCAGCACAGGGCTGTATGGATGGGGGGTTATCTTGCATGCTCTCCCCACCATTGTGCCTGGGGTCATTTGACCCCCTGTTCCCGTGGGCTGTATGCTTCTGGCTGAAGGCGATTGTAAGAAGCGCAGGAAAGAGTGCCTGGCAAGCCCACTCCCAACACAGCAGGCCCTCTTTGTAATCCTTTATGTTAGGAAAGGTGTGTGGCTCCCTTCCCAGAATAACACACTGCATAGGACTCCTGTTTCGCTGCTATTCCGTGTTCCATCCTTCCTGGCTTTGGGCCTGCATATACTGCTGCCCTCCTTGTCACCTCTCCTCCTCCAGCAGCAATTGCCCTCCAGTGTTCATAAAGAGCAGTGTGCCATTTGGCTTGAGAAAGGCTAGTCAGTGCATTCCTTTCCATGCCTTGCACTAGATCTGTCAGCTAGCCCCTGTTGGCACCCTGAAGTTCTGGAAACCCAGACAATTGCTAAGGTATGTCTGGATGGGCTGGTTCTGTGAAAATATTTGAAATATAGGTCAGACCATGAAATGGTGCCCAACAATGATCGACAGTGGGCAAACTCTTCTTATCTTAAATTACAAACCGTGATCAGGATCCTCAAATGTTAAAAAATGCACACTTGCTTTATATTGGCAGCCCTCAATTAATATATGTTTTTGTTTCTAAGCATTACTGATTGGTGGGATTGCACCCTCAACCCTTCCACTTTCCTTCTGGCACATATTAATTATTTGTTTTTAAATTAGTCCTGAGTGCTAATGCAAACAAAACAAGAAAACAAAAAGTCTGCAATGGTAGATATTTTCTCACTTCATGCTTTTCTCAGCAGTGGATAAGATCCCACCCACCCACCGAATACACACTAAATAATAATGATGGGTATTAGGGTAGCAGGATGTTACATGACATGGCAGAATAAACTTGAGGAGGGAAGACAGAATTTTTTTTCTTCACCTTCTAGAGCCAACATTTTATTTTGCTCTATTACCCTTTGTGTATAAACAAAATAAGAAGTTGTGCCATGACCCCCTCCCTCACTGCATCCCCCTATGCCTAATGGTACTTCTTAATCCTAAGAGCAATAAGAAAGAATTTGAGTTTAAAGTTGTTGTTTTGAAGTACAAGGAAATCTCAGCCAGTTTAACTGTTCATTGAAAGTGTTTTCTTAGAAACTTTTTTGGAAATAATGGCAGTCAGTAGTGTTTCTTAACGGGGGAAAAATGAAGTGTTTTCAATTATCTGAGAAGTTGCAACAAGCTATTATCCGTAGCTGTCCACATGGATAATCTACTGAATTGCATAATGCCGATCTTTTAATTAAAGTCATTGCTTTTCTGTTACATAATGATGGGTCTGTTTCTAACCTTGAAAAATGTAGACAGAATGCAGATTTGGCTTGGCTAGGAATTAAACAGTTGTCTCATAAACATTAAAGCTCATTGTGCTAACACAGCTCTTGCTGGTTTCAATGCATGTTGGTTTTGTATTGTCTTTTGGGGTAGTGGTGGATACACATGTTTGTCTTAACCATATTTCTGATTGCAGCAAAATTTACTTTTAAGAAAGTGCTTTGGAGCTGCAATCTTTACAGTTTTCTACCACAGTAGTTTATTGTTAACAATCAACCATCCAGCAAGGTAATACTGCAACTGATTATAATGTATATTTGGCACAACTGATTATAATGTATAATTATTTCTCTTTGAATAAGTGTGCTATTATTTAACAAGTTTTTCAGAAGTGACTACAGGGAAAAAGAAGATTCCAGTAGGCACAAGTAATTTTTACCTGTGAAAAAACACAGAGGAACAGGAGTCTTGAGAGGCTATAAGAAAAGACTGATAACCTTTGCCAATAGATTATTAAGGAATTCATCGATCAATAAGAAGCTCAGGAAGGTAACAGAGACCTTTGCATGGAACAAAGGAGCAGCTGCTTAATGCAGTCACCATTGCTGGGGGGGGGAGGGACAGCCTCCGGGTTCGGCTGC
Organism: Sphaerodactylus townsendi; assembly: GCF_021028975.2. Classification (NCBI taxonomy): domain Eukaryota; kingdom Metazoa; phylum Chordata; class Lepidosauria; order Squamata; family Sphaerodactylidae; genus Sphaerodactylus; species Sphaerodactylus townsendi. Next base: position 76,971,090 of record NC_059428.1, read on the forward strand.
CTCCTTTCCAAGGCCTTGCAAGCTCACGGGAGCTCACAAGGCTTTCCCTGGCCTTCTGCGTGCATGCAGCAGGCATTGGGGGGCTCGGGAAGATGACGTCAGGGTCCCTGGTGTCATCAGGGGAGGCCAGGCTGGGCAGCCTTTATAAGGCTAGGCCCGGCCCCACCACCTCCCCACTCTGCCGATGAGCTAACATGGTGTTTGGGCTGGATGAATGGGAATGGTCTAGTTTAGGTTAAATTTATGGATTCCTGTATGAGAATAATATTAATAAAATCTGTGCTTGTTGCTGCTTGAAATGCTTTTGTGTGTGAGAGAAAGAGGTCATGAATAAATAAGAAAATATACTGTATATGTAGGTTGGAAAGGTAGTATACTGAGTGAAAACTGAGTAGATAGCACACAGGAAAAAGCAGAAAATCCAAGCAATATCCCTGTAGCTAGATGTGATGTTTCATGGAGCCATTAGAGCACAACAGAATGATAATCAGGAAGGTCAGTAAGGATATATGAATCTATAACCTGGAATCTAAATCTTTGAAGGTTTTGATTGTACCTAAAGAAGGTATTAAGCGAAAGGTATAATGGTAGTTAGAAAGCTACAAGGATACTCTGTCTTTTCACTGTAACTGGCACTTTTACCTAGTGTAGTAAATATTGGAATAGAGGTATGTGCTAAGAAGAAGAAAGGGAAAGGGATAAGAATGCTAGTGGAAATGGTAAACTGTACAAATCGTACAAACAAAAACAGAACAAAAGAAAGGGAATTTGGCAGAAAAGGTACCATAAATGACAAAATAAGGGTGCTAGAGACATCTAATCAGCAATGCACAATGTGTGCTGTGTTTACAGTTGGTCATAGTGCATATATATTAAGCAATTATAGAAATTGTTTTTCAGTGTAAAAAACAAACGTTTAAATATTCCTGTTTTTGCATAAACAATGTGGTGAGTTCTCTTCAGTATCCAGACCTGCATCCATCTAAACTAGCACATCTTATGATAATTATACCCATATACGACAGCAATGCAGCTATTTTGTCTATAACCCCAATAGACTTGAAAAGAGCACTAACAGCACAATCCAGGTGTGTGTGAGTGCACACACACATGTGCGTGAAGAAATGTCTAGATGCGGCATGGGGCCATGCCAGTGGATTTGCTCCCTGGGGCAAATCCTCTGGCGGGTGGCTGCCATGACCTCTTTAATGGCCAGATGTGATGCAGAGTGCTGCATGAGTGCTCCTACTCCCCCAATGGCTCTACCAATAGGGCAGGGGTATTCCAGAGGCATGGCTGGGGGTGGAGCCAGTGTTAGTTGGCTTCCAACCTGGCTTTGCCTCCTAAAATGCTGGAGCATGGGGCTTGGGCTTTCACCTTTTAGGTGGCATAAGTACATTTAGTCCTATGCAGGGCTTTTCAGTGGTAGGGCAGGTGGGGGTTTTTTTGCCTTCCGATGCCACCAAATCCCCCTTGGAGGCAGTGGGGCATGGCCCAGCAGCAATGTCCCCACCCACCAAGGGCTCTGGATTATGCTGCCCAGAAGCTTGTCCAATATTAGTCCAGGGAACATCTTGAAATTAACTATTAAACTATTAACTATTTTAAAAAGGGCATTTGGTAAGCAGCCCAAAAAATTGTGTTGGAATTTAAATGACCATATGGATGAACAAGCAACCAGGTTCAAGTACCTGGAATTGTCCTATAGGCTTCAGAATCTGGGGTAATGTAAACAATATTATCATTTTTTTAATCTAAGGGAGGCCATTATTTTCCTGCTGTTCTCAAGGTGTTTCAGTCTATAATCGTACCCCAACTCTTATATGGGACTCTCCTAGGTCCTCCATCCTTTTGTTTAGTCTTTTTTGGAGAGGTTTCAGTTTACATTTCTTACAGTCATATTTTAACTTCCTTGTTGTGTGCCTAATGGTTTGATTCACCTTGAAAAAGGAAAGTTAAGAATAGAGGCTCAGTTTTGCATTACATCTAGTTTTCTATGACTGAAGTTAATCTTGATCCGCAATTGACATAGCTAAAGGCAAGTTGGAGAGAATGGGCTTTCTCTCTAGCTAAATGTTTACTCCTTCCATTAGTGGTCTTAGATATGAAAAAGTCACCAATTTAGAGAGACTATGTCTGTGTGATATGAGGAATGAGGAAACATTGGAACATTCTAATCTACTGCCCTTTTTATGAATTGATCCAAGTTATATTTTTTTTGGCCCTTCCCTACAATTTTGGAGGCTGTTCAGACTCTCAGGCAAAAAAGTTATTTATGGATGAGTATCCTCAGGTCTTAGCATGCACTTCTAATTTTGTGCTGCCATTTAGTCTGACATAATCTGTTAAATTGAAATAATATTGATAACTGTTATCATAGTTTAATATTGCTCTATATTGTAGAGATTTCAATTGTCAATTTATGTTTGTTCCTGTTTCTTGAATATCTACTGTTTTTTAATTTATTGTTGCTGTAGGAAATAGTCTCTGTTGTCTTGTTCATTGACCATATTAATAAATAATGATGATGATACGTTACTGTTTTAAATATTGAATTACATTTAGAAACAATTAATGGGAGTTATGTATCTTTAGCGTCTTTGCTCAGTCAATATTCTGACAAAAGAATACAGAAATGCAACAGCATTTTAAAGTAATTTCATTCTAATTTCATCAAAATGAGAAACTTTAAACTTTAAGAAGTTTAAACTTTAAGAAGAAGAGATTTTTAAGCAGGATTTTCTCACTTTTGAGACTTTTTTATTTATTTATTCATTAGCTGCTTTTCTGTTTTTAAAAAATTCAAGACAACTTGCAATGTAAGCAAAACAATAACCATAAAAGTACATGAAACAACAATTTAAAATAATTTAGGACAGCCATTGAATACCAAAATCCCCTAAATTAATTAAATGTAGTTATGTAATTTTTAAGCTCACATTGAATTTTCTTCAGTCAGTCTTCATTGTAATGTAAAACAGTTACCGTGTTTCCCCGAATTTTTGCTCCCAAAGATGCGCTATGTCTTATTTTCAGGGGATGTCTTATTTTTCTGTGTTCTGTTCGGCATGCTTCCAAACAAAAACTTTGCTATGTCTTACTTTCGGGGGATGCCTTATATTTCGCACTTCAGCAAAACCACTACTATGTCTTATTTTTCAGGGATGTCTTATATTAGGGGAAATAGGGTAGTAGTATGGTTCATATTTTGGTATGGCTGATGGACTTATGAAAAATGTAAAAACTGACCTTCAGTGTTTTATGCAGTTTAAGCAAACACAAGTAGTCATCAGAGAGGTCCATGATACATATTTTTCAATACATATCAGCTAAGTCAGGGGCATGTTGCAAATTACAATTTATGAGCATTGAGGAATTATTCCCAAGAATCTGTAAATTGTATGGTGAAATCAAAGACATCTGTTCAAACAAATTTCCCAAAAGAAATGCAGTATGCCATATCGATAAAGTAGAAGGGGAAGAGGCATTTAATTCCACAGAGAAACTGTTGTCTGTTCTGAATGCAATTTTTTATTAGCAGTAATAATAAATAATAAAATCATTTAAAATTATTAGCAGTGACATTTTTTATTACAGAAAATTATCTCCTGATGATAGTCTTTGCTATCAAAGTATTTTTTCCTTTGTAAAAAGAATGTTTCTTGGAATCTCCCCATCCCCTAAAAAAAAACCCTGATATGTTGTAGAAAGAAGTTAGGTACATTAATCATTGTCCATAGTAGATGATGTGCACAATTTATACAGAATTATTGGCATGTATAAAGCTTGCATAAAATCACAAGTGATACACAATACAAAACTAATAATAATTACCTACTCTGAGATGAAGAAATAAAGTTATTTTATTCTTACGATTGAAGGGAGGTAGCATCTAAACCTAGAAAAAGGTCTTGGAACATCACTGTAACTTTTACTTTCCAGAAAATAGTCACATTAATTTGATTTGTTGTATTGCTTGGGTAAAATAACTATTATTAATAATATTAATAATAAGATTTAGGGATTAAAATGGCATAGTTGTAATGACATACTGCCAGTGTTTGAAATTATGTTCCAATCACAATAAAGTTCCCTCTATGGGAAGAAATGCAAAAATTATAAGTGTTCTAATTTGCTTGCTGATGTGAGGAGGCAAGCTTACTCCAACAATACCACCAACTCGGTTTCTTTGGAATGAACTCAGCCACAGCCCATTTTATTAAATCAACATAGGAAGCTGGGCAAACATAAGGGGCATATCCTAGTTACCGGGCAGCAAGCATGCTGGCCCCGGCACTGTCCCCAATCCCTTTTGGGGAATTGGGACAGCAAGTTAAATATCCATTATGTGACATCCCTTACTGCCAGGGTTAGTGGGCTCCCAAGCAGAGCCTCTGTAGCTTGCATTACCGAGCCCGCCCCACACCCTAGATCTCTTATTGAGAGCTCCAGATGTTGAGAGGCCTCCCCAGAAAGGATGTGCCCCTATGCCCAGACCTGCCAGGGCTGCAACAAAACAAATAAATATGGAAGTTAACACATCTAGTCTTTCTCCAGGGGTGGGAGGGCAGGATCTGCTCCTCGGCAGCCTTATAAGAGGTCAGGGCCTTGCCAGCGCCACCTTTTAAAGGCGTGCCATGCCCTCCCTTGTCAGATGATGGGCCCTCTAGGTAATTCCAGGACTGCATTTTCTGACCACAGGAAAAAGTAAAATTCTAAAGATTTATAAATTACCTAGAATTGTTTCCCACTCAGTTGATGACATTTTAAATAAACAGACAGCTCCTGAATTCACTGTATCTCATGGAAACAAAAATAAGTCTGCATCTTAGAACTTTGAAAAAATATTGTAATGCCTCCTATTTTTATTGTTCATTTCCCTTCATCTGCATTGTAACTGATAGCAAGTTATGGGCTTAATTTAAATTATAGTTTTGATTTGTGTCAAAGGAGTTATGTTCTTCACTCAAATGGAAATAGAATTCAACTGTTTTATGAGCAGAACATGGCAACATGTTGACAGTATATGCAAATAAATGCCAATCAACACGGAACATATACTTCTTTAAGAAGGATCTTAGTGTCAGTGTTTTAGTTTGTTTATTTATTTATTTATTTATTTATTTATTTTAAAATGCTTCATTAGACCACTGGCATCTATTTATGAGCTTTATGATATGAGCTTTTTGACTTTTTGATCTATTTTGGCAGAAAAAGTTGCAATGTCTTCTTTGCAGTTGCATTTCACTATTCAAATGCCCCTTTTTGTGTTATCAAATCTTGTCTGCCCTAACATAGTCCAGATGCTTTAAAGTAGTGGTTATGGAAGTATTCTTCTTCCAGTGAGTAAGTTTAGCTGGTCAACACTTCTTCCTGTGTGGATTTCACTCTATGGGTTTCAGGAGTACCCACTTTAGCTAATGCTGTAAGCTTTCAGAATGCTTTACGATTATATAGGACAGACTTTTGGGACATAAAAAACTAAACACTATAGTTGATTGTCCCAACCAAGGTCAAGACCACAAACTAAGCTGCTGTTTTGTTTTAATGCCTGTAGTAAGTGCTGCTTCACTCTTGAGCTTTTTGTACTTAGGTATGAATGCTCATATACAAAATATTTGTATAAAATAACTCTGAATGGTGTATGTGCCTTTAAAATTCCATTTTTTTCTCAGCAAAATACAGAGATCTTACTGAGAAAAGTAAGAACAGATATACTTTGTACTTATTGTATAACAGGCTCTGCCTCCTATAGCAGCCATTTGTGGCTGTTCCCCCCACACCTTGTCACAATTCCAAAGGTGTCTGCAGTCTTGAAAAGACTTAGGATGCTTGATGGTTTTTAATTTAGTGTTCTGTGTGACTTCAAAAAGCACTGTAGTGTCACAAATACAACAGGTGGTTGTGACTGAGGTCCCTTATGCACATGCACAATAATGCATTTTCAGTCCACTTTCACAATTGTTTTCAAGTGGATTTTGCTTTTCCGCATAGTAAAATCCAGCTGCAAAGTGCATTGAAAGTGGATTGAAAGTGCATTATTCTGCATGTGTGGAAGGGGCCTGAGTCATAGATCATATGCTTTGCATACACTTTTTCTGCACAGCACAAATAAAACATCTCACAAACATTATAAAAATTGTTTTCATGCATTTTGTTCTCATAGGGTCTTGTTCGCATAGAGCCTTTCATATAAGAGTGTTGAGCTCCTGAAAATAATTCAGGTTGGTTTGGGTCCTCCACACAAAAAAAAAACACTTTTTTTGTTTACTACGCATATGTGACTTCAAAGCCACAAAGATATCTTCACAGCCATGCCATTTTTCCAGTGATCTGATTGGCTGTTACTGTTTCCTGTGCTCTGACTGGATGCATCTGTAGCTCCCAATCTCCTTCGGTTCTTTTGGTTAGTTCAGCAACTTTTCGCCTTAGCTTCCTTTGCTCTTTCTGCCTTCCATTTTACCTGCTTTGCTTCTCTCAGATGAGAGAAGACTTGGTAGTAATTTGGTAGTAGAGAAGACTTGGTAGAAACTTTCTACAGCAGACCAGAGTGGCCCAACCAACACTCTAGTACAGTACTTTAACAATGGAAAGAGTTTCCCACCCCTATTCTTCTTAAAATTGATACATTAAATAAAAATATGATGTTAATAAAATGAGAATCTTCTCTGCCCCCTCACAAATGCCTTGTCATGGCTACCCTCGTGTGTAACTTTGTAGCTTTGCATTTTCAACAGACTTTTTTTTTAAAAAAAGGGGGAATATGGCACTTTCATGAAATAGGCATGCTATAGTTATTATGTCACTGTACAATGAGGGAAGTGGTGGACCACATTGCTTCCAGTGGAGAAAAATGCTTGGGGAACTTCACAAAATGGCGGGCAGGCAGAGAGTCAGCAAAAAATGGCTGGTGGCAGTAAAAACATAAGTAGTAAGTGGAAGGGGAGGAAGCTTTAAAGTGAGGCAGGAAAAATCAGGCAGGAAAAATAATACATTTTCTGCCTGCCTTGTTCACCCAGACCAAGCAGGAAACATCTTCAGCCTGGCATGGAGAAGAAAGATTGCCAGTTTAGCAATTTTTGAAAAACCCAGGTTGAGAGAAATAAAATGACATGAAAACATTTTGGGGGAGAGAGCTGTGTAGAGTTCCTTTCCAAAACACTTTTTCTAATGTTCTCAAGATGTTATATTTGTGCTGTACAGAAAGGGCCATATAGAAAGACCCAGATCCAGTCTTTGGTATTCTGTATTTAAAAGATCAATTAGTAGATTTTTTTTTTTTGCATGAAGGTCTCAGGCAGATTCTGCATGGGTGAAAAACAGTGCCAAGGGTTTGTAAAAACAATGTTCCAGGGGTGCTGTTTGAATGGCTGCTGCCTCTGAATCAAGGCAGTGCTGTGCTTTTCCTGGGGAAACAATGTTTCCCTGCCTTGCTCGACAAGCGAGGCATTTTGGGAAACAGTGTTTCCCTGCCAGTGCCGCTTTTCGGCACCTCCATTTTCTCCCACATTCACCTTCTCTCCGTGCCAAACTCTGCAGGGATAGGGAGGCATGCACACTCTGCCCTTCGACCCCCAGGGGTCAGGGCAGCATGGGCATGTCCCTGCGGACCTCAGCAAGGAGAGAAGGTGAGTGTGAGGAAAGGAAATGGAGGCGCCTCCATGGAGACGCCCGCTCTGGGGCCACTTGCACCTCAGCATGCAAACAGCCCTGCGACTCCACTGGCATCATATATGCTGGTGGAACGCTGATGGCCCCACCAATCTGAAATTCACCTCAGAATGATCACCATTTGGAGCGAGACAGACCCAAAAGATAAAACCATAAAAGCTGTCAACAGACTGTAAAATGTTGTTAAAAGGTCAACCCAAGAATTAAAAGCCAGGGAAAAGAAAAACATTTGGTCTGGCTCCTAAAAAAGGGTAGGATAGCCACCATGTGTACTTCAAAGGGAAGGGCAGGTGGGACAGCACAGCTGAAAAAGTCTTGTATCTGGTGATATAAGGCTGTACTAAGCTGGTAAGATTGTAGCAGAGTTGATTGCTGTTATTCATGAATTTTGAATTTTAAATGTTGCTCATATTTTGGATTCTAATTTAAGTGAGTTCAATAGATTACATTCTAAACAGCTCAATGCTGTTTAACTCCTTAAAATTGATTTGATGTGCCTGAATTGTTATTCTTATTTAAACACACTATTTCCTAGTAAATCACATAAAACTATTGTAAAAGCCTGATTTTCCTTCATTAATAAGGTGCACATTCTACACAGACAGAGTTGTGACCTCTGGAATAGCTAGTAAGCTAGCTATTCCATTTCAGTCTACTTATATTTAAAGGGTCAATGGGCATTGGCTTTCATTCCCCCAAAGCACTTGGAATCTGCAAAATGTTAGCACAAGTTGCTATCCAGTCAGATGTATCAAAAACTGATAGTAGGGTATATTGCTTTAAAATAATCACAGGAATAAATGTATTGTGACTATATTAACCTTTATTACTAAGACCTTTTCAGCAAAGACTGGCAGGATGCTATTTTGTTGCATGTTGCAGTTTCCCATCTGTAAAACTCAAGCGTTTCCCACTTAAGGCTATAATATGCTTCACCAGAGGTTGGCAACCTTTACCACCCAAAGAGCCATTTGGACCCATTTTCCATGGGCCCGAAGATCTACTGAGCCAGAGAGGCAGCTCCGGTTCTGCCCCTTCACTCAGCTTTCCTTCCAGCACTGCTCTGGAGGGTTGGAGGGACACACCACACTACCCTCCGATCTCCAGGCCATGCGGAGCCACAGTATAAGGCTGAAAGAGCCCTGTGCTACACATTCACATTCACAGAAAGAGCAAGGTAGGTGATTGGGCTGCCTCCTCTATTATCTTCAAAGAATTTGCTGCACTTGTTTGTCTATCTATAGTGCCATTTGTTGTTGTTTAAATATTTGATCTGCTTAATATGATAATAGGATTGTAGATGAGTTGATGATTCTTCCTGCATCTGACTCAGTAGGCCAACCTCTGTTTTGAGGGATTTACTCTCCTTTCCCACATTTGGGCCAGGAATGCTCCAACAGCAGAGTGTCTGCTTAACATGCAGAACATTGCAGGTTCAACTTGGTGAAAGGACCAGCCAGTAGGTGATATGAGAGCCCCTGGAGAGCTGTTGCCAATACAGAAGACTGATCTTGATGGTCAAGTGTTCTGATTCACTATAAGAAACCTTTGTTTTCTTTCTTTCTTTCTTTCTTTCTTTCTTTCTTTCTTTCTTTCTTTCTTTCTTTCCATACTTCCTTTCCAAATAAGAGATTGTTACCCAAAGTGGTCTGTCTCCAGATTTTAGTGGGGAAGTTAGCTTAGGAGACCCTGCAAGAGGAAGTAATTTTGTAACCTGTGTTTATGGAGATGGTCCTGGTGGAATCTCTTAAATAAGCAGTTTTATTTATAAAATAATGAAAAACAAGGAATATATTTTCAAGCGCTAAATACACACACACACAACGCATATAAGAGTTAACTAAGAGAAAGGGAGGAGTCAGATAGGATTTCAGGTATGGGTGATATTTACCAATCTAGTACAGGAGGGGTCCAACAAGAGCAGCAGCTGAAAATGGAGAAGGAACCTGCATGAATGTGAGTGTGTCCACCTGGATCCAAGACACACATACACACACTATGAATGGCCATAGGAGTAATATTTATGTTTAAAATTTGTCCTGGGGCAGTATAAGGTAAGCTGGCAAGAAAGTCAGAGACAGAGAATTGATTGCTTTTCCAGGGTTCCAACAATAAGATAGGAGAAGCTTAATGAGATATCAAGATGCAAGATAGTTCTTGGATCATTTTCCTGATTGCTGATTAATAGCTGTGATGGGTGGAAATTAGAATAAAGAACGATTGGCTTGGAGAACTGATTAAATCACTGTAGGATGAGACAGTGGAGATTAGCTAGCCCCCATTGTTAGCCCCCAACATTGGCACATGTTGGGTCATGGGGAAAGTACAATTTCCCATTGTCTTCCCCTTTTCCATCAATTATTTGATACACAAGATGAAAATTCAAAGTGTCTGGGAAAAGCACATTTTTTTCATGAAGCAATGTCTTGTTCTCCTATGAATTTCTGTTCCTTGTGCTACTTATGGCACTCTATAGAGGGGGGGGAGTCTGGGAGTTTACCAGACCTTCAAATAGTATATAGTTTATTCCTGTCAATCCATTATCCAAAGCTTGTGTCCCCTTTTTTATTAGATTGTGGGAGGTTGTGGTTTAAAAAATCTATAAGAGAGGCCAGTGTGTGTGTGTGGGCAGGGGGGCTGAATATTTTTCAATCCAGAAGGCAGTTGCCTCAGAGTCTCTCTCTCTGCTTTTCTCACCCCATAGACACCACAGATGGCATGATCAATGGTACAGAATTCTGTTGAGAGGTTGCACTTTCCCCATCCATCTCCTGGAACAGGTCATCCACTAGGGTAACCAAAGCAGTTTCCATTCCAAAACCAGGCCTGAAACTGGATTGGAATAATTACAAACAATCTGCTTCATTCAGATTGAAGTTGAGCAGCCCTGAAGTTGAGCAGTGTTTGCTCATCAAATAACTTTGCTCAAGAATAGTGCATTTGAGACTGGATCGTAGTTATTCAACTCTCTTGGGTCCGGAGCAGGTTTCTTTAGAAGTGGATGCACCACCGCCCACTTCAAGACAGAGACAACTATCCCTTTTCTTGAGGAGGCAACTTGGAATGAATGTGAGAGATTTTTTCCCCACAAGATACTTAGCAAAATGATTGCAGTTTTACCACGTGTGCTGTTTTTCATGTGATTGCTTAGCCATATGTGGACTCTCTAACTTGAGTTCAGGTCACTCATTCAGGTTGCACAGGCAATTTGGGGGTATTAAGTTAGGGAGAAGTCTATTCTTGCTTCCACAAACCAATTAACTTGGAAAACTGACACACTTGCCAATTAGGGAGAGCAGAATATGTAGTTTAGGGACTGTTACCTAGATTTCATGCCAGCATGCCCAAAGTAAGTACTTCTAGTAGGCCAGCGGTAGGGAACCTGCGGCTCTCCAGATGTTCAGGAACTACAATTCCCATCATCCTCTGTCAGCATGGCCAATTGGCCATGCTGGTAGGGGCTGATGGGAATTGTAGTTCCTGAACATCTGGAGAGCCGCAGGTTCCCTACCCCTGTAGTAGGCTATCAGTAACCTTAAATCAACAAGATCTTGTGTGCTCGTGTGTGTGAATGCTTGTGTGTGTGGATATTAATTGGGGTTTTAGCTTTCCACGTAATAGTTTTTTTTTACAGCATGCATGTACTGGAAAATGAATAGGTTCTGTTTTTATTCATTTCAATTGAATCTATAAGAATCTGATGCATTTTTCCTTTTCTGGGATGCTTAAACAGAAATCATTCAAAACATTCTAATAGCAGATGCTAACTTGTTTAAGACTGCTGTTATCGTAGTCTAATCTGCAAGACAGCATGGGGATAAAGATATTGCAGCAAAGCAATGAGTAACTATGGAATTTTTTAAATATCAGTGATCCACTGAAGAAATATTACTTTTTATGCACAGCTTGAAACAAGAAAATGAAACCATGTATCTCATATAAATTCTTCTGCTTTGATCTTTTGCAGTCTGGTAAAATTTGCAAGTTAGATTTGGCCCACTGCAAAGATGAATGCAAAATAAAAAAGTAGGGTAATATTGCTTAGAGAGAGCAGTAAGACTTCTTTGAATCCCTCCACCCACCCATCCATAGTATTTTTTAATACTTACAAACTGAATTCATTGCGGAATCTTAAAATATATGCAACAAAATAACATGTATTAACTTGGTTCCTATTAGGCTAAAATATGTCTCACCACTTTGCGATGCAGTTCATACCTATGCCTATTTTTAATTGCAAGTAAAATGATACTGCATCTTAAAATAAGAATGTATTCTCATGTTTTATTCTATTCTTCTCTCTTTGTACCAGACACCTTTCAAAAATATTACTTCTGGCCAAGAGAAAAGATGAACATCTGCTTTTTCATCTGGCAACTTTGTGTTATTGCATTAACTAATCCCCTTCCTTTGAGACTGGCTATTTAATATTGATAAGGGAGGTTTGAGAAGATGCTTACAATGAAAAGAAACTACTCAGTAGAGTCTGATTGTTGGTCAATATACATACATTTGAGAGAAATAAGCAGATGTCAAATAAGATGTTATTTTTGCTATTTTCCATACTCCAGTTTAGCCCTGACCTGGATGGCCCAGGCTAGCCTAAGCTCATCAGATCTCAGAAGCTAAGCAGGGATGGTATTTGAATGGGTGACCACCCAAGAATACCAGGGTTGCTATGCAGAAGAAAGCATTAGGTGCAGATGGTGTAGACCCTTCTCCGGCAAATAAACACACCAACCAGAGCTTGGAAATAGATTGGGCCGCAGCCCAATTTATTAATTAGCAAACATAAACACTTTAGAAGCTGGGCAGACAAACGGCTCACAACATCAACAGGTCAGCAGAGTTGTTGACCCGACCATGCAGTCCCCAATCCCTATTGGGGCATAAGGCAGGAAGCCGGGAGCCACCGGGGTAGATACCCCTTGGTGTCAACCCCTCCTGCTGGGGGTAGCAGGCACCAGCTAAGCCTACTGGCTTGCCTACTGGCCCGCCCCACCCCCACCTGCTGGGGTGGTGGGCACCAGCTAAGCCTACCGGCTTGTTTACCAGCCCGCCCCACCCCCAGGTCCTTCCTTAAGGGCCCCAGCCATGGAGAAGACCGGCCTCCCAGCTTGGCATCTCCCCACAGATGTTGCAATTCCGTTGCCAACCCGCCGGGCTGTGACAAAATACAGTTATACAATAACACATTACAACAAGACAACTATTAATAATTGTACCTAGGGAGGGCTGTTGGGTCACGTCGCTGTTGAGCCTCGGCAAGCCAAGAAAGCCGAGGCTCGGGGCGTGGCGCTTATATGCGCCTCTGCTGCTCCCGCCTTTCCAGCTCGGGCCAATCGTTGCAGCTCCCTGCAACTGCGCCCTATGAGCTGAATGCCTCTTTTACTTTGCCTTGTGTTGCTCACCTCTGCCGCAATGGCTGCCACTGGTGACTCGATGGCTGCTATATGGTAAACAACTTCAGTTAGAGTCTTGCCTTGGAAACCCTACTGGGTTGCCTTAAGTCGGCTGCAACTTGACAACACTTTACACACACTTCACACACCACTTTTATCCCGGATGTGTTGTTAAGGCTACACTTAACAGGTAAGCAACACCCAGTTTGACAGCTCCACCCCACTTGCTTCTGAAAAGAATAAGAATTTTCTTGTACGAGGTCTTTGATACTTAAAGCGATATACATTCTTAAACATGTACATATAACAATGTACAATGAAAACAATTATTATTGTCTGTTGCTATTTAATCCACAATCTATTGTGTGTGTGAGTCACAGCTGACCAGTAGTCTAGGCAACACAGGCCGTTTCCCCACTTTTAAAATGACGTCCGTTTCGTCTGGTCCAGGACCTTTTTAGCGCGAGGGTCCTGTTCCCCAGGCTTCCCCACTGCCCCGCGCCCTACGCGGGGTCATCAAAAGGCGCCGTTTTGAGCAGCGGCAGAATGACCCACGCTGAGGGGGCGCAAGAGCAGCAGAGTCGGGGGGGCTGCGTTGTAGCCGCCCCTGTAGTGGGGAGTGCAGTTGGACCCTGCGCTACTCGGCAAGAGTAGCGCACAGCAAACAGTGAGTGGGGAAAGGGCCTAACAGAGGTAATTTGCCATTGTCTTCCTCTGCATGGTGACCCTGTTATTCCTTGGGGCTCTCCCATCTCAGTACTAGCCAAGGTGACCCTATTTAACTTCTGAGTTCTGATGAGATCAGGCTTGTCTGGGCCACCCAGATCAGAGCTCACAATCTATTGCTAACATTTTAAATATATATATTTTTACTGCATTTAAAGTCTGCCTTTCTTACTGAGATTCAGTTTGGATTACACAGTGTAGGTTGATGCAACAAACAAGATGAAACATATAATAATGTGCTAGGACTAGTATTACAAAAAATCTGAACCTGAAGCTTAGAATACTAGATATAATATAGAGTGCAGATACAATGCCGAAAAGTTGTATTGCAAGAATGGAAAATAATGTAGTGACATTAGGATAACACATACAGCAAACAGATAATATGCACTATATAAACTTGAAATCCCCTTCTGCCACAAAACAGATCTGTGGAGCCAGGTTGTGAATATGTACCTGCTTAAAGTTATTTTCAACCCTTTTCTCAGTGTTGGTATGCTCCTGTGAAAAAAATGTTCAAGTATACACTTTCAGACCTCTGAAAGATAGCTTTAAATCCATTCAGACTGGATTTCTGAATTGATGATAGTATGTCCGAAACTGATTTAGAGTTGAATTTAAATTTTCCATTGTAATGCATGTATAATTTCGATCTAAGTGCCTTAAGAAGACTGAGGTCTAGTTTTGTTAACTAGCTATATTCTGCATGAGCTATTGCACTCTTCTTGTTAGAGTTCTTTTTTGAAAATATAGTTTTAAGGTTTGGAGGGCTTGTAAGGTTTTTTAAAATTATGCAGTCAACCTGGTACTCTATATATATATAGTGAAGAAAAATTCATTAAAAAGATCTCGACTTACGTGTTTACCCCCTTCAACTGCCCATTAAGACTGTGCACCATTTTTTTAATGGCCTTATTGGACATGAAAATTTTCAGTAAAGCCAACAGACGGTGAATATCCATACTGGTCTATGGGTTTTCAGGCTTTTTCCAAACATCAAAAAAGTTCTGCACCATTAAAATCTATCGGGATTTTTGAGAGTCTTGCAAGGAGCTGTTTTTAGGTAGATGCACCAAGTTTGCAGCATAGCTGCAGGTAACTCTACTTAGAAGAACCTCCGGGTTTTGTGAAGGTTGGGTCAGGGTCCAATTTTTGGGTTCCCCATCTTCCACTGTTTTACTGGAAACAAGTGAAAACTCCAGAGTAGCTTGCCACCAATACAGATATCATTTCACCAATATTTCACTTAGAGACAAGAAGCCTCAAACCCCTCCCCCCAAAAAAATTGTTATTGGATGCTTTTGCCCATTGGTGCCTATGTGGGAAATACTAGATGCTCCATCAGAGAAAAAGTGATAGCTGGCAGATGCTTTACTGCCTATAACTTGGTTTTTCCAGGCCACATATCAAATTAAGACTGCCCTTGGTGTGCTGGTGGGGATCTGATTAGTCAGCAAATAAACTTGTATAATTTTAGAATCAGAATCCTCAGTCATAATAGTGTGCATTTCAGTGTGTCTGTGTATGAGAGAGACATTGTGTGTTCATATTGTTGAATACTAAATATTGTTGAATATGTTAAAGTCTTGATATAATTGTTATTACCATTTTTCTATAACTTGTAACAAGGCAACCTGTTGGTCTGTTAGATCTGTGGGGCTCCACCTGTCCCATTCCACCAACCTCTGGAGGGGTCACCAGGACTCAGTGGAAAGAGGGGATGAAATTGCAACACTGGTATCCTCCTCTTCTTTGCTTACCTCTGCTTCCCAGCATTTTGAGCAGGATCAACCACAACAACCCTGGCTTGCTTTTGGGCCTTCTTTATATAACCAGTGAGATGCCACATTCTCTTGGCCATTTCTACCCCACTCATGTGACCTGGGGATTGGAAGAAACCTCTCATTGGCCTGGCCTCCTGCCATCATTTATCTAGCATTATGCCAGATGCCTGTCCCCACCACCTGTCTGAAGGACTTTCTCTTACTTCGGAGGCAAATCCCACCCACCACTTACAGCCTTGCTCCAGCGATGCTTTCTAGGTTGCTTCTTTCCTCAGAAGCCAGCCCTGCAGTATGCCTGCTACCCTGTATTTTGTCCTAATTGTGGTGTGGCTGGGGTAGGGGGTTCAGGCCATCCTCACTCCTCGCCAAGTGAGGACAAACCAGTACCATACCAAAGGAGCACTGCCTGGCCAGCAGTGCTAACATTAAGAAGGAGAAAGGAGGAGCTTCTGTTGCTGGTGCCGAGACTTACTTTTCTACTAGTAATGTTGGATGGGATCATGTCATCTGTCAATATATCAAACACATATGTGTGAATTTGCATGTGTTTACAATTAAATGTTTTTCATGTGACCATATATATGTACAAAATAATTTGCAATATGTTCTCTCTCTCTCTACACACACACACACACACACACACACACACACACACACACACACACACATGTAAGCATATGTGCATTTCAGTTTTTCATGAATGTAAATATTTTTTCTTATCTAAAAGTATAAGATAACTCAAGAATCTCAGATGAGCATTACTTCCTTTGTTGAAGTCTTTATCAATTTAACCTATGGTAAAGGTTAAAGATGCCATTTAATTCATCATGTCATGCTTTATGGAATTGTCTGTCCTTGAAGCTGCTGAATTTGGCTGAGGAAAGAGAGCAAATTATATCGACCTTAGCTATAACCTTAAAAAGCATTGCTAATGTAGTGTTGGTAAATAATGCAGTGACATTATTCTGTGGAGAAATAGTTTTAGAAGGGTTATGCCCTCAGTAAAGGTGCAGAGTTGCCATGATGGCAGGATGTGCTGGTGTAATCTCCTACATAATGTCAATTTCTTTGCACATAGAATTGCTGAATGGAGTAACGTCTTCTGTTTTCACAATTGAAATATAAAGCTTGTATTGTTGAATCACCATCCAGTCTAGCCAGATGCCCTTAAAATTTCTAGACTGTTCATTGTTTTAAACTTATAGCATGTCTTCCCTTGTCATCTCCCCACCCCTCAACTAATAATCCACAAATTCATTTTCTCATAGTGAATATGTCCCAACTCTGTAATAATTTTATTTTTGTTTGACACATCTGTGGTATGGAACCCCAGGCCTCCCCTCTTAGTCATGAAGTCCCTGGGTGATGCTGAGCTATTCATTCTGTCTCAGCTTCACTCCACCTCACATGAAGTATTTTAAAGATAAAATGGAGAAGGGGAGAACCTTGTATGTGGCCGTGAGCTCCTTGGAGGGAGAGTGGGGAAATGTGATATCATAGTCAGTTTATAACTTTTTCTGAGACAGAGCATCCAAAACTGCACACCAATATTTTATATGAAGTGGTACTGAATAAGATCAGTAGGGTCATTACGATCTTGTAGTTTTATTTTCAACTCATTTCCTAATTCTTCCTAGTACCAACTTTATCTCTTTTGTCTTTTTATGAGCTGATGCTGCCTACTGCAACATCATGCTCACTTTCCTAGATAATATTGTAGGTGGTTCATAGTATATCAGTGTATCTAAAAAAACTCTCCTTTTTTGATCACATCTGAACTACCACTTGTTTCTTCATTCACTTTTTGGAATTCCTCATTTGCCAACATGGCCAGTCATGAATAACATCATATGCACTGTTCAGCCCCAACCTCTGTTTCATGTATTAATTGCTGGAAAAATCACACATGTGTAAGCACTTGTGGTCATATAGCATTATAGAAAATACAGAAGATCTTCCCTTGGAGTGAAATTGGCCTCTCTTGAAATATTGGGAGGTTTTGCTTAAGCTGGAGCATTATGCACAGTTAAGTGGTAATACTAAAAACGAAGCTGAAGCCTCTCTACTTGATTTAGAAAGTAGGTTTTATTTGCACTGCTTTTGTTTACTTTTACTTTGTTAAACTACATGGAAAACACACTTTGTCAACAAACAGCAATTAGCTAATGGCCTGCTAAGAAGAAATGTTGGTATTTGTTCCCTAAGTATCATTTTAAGTCAAAGGGCAAGTATTTTCCCAGTACTCTTTGGGTTTAATACAAACATTCTAGTTTTGTAGTATTTGAGTTTAACACATATATTCTAGGTTTTTTTTACCTCTACCTCCTCATCTCAGTTATTTTTCTATACAATGTTCATAAGCAGTTCTTTCAAGAGAGCTGCTATATACAATGCAATTTCAGTTTGATAAGTTATCCTTAATTTGTTAGCTTTAGTGCAGAAAGTAGCCCACCAGAATAATTGGAAGAAACAGCAAATTTTAATGTGTAGTTGTATCAAGTAGGAACTTTTAACAGCAGAACCATACATCATACGTTTTGGATCACAGTCCCCAACCAAACCATACGTTTTGGATCGCAGTCCCCAACAAATATATTTGAAAAGAAAGATGCTAGCAGTACCTGTATTAGGTGGAAAACAGGATAAACAGCCTGATACAAACAAGCAACAAAACAAATCATTGTCAAATTCAAATGGTCAAAGGAGAAGATTCAGTAGACTATTGAAATTTAAAAGTGATGATAGAAACAAAGGGGGTTGTGTAGCAAGGATGATGAAATATACATATTGGTATTTGCCTCAGTACCCAATAAAGCCACAAGACCACAGCTTTGGTTAACTAGTTTATTTAAAACAGCTAATCTATGTTATCAATTAACTATAATATTTAATTGATGCTTGGCTGTGCTAGGTAGCCTAGCCATGGCTGACTTTTGTTTTGGCAAAGCAACCTCAGCTCCAGACTTGGACAGCAGCTACCTCTGGCCTTGTTTGTCATTGCCTGCATATACTGTGTAAAGAGGTGTCCACCCCAGCCCCTTTCCCAGATGTTTTGTGAAGCTGTTCCATTGTTTTCTTATTCTTTTGGTTTGATAGCAGTTACTGTGTTCCTCTGTAATTCCCAGATTAAAATATCTGATTTTTGCCTCCTAGGCAGCAATAAAGTCCCATCATGGAGTCAAATGAGATATACATTTCTCTCATATAATTTCATTTCAGTCCTTGGTAACTTTAAAGGAAGGAGCTAATAAAGTGTTACATTAAAATGATGTGTGATAAACTTCTAATGCATGCATAAATTCACAGTAAATTATTGTTTAAAATTTCAGTCAACATAAACTTCATTAAAATGATGTTAATAAAAACAGAAAAAAAATTCAGCTTAACTTCCCCATCTGAACTTGAATTGTGTATTCTTATGTGTCAACATTGTAGCTTAGAAACAGAAGAACAAATTGGAAACAGAAAGCTATGCTAGAATCTCCCTTTTGACAAATGAATATCCATCTCTGGAAGTACACAAAGAACACTATAGAATTTTCTAAATTTTCTAAGTGAATTTGAATTAGAAGGGACTTTTAAATTAGAAGGGGCTTAATTTTGAGTTCTCTGTTT
The DNA here is from genome assembly GCF_021028975.2 of Sphaerodactylus townsendi. Taxonomy (NCBI): domain Eukaryota; kingdom Metazoa; phylum Chordata; class Lepidosauria; order Squamata; family Sphaerodactylidae; genus Sphaerodactylus; species Sphaerodactylus townsendi. The sequence goes on from NC_059428.1 coordinate 76,990,288, forward strand.
TAGATTTCTACTTTGATTGCCATTATTGGACTGCCTTTTACTAATATTTTCTATAATTTTAACTCTGGATTGTGAATGTGTGACTGTTACTGATCACTGCTGTTCCTGCTTATACTGCTGTTTTATGGGTTTGATTGTGTGTGTTTTTTTTAAAAAACCAACATGTTTCATGTTCTTGGTTTTTAGTTTTATTGACTCAGAGTTTTGAATTATAACTATCTGCTTGGATCTGTAAAAAGCTTTTTGCTGACAGAGATGTTCATCCACTAGCTGGGCTTTTATATAGTGATGGAGATTTATTCTAATAAAAATAATGGTATAAAAGTTGTTCCTTCTGTTACTGGAAGTCATGGAACTAGTGTTGCACAAGATATTGTAGCCTCACATGCCTGGCCAGTGAAAAAAGCCCATCCCCTTCAGTGGCCAGGCAGCTGGCCTGGTGGCACATGGGCCAAGCTGCAGCCACCACCTTCCCTCACCTCCCCCTGACCCAACATCGAAAGGGGGGCACAGCAGCCGGGTAATTAGGTGGGGGGCATGGCAGGGGGGCGAACCAGTGGTTAAATCATTAGAATCCCACCACTGACCATAAGCAGCTTCCCCATGTATTCATGAGAAAGAATAATGGAATCAAAGGGAACTGTTCTGGGAAAAGTTGAGAGAATTTTTTTTAAACCCTGTTTGGCCCCAGGTGATTGACTGTTTCTACATATCTGGTAAAGGGAAAGAAATTGATCTTTTTCTCCAGTACCACAGGCCATCAGAATTCCATATGGCTCATATAGCTGGGGTTTTCATTGCCATTATCAGTCTTAAAAACAAGACTAGCTAATCAAATGGGTGTCTCCAATTATTTTACTTCAGTACCAGCAATAACTCATCCCGGGTTGGCAGAATCTATCCTTATTTAATTAATTAGCTCTCTCTGAAAGCAGTTCTGCTCCAGTGATTTCACCTGGCTGATGTAGGTAAATAGCTTTTAACATTTTCACAATGTGACACACAAAAATCATTTATAGACAAAGATATAGTGGTAATTGTTTGAGATGTTCAGTCTCATCTGACAGACATTCTTTGATCTCATTTAAAAAGTGCTGGCAATTATAGGCTTGAAAAATACAATATGACATATGTATTCAGGCTTAATGAGAGAGAAGTCTATTTCTAGCAGGCATAATTCTAGCTTCAATTCAAAAAATGTTTTTTTTTCTCCAGTGAGACTTATTTTATGTTGTGCATGTGCTTACTATGAATATATGTGTGATATAATTACACTCGTGATTTTCTTGCAAAAAGGCAACAAATTATAGTTCACTTAAAGATTATACTGTTTTCTTCCCCTGGAAAAATATCCATGACACTATGACTAAATTATGACTTTAAAACACAGGCAAAAAGCTGTTGTTCATTTACAAATGAACTTCATTATGTCTTACTAGATCTGCTATTCACAGTGATACTCTTTAAAATTGGGGTTGTACTACAGGGATAGAACATCTCAGAAAGTCAAGGTGAGAACAGCCTGTGCCAGAGTACTTCCTACAATTAGCAGGCTAACTGCATCTGCAGGTCAAATTCAGATATTTGTCATTTAGCTAACAGCTCTTAATCAAATTTAAGTCACATTTTGTTTTTGTTGTGGTATCATCCCATACTTAATTGTTCTGAATTTTAAACTGTTGTATTCTTGCTTTAGTGCTATTTTTATTACATTATTAATTTGCTAATGTTGTTTTAAGCTTCACTGTTATAGGTGCTATAGATTTAGCACTGTGGATTATTTTTGAGATAGATAAGTATTGATTTTCTCTTTCCATTCCCAATTAAACTTCCAGTGCTAATTATAAGTAGATAGTACATGGGAGCTAGTCCCATCCATCTGATGCACAGAAAATATAACTATAACTGGCACCCATGCTTTTAAAGATAAATCTCACATTCTGGAGAATAAGTATTGAGATGAAGTAGAAGAAAACAAGGTTACCTAGAAATTTCCTACAGAATGCCAGACTTCTAAAAAGAATAGAATACAAGATTCGAATGCCCTATTCAGTTACAGGGTATTGAGATTGGAGGTTTGTTTATTTCCTGTACTGGTAGCTTGCATGATAAGATTAACACAGCAATGGACTGTCAAAAATTTTTCTATTAGCAACCATCGAAAAGAAAGAAATACAGTATGTAACAAAATTGTGTCATCATGGCCTGTTACTACAATTCAGAGCCAGAAAAAAAGGATATTTGAAGTGAATATATGAACTGTGGAAACAACATTCAGATTTAAGAATATCACTGAGCAAAGACTGAAATATCAAAGACATGAGAAGGTCACTAAGTACCATGATTTGAAAAATCAAGATTCAGTGACTATGGCACAAACCAGCTGAGGTCATCCCAGTGGTTATTGGCACCCTGGGCACCATTCAAAAAACACTATGGTGGCACCTGAAATATCAACAAAATTAACATCTGTCATATTCAAAAGGTAGCTCAGATTCGCATGAATACTACTCCAATATATTACAGCTTCCTAGGTCTCTGGGTGAGGATTGAATTATAATGAAAAGCCAACAACCAGCTAAAGAACTGGCAGCTATGAAATGAACCAAAATAATAAGACAACATAGCATTGCATGGCCAATTTCTGGAGACGATCCAGGACAAGGACATTGAATAGACCGGGCTGTGGTTAGCAACTAGGAAACTGAATCACTGATTTTAGCCACTCAAGAACATAAGAACATAAGAACAAGCCAGCTGGATCAGACCAAAGTCCATCTAGTCCAGCTCTCTGCTACTCGCAGTGGCCCACCAGGTGCCTTTGGGAGCTCACATGTAGGATGTGAACGCAACGGCCTTCTGCGGCTGTTGCTCCCGATCACCTGGTCTGTTAAGGCATTTGCAATCTCAGATCAAGGAGGATCAAGATTGGTAGCCATAAATCGACTTCTCCTCCATAAATCTGTCCAAGCCCCTTTTAAAGCTATCCAGGTTAGTGGCCATCACCACCTCCTGTGGCAGCATATTCCAAACACCAATCACATGTTGCGTGAAGAAGTGTTTCCTTTTATTAGTCCTAATTCTTCCTCCCAGCATTTTCAATGAATGCCCCCTGGTTCTAGTATTGTGAGAAAGAGAGAAAAATTTCTCTCTGTCCACATTTTCTACCCCATGCATAATTTTGTAGACTTCAATCATATCCCCCCCCTCAGCCGCCTCCTCTCCAAACTAAAGAGTCCCAAACGCTGCAGCCTCTCCTCATAGGGAAGGTGCTCCAGTCCCTCAATCATCCTTGTTGCCCTTGTCTGCACTTTTTCTATCTCTTCAATATCCTTTTTGAGATGCGGCGACCAGAACTGGACACAGTACTCCAAGTGCGGTCGCACCACTGCTTTATATAAGGGCATGACAATCTTTGCAGTTTTATTCTCAATTCCTTTTCTAATTATCCCCAGCATAGAGTTTGCCTTTTTTTACAGCTGCCATGCATTGAGTTGACATTCCCATGGAACTATCAACTAAGACGCCTAAATCCCTTTCCTGGTCTGTGACTGATAGCACTGACCCCTGTAGCGTGTATGTGAAGTTTAAATTTTTTGCCCCTATGTGCATCACTTTGCATTTTGCTACATTGAACTGCATTTGCCATTTCTGAGCCCACTCACCTAATTTATCAAGGTCCGCTTGGACCTCCTCGCAATCCTTTGTGGTTCTCACCACCCTACATAATTTGGTATCATCTGCAAACTTGGCCACCACGCTACCCACCCCTACTTCCAGGTCATTTATGAATAGGTTAAAGAGCACTGGTCCCAAAACGGATCCTTGGGGGACACCACTCCCGACATCTCTCCATTGTGAGAACTTCCCATTTACACTCACTCTTTGTTTCCTGTTTCTCAACCAGTTTTTAATCCATAGGAGGACTTCCCCTCTTATTCCTTCATTGCTGAGTTTTCTCAACAGTCTCTGGTGAGGAACTTTGTCAAAAGCCTTTTGGAAATCCAAGTAGACAATGTCCACCGTTTCACCCCTTTCCACATGCCTGTTTACACCCTCAAAGAACTCTAGTAAGTTTGTAAGACAGGATTTGCCTCTGCAAAAGCCATGCTGACTCTTTCTCAGCAGGTCTTGCTTTTCTACATGTTTAATAATTTTATCTTTAATGATAGATTCTACTAATTTACCAGGAACAGATGTCAAACTGACTGGCCTGTAATTTCCCGGGTCCCCCCTAGATCCTTTCTTAAAGATTGGTGTGACGTTGGCCATCTTCCAGTCTTCAGGGATGGAGCCTGATTTCAGGGATAAGTTGCATATTAAAGTGAGAAGATCAGCAATTTCATGCTTGAGCTCTTTAAGAACTCTTGGGTGAATGCAATCTGGGCCAGGGGATTTGGTAACATTTAGTTTATCAATGGCTGCCAGAACTTCTTCCTTGTCTACCACTATCTTCACTAGTTCCTCGGATTCCCCTCCTAAGAAGCTTGGTTCAGGTGCAGGAATGTTCCTCACCTCCTCTTGGGTGAAGACAGATGCAAAGAATTCATTCAGCTTCTCTGCAATCTCCCTGCCATCTTTTAGCACACCCTTTGTTCCTTTGTCATCTAACGGGCCTACCGCTTCCCTTGCTGGCTTCCTGCTTTTGATGTACTTGAAGAACTGTTTGTTGCTGGTCTTGATGTTCACAGCCACGCGTTCCTCATAATCCTTTTTTGCCTCCCTTACAGCTAACTTGCTTCTCTTTTGCCACCATTTGTGTTCCCTCTCATATTCTTCATCAGTCAAACTGGACTTCCATTTTCTAAAAGACATTTTCTTTTTTCTGATAATTTCCTCAACCTCTCTTGTTAATCATGGTGGCTTTCTTTTGGACTGGGTGCTGCCTTTTCTAACCTGTGAAACACATTCCAGCTGAGCTTTTATTACTGTGTTTTTAAATAACCTCCAAGCATCCTGGACAGTTTTGACTCTCTTGATTTTCCCTTTCAGCTTCCTGCGCACTATTCCCCTCATCTTTGAGAAATTTCCCTTTCTGAAGGCGAATGTAACTACATTAGTAGTTGCCACTTGTTCGCATGCTGAGATACTGAATCTGACAGCATTGTGGTCGCTGTTCCCTATCGGCTCAACAACACTGACTTCCTGCACCAGGTCCTGGGTCCCACATAGAATTAGATCTAGGATCACCTCTCCCCTGGTTGGTTCCACAACCATCTGCTCTAAGCCACAGTCATTTAGCATATCCAGGAATGCTCTCTCCTTACTATGACCTGAACATGCATTTTTCCAGTTTATATGGGGATAGTTAAAATCACCCATTACCACCACATTTTTGTTTTTGTTGGCCTCTCTAATTTCTTTTCCATCTCAGAATCCTCTTGTGCACTTTGGTCTGGTGGACGATAATATATTCCTAATATTAAACTGTCCTTCACACCTGGTATTGATATCCACAGTGATTCTGTAGGGGAACCAGCTCCCCTTGCATTGTCTATTTTATGTGATACTATGCTCTCTTTGATGTAAAGGGCAACTCCACCCCCAATGCGCCCTGTCCTATCCTTCCTATAGAGCCTGTAGCCTGGTATAACAGCATCCCACTGGTTCTCCTCATTCCACCATGTCTCTGTAATGCCCACTATATCAAAGTCCTCCTTCAAAACTCTGTACTCTAGCTCCCCCATTTTAGGTCGAATGCTTCTACTATTAGCATAGAGACACCTGTATACCCTGTCTCTGTCCTTAACCTGGGATTTATGTGCTTTACCCTCAAGTCTTTTGCAGACACTATCCCTTGTCACATGCACATTGCTATGTTCCTCGCTTGTATGTGGTTGATTTAGAAAAACCTCCCTCTCTGTCTGCATCCCCATAGATACTGTATTCCAAACCGAAGTCACCTCAGCTCCTGTCGGCTTTCCCCCAGTGATCAGTTTAAAGCCTAGGCCCTGCATAAGGGAAAAGAGCAGGTGATTAGGACAAATATGATCAAGGTCAGAATCGAAAAATCCTCAGATGATGCAAAGTGAAGATTCTGCAAGGAAACCGACAAAACTGATGATCATGTACTCTGCTGCTGCAAAAAGATTGCCCAGGCTGAGTACAAACAGAGGCACAACTCAGTGGCCAAGATGGTCCACTGGAATTTATGCAAGAATTACAACATTAGGACAGTTAAAAACTAATGGGAACATTGTCCAGAGAAAGTCACAGAAAATGAGAAGGTCAAGATCTTATGAGACTTTCGAATCCAATAGACAAAGTATCAGCACATAATATGACAGACATCACAGTGATCGAAGATGAGAAAGTGACCATTGTCGACATAGTGGTACCTGGTGACAGCAGGGTCACTGAAAAAGAACATGAGAAGGTACTAAATAAAATTGAGATTCAGCGACTATGGCACAAACCATCTTAGGTAATCCCAGTGGTAATTGGCATCCTGGGTTCCATTTCTAAAACACTGGGGCAGCACTTGAGACATCTTCAAATCGACAAAATTAACATCTGTCAGATTCAGAAGGCAGCCCTGCTGAGATTTGCATGAATACTATGCCAATACATTACAACATCCTAGGCCTCTGGATAAGGCTTGAGTTTCAGTGAAAGGCCAACATCCAGCTAAAGAACTGGCAGCTGTGATATTAAACAGAATTAAATAATAACAACAACATAAACCAGTTGTCCCAGTGGTAATCAGAACTCTGGATGCCATTCTGAAAACACTAGGTCAGCACTTGAAATATCTTCAAATCAACAAAGAAAATCAACACCTGTTAGATTCAGAAGGCAGCCCTGATGGGATCTGCATGAATACTATGCCGATACATTACAACATCCTAGGCCTCTGGATGAGGCTCAATTTTGTAATGAAAGCCAACAACCAGCTGAAGAACTGGCAGCTGTGATATTAAACAAAATTAAATAACTACAACACTACTTATATTTTGCCCACCCCGACCATAGTCAGGCTCATGGCAACTTACAACATTTAAAACAGCATATTAAAATACAACTCTGCAATAAAATTAAAGAAACAAAAATTCAGAATACCTTCACAGATAGCGAATATTAAGACACTTCTTCCAGCCTATAAGCAACATCCCTGGTCTCCTTTTCCTCTGTATCCTAATGTCATTATAGTGATGAGCAGGGAACAGGAGTCAGATGACAATGAGACATAAACCGAAGGGGGTGGCACACAAATTCAAGCGCATAGCACCAAGCAATCAATAATATCTGCTGGTCAATGGTTAGTAATTTGGAGGCTGGCAAAATGATATGGGAACAATGGATGGCCTCAACAAAAAGCCTGGTGGAACTTCTCTGTCGTACAGGCCCTGCATAAACAGGTAAGATCCCTCAGGGTTCTGGTGTCAGCTGACATAGAGTTCTACCAGACTGGAACAAGGGACAAAAAAGCCCTGGCTCTGACTGAGGACAACCTAATGTCCTTGGGAACAGGGACTACCAGGAGATTTCCCTCAGAGGATTGCAGTGTCCTCTGCGGGCAATATGGGGGATCCGGTTCCAAAGATACAACTGTCCCAAACCGCTCAAGGCTTTAAAGGTTGAAACTAACACCTTGAACATGACCCAAAAATCAACTGGCAACAAGTGCAGCTGGCATAAGATGGGAGTAATATGTTCCTTCACTGTAGCTCCAGGGAGGAGCCTTACCACCACCATCACATATTGAACCAACCGTAACTTCCAGATCAGTCTCAATGTCAGGCTTGTGTAAAGTGAGTTACAGCAGTCTGGCCTGGTGGTGACCATTGCATGGATCACTATGGCTAGGTTGGCATGGAAATGTAGAGGGGCAACTGCCTGGTGGAAAAAGGCCACCCTTACTGTGTGTGAGAGCTGAGCCACCATAGACAGGGAGAATTCCAAGGTCACACCCAGGCTTTTGACAGATGAGGCAGGTTGTAAAGCCACTTCATCAAATCAGTGCAGTGGAACGCCTTCCAGTGACCCCCTTGACCCAGCCACAGGGCCTCCATCTCAATGAATTTAACTTCAATCATCTTCTGGAGTAAAAGATACTGTTCATTTTTTGCTTTGTCTCCTATCTTTTCTCTCTTCAGATCAGTAGGGCCTAAAAATAAGTTGAAATCCTTGGTCTTCCTAATTAAGCTAGACCCAGGACATCCAGCATCCCTTTTTGTTCAGTGGAAGTTTTCTTTTTGACCACTTGGAACTATAGTAGCTATTGTTTTTTGTTCTTGCTTTTTTTTGGTTGGGACAGACTATGCTGTTAATAGTCTCGTTAAGACTCGAGATATTGCTGGTGGGGAAGCTTTTGACCTTGCTATTTTGTCTTAGAAAATCTGTGATAGGAAGAAGCCATAAGTCACAACAGGACTCCACAACAGTCAAAGAAACATATTTGTGAAAGGTAAACATTTAAAAGATGAATGTTCAGGCCAGTCACTGTTATGTAGAGCCTGAGAACCAATTATAGCTGTTGGTTCACTCGAAGGAGAGTTGATAAATAGTGTTCTAACAAAAAGCTAATTGTCTGCTGGTATGTTGCTTATTAAGTAAGGCATACTGTTGCAAGGGGATTGCTGCTTATGCAGAACTCTGGAAGCCATTTTTTTATGATCAAAGACATATCCTATATGATAAAGAATTATACAGTTAAAGTTCTTCCTATTGCATGACAATGTGTATAACTAATACTGTCCTTTGAGATTAGTTTGCATGCAGTTGTTGGTATTGCACTTTTCATGGGGCTGCCAAAGATAAGAATGAGTGATGATGCCCTATATTTTAATGGAAATTTTACAGTACATGCAGCAGTAGGGTGAAGTCTCCAGCAGAGAAAAACGATCTGACTCGGAGGCAAGAGAAGTCATCAAAAAGATAAAGAAACAGGACCGAGTTAATTTTTATAATGCCACTTCATTTAAAGTACAAGTTCAGGGTGCTATATTTTTCATAATGATTGAAGATTTAAAATGCTCTTTTATAGGGCAAAGATTGAATACAACAAAGCTTTGAATAGAAACCAGAATCTCCGTCTAAATATAAAGAAAAAAATTGGCAAATACTTTCATAGTTATCATGACACAAGGATTTATTTTCTTAAGAAAACTCCATTGTCATGTTAGTTTGATCCTGGAATGGCAATATATCTTTTAAATAATATCTATAAGAAACTACATCTATCATATATCTAGCATCTGAAAATAGTTTCCTGTACTGTAAAATTTGAGAGCTCCCTTCTTACAGAACCCTAATTTACGCATTATGTGCAAGTCTTATATTGCCCAGCAGGTTCCAAACTGTCAAGGTTGTAAAAAGTATGATAGATAGTATCCTTTTTTCTTTTCTTTTCTACAAGAAGGCTTTATTTTTAATGAGAAAAAATGGCTGGTACAATTTCCCCTCCTTTTTTAAAAGTAGACTAAGAAAGCTCTGTATAAAATTTCATTCATATACAAGATATGAGTCTGTTTTCTTAGGAGAAAAGTTTACTCTTTTCATCTTTTTTCTTTATATGATTATATTTGTATCAATGCATGTTTATATTTGTATCAGTGCTTATTTAAATTAATTTATTTAGAGTGGCTAACAATATAGTTGAAAACAACTATACACACACACAAATAGACTTAAGATTCAACTATAATAAAGCAATTTCTGGTCCAAACGGCTCTTTCCCAAGCCAGAGCTTCCTCCCACATAGAGTGATATCCTTCTCAACAACCAACAATAGCACAAAGCAGTGGTTTCTGTGGCAATCTTGTTACTATAATACTCCACTGCTCATGAGATTCACCAAGTTGAAGCATTTTCCTGAAGTATTGTGAGATTACCTATCTAAGGCTGTTGGACCGGGTTAAATGTATATACATTCATTTATTTTAATAGGTGCTTCATTCTTGTGACTTCTTGTTGTTTTAAAGCATAAAATATGGGTATCTTTAAAATATAAATACTTTGGATTGTAGGAATATTACGGAGATCCTGCAATTTTACAAAAATAAATCTCACTTCACCATTAACATTCACAAAAATTATAGTAATAATTTTAAAAATTAAGCCGTGTTGACTTGCTAAATCTAATTGACATTTATCAGAAGTGAAAAGCAATACTCTTTGTGGGAATTATACTAACCATTGTTATGTACAATCCAGTTTTGGTATATGTTTTCTGTTAGGTAATCTGCAAGAATGGGTTTTGTTCATCTCCTCTCCTTGGCCCTTTCTGCATGGGCCATATACAAAAACGCCATCCCAGGGAGACCGTTCGCACAGGACGCATTGCTGCTACACAGCAGCACCATCCTGGCTTTCCCCATGTGACATACATTCAATCATATTCTCAAGTGAATTTCCAGATTTAATAATCAGTCAGTCATACATCCCATTTGGCAAGAAGTTTCCTACTGTACTTGAGAAAGCCTCTAGGTCCGTCGTGGTGAACCTTTGGCACTCCAGATGTTATGGACTACAATTCCCATGGCCAATTGGCCATGCTGGCAGGGGCTGATGGGAATTGTAGTCCATAACATCTGGAGTGCCAAAGGTTCGCCACCACTGCTCTAGGTGAATGGTGCAAGCTATCTGTTCAAAGCTTACTGAACACTGTCACCTGGGCATGGCCATCATGGATTTAAGAAGGGAAGAAGCAGACCAAGTCTGCACTCTTCATTGCTTGAACCAATCTTTCCTTGGAAACTTCTTCTACTTCCCTCTAGCTGTGATTTCACCCCTTCATCCTCTCCAGCCAGCTCCTTGGCTCTCCAGCCAGCTCCAGTCAGCTCCTTGGCTCTGCCCTCAGCTACATCCAGTTCTTGTTGTGCCCCATGAGTGTGCTTCTGCTGGCCACCTCAGCTATGTGGCCATTACCACTTTATTCCCATCATCTAGCCTAATCTCCACCAGTCAATTGAGTTGTGAGAAGAGCCCCAGTGTTTGGCTGCAAACAGGCCATATATTTGCTGTCTGATTTGTTCCCCTGTGGCAGCTTACTAAGTGGACTTTGCTGCAGGTAGTTAGAGCATTGATAAGGATGGAATGGGACATCCTGCCATTTCTTTACAGTAAATTTGTGCAACTCCCTTGATCACATAGCAATATGAGAGAGGCTTCTGATTTTAACAGCACAGGGTGTGACAAAAAGGGAAATTCTTTCCTCACTCACTTTCCTTCCCCTTAATTTGTCCAGCTCTAACATACAAGATGACCTGACTAGGTGAAATGGCTAGGGACTACCTTGTGAAGCAGGATTCAGTTTCCCTTTCAGTGTGCAGTGATTTCAGCTAAAATCAGACAACCACCATTTTTCTTGTTATATGACTGGAACAGTTTTAAACTTACTGAATTAATATCATCACATCTTATTTGGCAGTGAGTATCTAAACAATATAAATCTCAACATAACATGTCTTGATTATTAGAGTAATTCTTCAGACCAAGAAAAGTTGTTTTGCAACCCAAAATCAAAATAAACTTAAATATTGCTCCAAATTTATTTGCTCTTTTATAACACACTACAGCCAAGTCAGTACGAACAGGAAACACCGGCAGGCAGCAAGGTCATTTTTGCAATTTTTTTTTCCTTCAGGGACACAAACCCTTTGAATAATTTGAAAGGTTGATATATACATTTTATACTGTGTTAAAACTGCTCTGTCATTAGCCGATCATGAGACTGTCCCCATGTTTATTTTTTCCCCTCTATGATGCAACAAGGGTATGGCCAGTCACTCTGTCTTGTAAATCTCTGTACAAGGAAAACTTCCAACATGGCAATAGATGCCACAGAAGAGTGTTTTAAGCACTTCCACACAATGGCTGTGGCATGTCCACTGCCCCTTTGTTTCTGGTTTTTTATATCAATCATGAGAAAGGTTTAGCAAGGTTTCCATACCAAGTAAAGACATTTGTCATGCCTGTCAAAAGTAATTTTTATGTTAGTCCTGCATGACAAATACCTCATGCCCAGTGTGTAAAAAATTCTGGATTAAAAACTGTATGAAGTTTCTTTACAGATTTAAAAAGGAGAATATAAATATGTGAGCTCACAAAATACTGTTACATATTCACTGGACATCTTTTTCCAAAATTCAAAACATTCTGAACATTATGCAGATAATGAGGGTGTTAAATGACACTGCGACATTGACATTGAAATATTTTAGGGGAACACTGACTTCAGGAATTTCTCTAGCCAAAAGCAGTAGTGTTTGCAAATTGAAAAAAAGAAAGGAATTTCCCAGTTATTTACCAATGACATTTAGTTAGAATTTCTTTGACTTTTGCCATAAATCACTCTGAAGCCAATAACTTCATAGTGAATGAATATACTAGTACTAATGCTGTAGGTCTTTAAAAAACTATTTTGATTGTCTGATTTGTTTTCCATCATTTATTTTTCTAGGTTTGTTTGGTTGTTAGCTATATTGTTCATAAAAATGTGCCTAAACCAGCTTATAGTATAATTGATAAAGAATAAATATATATTGTAAATATACTTGGGCTCTCCACAAGTTAATGTTTGTGGGTGTGGGTGTGTGTATGTATTTGTTCAGTAGCTTTTCTTTGCCTTCTTAAAATGTTTTCTACACTACTTGTTTCTTTCTAAACATTAATTTTGTAATAGTGATAATGAATACTAGTTATACAGATAAGGTTAGTTGGAAAACTGCCAGACTTTGATGAATATAGAATTGTGTCACGGTATGTGCCACATTGTAGCAATATAGTATAGGTCCTGAATTCTGCCGCTTTGCTCTGTTTCATCATTACAGGAAAAGAATGAATTATGCAAATGACTTAAGCATGGAGGCAAATTCTAGAATCCCTGATACATTTGTTTCATTATTGCCTTCTTATCATACGTATAAAAATACAAGGGTTTTTTTTTGTAGAATGTTTTCTCAACAAATGATCTGACAGACATTAAATATCGTTTTCATTATTTCATCATGTTGTTACAGGGATTTTTGATAAAAGTAAATTAGCTTTGAGCATGCTTGACTGACACCATAAATATAAAAAAGATACATTTATTGTGACAGTAGAAATGTTTTTCATTATACTTAAGAAAATATTGTATCATTCGGTAATAACAGGAAATGACATTCATGGAAGTATTTAGTTATATATACAACTGTGTGATAAGAGAGAAGCCATGAAAGATTATATTACTTTAAGGCTACAATCCAAAGGCCGGGAGGGGTGGGGGGAAGAGCTCAAGCTACATTGGAAGCAGTGGAAGGATTGTGCCAATGCCAGTGCCACTCACACCTGCAGAATGACATGGAGACCAGTGCAGAGGGACTTACCTTAGTGGTGGGGAACTGTGTGGCTTTGTGGCATAAGAATGGGGAAGTTTTCCTCCATGGCATTGTTCCTGTGCCACAGGACACTGCACTGGTGTGGAAAGGGCATTCCAGGGGAATCTCAAGGGGTGGAGTTAACTTTAATAGCTCCCAAAAGACTTTCAACTTGGGAATGCTCCCATTTTTTGGCACAGACTTACACCACCAAAATGGTTGACGGAAGTCATATGAACCTATGGGCTTTCCTGGGGTAGAATGAAGTTTCTCCTTTTCCCCCAGCACCCGGGCAACTGATATCCTCTTTGGAAGCAGTGTGGTGGCAGCGACCCCAACTGCTTCTCTAACCCTCCCCCCACCACTTTGGATTGGGTTGTGTATCATCATGAAATCTTGTGGCACGTACTCAGCAACTCATGAATATATTTCTGCATTAATATTTTATGTGAAATCATATTTTTTCCTCTCTTTGAGACAAACTGCCAAGAAAATATACATAGTTTTAGACTTGAAAATAAAGGTTTGTTTACACAACATAGTACAGTAATAAGAATTTTCGAGCAATTAAAAACTAATTTGCTAATCCTGAAAAAAAGAATTGGTCTCCATGAACCAGTTTTCAGTGCCAACACATTAGTATTTTCTTGTCACTTTCTGTACTGAGGAAAGTTGCAATGTTATCATTAACATATTGGTAATGTCAAACATTACCCAGTTTACAGAACAGACTGAAAATAGCTGTGAAGACTAGGGGTATACACTTCAAAATTTTCATTTTGTAATTTTAAAAAGGAAATGATTGTCATTTTAACAACATTTTTGGAGTACTGATATTGCTTTCTAAATTCGTTAGGGGAAAAGTTTTCATTTTTGAAAATAACAGGCATCTGTCTGTTATGGGGAAATGAACTTGGCTTTCTGGAGCAGCTATTTTTGAACAAATTACACCAATACTTCAGGGAACTCAGCCTTTCTATTAAAGAATCATCTAGTTTCAAGTGAATGGACAAAAACACTGGCCCTTTCCGCACGGGCCATATACGGCGCCCTGGGGACGGCAAAAACGCCGTCCCCAGGGAGCCATTCGCACAGGTGGCACTGCTAAAATGCAGCAGCGCTGACCTGGCTCCCCTCCACCATCCCCAGGGCGGCATCAGGCCGCCTCCAAAAACCTCCCTCCTGGAGGGAGGTTTTTGGAAAACAGCGTGTTCCCGCCGGCGCGGTGTGAACGGCACTGCCAGGAACACGCTGTTTCCCCCATCCCTCTCCCACTCACCTTGTCGTCCTGCATCACTCTACTGGACTGCTGAGACCCTCCCTCGCTGTCCTCTGAGCCCTGGAGGTCGGAGGGCAGCGTGGGCGGGTCTTAGGAGTCCAGCAGGGCGACGAAGGCGATGAGGTAAGTGGGGGGATGGGGAAGAGGCGGCTCCGTGTGGAGCCGCCTCTCCTGCGCCAGCCTCTGCGGGGGCCGCTCGCACGCTCCCGTGTGAACAGCCCCCACCCCTCCACCAGCAGAATTCCTGCCAGTGCAGGGGCACCCTTTCCGCACTGCGGAAAGGGCCCTTGTTACGTACAGACCCATGAAAAAGGTGTACCCCCAGCCATCTGTGTCACATTTTTTTTCTTTTTTGGAAGATAACCCATTTCCTTCAGTTAAACTAAATTGAACTTTTCACCTCACTACTCTCAAACGTAGAAATACTATTAAAGATTCTCTAATTTCAAAATGCAGGGAGGGGGGCAGTTTTTCCAGGCTTCCTCAATAAGATGTCCTTAGCTGTCTTTTCCAGTGACAAAAGCCAAAGTGAGTCCAGAGTTGCTGCCAGTGCTAACAAAATGGCCAAGCAGAAGGATTAACTTGTAAAAATGCATATTTGTACAGAGTATCAGCATTGTGTAAACAAGGGGAAAATTCCCCTCCCATCACAGGAATGTTACAAAGGAAATTGCCTGGGTAAAAAGAACTAGGACCAACCTTTTTTGCCCAAATAGCCCAATTTACTCTACCAAATAGAGACTGGGGATACAAAACATAGCAAAGAGAAAACATATGAAACAGTAGAAGAGTGCCACAGGGGGAAAGGCTAGAAGTTGTATAGGAAGAAGACAGACTTCAAGGCTGGTCAGAGAAGATAATGGAGAGAAACACAGCAAAAGAAGCAGAGCACTCATAGGCAGGGGGGTACCACCCATGGGGACATGGGGTAACCTGGGGGGCACACCTTTTGGTCACATGAGGGGGCGCTGGACACCAGCTGGGTCCCCGCTCCCTGCCTCTCCTGTGGCGACCTGGCCAGCACCCAATGGCTCCCCCGGTGCAGAGGCACCACTTGCCAGCTCCCAAGGCCAGACCCAACTGCACGGCCAGGAGACCTCTCCCCACTGGGGGATTCACGCTGGTGGCTGAGGTTGGGCCCAGCCACATGGCTGGGAGGTCTCTCCCCCTCCAGGGGATCGCATGGCATGTGAGGCAGGGTCCAGCCACGCAGCCATATGGCCTCTCCTCTGGGCTCCTGCCCTTCCCAGCCTTCCTGCTGACAGTGAGTGCAAGAGCCAGCCTGCTCCTGCAGCACCCACCTGAGCCGCCCACCAGAGCCACTGCTGTAAGTGCAGCAGGGGGGTGGGGTGGGGGCAGGGGGCACTTTACTAGTTGTGCCCAGGCACTATTTCCCCCTGAAACGCCTCTGCTCATAGGCACATAACTGTACAGGAAGCTTTGTGGCACGTGTTTTCCTGGACTGCCTGGATCCTTGCAGGTCACATCAGGCTGGTCTTAGTTTACAACTCAAATATTCAACACCCCTGTTCTGTATGCAATATTGTGTAGGTTAGAATAAGAGCATGAAGTGCATGTTATCATGCATTTCTAAAACCTAGTAATTCTTTGTACAAATGGAAAATGCAAAAAATAATTCTTTGTACGAATGCAAAAGGCAAAAAAAAGGAATGGAAATGTCCTTTAACAATTTGCTATGTTCCACTGAGATGTTATATATTTATGTGGATCAGAATGCCATCTGCAGTTATAGTACATTAGTTAAAATAAAATCGTGGGAACTATCCTTTTTTCCCAGTATAAACTGATCACCATCTGTGATCAAGAAGAATTTATCTCCTCCTATTCCATCTATTAAATGGTATGCAATTAGGTGCATTATGAAAGAATTATATCCCTATAAATCAACCAGTGATGTTTACACTTGGTAACTATTAACATTGCAAAAATAATGTATGTTTGTTTTCTATGCTGTGGTAAATTGTTCCTATTAAACGTTATTATTTTGGCAACTTTTGCTTTTTATAAGTCAATGAGCTAATCTCCTGAGGCAGTTATTTAAAACATTTTTATACTGCCTTTCCACCAGATCAGGGTTTCCAAGGTGACACATTAAAGCATTAAAATATTTGAACAATTAAAAACAACATTTTAATTATAAAATAATTCAATAAAAACTCATAACCCCAGAATCAGGGATGAAAGCTAGTAACCACTTTTGGGGTTAGACCATATTAAGCTTACAAATAAACAAAAATATTCATCTGCTGGTGGAAATCACTTCTGGAGGGAGAAAGATGAATCTTCCTAGGGTGGGAGTTTCAAGGTTTTGGTGCCATGACCAAGAAAGCCCTTTCTCAGGTCACCACCTATCTAGCAACTGTAGTAGGGCCTCCAAAGCAAACACCACATTTATGGACTCCTTCCATATGTTACTTAAGAAAGAAGAATTGGTTTTATACTGGCTTTACTATAAGGATTCTCAAGGTGGTTTACAATTGCCTTGCCTCCCTGCACCCAACAGGTATCTTGTGTGGAAAGAGATATAAGAGACGACAGGATTGCACTTATCTGTAACTTCTGTTTTTTGAGATCTTCTGTTCAGACACACATGCGGACTGCACCTGTGCAGTCCAATCTCAAGATTCTAAATCAGAGGGTGAAAGTGGAGTCTAGGAAGAAATTTCAGCATGGTATGATGCCAAACAATTGCCATCTGTCAACTGCCCCTTTAATAGAACACTTGGTTATCCTTCTTCTTTTTCTTCTCTTTGGACAATGTTAGCTAAAAGAACTGCTAAGAAGGCCTGTTGAGAATGGGAAATATATATTACAGGTTATTCTATTACATTATTATTATCATACGCCATCAATAGATTTTAACTTAGATTTTAATGTGTTATTAATTTATGGTAAAGTTATATGGTAACATTATGTTTTATATTTCTGTAAGCTACCCTGAGCCTGACTTCGGTTGGGAATGGGTAGGTTAGAAATTTAATAGAAATGTATTAAAATAATTTTTACTCTGTAAATCACCCATTTTCTCCAGTGGATCTGATCGCAGCAATCTGGAGATGAATTATAATTCCAACAGTGCAATTCACAACCCAAAATGGATGAGAGCAGCACTACCGCTGCATCCAGAGAGCTTTCCGATAGTGCAGGGAGGAAGAAAATACAGAAAAACTTCCCTGCCTCCAGAAAGCTTTCCTTAGGACTCAATGGAGAGGCATGTCTGAACCACAGGTCATGGCATGCCACCCCACAAACCTGGAGTGGAAGCCAACACATGTCGGCTCCGCCCCTGGGAATGCCTCCGGAATGCCCCCACTGTTCTGTTGCCCCCACATCTGGATTGGGCTGCAAAAGATCTCCAGGACCCACTTGGAGGTTGGTAAACCCATGTGAGAATATGAGGGAAACAGTTTCATATCATTGCTAAAAACAAGCAGGAGTTGCTGGGCCTTTTGAAAACTAGACCAGGACATTTCTGGGCCTAGATGGACAAGAAACAGAAATGCTTCTATTTTATTTTCCTTTCAAGCCAAGTTGTCTGCCCTGAAGTTTTCAAAGTTGTTAAAAATAAATCATTAAGTTAAAGGAAGATAGGCACTTGCTATTGTCCCTCTGTGCAGGTATATAAGTTTTTAAACATTTTCATACCCACGTGGAGACAGGTTAGTTCCTATATATATAAAGCATTTATAGGTTATCTAGGAACATATGCTCCCTACAATCATCTTGTGCTTTTAAAGATTAAAGTCTTGCTGTTTATTTCTTTTTATTAGAAGTCATGTAATTGCTTTGTTGATTAATACACACTATGTAAATGAATATCAGTCCAATTTACTTCTTCTAGAAAAAACCTTGAACTTGCCTTGAACTTGGGCTTATCATAATAAAATTATTTGATATACTAATGGCATTATGTTTTTGTTTAGACAGTACATATGTGCATGTTGCATTTACTTACATAAGTGTTTAATTGTAATAATTAAAAGTGTATGTTGGAAAATCTTGTAAACATTTTTGTATGGTTCTTTGGAAAGTTCTTTATAGTTAGAGGTTGAGGAAAAATATTGTTTCAGTTAGTTTTCCTATTTTTCAAAAACACAAATATGCCTGAGAATCCCAACATCTTCTATGATAAAAATACATTTCTACATGTGTATAGTGTGGTCTTGATCAAAGCAGAAGGAAATAAATGGTTGTGAAGAAATGGGTTTGGCTCATGTCCAGCTTCACTGTTGGCATACTCAGACTGAACCAGTCAGACTTTAATTGCAAGGTCCATTTGCTGCTGACTTCTAATTCCTAGTTTGTGCCAAGAGTACTAAATCTGAAACCATAAATATGCATATAGGGGACTAGACTGATGAATACACATAAACAAAGAGTCTCCTTAGAGAGAAGAAGGGTGATAAACCCAGGCTAATTCAAAATATTAAGTAATCATGTGACACCATAAAGACAATTCGATATGTTGTGGCATATGCTTTCAGGAGTCACAGTTGTTTCATCAGACACATTAAATGTTACATTTAATTTATATACAGAGCTACAAATAGGCTGGGAAGGGGATAAATGTCACAAAAAAGTCCAGATGTGTTGCATTACATGATCCACTCAAACATTTTCACAGTCTGCTCAGAGTGAGATACTGCACTAAATGGTTGATGATTTGGCAAAATAGGATGAATCTGAATATGATAAACAAACCTGCAAGTTCTTCCTTATCTGGGCTCTATCTCTCATAAAACCCATATTGCAACAAGTTTGTTAGACTTTAATATGCCTCATGATGCTTTTATTATTGTGTCTGCAGCACAGTAACATGGCTGTTCCTCTAATAGTTGTCTGTATGGAAGATTCTAAGTATAGTAAACCTTGCTGAAACCAAGTTCAGAATATTTATTTATTTAAATATTTTATGCCACCTTTCTACCCAGTCAGGGTCCACAAGGTGGTGAATACAAGCAACATTAAAATATTCAAACACTTAAAAATACATTATTTCATTATTTACAGGTTAAAAATTTTCTAGTGACAAGAATCGTAAGCAACAATAGGAAAGAAAACTGACCGCCTTGAAGACAATTATCTTTAATTGTAACTCTTCCTTATCAGAATTGTATTTCTTGTTATGCACCTCTGTGTGGGGTTTACAATTAGAATTTGTACAGAAATGGCAATAGGAACTATAGTATGACACTGATAGTAGAGCCTGGACCTTTTTATCTCTATGGGATTTTTACTTTCTGCAAACCTAAGTTTCAGGGAAAATGCTATCAAAATGTTAACACTATTAGCATCTTTCAGCATCATTCCCAGCATCATTTCCAGAATATATCCAAGCCTCAGTAATCACTGTTGATACTATAATGAACCTCATGCTGACTTTATACACATGCAGTGGAAGTGTAACAGGGCTGTGAAATTTTAGCAATTACTCTCTCAAGAGGCATTAGATGTCATATTGACATCACTCCAGAGCTACTTTTAAATTATATTGCTTCAGTTCCTAAGAAATATAGAATAGTATCTTTGTATGTTTCTGCAGCTGCTAGGTAGAAGTGTAAAAGTTGAAAAAGTTCCCAACAAAGATAATTTTTAAACAAGGTTAAAGAAGATTATATTATTGTTTGACTCTCAGCATTTAAAAAGGAAGAGGACATATTATTGATCAAACATGGCTTAAAAATTTATTCTGTGTGGAACAGACAATGTAATAAGTCTTAATATTTAACTGGTTGTGGTGGGTTTCCCGGGTTGTGTGGCCATGGTCTGGTGGATCTGGAAAACCCACCACAACCAGTTGAATCCGGTCATAAAAACCTTCGACAATACTTAATATTTAAGTTTTTAAATGGCAAATTTTCCTTAACTGTTCCTTAACTATTTGATTTATCATACATTTATTGTATTGCAAAATTTTTAAAGTAAAAAATACAGTTAAGATTATGAAATTCAATTAAAATGGAATAGAAACGAATGACAGTAGAAGAAGAGACAATATCCATTATTTTGTTCATTTGCTGGTGGAAGATACTGATAGACAGAGACTAATGAATCTCCCTTTAGAGGGAGTTCTAAAATCTTGGTGTCATGACAAACAAGGCCCATTTTCTGGTTGCCATGTAGCATGTGAAGCTAGACCTTCAAAGAATGATTGGAGTAAGTGGCTAGATTTGTATGGGAGAGGCAGTCCTTAAGGTATGTTAGTCCCAGACTATACAAGGCTTAAAGAGCAATACCAGTATTTTGAACTGAGCACAGAAGCAAACAGGAAGCCAGTGTAGATTGAACAAGAATGGAGTGATATGGACTCTATGACCCACTCCAGTCAACACTGTTATTATTATTATTATTTATTTAATTTAATATACTGCCCCATCCCCAAAGGGCTCTGGGCAGTGTACAACATAAAACCACAAATAAAACCATTGTACAAAACTTCCAGAAATATAATAAAACAGCGATTGTGTCCTAAGATGGCCTCCCACCTAAAACCTAATCCTCCTAGGAGGGGGAGGAAGAGGTAGCGGGTCCTTGTAGTAAAAAAGGACCCATATCCCAGTAACGGGTCCCGATGATATAGGGGAGGGGGCACACTCAGCGGTTGGTTTCTCCAAAAGCCCGGTGGAACAACTCAGTCTTACAGGCCCTGTGGAAATCACCCAAATCCCACAGGGCCCAGACAGCTGGAGGGAGAGTGTTCCACCAGGCAGGGGCCAGAGCCGTAAAGGCCCTGGCCCTAGTGGAGGCCAGCCGCATCATTGAGGGGCCAGGGGTCTCCAGTAAGTTGGCCTCTGCCGAGCGCAGAGGTCGAGCTGGGACATATGGGGTAATGCGGTCCCGAGGGTTCAAGGGTCCCAAGCTGCGTAAGGCCTTAAAGGTCAAAACCCACACCTTGAAGATGATCTGGAATTCAACCGGGAGCCAGTGCAGGTGGCGCAACACAGGTTGTATATGATCTTGGAAGGCGCCCCCTGTGAACAGGCGAGCCGCCGCATGCTGGACCAGTTTCAGTTTCCGGATCAAATGCAAGGGAAGGCCCGTGTAGAGCGAGTTACAATAGTCCAACCTGGAGGTGACCATTGCATGGATCACAGTGGCTAAATCCGTGGCCACAGAATTAGGCTCATTTCGCACATGCAGAATAATGCACTTTCAAACTGCTTTCAGTGCTCTTTGAAGCTGTGCGGAATAGCAAAATCCACTTGCAAACAGTTGTGAAAGTGGTTTGAAAATGTGTGTACGGAAGGGGCCTTATATTGTTTTTGGACAGTCTTCAAGCGAAGTCATTGAAGAAATCTAATTTAGATGGTATTATGGCATGCAGCACAGTTTCAAGATCTTTTCTGCCTGTGAAAGTCCATTCTGGATCACCAGCTGTAACTGGTGAAAGGCACCATTGGCCACCACTGTCACCTGTTTGTCCAGCAGCAAGTCTGGATCCAGGAACACCTCCATGCTCCTTTAGAGGGAGTGCAACCCCATCCAGAATACCCATTTCCTAGGTCAAACCTTCTTACACCAGTAGCACCTCCATTTTGTGAGGATTAAGCTAAGATATCAAGCTTGTAGTCCTCTTTAAATTATCTGGATTCATATCAAATCTTCAGACGTAATAATGCAAGGTGTGTAACAAAAAAATCAGACTCAGATTTCTCTTACTTGTCATTCAAGAGCATCTTATCAAGGAACTGATTGGTGGTCACGGATTCATATAGTGATATCCTCTTAACATCATTTAGAAATACTTTGCCAGCTTCTACAGTAGCTATAACTATTCTCCTTTTTTCTTCTTGTATTCCACTTGTTACTTTCAATATTAAACCGTAGTAGTGTAAAATACTTAAGTGAAGGAGTCACTAACTGTGCTTCCCCTCTCACCCCTGTCCTTACCACTAGATGTATCTACAGTTAACCTCTTATTGTGTTGATATAGAAGTCCTTATTGTCGATAGATTATAATCCTTATGCTTTACCCTTTTCTAGAGACAGCACTTTTTGACAAAAGGGACTGCTTTCTGAAGTGTCAATTCAGAAAGGCAAAGTACTAATGAACAGGAATCAACAAAGAGGAAAGTGCAGTGAGGATATCTTTAAAACTGCATATTCCTTTGAGGATCCAAACTAACCAAGGCATTACAGTACTCTCACTTCATCCCCTAGCTGCTTTAAGTAAAAAAGGCTGAAACTTCTTTAAAGCACAAGAAAGTGACTGTTAAATGTTGGGGCTTTGCAATACTTATGGTACAATCAAAATATTTAATCTCCTCTCTTACTCTTTCACATATGTTATTTGATAATCCATAAGTGCCTTAACATATTGATGAAGGCTTTCATGACTGGAATCAATTCACTGTTGTTGGTTTTCCAGGCTGTGTGGCCATGGTCTGGTAGTTTTTACTCCTAACATTTTGCCTGCATCTATGTTTCTCACCATGACATGCCTCTGAAAATGCCAGCCTTAGATGTGGGTGAAACATTAAGAGCAAAAGCTACCTGACATAGTCACATAGTCCAGAAAACCCACAACAGTGTCTTAACATTTCTTACTTGCTCAGAATACAGGTAATAGTCATTAAAAAAAACATGTCATTTTTGTGGAAGTTGGAAGTACAATAGGTGATTGACAAGACCGGAATTCACAATATAGGAAAACTGCACCTTCATAGCATAGCAAACAGACAATATTAATAGAAAACCACTATATAATCATACACTTAAATGTGTCCATGCTCCACAAGTGAGTAGGATAACACTGCTTCTTTAACAGCAGCGTGTTCCCTGGTGAAAGAATCAAGCCAATGTCTATCTGGTTAGAATTACACTAGATCTATGCTTATTTGATTATTTTATATATTGTAGGACCTCCAGGATGGCATTGGGAAACAGCAACCTGTTGTCAGAACATTGAACATAACTGGAGAGGATATTATTGAGCAGTCATCTACAGCAGATGCCAGTGTATTGAATGAAAAACTGGGGAGCCTGAATTTCCGGTGGCAGGAACTCTGCAAACAGGTGACAGAGAGCAAAAAGAGGTAGGCTGACAATACATTTTCACATTACCTATATCCCCATCTAAACAATCCCTAATATCTGTTTCATTTTATTTATAGTATTTATGGAATTTAGTTATCGATCGATAACTAAATTCCATAAATACTATATATATATATATATATTCACAATATCACTGCTTCTCAACATACTTTTTTATTTATGGCCCTTTCCACACAGCAAATGTATGGCAGGTTGAAGTCATGATACAGTAACCTGCTGTCCTGTTTTTGCTTTTGCATGCATTCGCACAGGCAGTGATTGGAGCCCATGGAAACAGTATGGGTTGCTGTCATGCCTTTGCACAGAGGCGGGTCTATTATTTTAAATTTACCTCCCACCAATCCATAGCTATGCAAGCATGTACAAATGAACTTCCACAGCCATGCTGATGTCTCACGATACCACAATACAACCATTTGCACCTGCATGGCTATGCAGATGTAAGTCAGGAAATTTTTTTAAAAGAAAGCGCAGCTGAATGAAGTGCCTCCTACCTGGCTATTTGCTCTCAAGTGGCTGCCACCCGGGATTTTTCAAAAGACTTGCTAATAGTGCAATTTTTGAAAAAAACCAGTTTGGGGAAAATAACATGGGGAAGACTCGCTTTAGGATTGGGATCTGTCCTCCCCCCCAATGATTTTTTTACGTTCCTTAACCCGTGTTTATTGGCCTGTGTGGAATGGGCCTATATTTCAGTGAAAAATAGAAATGCATATATATCATTGGTTTGTTTTAGTCATACTTTTGTTATCTTGTCAGGTGTTTTATGCTTTGAAGCCCCAGGGTAAGTATTTGCCCTGTGCACTCATTAGAATAAAAACCAACACTGTGTTTGGCTGGTTTACTGAATTAACTGATTTGCCTAGTCCAGGGGTAGGGAACCTGCGGCTCTCCAGATGTTCAGGAACTACAATTCCCATCAGCCCCTACCAGCATGGCCAATTGGCCATGCTGGTAGGGGCTGATGGGAATTGTAGTTCCTGAACATCTGGAGAGCCGCAGGTTCCCTACCCCTGGCCTAGTCAGTATTTCAATATGCTAAAAAATGTGCTGAAGCACTTTGTATGTGGCTGCCTTTTCTGGCAGAACCACTCTGTCCCCACACAGAGCCACCATCCTCAACCAGGTTTGTTTACCATTGCCTGCACACAATGTGCCAAGAACTGCTCAACTCCATTCCTCTAATATGATTTGCTGCACAGCTACTACCAACTTCTGAAAAATATTGCTCAGCACCAAGGACCACTCCTTCCCAGCCACACTCCATGACACAGCCAGTGATGTGCTGTTCTGGACAGTGTTTTCCTACTTCTAATAATCAGCCCGTCCATTCCCTGCTTAACACCCCTTGTCCCACTGACTATAATGTGCTGCAGAGACTGACACAGATTACCAAACCTGGGTGGTTTTACCAGGAGGGTCACCTGAAGCCAGCCTGAAAGTCTGGTGCCTCTGCCTTGAAAAGCGTGCAACCTGCTTACACGCACCCAGAAATGTCCCACTGCCTGCAATGGAGTCACATCAGATCTAAGAATCTGCCAGGCTCTTTAGCAACTAGCTATGCTCTTCAGATATGAGACAGAGGTTGGAAAAGAAACAAAAAGGTAAATGATTTCCCCAATGAAGCAAGAGATTATTATTGTCTGCCCTGAAAGAGTTCCCTAAGGTCCCAGAAAATAGTGTGTGCGCGTGAGGGGAGTAGGTGGGGTGGGGGGTGAGGGGGTGAACAGTGAATGGAAAAAAATTGGTTTGAAATCCATGCTTCTAAGGGGCATGGGATTGGTTGGCAATCCATGTCTCTGAGCGTAGAGGAAATGGAGAAGGGATAAAAAAAACCCTCCTTCTTTTGTAAAATGCTTTCAATATGCAACAGATAGAGACTCAAACTAGCAATCGCTCAAGTCACAGCCACCCATGTCATCAAAATATAAAGTCTCACAACACAAACTAGCTTTCTCCAGCAGGTACAAGACCTCTCCAGAATTCTCTGCAGAAGCCAGCAGGAAAATCTTGCTGTGAGGAAGCACAGCTCAAATATGTACCTACATGGCCTCACCTCCTGATTGACTTCCTGTATATTCTTGCTTCCCAATAAGGCTTTGTACTTTGAATAAAATTGGGCTTTCACGAACTGTTCCCCAACATTAATGCCAGGAATTCCCCTTATCTTGTGCTGAATCCTATGTCTATTAACTTAGCGAGACTGACTTATGAATAAATAAATTTACCATTGTGTTGTAAATTGCTGTTCACATTCATAATATTCGTATGCTTCTGGTTTCACTTGTGGATGTCTGTCATAACTTGACAGCAATAATGACTGTTTTGCACTAATATTCAAAACAATTCTAATACTAACATTTGTAGAAGACAGCCATTCCTTTAAAAATCACATCCTTTTTCCACCAGAGGAATTAACATTGCAAAACGTAGAAATACAATAGCAGTATTTGAATAAGAATACTTTTACATAGTCAAAGTGGTGTATTGAATTTTGGTATTGAAAATGCAAGAGCCTGGCCTGAAAATCTTGTCAGACATTTTCTTTTATCAAGAAAATGCTATGATTGTTTTTCTGTTATTTTTGCATTGAAAAGTTGAAGTACAGTTGTTGTTTTTCAAGTGAGAGAAAACTGGGTGAGTTTTCTCTGCAGATCATCAAGGATTTTTCTTCTGCAAGTTTTCCCTCCCCACTATGTTAAGAAGTGAGGCAGAGGGTCAGCATTACTACAAACTTTGTTTTCCTGTAAGTCCTGTACAATAACACTAAAGATTCCTTTTTATTTAAAACAAGGAAAAACTCTTTAAGTGTTTCGTATATAGAAAGGAGAGAACTTGAAGAGTTATCATTGAATGCAAGATCATTGTTTCATTCAGAACTGAAAACAAAAGGCTTAGTACTAAAGAGCAGTTTTTTACTGTAAGGTAAATTGATGGTAAGTTTTTTAAAAGTTGGAAGACTATGGTCTTCATCTCCTAAAAACTGTTTTCTTGGGCAGCTTAAACTGTTACTTGTGTTTCAGATAAGTACCAACATATAGCCCTTTTCTAGATAACAAAAAGAAGAAGAATAGATCTGTATTCTTAAGCTGCTGAGTAGGTACTCTGATACTCCCACAAGCACCCAAAAACCCTGAATGGTGTTATGCAATAGACTGTGGGATGAAATTAAATTATCCTAATAACAAAATATTTCACTGGTGAGTTCTGGAAAGATGTGACTTCATTCTAATAGATATGCTAAAGCAATTGGTTGAATAATAACTAAACACCATCCACTTATTTATTATCTGGATAAATCCTTTGAAAACAGTAGCACGTTGTTACGGAATCTGGTTTTTGTCTCTATTTTTTTGCTATCCTAAATTATAGAATTATGGAAGAATTCTGGTTGTTGGAATAAGTATAGAAAGGAAAATTTGTGAGATTAAATTCTGGGGCCAAAGAAGCCACAAAGTTAGCTTTTTGCTAGCAGACTATTTATTTATTTATTTATTATTATTATATTTGTAGACCGCCCCATCCCCTAAGGGATCAGCTATTGAGCTTCACATATTGCTTGTAAATTCCCAACTTTCCAGATCTTTGGCTGCAAGCCAACTTATAATTGCAGAGTGAGAGTCAGCTCATAATTGCTAATCAATAGTTGAAAAGAGAGCAGCACCGTAAAGTATCTTCTATTGTAAATTTCTTTTGCATCCTGGCACAGAAGACTGTCTTTTCTTCATTTTGTCATATTTATAATGTTGAATAAATATACATACATAATTTTAGTATAGTTTTTTTATTACTTCCAAACCAAACTACCTGTGCAATGGCTGCATATATGTGCCCTGATCACATATTAGGAGGTGTGGGTTCAGGTTTCAGAGCAAAAGGAATGCTCAAGTAATGTAACATCCATGTAACCAAGGCATTTCCACCTAGCAAAACTCATTTTTCATGTTAGAGCTCAGCTGAGGATAAGATGGGGTTGGGGAATGTAAAGAAATAAGCTACAAATGTGAAACATTTTAAGATCCCAGAATGTCTATTTTGCTGAAAAATATTGAACTCCCCACCCCCACTGTACATGTGATTAAAACAGAACCAGGTTTCCAAAAATGCGTTTACTTTAGTTCCATCCCATTTTGACTGCAGCAGATGAGAGTGATACTTCTGTGCATCATCACACATTTAAACTGAAGTTGTTAAGCTCAAAAGCTTAATCTTAATTGGTTTTCTTTTCATAATTACTCAACAATATAATTTATATATCCTTTTGTAATTTTTAATGTTTACATGTATATGTTGTTTACAGCAAGGCTAAGCTTTTCTTCAACAGAAGGAGCCTAATTGTAGAAACCCAACATAGGTGGATTCCACACAGCAGATTTATAATGGGTTTCAGTCATTATATAGGAACTCATTTTCCTTTTTCCCATTCACATGTGTGCTGTTCAGGCAGCGATTGGATCCCATGGAAACAGTCCGGGTTGCTTTTGCGCCTTTGCACAGAGACACTTCTTTTTTTAAAAAAAAAAATCCTGCAACACCTGTTAGGTGCACAGGCATACAGAAAAGAACCCTTGCAGCCATGCTGATCATCCTACAATACGATCAGCTGCACCGGCGGAGCTATGCATGCGCAATGTGCAAAAAAAGGGATCTCCCTACAATGGCAGGGCAATAATGAAAGTATTGCAGGCAGATTCTCCTTGACTGTGGACAATGTGGTGGAAGGGAGGGAAATAAAGTGCCTCCTGCCTGACCGGTTATACGACAGTGGCTCCAGCCTAGGATTTTGCAAAAGGATCTCTAGTTTAGCAATTTTCAAAATTCCCAAGTTGAAGAAAATAAAATGGGACAGACTCGTTCTGGGGACAGGACCTGTGTGAAGACTCCCCCCCCCCCAACAGTTTGTATTGCATCCTACACCCATTATATTTTCCCTGTGCAGAATCCACCTCTGCTGCTTCTTGGATCTGTCATAGCATAGCTGAGGAAGTGGAGCAAAAAAGAAAATAAATGAAACATCCTTGTTCTGATTTCTACCTAAGTAGAGCATTGGCAGTAAAGATAGTATCCTGCACTCTAACAGTACTCTCAAACACCAGATTGCACAAAGGTCTTTCCCTGCTGCCAGTAAAAGGCTGATGTAAATTCCGCATAGCATATTTATAATGGATTTTAATTGTTATAAATGAATGTGTTTTCCATTTATAAAAAGGAAAAACAACTTAATTTATGATGATTGCAACTCGTTATAAGTATGCTGTGTGGAATCAGGCCCCTTCTGCACACGCCAACAAACCTGGGATATGGACAGTAAAAAATCCAATATGTGTGAATAGGATGAATCTCACCACTGGTTACGACCCTTTGTGCCTGCGTGGCTTTGCAGATGGGCACCCAATTTTTAAAAAAGCATTCACAGCTGAAAAAAGCGGCTCCCTGCCTGGCCAATTGCTCAGAAATGGCTGCAACTCAGGATTTTTAAAAAGACTCTCAGATAGTGTGATTCTTGAATAACCTGCTTTGAAGGAAATAACATGGGACAGACTTGTTTTAGTAGCGGGATCCATGCGAGGTTCCCCCCAAAATGGTTTTTTTACCATTGTTATTTTGGGTTTATTGGCCCATGCAGAAAGGGAAGGCCCATGCAGTTTATTTTTTTATGGGAATTTGATATTTTGTAGGGTTTGGGGGGGGGGGGATATTTGTTATAACTTTTGTTACACCTTTATTCTGATGAGGTGATAACAGAATCCACATTTTCCAATTGGCTCCCATTATTTTCCAACTGGCTGGTGTTCTGGAGCAGCAGCAGCAGGCTATTGCTTTCACATCCTGCACGTGAGCTTCCAAAGGCACCTGGTGGGCCACTGCAAGTAGCAGAGTGCTGGACTAGATGAACTCTGGTCTGATCCAGCTCCTATAACTCTAATCAACTGGAAACTTTAGCCCATTTCCTCTTCTATTGCACTAAATATGAAGGAATTAGGGGGAAATGTGCAAATGCTCTTCCCCTGAACTGTGACAGGATTCTAGATACTCAAAAGATCATATACTTGATAAATAACCCTGATCTTGTAGTTTGTGAATTGCTGGCCAAGTTTTTACTAGAAAATATACATCCTAAAGGATAGTTCTGTTCTTTTTTAAAATTTTGTTTTGTCACTCTGTTATTAAGAGATTCATTGTTATCATTCTCTTTGGAGATTGTTTTAAATCTGGTTTTTTCCCCCCTGTATTTTACCTGTATCATCTTAAATGCCAATTAAGGCTTGGTGCTATGTCTATGATTCTGGTAAGGACTATCTCAGGCCACCTCCGCACATGCAGAATAATGCACTTTCAATCCACTGTAAAGTTGGATTTTACTGTGCAGAATAGCAACATCCACTTGCAAACAATTGTGAAAGTGTATTGGAAGTGCATCATTCTGCCTGTATGGCAGGGGCCTCAGAGCCTCCTTGCTGGCCTGCTTCATTGTTCTTGGCCTGCTAGAGATGTTTACCTGACTAACAACAAGTCCTGGCTACTTGAAAGCAATTGGATAAATTAGGGGAGTAATTGACTCTTCTCAGTTTGCCTTCTAACTTTTAAAAATCAGTGAACAGATATTTCCAAATATCTAAATACTGAGGTGAACCTTTGAGTGGAGTACATTCTTTGACATTTTTCCACAAAAACAATATGACAGTTCTCATGCATGGGCGTGCCTATCCCCTCTTTGGCAGTATCAATATACCACATCCACAACAAATACGGGGGGGGGGGGCACTGTTATGCTGCCAATTACAACAGCATCCTTGTTCAAAATTCCTTGGTTTTAAGGAACATCGTTTATAAAATAAACCAATATAGCAACTAAAAAAGCATGAAGAGAGGCAAGATGTGTGGAACTTCCATGCTCAATGCAATTCTGATGCTATCAGATTGACTGCTAAAGAAAGACAAGAATAAGTAACATGTGTGATAAACTCCTTAGTCTCAGGCAACATCACAGTAACTCTTTTGTGATGCAGTTCTGTGTTGAATCAAGTGTCCATAGACTCTTAAAACAGCGTTCCCTACAGCTGCTATGTGGCTGACGGGAAAACAACCTGGGCCCAGGAAACCAGCTACAAGTGACTACCTGAGGTATCATGATCAGTGAAGGTGGGGCAAGTTAGGACAAACAGATCATGTGTTAGACCCTGATCCCATCAAAATTCCAGAGGTCAAGTTTACCAACTTGACTATATAACTGGAAACTTTATTATTGCTACAGACTGCATGGGCCTTGCCCCCCACCCCACCCCACCCATTAAAGATTTCTGGCACCAGGTTTGACTGTTTCTGCTTTGAGATGTGTGTTTTAAAAGTACTTGAACATGTGCTAACTTTCCATTGTATGACGCATAGCATTATATTTTTTCCTATTATTAAAAAAGAACACAATCTCAATGTTGTTCCATTTACTGAAGATATGCTAGAAGAATCTATAATGTGAGATGCTGCTGAGCCAATATTTCAAAGAGAGTGTATGGTTTGTTCTTGTGTAAATGTAGTGAAATGACTCTGGAAATAAAATATCTAGCACTTAATTGTAGATGCAGTCTTAAACATACCATTTATTATTGTTACTACCATAGGTGTGAATAAATTGCAGCAAATCATTAAACTTGTAAGTAAACAAAGATATAACACTTGAGATTTGAATACTAGAGTAAAACATTTTTAAGCACTACTGTCAAAAAGACAGTTTTGGAAATGCATAATTACTTGTATGTCAAAGTATACTACTACTTAAAATAATGTTTTTTCCTACAAATGAGTGTTGTGCATATAATGTGTGATAAATGTTGCCTTATATGGCAATATTTCCTAAGTATTTGCAGCAGCTTAGCTCATCATGATTTACTGAAGTCTTCATAAAATTTCCTGCTCCTATTGTACTGTTATACTCCTCTTGCTATGGACTGCACATTTTAACTGAGTCTTCCAATAACAGATTTTGACACTTACATATTACTTTTTGACTGGGCAAAGTACTTTAGATATATTATCTGAGTACTCATTAGAACAATTCTGTAACTTAGGCAAGTATTGTTCCTATGAGGGCTTTCCTCCTAGTCTAAGTCCCTCTGTTATTATCTGGGCTCTTTTTTTCCATAACATGAGTTTTCTCATTTAATTGCCTTAGTTTTAATACTGTGGAGTAATGGATTGCTGATTGCAGTCATTTCATGTTCTTAAGTAGAATATGTGCTTCTAGCTGAATAACTCTTATCAGTTAATTTTTTAAGGATGTCTCCTGTTCAAAATAGTTTTTTTTAAATCTCTTAAGTTTTCTTGTGTTAAAGAAATATTCATGTACTTAAGGGTTTTTGTCCCTTTACAGTTCATATAATGTGAAGCAGTTAACTGAGTTCAACATGTACTGGAAAAGGAATCAATACTAGAACTCTCAAATCATTGGCACAAATTCTTCAAAGTGTTGTAAATTAAATTTAAGGAGAAATGTTGCCACAGTATGTAGAATTGGAAAATTGGAGGTTTCATAGAATTATAACTGATCCCTAAACTACAAAGAACAGCTCTTCTGGAGAAAATAACTGCTTTGTAGGCTGGACTCCATGGCATTATATTTCCACTGAGGTCTCTCCCTTTCCCACACCCCTCTCTCCCTAGACTGTATTTCCAAATCTCTAGGAATTTACCAATCCAGAATTGGCAACCCTAGAATAGTAACATATTAACAATAGAACTGAACCTCAACAATTCTGGTTTCAGATTCATTATTGTTGAAAAGCATGCATATTTTTAATGTATGCTACAAGTGCCCCCTTAAGGCTACAAGGAGTGGGGGCAGTTTTAACTCATAGCACACATAGTTGAACCATTTCTGAGCATGAATACCTAGGCTTGGGAAAGTTCTACAGCCCAGCTGAACTAGAATATTAAATTGACCTTTCCCAGCTTCTGTGACAGTCCTGCCTATAGCACATAGCCTGGGAAGGAAGATTTACATATTATATAATGGGGTCCTGAACTTTAGCTAGAGAGCTGTCATAGCATAGTGGTTAAGAGTGGTGGACTCTAATCTGGAGAAGTGGGATCAATTCCGCACTCCTCTACATGAAGCTTGCTGGGTGACCTTGGGCCAGTCACCATTCTCTCATAATTCTTTTAGCCCACACAAAGACAGGCAACGGAAAAGCACCTCTAAACATCTCTTGCTTTGAAAACTACACGGTCACTGTAAGTCTGCTGTGACTTTACAGTGCACTCACACAAGCTTTAGCTCACACAGATGAAGGAACTTCTTTAGGCTGGTCATACAATCACTGCTTCCATGACTTAGAAAGCTTCCCTCAGCTGCACTCTGTGGACTAGGTAAAGTATTATACAATTACTTTGTGTTTTAAAGATGACCAGCATCTGCACAGGACTATCTAAATTGTAATTACTGTTTAAGATTTTGGTGAGAAAAATAGGAAAGCAACTTTTCAAACTTGCAAATTTCAACACAAAAAGCTCATGAAAATTTAGCTCATCTCTGATTAACAACATTATACCCACCAACTGCACCATCAAGAGACTTAAAACAGTAAGATAATTTGCTGTGCAATCCGCTAAAATGAAGGATACAAATCTGCTTAGGTCTCCATCATATATTCCAACATGTGCTAGCAAAATTTATAGATCTTCCTAACAAAAAATACACTAATTTAAGACTGAACTTTTTAAACTTGTTGATTAACTTTTGAATTCTTCAGGAAGGAAGCCCAGTGTTAAAGAAATCTAATTATTTTCTGGAGACCATTAACTCTCTTCATAAAAGACACTGATGTTTCCAGGATTTTATTTCTTACATCTACATATCCTGTGTAAATGCCTGAACATTTTTTTCCAGATATGACCATATATAAATAGCAGCTGTTATATACCATCAAAAATTCTACATATTTTCAATTACCATCCAAAAAGATTAATTTTAGACACAGGGGAATATTATTGCCAATGATATTTTAATTTAATCCATTACTTTCCCCACAAATTTTTGAATTCAATTACAGTACTATTGTGTATTCTTAATGAACCCTTTCTCATTACACTCTTCCCAATAAAATTTATTATCTTTCTATCGTATATGTATTATCTTTGCAAGTTCTAATAGTCACCTCAAAATCTAATAACTGGTTTCCTCCAGATAGATGCATACATAATGTGCCATAGCCATACTGCCAAACAAATAACTGTTTCCTTTTAGGCCTTCTTGTATTGCTTAATACAACATGGTATAACTTCATTTGGTTCTCCCTTCAATTTGAACAGATAAAAATACTTTATGGTATCTACCTTTTTAAAAAGTTATTGTGTCTGAATTATAGTTTTAACTAGTGAACTTAAGCATTGTTAATTTTAAACCTCTACAGTACCATCCACTAGTTGCAATAAATACTTGAAGTTATTTTTTCATAAAATGTGATATCACATGTCAGCAAATATATTTTCCATCAATCACCTTATCAGTGTTTAGGTTTTGTCTAGTGACCAAAATCTTCAATTATGCAGCTGGCCTCTACCCGGGCCAGGGCTTTTACAGCCCTGGGCCCTGCCTGGTGGAACGCTCTTCCTCCAGCAGTCCGGGCCCTGCAGGATCTTGGCGAGTTCCACAAGTCCTGTAAGACTGAGCTGTTCCACCGGACTTTTGGTGAGGCCGGCCGCAGATCAGCTGCCCCCTTGTGAGGCCCTGCCACAATGTCATCTCTGGCAGTGCCCTATATTAGTTCAATCTGAGGTGCTGCCAGTCCCTCCCAGCCTTAAGACTGGGTGGCGCTAAGATGGGTTGTTATGCTGCATATTGATCTTAATGTTTTTAGAAGTATTTTAAGTAATTTATTGGTTGTTATATTGTCTGTGTTGTGAACCGCCTCGAGCCCTTTGGGGATGAGGCGGTCTATGAAGTCCAATGAAATAAATAAATAAATAAATAAAAATGTTCAGTCTTCATTGTTTTTAACAAGGAAAGAGGATAAGGAAAAATAAGTTCTTATAAATACAATAAAGTGTATTTTAAACATAGAAGACCACAATCAGTGCAAAGTTGAGCATGTTATAGTATAGTCCTAAGCAGAGCCAGCATGGTTTAGTGGTTAAAAGTGTTCTGTTCTGGTGAACATGATTTGTTTCCCACAGAGGCGTAGCTAAAGGAGAGGGGTGTGTAGCATGCAATGGGCGCATGCTGGTGGGGGCATACCCCCACATACCCCCACGCTCCACCCTGCCCCTCCTTGCTAAGCCAGGCCCCAGCCCACCAGCCTGGCATGTTTTCAGCTGGCAGAAAGCTGTTTTCATGACTTACCGGCTGAAAAAGGTAAGGGGGACAGGGGGTCCTGCAGGGGAGGGGTGCAGCACTTGGGCACCATTTTGCCCTGGGTTTCTGCAATTGCCACTCCACCACATGGACCCTGCTAGATAACCTAGGGCTACTCACAGTTCTCTCAGAACTCTCTTAGCTTCTCCTACCTCACAAGGTGCCTGTTGGGGAGAGGTGGGGGAGGAAAGGCAATTGTAAATTGCCTTGAGACTCCTTTTATATGCAGACGTATATATAAACCAACTCTTCTTCTAGAGATATGTCCTCCTAATCTAGAGTTGTCAGCCACAGCTGCAGGACATGAGAAGTAGGAGCAGGCATCCTTCTAAGCTAGGAAAACCAACCACAGCTGCAGGATATGGAGGCAAATGCAGGTGCAGTTGCACTGCACAGATGCATCATGTTACTTCCAATAAAAAACAGATGTGACATCATTACTTGAAGGATGCTCTAAGATTTGCCTAAAACTCCATGGTTAAATCCTGGAATCCTAGATTGTTGCAGAAAGTGACATCATGGGTTGGTGCCCCTCGAATGTTCTCCCATTAGGCTTTGAAATGCCACCTAGGAAGAGGGAGAGACATGCTATACCAGTACACCCATTTTAAGCCCATTGACTTCTGTAGGCATAGAAGCGTATAAGTGAATTTAGGATTTCAGTGTTTAGATATCAGTCATTTCTATATGAAAAGTGTAACTATATGTACTCTTCCATTGCAATCGACAAAACTTAGAAGTCCTCGTTGTGGTGGGTTTTCCAGGCTGTGTGGCCGTGGTCTGGTGGATCTTGATCCTAACGTTTCGCCTGCATCTGTGGCTGGCATGTGATACACCTCTGAAGATGCCAGCCACAGATGCAGGCGAAACGTTAGGAACAAGATCCACCAGACCACAGCCACACAGCCTGGAAAACCCACCACAACCAGTTGAATCTGGCCGTGAAAGCCTTCAACAATACTTAGAAGTACTGTTTGGGTTGATCATGCGAGCCAAATAAGATCAAATTAACTCCTGTTTTCCTTTTATCAGCATAGCAGTTGTGAACTGTATTCTTCAGCATATGTTTCATGTGATAAATTCATTCTGATGTTTGAGACAGATTTCATGCCTGTCTGACATAGTGTTCTCAGCTAAACAACTTATTGTCTTTTCATTTTTGTTTGTTTTTATGTTGAGCCACAGCTGACTTATGGCGACTCCATAAGGTTTTCAAGGCAAGAGATGTTTAGAAATTGTCTATCGTTGTCTGCCTCCACGTCACAACTCTTGATATTCCTTGGAGGCTTCCCATCCAAATACTAATCTGGGTTGACCCTGCTTAGTTTCTGAGATCTGACAAGACCAAGCTAACCTGGGGCTATCCAGGTCAGGGTGTGCTATAGTTAGAGATTTAAAATTTAATGTTTATAGATGGTGGTTTGCTTCCTAACTATTTACAGCTCATTATATTCAGGATGCAATTGTTTTAAAAATGAGCAAGCCAGAGAAAATATTATGAAGTCTGCCTTCACTACAGGCCTAGAGAAGTGTATGGTGAGAAATGTCTTAGATGAATATAGATGAGGGAATTACATTTATGGTGATTGACTAGTTTTTGCAGCTTATCCTGATGGATACCCTTGGTTTTACAGTCTGGAGTCAAAACATGGCATCTCTTTGATATACTCTTTATTGGCTGAACAGGTTTTGGAAGGCTCCTGCTTCCAAGACCCAAGGCCCAAATTTGTTAAGGCCTTTTTACAAACGTGGTGGTGGGGGAAGACCTGAAAAGGATCCGTATTTTTCAAGCAGGTTTTGCACCACTGCGGTGCCACAGAGCATGGGATGTGTGATTGTTGTGTTGCAAAACATATTGCCAAGGGCATGAGCTGTGATGTGCTGGTGATTTGGGGGTGACTTGGTACAAAAATCAGGAGGATCCATGCGGATCTGTGTGTGTTAACCACATTTTTGTCCCACTGTGGTGCCACGGAGCATGGGATGCAGGATTATTGTGTTGAGACATGTGTCTAGGGTGATTTGTGCTGTGATGAGCTGTGATGTGCAGGTGGTTTTTGGGTGTCCAAGTGCAAAAATCAGTAGGATCCACAAGGATCCATATTTTCAAGCAGGTTTTTGTGCCACTGTGGCATCATGAAGCATGGGATATGTTCGATCATGTGCACAAACACTTTTCTGCAGGAGCAAGGATACATTATTTTGTACAATGCTTCTATTGTAGTATTTCCACAGAAATATATCATGTTTAGCCTTTACCTTTTATTGTCAAAATCTACACCTTGTGGACAAAGTTTAGCATTCAGGATTGTAAGTGAAAAAAATGGATGAATTGTTTTGTGCTTCCAACATTTTAACTGATAAATCCTTGACTTGCATTAATTAAAGAATGGATTGTGGTGATCAGCTTGTTCCTTTCAGT
Source organism: Sphaerodactylus townsendi (assembly GCF_021028975.2). Classification (NCBI taxonomy): domain Eukaryota; kingdom Metazoa; phylum Chordata; class Lepidosauria; order Squamata; family Sphaerodactylidae; genus Sphaerodactylus; species Sphaerodactylus townsendi. The sequence continues at coordinate 77,027,715 of NC_059428.1, forward strand.
GTTAAAATAAAAGGAATTAAGTCTGGATTTATATCACCCAGCAAGCATGTAGGAGTGGGGAAACAAATCTGGTTCACCAGATAAGAGTCTGCCACTTGTGTGGAGGAGTGTGGAATCAAACCTGGTTCTCTAGATTAGAGTCCACCTGTTCTTAACCACTATATGACACTGCCTCTAAGCACCGATCTTTACTTCAGTTGACTACTACTAAATTGTCATCTAGGTTTATTAGCTAACATTTGTGAAAATTAGATAATCTACATATGAATTGATCTTGTTAATGCTGTTGCTGTTTGTTTCTTGACCACAGACTTGAACAAGAAAAGAATTTTCTGACAGAACTGCAGTACAACTTAAGCAAGTTTATTCTATGGTTAGAAGAAGCAAGTAGTGTCACTGGCATTCCTCTTGAACCAGGAAATGAATACCAGTTGAAAGATACTCTTCAAAAAGTGAAGGTAACTAGTCTCTCAGTCTAGTTTTGAAGGACACCTATTTTTTTCTTTGTTAAAATAGAAAAATATTTTTTTTAGGCTCCACTGAAGTTTTAGAGAAACTTTGCATATGTTCCCTTCTTATGCCAAGTATGATATTGCTTTGCCTTCCTTCTCTACTAAACCCTGTAATCCTAGTTTTAAAATGGTATATTTTTGTTTTTTGTAGTGCTTGAAATAATTTTGCTTTTCACAGAAACTGTTGTGATAAATCACATGGAATATATACTTGGTATTTTGTGGTCTCCACAGTTATGCAAGGAATGTAATGCCACAGCAGAGATGAGTACAACTGTAGTATCAAACGCTTGAAAAATAGACTTGGTTAATTCCTAAAAGTTTTCCTAAAAGTCTAATGTGCACTAGAACCTAGTTTTGCAGCATTTGTGTCCACTAACATCTTTGCAGAAAAATTAATAAGTAATGATGAAAAACAGTTTATTTTAGAGATTTTTTGAAACCCAAGGCTTGAATGAAAACTATAGGAGGCAAATGTAAAAAGCATATTAAAGATGTACTTGTCTAATAGCAAGTATTATGTACATTAGAAATACATTGAAATGGTCTTATGCAAATTGTTTCGTCTCTTTGGGGCCTCTCACCAATGACATAAATTTGGCTATTCACAGTTCAGATGCTTTTGTTCTCAGAGACTTGCCACACAGTATAGTGACTCATTAAAAAGACCTAACAGAATATCATCAGTAGAGTTGTCAGGTCCTTTCTGATGGGGGGGGGGCGGTAGGGTTGCTAGATCCAGGTTGTGAAGATCCTGGAGCTATGGTAGTTAAAACCTGGGGAGAAGAGCAGTGGGATGCAATGCCATAGAACCTACTCTCCAACGCATCAATGTTTGTTAGGGAAACTGATCTATGTAGTCTGCAGATGATATAATTCTGGGGAATCCCCATGTCCCCCCACAGACTGGCATCCCTAATTATCAAACACACAAAATCTCATGATTTAGGCCATTTTTAGACACGAGACAAGCTATAGATACAGTAAATATAGTTTCCATGCATTTGCCAACATTTAATTGTACTTGCCAAGTGTCCCAGACCATGTTTATGCAGCTTTAAAGTACTAACAGAATGTCCACCTGACCTGATGAGCTGCTGATATATATGGTCCATGTTGTCATTGCCATATCAATTTCATACATAGATAAATAAATGTTGTACATCATTGCAATGTCTAAATCTGCCCTCACACAAGATTATTTTCTTGTATTAAATAATTATAAACACATATTACTATTTTGCCATTGAGTATCTGGAGAGTTTGGAAAAACCCAATATCACGATGATTGCTGTTATAAGTAAGGTTACCCTAACATTAAAATAGTTATGGTAAGCTGCAGTACTGCATTCAAGGCTCTGCTCATGACCTGAGTTTAATCCCAACCGAAATCAGTTTCGGGTAGCCAGCTCAGGACTGACTCTGCCTTCCATCCTTCCAAAGTTGGTAAAATGAGTACCCAGCTTGCTGGGAGTAAAGCGTAAGTGGTGGATTCCATACAGCATATGTATAATGGGTTGCAGTCATTATAAAGTCTTTTGCCATTCATACGTGTGCCCTTCACCCATTCAGGCAGCAATTGGAGCCCATGGAAACAATCCAGGTTGCTTTCACGCCTTTGCATGGAGACACTCTCTTTTTAAAAATTTCTTGCAACACATGCACAGCTGTGCCGGCATTCAGAAATGAGCTGCACAGCCATGCCAATTGTCTCACAATTGCCATCTGAGGGTGAAACCTTCTCGTGGATCCTCTCCCAATAATCACACAACACCTTGGCTGGGATAAATCAATTAGCCATAGCTATTTATTATACAAAAGACAGAAGCATGAGGTGAAGCATGGGCCTTGATCTGATCGTCATGGTGAAGCTCCCGCGGGCGGATGCCTCGTACTGGAGCTTTGCTCCACTGAGGGGCTCTGCCGGGTGGATGCTCCTGGCAAGAGGTGTTCCCCATTGGCCCTGTCTGGCAGGGCGGTCACTTCTTGCCACCATCGGCCACTCGAAGTGGGGGAAGAGATAGCTCACTAGCTCCCTTTCCCTGGCCCTTTCGGATCAATACCCATGCGCCAACCGCCGAGGGCTATGACAAAAGCACATATCTTAACAACTTGTAAAGTTAGGGAGAGGTGGGCGGGCAAATCGTCGGCCGGCCAAAGCACACGGCCGGCACAAAGGAGGGCTTGGTCATTTAAAGACTCAGATCTGCCCTCCTCCAGTGACGTCTGCCCTGCCGATTCAAGGCCAGGGCTCAGCCTCCGCCCTGGCCTGCCCTAGACAATTGCAACCAGTTCTGCTCCACTACCCACCCTGAGCGGCAATCGCAGCCTGTGGTGATTCACAGCTGTCTTTCAGTCAGCTGCATTTGCATATTTGTGCATGTGCAACACATAAAAGAAAAGGGGGGACACACACACAAATACACACCACCCCGCAACGACCAGGCAATAATGAATGTGTTCAGTGGTGGAATTCAAATAATTTAACAACTGGTTATTTACAAGCACCATTTTAACAACCAGTTCTGCCAAAGTGGTGCGAACCTGCTGAATCCCACCACTGAATGTGTTGCTGTATATTAATTATACTTGCTGCCATGTGGAGGAAAGATGCTTGGGGGACTTGTACACTGTCGGGTGCTCAGAGAATCTGCTCACCACCTACTGAGTAACCTGCACAGAATGGTGGGCAGATGGTGGACATAGTGGACAGCGCAGAACTTAAAGTAAATGGGTGGAAGGGAGAGAAATAAAGTATCTCCTGCCTGTATTGTTCATGTGGGAGTGCCTCCAACCTGGAATTATGCAGAAGAATCACTGGTTTAGCAATTTTGAAGGGAGTAAAATAGACCAAACTCATTTTGGGAACAGGACCTGTGCGACCCCCCCACCCCAAATGGTTTACATAATGTCCTACACCCGTTATATTTGGCTTGTGAGGAATCCGCCAATGATTGAGGAAGGCAATGGCAAACTACCCTGTTAACATAGTCTGCCTAGTAAATATCATGATGTGACCCACAGGTCAATAATGCCCAAGTGCTTACACAGGGGACTACCTTTACCTTTAAATCGTCTACATTACATGACCTAGAATATGTTTCCCTAGAATTGGAAAAGACCAAATAGTTTATAAACCCTTGCTATTTAAAAAGTAGGTTGCTGTAGTCATCAATTAATGGATTTAGAATGAATGCTATGACCATTAACAAAACAAGTCAGAAGTATCATGTAGATTGAGCCCTGATTTGTTTGACTGCAGGTGAATATGAAAGTAAAAAAAGAGTGGGTTTTAATAAAGATATAAATGTTCAGCTTTTTTATTTTTCATATTCCTGACTTCAAAGTACATATTTCATTTCAAGGGAAAACCTCCCTAATACTTTTCGACCAGAACTGAATGAGCTACTTTATTTCTTCCCTTGTTACCCTAGAAACCGTGTTTCATTTGTGTGTATGTGAAGAAGACAAAAATTATTTGCTTCATCATAACTATAAAACAGCATTTTTCTTTGCTAACGCTTAATGCCTTAGACCACTCCTTAGGGTTGGTCAATACCAGCCAGATTCGTTCCAATTCGGATTCGGCCCAGATTCAGATCAATGGGTTCGGATTGGCCGAATTCCGAACCTTGCAGGTTCGGACTGGGCCGAATCTGTGGGAAAATCTGGGAATTTGGGGTGTTTTTTAATTTTTTGGGTGTTTTTCCACATTTCGGCCTGCAGGGGGTGCATTTTTTGACATATTGGCACCAGATTTTCAGGGTATCATCAGGAGACTGTCCTTATGCTACCCCCCAAGTTTGGTGAAGCTTGGATCAGGGGGGCCAAAGTTATGGACCTTGAAAGGGGGTGCCCCTATCCCCCATTGTTTCCAATGGGAACTAAGGAGATGGGGCTACCCCTTTCAAGGTCCATAACTTTGGCCCCCCTGATCCAAACTTCACCAAACTTGGGGGGTAGCATAAGGACAGTCTCCTGATGATACCCTGAAAATTTGGTGCCAATATGTCAAATAATGCACCCCCTGCAGGCACCTCCTGAAATATGTCCAAGATTCTTTGTTCTACATTTACACAATCCATTGCTGTCAATTGGGAATTTCTGGGGGTGCCTGCAGGGGGTGCATTCCTAAGGCTAGCAGCACCAAACTTTCAGGGTATCACCTGGAGACTCTCCTGATGACCCCCCTAAAGTTTGGTGAAGTTTGGTTAATGAGGGCCAAAAGTTATGGACCCTCAAAGGGGGTGCCCCATCCCCCATTGTTTCCAATGGGAGTTAATAGGAGATGTGGCTACATCTTTGAGGGTCCATAACTTTGGCCCCCATGATCCAAACTTCACCAAACCTGGGTAGTATCATCAGGAGAGTATCCTAAAGATACCCTGAAAGTTTGGTGCTGATAGCTTTAAAAATTCTGGTTTGTGTTTTTTTCCACCCCTCCTCCACATGAAGCCTGCTGGAGTGAGTGAGTGGTGAAAAACACAAACCAGAATTTTTAAAGCTAGCAGCACCAAACTTTCAGGGTATCTTTAGGAGACTCTCCTAATGATACCACCTAGGTTTGGTGAAGTTTGGATCATGGGGGCCAAAGTTATGGACCCTCAAACGTGTAGCCCCCATCTTCTATCAGCTCCCATTGGAAACAATGGGAGATAGGGGCACCCCCTTTGAGGGTCCATAACTTTGGCCCTCATTAACCAAACTTCACCAAATTTGGGTAGTACCATCAGGAGAGTCTCTCAAAACATCCCTGAAATTTTGGCGCTGCTAGCCTAAAAATTGCACCCCCTGCAGTCCAAAAACAAAAAAATACTTTAAAATGTTTTTAAAAAAACACAAATGGGGGCGGAGCTTCAGACATGTAATGGGGGGTTTGAACCCGAGAAACCCCCCTTACCTATGTCCTTGTCCCTTCCACTCCCACCCCCTCACATCATGCCTTTCTCTGCTGCCTACTGTGATTTCCTCATAGTGCCTCCTGGCAGGTGATCCATTTCACATGTCTGAGTGGATGGGCTCTGACCCAAGGAAGCTCATGCTGGGATCCATCATAGCAGCAAAACAGAACACAATCCAGCAGTACCATATGGATGGGTGATATCTAGTTCATTATGAGCTTTTATACTCTACAGCTAATCTCTGTAAAAGACTGAGATGGCCACCCTTTTGCAGTGTTGATGCCTTTTCCATTCATTGGGTTGTCCTCTGAAAGATGACAGGGCACTTTAGAATTTACAAAAACTCTGGGAAAAAAGCATAGAGTTTTTGCAAACTGTATTGAGATTGTATTGTCAAAGGCAACCATAGACAAAGAATTACTCCTCCTCCAACATCCACATCAGTCACAAGATGAGAAGCCAGAACTGGGGCAAAATCGACAACCACAACTTGGCTACCAGTACTTAAAAACACCAGAATCAAAGGTCAAAGGCATGCTAGGTTCATGGACAATGAACTCCACCCAGACACAGGATTTGCATTCACTAATACTGTTGCTACTGCAGGGAATGTAAATGTGAATACTAATGTAAATGGACTGAAAACCCCACTTGCAATACAATGCAGTCAACTACACCTTTATATAGCAAGTTCCACCCAAACACTTACTGGCCCCTTCCGCACATGCAAAATAATGCGTTTTCAAACCACTTTCACAACTGTTTCCAAGTGGATTTTTCCATTCCGCACAGCTTCAAAGAGCACTGAAAGCAGTTTGAAAGTGCATTATTCTGCATGTGCGGAATGAGCCACTGATTGGTTCCCCAACCTGGAACATGAACAATATATACCCCACTAAACATTCCCTTCTCACAGGACACAGCGTGTAACACACTTCTCTCTGTGATACACCTCTGAAGATGCCAACCACAGATGCAGGTGAAACGTTAGGAACAAGATCTACCAGACCATGGCCATACAGCCTAGAAAGCCCACAACAAACTGTATTGACATTGACAGCAACACTAGAATTGCTGTCAGTGTATGTGCTTGTGAATGTGTAAGTGTACGTGCACACATGCACATCCTATTGCTAGGTCTTTTTGCCCTATTCTCTGGCATTTTGTGGGGGAGGGGCAGTAGCTGTATTGGCAAGCAGTGCTTGACTTGTCTGCAGACAACCACTATTGGGCACCATTGCCTGATTGGTGGGTGCTGTCAGAGTTGATGGACTCTGGAATGTTCACGGCACAGTCTGTACCTTGTGGAGTCCATAAGGCTCCAACCAGCATCACTGCTATTATGTATGGCGCACTGCGCAGCAACCCTCAGAACTGAACCCAGAAGTTAAGGATTTTTTAAATTATGATGATTTTATTAAATTCATATCCTGTCCTTCTTGACCAAGGCAGGGTTCAGGGTGGCACACATACATATTAAAGCATTACATAAATATAAGCTCATAAAACAATTTATATCTCATCATTAACATCTGGAAGATGGCAAAATAACAAACATACTCCTATGAAAGGCTACCTACCCCATCTTGACACAGATCCCTTCATCAAAGGACTGTCCAAGCATGAGGAAGTGTGAGAAGGAGGGCAGTGCAGAATGCAATATGCATGTTGGTGGTAGTAGTTGGGAGGCTGGCAGATGGAATTTGGCAGACAAGTGGCTTTGCCACCAAGGCCCAGTGGAACATCTTTGTCTTACAGACCCTGCAGAACTTTTTAAGGTCACACAGGGCCCTGGTGTCAGTTGACAGAATGTTCCTCCAGGTGGGAGCCAGGGTAGAAAAGGCTTTGGCTCTGGTCACATCTTTGGGGCCAGGAACCCCCATCCATTGGGCATCCATTCATTGAGTGTTGGAATACAAACAAAACATACCAATTTATTTTTTAAAAATCTTACAATGTGACTGATTCTATTACATCCCCTGGTGGCATACCTTAATTTGTGTGATTTACTTGCTTTGTATTCCTTGATTTTGATATAGCTTACAAGAGAACCTTTTAATCTACTTTCAGACTTTGTCTTTCCTGCTGTTCATATATGATCTTTAGAGGTCAAATTCCAGTCAATTGGAAGTTACATGTTCTCCCTCTCCCTCTCATTCTTTCTCCAACAACATAACCTCCAAGTTTGCACCTCTGTATATACAGACTTCGGTTCCCATACAATGTTTGGGAGGTGCACATGTATTATTCTGGTTTGTTATCAGAGGTGTAAATGTAGTGTGATCCTGTTCATGGTTATTCTCAACTAGGTCCTATCACCTTCCATGGAAATATTCCAAGTAAGTATGCCTAGAATTGCAGTTTTAATATATAACAAGCAAGCCCAATTGAATACTTGTTCAGTCTGGAAAGACAAGAAAGATATCTGGGGAATGAAATACCTGTTGAAACATCTGAGGTCACTTGACCAACAGCTCTGACAAAGAATCCCAAGGTATGGGTCTTTGTGACAGTGACAGCAAACTCTGCTCATACTATCGCACCTCATAAGAATGAAACAAAAACTCCCAAGAGACACTTAAAACAGTTCAAGAGTATTAATTTGGTTTATTTTCAGAGATACAGTTAAATAGACTTGCCAACACCTCACTCAGAATTGCTACACTTTCCCATCACAAATGGAGAGATTATACTCTGTAAATAAAGTTCAGAGACCTTGGAGGAGAAAACACGTTTCTTTAGGGGCAGAAAAAGGCGGGGGGAGAGAATGGGAGCCGAGCAGCGCGATCATTCTTGGCTGCTAAGGAGCAATTTTTGCAGCGATTGCCTGAAGGAATTGCTCATTTTGCTTACCAGATTATAACTCTTTGGAAGAAAGAAACTAGGCTGTTTCATCAGCCTGCACCAAAATTTCCCCAAGAGCACAAAACTCCAAACGAAAGGCAGCCCCAAACTGACAAGTCACAAGTTCCCAGGAAGGACTTGAGTCGTAAGGTGGAATGGGCAACTCCTGCTCCCGCCTCAAAAGCACTCACTTGTTACTTATGTGGGTCCTCAGATCACCTTAAGAAAGACTGCTTAAAGAACCCTAGCAACCCAACTCCAGGAATGCGGCCCTCTCCTTCCAGCAGCCGAGAATGATTGTCGTTCCCCCCCCCCCCGCTTTTTTCCCAATTCAGTCCAAGGTAGCAGATGACAGGGGGGGAAGCGGGGGGGGAGGTTTTTTCCCTTCCAGCAGCCGATGATCTCGCCTCTCGGCTCCCGTTCTCCCTCCCCCTTTTTTCCGGCTCGGAGCAGCGGCTCCTTCTCCGAAACCATGGGTTTCGAAGGGAACGAGTTTCGGAAAGCCTGGGGTTGGGCAAGCATGCCTGAAACTTTCCCAAAACTCGTGCAGCTTGGCTGGAACACAGTTCCGGCAGCTCCGGATCACCAAGCCTAGTAATGATTGAGCACTGATTTAAGTGATTTGAAGAAGGGTTATCAACATCTATTAAGTGGAATCATTTCATGGAATATGCTTTTCTCCGCTGCTTCTTGGACCTGTCATGGCATAGCTGAGGAAATGGGACAAAAAAGAAAAGAAAACTAATGAAACATCCTTGTTCTGAATTCTTTTAAAGTAGAGAATTGGCAGTAAAGATGGCAAAAGTGTTTCTGTGCTTACTCTCCCTTTTCATTTTCACAAAGTTTGATAATCCTGTTCAGTACATTGAAATTGTATATCTAAATTTGTTAGAGCACAGATTAGGGCTCAAAAATTGTTTTTGTTGATACTCAAGCCATGCCAATGTGTATGCGGACAATCCCACTTTTCTAATCTTAAAGCAGCAACTCTTAGTCTAGTAGTAATCATGCAGTAATGGAACTCCACAGTTGAATGGACATCCAATTGAAAGTTATGGAGTGTCGATAGACAGCATTTAGATATACCTCTGATTCCTGGTCTGTTCTCAGTGTGCAAGTTTTCATGGGTTTATCAGTAATCCATATTACAAGACTGTAGGGTAAAGATAACAATGTTATTGCTTATCTGATGGAGGGATGGTCTGAAGCTTACACCACAAAAATCTGAAGTCTTACTGAACTCAAATCTAGTTCTTTTACTGCACATCATCAGAGGTATCCTCTGAAATGTCATCACTGTATTACATACTGTGGCTAAGTGATATAGGTATACATTTTAGGGAGGGTTCGGGGGCAGGGCCACACCTCCCCAGGCCCCACCCCCAGCCTCAGTGCTTATAAAAGAAGCTCTCCAAGGTCAGGGATGGCCCTGCCCTGCCCTGCCCTGCCCTGTTTTGCACTGGCCTGGCCTGCCCGCCCTGCCCCCCCACTGGCTGGGCTCCCAGCCGGCAGCCGGCAGTCCCTTCTGCCCTCCCCTCCGGGCAGAGGTGTAGCTAGGGAAACTGGAGCCTGGTGCAAAATCTGAGTTTTGCCCCCCCCCCCCATGGGTGGCTGCTGTGATGCTGGAATCCACCCCAAAACAACATCACTTTCAATGGTGTTTAAACTAGGGAGCCCAGATTTAAATTCACCTTAAAGGGAGAATCTGGGGTACCCCAGTTAATACAACGTTGAAAGTGATGCTGTTCTGTGTGGAATTATCTCCCATCCTGAAACAGCATGACTTTCAGTGTTTAAACTGGGGACCTCAGATTCTTCCTTTAAATCTATGCCGAAGGGGGTGGATTTAAAAGGAGAATCTGGGGAAATTTGGGGGGGTGCCTGTTGTCAGGGGTGCAATTGTTAAGCTAGCAGCACCAAACTTTCAGGGTATCTTTAGGAGACTCTCCTGATGATACCACTTAGGTTTGATGAAGTTTGTTTAAGGGGGTTCAAAGTTATGGACCCTCAAATGTGTAGCCCCATCTTCTATTAGCTCCCATTGGAAACAATGGGGGATGGGGCACCCGCTTTGGGAGTCTATAACTCTGGACCCCCTTGACCTCACCAAACCCGGGTGGTATCATCAGGAGAGTCTCCCAAAAAATCTCTGAAATTTTGGTGCTGCTAGCCTAAAATCTGTGCCCCCTGCAGGCCACAAACAAAAAAACCCCATTAAAAATACAAAAAAATAACAAACGGGGGGGTGGAGCTTCGGACATGTAATGGGGGGTTGAACCCGAGAACCCCCTCTTTACCTATGCCCTTGCTGTGGCTCAGTGGTAAAGTTCATGTTTTGCAAGCTGAAGAACCCAGGTTGAGTTATAATTTTTTTTGCCAGTTAACAGATTTGTCAGTGGTATTGGGAAAGACTTTTCTCTGCCTTATAGCCGGGAGAACTGCAGCCAAAAAGAGAATATGGTACTGCACTAGATAAATTAATGGGCTGATTTGGTACATATTTGGCTTCATGTTTTTATATAAATTCTTGAGAAGTGAATAGCTTCTCCCAGATTTTACCTGGGTACTCTCTGGCTCCCTTCCATATGTTTAGTGTTACACACTACTCAGTTCTGGGGTTCTAGGGTTCCCTAGCAAGAAGATTTAGACAGCCACATAAATTGCATTTGCTTCTTAGACCAGAACTCAGCCAATCCCAGGAACCAGGCTGTCATAGCATCTAATATTTTCAACAATGATTTTATTGCAGTGTATCTCCACAATCCACAACAGAAGTACAAAACTTACTATCATTTCACATCAGAATGTTCATAAAGTTCTTGTTACTGCTTGTTCATATGTTAATTTTAGATCATTCAGTATTGGTAGATGAACCAGTTAATGAAATTAATTTTTTTGCAGCAATAATAAAATGAGAAACTGGGGAGAAGCTGGGGCTTCAGACTACAAGCTAACTTTTGATTATAGAGATGACCAGGGTTATCACATATACCACAGCACTTTTGTCACATTTTAAATAAAATAATATGACACTGAGAAAAGTTTAGGGTTAGGTTTTGTTGCAGCAATAAATAGAAAATACAATTTTTTAAATATAAAAGCCGGATGGTTGAAAAATGAGTGGCTTCTAAATTCTTGGGTTGGCTCATAAAGTCAGAGAAAATTTGTCAAGATCTGAATTAGACACTGAAAAACTGTACTGTATTTTCTCCTGAGATTTGCATCATTCCTTTTCCACTATGGCTTTGACATTGTGATGAGCCTCTACCTCTGGGGAAAGTCTTCCTTATGCAGAGGCAGAAATTACTTATTTTCTTTCTTTTTTTCCCTTAAGGCATTGCAACCTGGAACAAAAGCAGTGCATATTTTGTGGTGAATTGAACTCTGGAGTCTAGTTACTTCAGCTGATAAACTAATCAATAGAGGTGAAGATAAGGGAGTTGAAAATTCTACTACAGTTCATTTTAAATGTTGCATTTGTCTGTTCCAGTTAAGAGTGGAAGAACTGCCTCTACACAAGGGAATACTGAAACGATTAAATGAAGCTGGAGGAAAAGCGCTTGGTAGTGCATCACTGAACCCTGAAGTAAAACTTAAGCTTGACACCAGACTCAAGGAGGCTAACCATCGGTGGATAAAGGTTAGGCATATTAACAAGTGTGTTGTTGCAGGGCAGGAGGGGATGGAGTAACCGTCTTTGAAACAGACAACTTTCTAAATGATTGAGGAGGAAAAAAGTTGCATCATTTTGTTTGTACAGAAAATGGACAGCCAAAGGGAAAGATGCCGCCTCTTGAGGTACCTGAGCTCATGTAAAAACAGCTGGTGAAGGCTAGAAACACAGTGAAGGGAAGATTGCTGGAGATGGTACAGGAAATGCCTCACACTGATGCATGAGTTTACATGTGACCAAATCTTTAGTACTAAACTCACTCTGCTTAATTACTGAACGATTCTGAGTGGTGATCTGAGGACCAGGCAGGGGAATGTTTGATTTTTCTCCGAGGCAGCTGTTGTTTGGCATGAACATGACAAGAGCATTTTCCACATGGATTGTTTGTAGTATATCATGCTGCCAAATGCTGTTTTTCTCTTTGTATCCTACACTTCCCCCCACCTCTGTTCAGTTCTAGAAATGTTTTCCTTTCACATTTCTTATTTTATTTTCCAGAGCATTTTTACTGTGATTTTTTTCCTGTTTTTGAGCCAGTTTACCTTGAGTGAACAATCTTGTTGAAATGATCTTTATTTCTGTGGCCCTCTAAGCACCTGGCTCTTACCTATGCCCCAGTTAATTTCCCAACCTTCTCTTCAGCCATTTTCTCTCCCCCCCCCCACCTTGTCTTCCATTTCTGAAAGGAATTTTAAATATTTTTTTCTTTTTGTCATATTGAACTAGCAATGTAACATTGAAGCAGAGATAAGAAGCAGAGGCTATTAGATCATCTTTGTCAATTTCACCTACCGCTTACAATGTTAACATTCAAGCACAGATACAAAGAAGCAGGGGTGATTAGATCAGTGTCGATTTCACACAGAGCTTAGATGTTAACATTCAGTCACAGATACAAAGCAGCAGGTGTGATTGGATCAGCTTTCTTGATTTCGTATCAAACTAGTAATGTAACATTAAGCTGATGATATTAGAGCAAGTGAAAATTGACAAAGGGGCAGCTGCAGTGACGATTGTGCATTTTGGCTGAAAAATATGTGGATTTTTTTTGGAGGGGGGTTATGTATTTCTTTTCCTTCAGGTAATTATGCCTGCTGTAGCAGGGCTTTTTGATTTTCATTTTGTTTGGGTAGTTTTGAATGGTAGAAATAGCGACTGAGACAGTTTTTGAATTGCTTCTTCAATGTAATTGTGCAGTAATGCTACAGCACCTGCACAAAAGAAAAAAAGGGGGAAGGGTTGTTCTTCTGCATCACAGATGGCATTCCAGCTCCCTTAGGAATAATAAATTTTCAGAAGTAGGGTGTGGAATAAATGCAGCTGAAGAGACAAGGGAAAAAAGGACAGGGGGAATGGAGGCGTGAGGAGTGATTTCACAGAAAACATTTTCAAGATACAAGGTTTGAACAATGGGAAAATATGTGATAAGGGGTGCACGTGGAAAAAACCAAGTTAAGGTGGAAGAAATCCTATCCATGCTCTGCATGTTTCAACCTTAATCTTGGAGATTTCCTGAAACTTATTTTTAGGCCTTATATGGCTGGCAGAGAGGATCTAGTCGTGCTGCTGAAATGGATTATCCAAGATGGATAAGGAAAGAAAATGAACAAAAATGGAGGTTCACATGCAGTAATAGTTTTTATTTGGTGATCTGGAAATACCATTTGTTCAGGGCTGGCCAAGGGCTTCTGTTGCCTTAGGCCCACCAGCCTACTGTGCCTTCCACTGGCTGGTCCACCAATTCCCCACCTGTTAATCTTACAAGTCTTTGGCCCCTTCCACACAGGCCAATAAATATGAAATAATGACAGTGAAAAACCTGTTTTGGGTTCCCGCTCCTAAAGCAGGTCTGCCCCATGCGTCCCCCCCCCCAAAATTGGTATTACCTGAATCATGCTATCCACGGGGCCTTTTGAAAAGCGTGGGTTGCAGCCACTTGTGTGCGAATGGCCCAAGCAGCAGGCGCTTTCTGCAGCTGTGCGTTCTGCTGTGGTGTTCCTTCCTGCATTGTATCTGCATGACCACGCAGTTGCACAGGGCCGTCTGGTGAGGTAGCATGGCTGTGCAGATCCATTCATGCATGCCTGCATGGCCACACATCATCAGGAGATGAATGGGCAACAAAGCCCGCACTTCAGTGCAAAGGTGCGCTGGCAGCCTCCACAGGCATGCAAACGGGACAAGAATTTCTCTCTTGTTATTTTAGAGTTTACTAAAAACAGTATTATTCCAATTAATTCTACAGCTGATACTTTTCCACAACTATATTGATAGGCAGAATGATGACTTCAAATTGTAATATCAGCAACTTTAGATATTTTTGGTTTAAAGGCTATGCAACTGCCTAACACATTATAGAACTGGTGCATCTGAGTTTTCTGTGGTACCTTTGGGTCCATTGGTGCAGAATGTTGTAGAAATGTTCCCTGACTCTTGCGTCCTGAGGAAACATGTCTGATACAATATTTTATCAAATTTCTTAGTCACATAAAAACAGTGTCTAAAAGCAAAGAATTTTTGTTCCTGACCAAGAATATGCACTTAGTGACATTCATCTACTTCCCATGTTTGTTTAAGCAGTATTTTTAAATTTTAAAAGAATTGCTTCACAAAACATCACTACCATTGAACTATGGGTCTGTTATAATATTTAACATCTTAAGATCACTGCCACAACTTTTAGCAGAGAATTTGTCTATTGCAAGAAGAGGTATGTGTTGTTCATATAATGTGCAAAGTCTGGTGCTAGCATGTCTCTAAGGCCTAAGGCCTGGATTCTATTAATTAATACAAAACGATCAGTAAACTGTCAGACTGGGGGGTTCAGATCAGGGTGTTTATTAACTCCAAGCATTCTGTTTGTGGCCGGTAAAATGGGTTTTACATACTTAATAGGCTGAAGAGCCACAGATATTGGTCTGAAACTACTTTTTGACTTGCTCCCTTTTTTAAAAAAAGTAGTGATAGACAACCACCCCAATTGGTATATTTTGTTCATTACTTCAGCAATTATTAAGAATTTGTTTTATGAATTAGATTGTTTTGGCTTGCCAATAGCTGTTTATTGTCAATGACAATATTGCTTTAGATCTTATTCATATTCTTGTGGAAGCTGATAAATACCACAGGTTAGCAATCTATTAAAAAAAACACATTAACATAATATTGTGTGAAATTAGACCTAGTTATGAACATACATTTATTTAATAGATTATCTAAGTGAATATGTTCCTAAATGTTTTCCTTTTCTTCTGGCCCCATGCTGTGTTATGAGTGAAAATAACTGTATTATACTTAACAAGATTAAGAGAAACAAAAGGGTGGTATGATTTATTGGTCAAAGATTTATGGAACATAAGAATGCAAAATGAAAACAATAACAATAAAACCAATTACTATAACTGAGAAATGAGAACACTAAACTCTGTTAGCAGACTCCATGTACTTGCATTGTCCTGTGTTTCAGGATATTTTCCAAAGGAGCTTGATTGTAACACTCATTTGGGGGATAAAGTTATGCATTTGAGAATAAATGCAGAAAAAATCCCCAGAATTTGCCAAGACAGCCATTAGTAGGGAACAAAGGTGGTGGGAAAGGGGAGCACTTATATGGTCCCCCTCCTGCACCTTTTTTGCTGCACTTGCTCTATCAGATGTTTCCTTTCCCTCAGTTGATGGGTTATGAGACAAGTTTACCTATCAAGATGGGGATGGCAGTTGACAGACAGTCTGCTGCAGAGGGAAAGTGACATAGATGAAAGGGTTAATATTCACCCCATTTGTTCCTGTCTAACTGCCCAGCACGACATAGATTAGGTTCGAAATATTAGGTTAGATTGAGGACAAAATTTCCACTTGTGCTAGAGCTTTTGAATAAGAGGAAACATGAGAAAAAGGCTACAGTAGCCACTTGCTATATCTTTAGTCCCATTTGCGTTTCTGCTTATGCAAGATCTTGTGCAACCATTTTCTGGGAGGAAATTCCTATGTGTTGCACAACATGTTGCACAAGCAGAACAACTCTAATTCCTTTTTTATTTCTGCTTCTGGATCCAATCCCCTGCAAGCCCTCCAAAGCCAGGCCGAGCCCAGCTCTGAATACAGACTCTGCCTCTGAAGTATACAGGACTTTTGGAGGTGGAACCAGCAGTATAAAGCTGGACCAGACCATGCTGAGCCCTCAGTTAAATGTTTGGCGGAGCACACAGTCTAAAGCTGGACTTGGACAGGTGGAATCCTCACTGGAATGTGGGCTCAACCTGGCCTTGTCAGCACTGAACAGTGCATGCTGTCTCCCAAATCCATGTGGACTTCGGAGGTAGTGCACAGAGCTCAGTTCTCAATTTGACAAGGCTGTAGGTGAGGGAGGGAGAGGGGTTTTCTGTTTTGTAAGGCAATGGGTAGAATGCCCCCCCATGTTGAAAAATTAGTCGTTTTTGTGAGCTGAATTTTGGAGGGTAAAAAACCACACACACCCCAAAGTATTTTGGTCACACACACACACACACACAGACACACACACACACACACACACACAGACACACACACACACGGTTTCAGGTTTATCAAATACCCCCCCATAATATCTACACACTGGGGATATGCAGTCTGTGCAATGCACTGATTCACATGAAAAGGTGACTGCACATATCATGCACATTGCAGCAAATGTGGGCTCTTAGTTAATGTGGAAGTCTGAATAGGTTTATGGTGTAATAGAAAATCCATGATACATGGATAAGTTCTCTGTTTATAGAATATATTCTGCCAATTATTTTCTGTATTTTCCTGTAATTCACTCAAACTTTCTAGTATGTCTGAGATCATTGTAGGATAACTTGTTTTGCGATTACAGGTTGACTTCACTCACTCAGTTTGAAACCTCTTTTTTTTTAGTAAAAGCCAAGGAAAATATGCTTCTTTTGTGACAGAACTTACAACTTTCTGCTTATTGCACATGCATTTTTAAAAACATTCCAGAGAACTTGAATTGTTAGCATTTTACATTTATCATCATACTCATCTTCAGAAAATATTAGTAGTAGGTGATTTCAGGGTTGGGATAGAATGGAATCACAGTCTGTCAAATTACCGAATTCATTCAGTTTGAGGCATTTTGCTATAATGCAGTAAAGAGGATGAAGCTTATTAAAATACTTCATGTTCTGCGAGTAAGCACAGTTTTGCTAAGCTGTTTGTTTAAAAAGTGAAGTTTGAAAGCTTCTTCATTTTATTGGGAACCTGTTTGTGGGACTACAAGTTTGTACATCTCCAACCAGAGGTTTAGACTGACTAAACAAATAAAGGGATTCCTAAGGGCTTTGGGTAGGTTAAGGTATGTATCTGCAGGGAGACAGTTTACAGCATTTGTATCAGGCCTCTTTCTACTACTGTTTTTATTACTAAATTTTGCACAGTAATCCCTTACTGTGATTACTGTGATTACAGTAATGGCTTTTTACCAATTGGCCTGGATGGATTAAAGCTAAAGTTTTCCCTTATGGTGTATAGCACAGTTGATCTGAACATTAAGTTTCTTGTTTTCTCTACTGCATCTATTGTGAGCAAAATTTATTTTTATTTTCAAATGCCACAGAACTCAGTCTTGAAAAAGTTAGCCATCAATATGTTCAACTGGAATAATAGGATTTAAGAGTTTGACAGTGCCATCCTAAGTGGATGTCTGTGGGCTTAGAAGAGTGTAACTTGCTTAGGATGGCATTGTAATTGTTACAAAACATATCAACTTTAATTCAGGTGTGCTTAATTTCTTCCAGGTACCATCATTATCTAAGATTTTCAGGTTACCTTGGTGTCCTAATTTATTATGTAAAATATATGTCAAGAATTTTGTTCGGCAAAAACATTTGTTAGTACATTATTGTCTGCCAGAATCACAGAATTATTTATTTCATAATAAGTGTATCTTATAGAAAAATTTTCTGGTAATTTTAAGGTATCCAAAGATCTTCCTGAGAAACAAAAGGAAATAGAATATCTGCTAAATAACTTGGTCCAGTTTGAACAACAATTAAGTCAACTTAAACTGTGGCTTTCCCCTGTCAAAGATCGATTGGAACTTTACAACAAAGAGGGCCAACCTGAAGCATTTGACATTAAGGTAATTATTTTCAAAATTATTTTAAATATTGTAATTACTATGCACAATTGATCCGTGAATGGGTTCTTTATAAGGGAATAGTATTGTAAAAGGGAGAGGAATGTCTTTCATTTCCACTTTTTAAAATATAATCGTTTCCTGTTATTCTTTTTTAAATGAGTGATTTCTCTTCTTAGAGAAATTAGGGTACTCTTTTGTAACTTCAGCCCTTTTCAAGCTGTTTTATATTTCACACCGCTGCTCTTGGAAGAGAACAGAAAGGTTTGAGAAGACACTGTCTACCTCTGACTATCTGCACAGTAAAAATTTTAAATTTCCCAAAATCTCCCTTCCTGACTTTCCTGTCTTTGAAATGCTCTTTTGTTCAAAATGTAATTGAGTTGAAACAGAGACCGAAGTCCTAAAAAGAGGGAACAAAACAGATTTCTGGATTTCAGGGAGAAACAGAGGAATTAAGAATTTCAGGGGAAAAGGGAAGTAAGAGAATTTCTCTTAGTGATGCTGTATGACAGCAACTGTTAGAATTATCATTCATGTATTCCCCAGGGGAGAGGGAAGAACTCCTTTCTATTCTGGGAAAGCCAATAGAAGGATAAGACTTATGCCAGAGGGAAATGAGATGAGATGCCTCCCAAAGATCCTTTCAGACCCCATATGTAACAATGTAAGCTGCTTTCTTGCCTCTTACAGTTCCCTCTATTCCAGTTATTAATCTCAGTAAGTGCAGCTGTTGAAAGTCCTTGACATATTTCCTCTTCCATTCTGTTTTCAACCCTGCTCATTCATTCAGTCAACAAGGAATTTCAATGTCACTATGGCCAAATCTTGACATTCACAACAATGTAGTAAGGAGAGTAGCTCAACTGAGTCCACTCAACCACTTTTGCTTTCCTTAAAGCTCCTTGGACTAGATTTCTCAAAATACACATGCCAACTAGCAAGATTAGCACAGACAGCAAGTTCTTGTAGGAAGTATTCCTTTTTAATATATATGTCTTGATTAATTTCTTCTGCTAATGCTGGTGAGTGTTCTGACCTAAATAGCTCCAGGCTAGCTTGATCTCTTTAGATCTCAAAAGCTCAGCAGAATCAGCCCTGGTTAGTATTTAGATGAGCAACCTCCATGGAATACCAGAGTTGTGACATGGATGCAGGCAATCACAAACCACCTGCAAATGTCTCTTGCTGTGAAAACCTTACAGGATCACCAAATGTCAGCAATGACTTGACTGCACCAACACCAAAAAAAAATTCTGGTAAATCTGTCATGTAAAAGTGCTCCTAAGCATGTTTCTGATTTGAAAGCAAAAGTGGTTTTGCATGCACTATTTACACACAAGCATTTGCATGCATTATCCCATAGGCTTGGATCCTAACCTCTTTTTTTCACTCATACAAGAGGAGAAGAGCCATTTTCAGTTATTCCTCCTTTTCACTTCAGCTCTTCACGGATTTGCTACTACTCTTGGAAGTCCATTAACCATTAGGCGCTCAGAATACTGCAGTTGGGAGAGATCGGTGTGAAAATTGTCATTTATATATCGATGCTGCAAGGGATGCCAGCCACTGTGTTTTGCAAAAACACATTTGTTGTGCTCTAAACCACATGGTGGCAATACAGTCATACAGCACTGGAAGTGTAAGCTATAAATTTATACAGACTTCCATGGGATTAAGTACTATATAGTTCTATATGACTTTTGAAAATATAAACTTGGGACAAAAATTGTTTTCCTGTGTTAATTTGTAATAAAAATGTGTGGGAAACAATGTGATCAAAACAATATGGCCAATGTAATCTTGCTAATAATATACAGAAGGAGCTGATGTAATAATTTATACTTATACATATATTTTAGGAAAATTGTGGCTGACATAGATCTCAACTGAGATGGTTGGATCATTGAAAATTGTTTGTGGTTAATTAAATCATTTTGAGAGATACAGATCTAAAATAAGCAGTATTTCTTATCCTGTGTATATACAGAATAGCTATCTCACTGTGTGTCCATTATGTGTATGTCAACAGTGAATGATGCTTTCGGTGTTTATAATTATTTTTGCTCCATACTAATTTCTATTTCTACTTGGTCAAAGACAAAAGTAATAAAATGAAGATGTTTATATGTTATAGAGATGAATGTCAAGGGATGTGTTTATCATGTCAATATGTTAATTACGAAATACATACTATTTATCACATGTAATTGACAGAAGATTTTATTTACAGAAAAAGATGAATGAGTATAAATGAAATTGTCTAATACAGTATGTTTTAAAATGAAAACGAATTACTTCACTCTCCTGTATCTGGCTGATCAGAAGAAAAAAATAACTGTTTTCAAATATACCAGGTAAAACTCAAAAACGGGGGTGTAGTTTGGTGTGCATGTGCGACACCTCCCACCGAAACATCTGTGTGACGTACAGCAGCCGTTGGACAAAGCCGCCTGCCCGCCACCCGAGGAAGCCATGAGCAGATGGCCCAAAGGGGGAAACACCCTGCCTGCTGCCAGAAGAACCTCTTCCTCACAGCGGCTTGTCTCCATGAGGTACAGCAAGCATGGGAGAAGGCCAGACAGCCGGCCCCAGAGGAACACACGACTGCAGGGGCGCCAGGAGGCAGCAAGCCAGCCGCCGCCGGGACACTGGGAGGAACAGCCAATTGAGCCCAGTCCCGCCCCCGAGCAGACTGGAGCCAGCGGGGGCCCGAAACACCATACAGGTCATGTGTCCCCTGCCCTGTTCCTCTCACTGGCCCATCTGTGCATGGTCAAGTTGCCCGTGAAGAGCGCCAGGCACCCACCACCAGAGGAAAGCGCCAGCGGAGGGCCAGAAGGAGGAAGCTGCCCTTTGGCCCACTCTCAGCCACAGCAATGCATGGCTGGGTACAACAGTATACTATATAAGTTCTGATTACATGCTGTTATTCAGTGTGTGAGAAAGTTACTGGTTCACTGAAGTGAGGAGCAAAACTTCCTAAAAAGGGGCAAGGAGTTCATGACTCCCTTAGAAGTATATTTTCTAAAAAGTTCCTTAGAAGTATATTTTCTAAAAAGTCATTTGTCACTACAAATATGAATATATTTTCAAGATTTGGGGAGTGGGACTTATCTCTAGATCATCAAAGAGGGATAAACAAACCCAGTGAATTATTGTTGGTTACTTGTTCCACTTTATTCCAAATACCTCTGATCCAAACATTTCCCTCAAAGCATATCTGACAGAAGATTTCAACTTTTAAAAATAAATGCAGGTATATGCAGGTTAGATTTGCAAAGGATATACAGTCTTAAGATAATTCTATAATCCAATGAAAGATTTATGATGATCATATTTTAAGATTATTCCTTATTACGTGGTTATTCTTGTAGCTGAAATTTCTGTTTTCCTATGTATTATGTGAACTTAGATATGTCAGTTTTTAAATAAGTTACATTGACAGTTTAACCCTGAAGGGATGCTGAAGATTCAGAGGAGGCAGTGTGACCCAGGTGCCAGTGTAACTGTCCTTTATACTGGAGTAAGGGGCATTTACATGGGTGGACAGACAGTTAGGCTGGTGCCAGAGAACCTTGTTTCAGCACAATGCATGGGTCCCAATTCTCCTTTGGGGCTAGCTTTAGTTGGCTTCCTAGGCCCTTTCAGCCTGGGAATGCCCTATTTGCCAGAATGGACTTATGCCCGCTAAGTCAGTGGTGCAGCTCATTGTGTTGCATAGGCCTCTTTCATGGGGGAAAGGGCAGTGGCATTGTCAGCTTCCTGGCCCTGTGCAACAAATCTCTTAGGAGGCAGTGAGGCTCTGCTGTGCCTTTGCCATAGCTGCAGTACAATTCCCCCCCCCCCCCCGCCCCATCAGGATTGCAATGCCTGCTGGCCTCTTGTGGAATATTAAAATTTTTAAAAGAAATTGGATCAAGCTGGAAAGATGACTGAAGGAAAAAGTAAACATTTTCTAAATGCTGGGAGCAAGATATTTCTAATTCACTTAATTATGCTAAAAATGTACAATGTAATTTATAAAGTTAAAATATGAAAGATAAATACAAAAGGCAAAAGTTGTTGGAATAACAAGGATAATTTTACTATTCTTGTAGAAAAATGACAGTCTGAAAAATGAAGAATGTCAGGCAAATATCAAGGGCAATTGTTTATTGACAATAGAAAACTGAAAAATGAAACAGCCCTCTGCAAATATTTAGAATGACATTGAATTGGGCTCACAAAAAGCAGAACCCTTCTTTTCAAATATCTGACAATGAAATGATTTGGTTGAGTTCAAGAATACCATTTTTGTACAGGTTTGTGTGCTGTCAAACTTTGCTGTATATTTTTGTCTGCGTCAAACTTATAACAACTTATATTAAATACAAAGTAAAGGCAGGATCATAAAATATTGCACAGTATAAAGGAAACATTTGAACAAAATTGCTAACGTTGGTTCAAACGGCAGAAATAACTGCAGAAAATATACCTTTTTCAGCAGTGCACAACAAACCACTGCAATGCAATGTATCTTTTTTTTTTCTTTCTCTGAAAAAAAATCACAAACGTACTTTATCTGTCAAGGCTACTACAGTTGTATCCTTTCCCTTTGCTATTAAACTACTATAGGAAAAGCCCAACATACCTTTTAAAGTAAATCTTCCTAACATCAATGGGATTTACTTATGTGACTGAAATGTTGGAGAAAGAGCGCTATAGATTAAAGATTTATGTTTTCAATAGTGGACTAGAAGCTATTGCTTATCAGTGACTGGGCTAAGATCATCCGGTTGACTTTCAAAAATATTTATTTTTGGAGTCCCATCAGCAGCTACTTGCTAGAATATGCTAAACATAAATATAAAAGAATAACCAATGAAACTACCAATTCAGAGTTTGTATTTCTATTTCTGTAATACTTGAATCATGAGATTAAATCAAATAAATACAACAGTTTTACTAATAGCCTGATTGTGCAATCCCAAGCAGAATTACAATATTTAAGCCCACTGCCTGAAAAGGATTTAGAAATATATAATTGTTTAGGATTGGACCATATAAAATGTGGAAAAATTAAGGTAAAGAGTTGTGAAGTAGTTAAGTAATACACAGATGATCAAGAATAAAATAAGAGGAAGATAAGATAAAAATTGGTTGGGTCTACAGAAGTTTCAGAGTCATGAAGTATTTGTTATGTTTGTTGTGATTATTAGAATAATCCTTCATGCCATTAACATTCAATTCTTTCGTTGCCAGCCATAGTAAAAGAAATAGTACAATATTTGATGTCTCAGACCTCAGACAGGTCCGGCTGGCTAGTACTAGGGCCAGGGCTTTCTCGGCCCCCACCTGGTGGAACGAGCTCGCATTCGAGATCAGGGCCCTGCGGGACATTGGGGAGTTCGACAGAACCTGTAAGATCAAGCTCTTCTGCCAGGCTTTTAGATCTTGCCAGCCGGCCTGATTGGAACATTGTGATCTCCCATGGGTGTCTTTTAAGGGTTTTATTGCCATCTGTTTATCTTATTGCTTTTTTTGTTGCAAGTTTTAGCTATTGCGACTGAATGTTTACACTTTTTAATCTGAATTATGTTGTTCGCCGCTCTGAGCCCTATTGGGAAGAGTGGGATATAAATTTAAATATAAATTTAAAAATAAATAAATGAATAAATAAAATTTATTTTTGTAGGTCTCATGGTCAAATTTGATAGAACAGTGATGGCAAACCTATAGCACGGGTGCCAAAGGTGGCACTTGGAGCCTTCTCTGTGGGCACGCACATATAGAGTTCGTCATGTGGGGGTGGAAAATCACCCCCCCCCCCACACACACACACCCATCTAGACTGGCCTGGGCCACTGAGCATGACGTGTGTGCACAGCGGTGAGCAGGGAGGACTCGGCTGGTGGGCCTGGTGCCTGTGCTCTGGGTGGCTGCTGCCTGGGGGGGGGGGCACAGAGGGAGCAGAGATGCTAGAGAGGCACAGAGCAGTGCGCATGGAACTTGCTGGATCCTACAGCAGGCTGGCCCCTGCTCGAGCAGGTGGGGCGGAGGAAGAGAGAGCCAACTGTTTTTTTCTAAACTAAAACCTCTGCATTCAGGTTAAATTGCCGGGTTGGCACTTCGCAATAAATAAGTGGGGTTTGGGTTGCAATTTGGGCACTCAGTTTCAAAAAGGTTCACCATCACTGTGATAGGATAAAAATGCTGCACAGTTGAAAGTCAAACCTGGCTCATAAAATCAATTAAATTATGTTCTTATGGTTATTAAAAATATAAATATTTCTGTGTTATAATTATGTTTAACGGGAAAATCGTCTTGGTGTTCAATTTTTGAACAAATTTTTAAAAATTGCACTAAAGTTGATAGTTTGTTATTTTGTAATCTGTTGTGCTTCGTAATCTGCTGTTTTGCAGCAATCTGGTTCCAACATTTCTGGGTAAACATAAAATCATAATTTGAACAAAACTAAATAATTTAACTAAAGCTAATACTATATATCTAAGGCATTTTCCCCATGGCCAATATATCCTGGGATAAGAAAGTGAACCATCCCGGTTTAGCCATGATTTCCACATGACTTCTGGGTCTCACTCGGGCCCATCCCATGAGATTTGCCTTATCCCACGGCTTTCAAAAAACAATAAAATTGGCAGTTCTTCTGAAAAAGCCCGCGCCAATCAGGTCCCATGCAAATACCGCAAGAGACGGACCGGTTTATTTTTCTGGCTTCGCCACCTGCTCTCCCCGCCCCTTAGCTGCAGCCAATCAGAACTTCAAACTACATAAACTGTGTAAATGACGTAAACGTAAACATTCATGTGGAAAATGAAAATAAATTGGGAGCTCGTGCATAATTCACTGGAGTTTTTCCTCCTGACCTGAACACACTGGTGGGCAGCTGTGCAAAGGAAGAAACCAGGATAAAAACACCCTGGGATATATGATCCCAGGTCTATCCCAGAATATTTTGTCTGTGGGGAAAATGCCTAAGACTTTCCCTAAACACAGATATGGGTGTCAGGCAAATCTCAGGGGAGAGAATATTCTATAAATCTATTGTCACCTCTGAAAAACCTTTGCCACAGTCCCTACCAACTTCACTTCTACAGCAGAGTTACCTGAATTGAGTCTCTCCTGAAGAGTTCAGTGACTAGCAATGTTAATATAGGTGGATATTTTTAATACACATAGATAGATGTTGAGATGATCTTGCATGATATATCGATGTGTTGTTCTGATTAATTCTATCCATGATTATGCATAGTATCTCCCTATGTTCAGTTACAAGTGTGTACAGCAGCCTATAATTTTTTGTAGCTTTAGTATTGGTTGCTGGGAAGTCGTTCTGTCTATTTTTGTCTGTAGAGATAACTGACTAACCCTTATTTGTGAATTGTCCTCACAGTTGCTCCCTAGAAAAGTTAATGTCTAGAGTTTGAGATAATTTTCTATGTTTTACACTTGTACCAATTTTACACGTTTGGTGATATGGACAATCCACATACTGTCTAGCTCTCTAAAAGTGTCGTGAAGATTGCTTCATATTAAAAAGATGCTACTAAACAACACTAAGTTGATTATTTTTGTACCACTAATTGAGGGACATTTTTATTCTCTTAACACATAACAAATGTAAGCCAAAGTAGCATAAAATTAAATTACTTCCACTAAAATGGAATTCTTCAATCTCAATCATTTTTGATGTTAAAGTGCTGTTGCGAAGTCATGTAAAGACTCCCTTTAGCTCTAAACATATGTTTGCAAGGTCAGCTATTGTATTTATAGAAGTTTTTTTAAAAAAAATGTTTGTTCATTATTGTAAGAATTTTTGCTATGTTCTGAAACAACAGTTCTGGCTATATATCACTATATTCTTTAAATTACTTGGGTTTCATGCTACCCTTATTTTATTTTAATACTCTCCTTCTTTCCCTCAATGCTGTTTTGCCAAATTCATCCTATTACTACTCCAAAGAAGAAACTAATCTACAGGGTGTATACAGCTTCCCAGGGAGCTCTTAGATTTAGAGTTTTTATTGCTCATAGTAGACCTAATCTACTCTGTATATTTTTATTTTTCAGGACATTGAAACAGCTGTGAAAGCTAAACAACCGGATGTGGAAGGGATTTTGTCTAAAGGGCATCATTTGTACAAGGAAAAACCAGTCACTCAACCAGTAACGGTAATGAAGGAACCTTAGTAATATCCATTAGTACATAATAGGTTATGCTTCCCCTGTTGTACACTTGCCCTTGATGTGATCTATCTAAAATCTATGCAAGAACATGGAGTTTTTCTGTGATATTAAAGGGACATTGAATGTTATACTTTCAGCTGGAGCTCTATCCATGGCTTGCAACTGAGCATATCTGACTTTGGTATTCTTCCTTCTGAAAATATCTTGTCTGCAACAAGATCCACAGTTTTGTAATATGGCCAGTGAAGACATGTGTACAAACAGAATATAAAGGAAGTAAGAAGGGGACTGGTATAGCTTCCATATTATGATGCCCTTATGTTCTTGGGGGATAATTGTGAAAGAAGTTTTCCCTTTCCCATTTTATGTGTGTGTAAAGTACTATCAAGTTAAATTAACACCACAATGGTGTTCTACTGAGTCAATTAGTCAAAACCGGCCCCATGTTGCTTTGTATCCATGTGGATCTCTGGTCCATGAAATTAAAAAAAAGGCTGCTTGCACATCGCACACAGCCCACTGCATTCTCATTGGATGGGAGGCTCCATGTCACTACCAGCAGCGGGAAAAATTAATCCAGATTCACTCCCCAGTTTCCCCACTGCTCCAGATTGTGCACACATTTTTAAAAAGGTCTACTTCCATGCAGGTTCTAAAATAACACGTGTGGTGGGTAGAGTGCCAGAAATGGGATGAATGCTTGTTCGGTGCTGGTGAAGTGGGAAGTTTTGCAGGAAACCTGGAGATTTGGCGTGATGAGCATGCATGTAATCCTCAGTGGGGAATCAACCAGAGGTGGTTTGCCACTGACTTTTGCTGCATAGCTACCCTGGTATTCCTTGCGGCCTGCCATCCAGATACTAACCAGGACCAACCCTACTTGGCTTCTGAGTTCTGATGAGATTGGCCTAGCTAGCCTGGGCCCTCTTGGTCAACCTCTCCCACTTATTAGCGTGTATTAAAATAATCCAGGCTTTTTTTATAATGGTTATGGCATGTGCGTTCATTTTTGCGAGGAGGGACATAGTGCTTTGACTGAGGCATAAGAGGCAGGACTATAAAAGAAGAAATGATTTGTTTTACACCCTTGGTAGCATTTAACTCTTGCATTTTAGACAGCTGTTAGTTGAATGGTACTAATGTTTTCTTTCTCAGATAAATAAAGCACTTATATACAAATTATCCAAATCACTTCAGAGTTTAGAGCCATCTCCAACTCTGACTGACAGCTGCTTCGGTTAAACCCATATGACAGAACCATCTTCAAATGTTAATCAAATCTGCCAGACTGTCCAGTTATAGTAATACTGGGATAAATAATCTATTTCTTCTTGCAGATAAACTCCCTACCAATTGAGATCACTTTTCTGTAGCAATCTCAGTGGTCTTGACAGCTCGCAGTTTTTTACCCCCTTCCCCCTTAACATTCCAACATTCTTTCCCTCCTGATTGGTTGTTACCCAAGGTTCTGCCTGTTAAAAGCTTGATGACAGGGGTTTGGTGCTTTCCAAACAAAATAATGAGATTTCATTTCATATACAGACATAAGGAAGTATTATGACTGGATAGTACATTATACTGTTCTTTCTGTTATGTATGCAGAACATTGTTTCAATAAATACAGATGTTTTAAGACATCTGCACTGGTGTACTCTTGCCAGTGACATAATTACTGTCCCCTTTAGATGTATTAGAAATGCTTGTAGTGCAGTATGATAGAGTTTTAAACAGTTATAGCTTGATGGGAGGCAATAATTCATAAGCATCCTATGTCATGTAAAATAAAAAAATATGTTAATGGATTTTAAAAAAATTAGACATTCATATCATATTGTGTTATATTTTAATTACACACTGCTGTTTGTTTAATTACCACCCTGTGAAGCTAATTTCTGCTTCAGTGGCTGTTGCAGAGACAGCAATGTAACAGTGCGCACATGATGTTCTTCAAGTGGAATTATTTACTTGATGCTTGAAATTTACACATTCAGATCGCTTAGGGGGTTTATGAGTGCATTGTTTATCATGTACTTTCTTTTTCTGTGCAAATTATCTTTTCCTGGCATATTTTAAATGGGAAGGACTATTTTAATTTACAAAAGTCCAGTGGTCTGGATCCAATCATTCCCTTTATTTATGTGAGGATTCTTTGGTTGGAGAAAGACTCCTTCCACTAAGAACTCTGTGCCAATGAAACTATTGATACAACCTGTACACCGAAGAGACTGTATGAATGAATATTCACATTTTAATATGATTTGCATGCATCCAGTCAGAGCACTATAAGCTAATCATTCTAACTATGAAACAGGATTGAGTCAGCAGGAATGACACTTTTATGAAAAGTTTCTCATGGTGCTTCAAGGTTTGTTCTGAAAGTAATAAAACTGTTTGTCCATTCAGAGTGAAAGTAGGGCTGATTCAGAAAGTGTTGTCTTCATCCTTAGTTGGCTTCATGCATCATTACACAGCCAGATCTAATAACTATACAGTGTCAGGAAGTCATTGCACTCATAATGTGATCCCAGTTGACTGAGATTACTTTTCTCAGGAAAGAAATGTAATTTGAAACCATGGTATTGAAATGGAAGCAAATCAAGGAAACAATAGCAGTGGGAAAGATTCTGAGCAAGGTGAACAAGGTGGAATAGGAAATTGTTTAAATGAAAAATGAAATAATCTCTGAGTGGTAGTGGAAAGTGCCATCAAGCCACAGCTGATTTGTGGTGATCCTGTAGGTCGGGTTTTCAAGACAAGAG
Organism: Sphaerodactylus townsendi; assembly: GCF_021028975.2. NCBI lineage: Eukaryota > Metazoa > Chordata > Lepidosauria > Squamata > Sphaerodactylidae > Sphaerodactylus > Sphaerodactylus townsendi. The sequence goes on from NC_059428.1 coordinate 77,056,713, forward strand.
ACATTCAGAGGTAGTTTTTCATTGCTTCTCAGAATAGTCCTGCTGTTACATCCAATACCTCTCTGGAGGTTTTTAAACAGAGGCGGGATAGCTATCTGTCAGGAGTGCTTTGATTATATGTTCCTGCATTGCAGGGGGTTAGACTTGATGGCCCTTCCAACTCTATGATTCTGTGTGTGTGTGTGTGTGTGTGTGTGTGTGTGTGTGTGTGTGTGTGTGTGTGTGTGTGTGTGTGTGTGTGTGTGTGTGTGTGTGTGTGTGTGTGTGTGTGTGTGTGTGTGTGTTATTAGTATGTGTTTGGGGTGAAGGCAGTGCAGGTCTCTTTGCTGGGCCCCAAAATAATCTGAAGCTGTCCTTGTCTGGAACAAATATTAGCCTTTGGAGTGTTAAATTTCCACTACAAAATTTCCAGTACTTTAATTCTTTAGAACAGGGGTCTTCAAACTATGGCCCTCCAGATGTTCATAGACTACAACTCCCATGAGCCCTACCACTTGGCCATGGTGGCAGGGGCTGATGGGAATTGTAGTCCATGAACATCTGGAGGGCCATATAAGACCCCTGCTTTAGAAGAAGATACTATTTGCACTTATGATGGTATAGTTAAAGCTGCCATTGATCCCAAACCAGGTGTTTTCAAACTCAAGTGATCCTGCACTTCTCTGCATTTTCCTTACAGACAGAAATAGTACATTCTCCGTGCATGTGTTTTTGGCATTTCCTACAATTAAAGTATGCTTGTAATATGAGACAAGTGGGAATCCACCAGGACTTGCAGGAGACATCTCATTTTCCATTCCTCCCACTATTTCCTGTTTCCCTTTCCTGAAAGCCTCCATAGCTCTGCCATTTTCCTGTTTCTTTTTTTCCTTTTTTTACCCAACAGTCAACCAACATTTATCTGTCCCTTTGTCTTCACGTTTCCCTCTTCTCCTCTACCTGAGAAAATTATGGTCCAGTTGTGTGGTGGTGGCCACTCAGTCCAGCTCACTTCAATGATAGGGAACCCTCAAGGACTTATAAAGGGCATATCACATTCCCCTGTACCCCCCTTCCCACATTATTTCCAACCCCCCCAGCAACCCCAATATCTTCTCCTTCTCCCTACCTCATTAGCCATCTCAGCCATTTACCAACTGATCTTTTCTGTCTCTCCCATCCTCAGCTATATTTATATTTTAATATTGATTTACTTCATGTACACCCCATCTTTCTTCACCATGAGGACCAAAGCAGTTTTCCTCTCTTCCTTTTTTCTCTTTGCAATAACTTTGAGGTAGGTTAAGCTGAAAGTATGTGACTCACTTCAATCACCCAGTGAGCTTTCACTGCCAGTGGTTTCAAACCTGAGTTTCCCAGATCCTACACTGAAGCTTTAACTGCTTCAGTACACTGGCTCTCACAGCACAGCTGCAGCTGCTGTTGAAGAGTAGCAAACAGCCAATTTTAGATTGTGACTAATGCATGCCATGCAAGTTAAGTGATATCAAATCACCCAGTGGAAGTGACAAAGGGAGGGGGAACTGCACACTGCCCTGCAGCAGTGGCGTAGTGGCTAAGAGCAGTGGCTAAGAGCAGGTGCACTCTGATCCGGGTTTGATTCCCAGCTCTGCCGCTTGAGTTGTGGAGGCTTATCTGGGGAATTCAGATTAGCCTGTACACTCCCACACACACCAGTTGGGTGACCTTGGGCTAGTAACAGCTTTTTGGAGCTCTCTCAGCCCCACCCACCTCACAGGGTGTTTGTTGTGAGCGGGGAAGGGCAAGGAGATTGTAAGCACCTTTAAGTCTCCTACAGGAGAGAAAGGGGGGATATAAATCCAAACTCTTTCTTTTTCTGCTTCCTGCCGCTAAAACGCCCCTCAATGCCCACTCAACACCCCCTCTCCTCCCCCGCATGTGACTGCAATGGCGGCGCATGGGGCGAACCACCCCAGATGTCCTCATTGCCACTATGCCTCTGCCCAGTGGTTGTTGCCCCTGAGAATTTTCTCTCAAATGCCAAAACAGTCATGGAGAGAACCCTGCCCTTTTTTGCCTTTTGCTCCCAGAAACCAAGTCGCATATTGTGGTTGCCTAGTAATGGCTACTGAAGGAATCCATTTGCTAAAGCTACATCTGCTCCTTTTATCATTTTGCAACCTTTTAAAAACCTGAATGTATTGATGTTAAGATTTCAGATTTTTCTGCAAACATGAGGCATTTTTCAGGTTTGTGGGAAGATCTATCTTGCAAATTCACAGCTGCAGCCATCAGATTTAAGTATCCTCAAATTTGAACTGCAAGAAACTTGCGTGGTGAGGGAATCACATTTCTTTGCTTCCTCTTCTCATCCCGTATCCCTTTTGTCACTCATGTTCTCTCTCTATTTCTGCTCCACTCCTTTTGTTACTCTTCCCCCTCATTTGTTTTTCCACTCTTCACTGTCATTCCCCACTCTGTTCTCTGAGCTGTTCCCATGGTTCAGCATGCTCCTCTTCTCCCTTCCCTCCTCAAATGTTGCTGCCTCAGCAACACAGATAGGGATTGGTTAGGAAGCAATGACTCCCAGGTGAGACAGTTTCACCTGCAGGGAGAAGGATGAGGAGGGTGGCAACAGCTGGTTGGCCTGGCAGAGAACTTCCCTCCACACAAATACTAAGGAAGACAGAAAATGTACCAGTAGATTCTGCTCAGCCTCCCTGATGGACAAGAGATGGTTCTAGGGTCAGCTAGATTTCCTGATCTTTAAATTTGTGCAGCAGCAGCAGCAGCAAGCCTTTATTGGCATAGATCCTTAAGTGGATTCTCAGATATCTTGTAGGAGGTGAAGGGAATGTGTCATGTTGACCCAGGTAAGGGTGTTGGAGGAGGAAAGAGTGCTCACTGTTGGTTTGTGGGCAAACTGGTGGAAAGAAATGCATGGGGACTGAGATCAAGCTGTTTCTCCATTCCAGGCAGTCCTGTGAATTCACCTCTTTGCTTCTTCCATAACTGATTGAAGCCAGTCAGTTTGGGCAGCAGGTTAAAAAGCTTAGCGACATCACTGTCCCTTCCCAGGTGCATGAACAGAAGCAACAGCAGCATAATTGAACATGAGAAGATGACCAAGGGCATTCAAGCCAAGGAGAAAGCACTACCGGTAGTGTCCAACACAGCTAGCCCAAAGAAGGCTTAAACCAGTAGTTCTCAACCTTCCTAATGCCGCGACCCTTTAATACAGTCATGTTGTGGTGACCCCCAACCCTAACATTTATCCATTTTACAGATGGAGAACACTGATGCAGAGAGTCTTAGGGGACCCCTGTGAAAGGGTCATTCGACCCCAGGTTGAGAACCAGTGGCTTAAACCCACAGCTAGCATCAGTCTGTGTTCCAAGGGCTTTGTCAGCTCTCACCTATTGGTCTTTGAGGTGTAGTTGCAACTGTCTAGCTTGGATGCCTCCATAACATTTTTGGCAACAGGAGGCAGCCGAAGCTCCCTTTTCCTCACTCACCTATCTGCCCCCATCACTGTAGCCTGAGTGGCAGTTTCAACAGCATTGAGGGCATTGAAGCTTTGCTTGGCCAGGTGACTCCCAGTGGACATTCAGTACTCATGGGAGCTTATAAACTCCAACCACTGGTCCCAGCACAGCTCCCCACTACTGCTGGGCATGGCCTGCACTGCTGGGATGAGCATGATTCCTGACCTGTGCTGGCAGTCCCAGTGCCATTCCCAGTCAATGTCACAAGGTACACCATGTATCCTGGTTTACACTGCAGGTCCCAGCATGGTTTCCTACCTCAAGAATGAGGCCCAGCTACCAACAGAGAAGGTAGGTGTAATGACTGTGCATGCACAAATAATGCTCTTATTTTGGGAGGGATTTAAACCCTCTCCCCCTGTAATTTTTTTTTTTACAGTTTTCAGATTTTTTCTGCAAACTTAGGTGTTCCTGCAGTTTGGAGAAAAATCTCCTAACTTTCAAAGTGGGCCTGATGCACAGGCTTCAATATCTACAAATCTTCCCATAGTTGAGAAATGGATATATAGATAATGATTATTGATAGATGGTTACTCCCTCTCATTATTATTCATTTCTGCTATGAAAAGAAACCAACAAAGTAAAGTACCTGGGCAGCATTAGAATAGTGTATGTAGAGCTTCTGTTTAAACAGTTAACAAAACAACCCAGCTTCATTACAGTTATTACAACACATATTTGACAAATCTTTCTTTCTCAATAAATCAGTTTTGATATGATAAAAAGAGAAAAGGCATAATATTAACTCACGTACAAGACAAAAATGTTTTATCTTGTTGACACAAAGTTTTTTTCCTGAAGACAAACAAACAAGATGGCAGTTACAGTCTGCCAGCTATCATTTACTCAAGTAAATTTTGTAAATGGAAAGCTGTGTGTGTGTGTGTGTGTGTGTGTGTGTGTGTGTGTGTGTGTGTGTGTGTGTGTGTGTGTGTGTGTGTGTGTGTGTGTGTGTGTGTGTGTAAGCTATACGTAGTCACACAATTTCGCTGTATATTTTCCTGGGTACTTTTTGACTTCCCCCCACTAAGTTGGAAATACAGAAATACAGTTGCTGCTGGAATTCATGTCAATATACCAACGGTTTCCCCTCCCCCCCTAGTTTTGTTAAAGACTTAGGCTCATTCCGCACATGCAGAATAATGCACTTTCAAACTGCTTTCAGTGCTCTTTGAAGCTGTGCGGAATATCAAAATCCACTTGCAAACAGTTGTGAAAGTGGTTTGAAAATGCATTATTTTGCGTGTGCGGAAGGGGCCTTAGTATCTTCCATGGCAGCACTAAGCTCTCTCAAATTGTTTCAGATCCCACACATTCAGCAGTCCATAGCCTTGATTTGATCTTTGGTGTGGAGGTAGATGTGGATATGATCACAATTGATAGAGTGGCCAGATCGTTTTGCCCTGAAAGCTTGTTTGGATTTTTGAATGATGGATCTGGTTGGTTCCAGAATGCTCTGCGGGATATGATGTGACTTATTTATTTATTTTTATTTTATTTATTTCTCAGTCTTATAGACCGCCCAACCCCCGAAGGGCTCTGGGCGGTGAACAACATAAAATAACAGTTACATAATAGACTGTAAATAATTTAAGTTAAAATGCAGCAATTAAGAACGACTAATAACAGCAATGCCCGCAACAATCCCTGTTAAACTCTCCCAGAAGGGGAGAAAAAGAGTGGGCCCATAGATGGTAATGGGCCCAAAATGTAGGAGGAGGCGGGGGCACTTATGTCAGCGGCTGGACACTCCAAAGGCCGGGTGGAACAACTCTGTCTTGCAGGCCCTGAGGAACTCACCAAGATCCCGCAGGGCCCGGACAGCTGGAGGAAGAGTGTTCCACCAGGCAGGGGCCAGGGCTGTAAAAGTCCTGGCCCGCGTGGAGGCCAGCCGCATCATTGAGGGGCCAGGGACTACCAGCAAATTGGCCTCCGCTGAAAGTAGAGGCCTAGTAGGGACATATGGGTCATTTGACAGCCGTCTTTCTGAATCCATTGGCATGACCACTCCCTGATATCTTCTTTGCCCCCAGTCCAAACTCACTCCATGGTATAATTCAGTGCAGAAACATCAGGGTGAATATAAAATCCTGCAACATGCAAAGGACAGAAGAAGCCTAGGTTTATCTGATCTGAAATTATATTTTGCTGCTTGTTGTGACTGAAAGAATGTTGAAAAACAGAAGGCTGCTGGACTAGAGGGTTATAATTTGAGATATGGATGGCATGCTTATCTGTGGTATGATAAAGTTAAGGTAAATAAGGATTTTTTTAAAATAATCATTACATTAGGCATGCCATTCTGAGAATCTGGGATAAATTTAAATCTAGAATATGTCAAAAAACACCAGTGTAGCTTGCACCACAAGAAGCAATGTTTAGACAACAAATGATATACGAGAACAGGTGGATTTTTCATGAGGGGAATGTAAACAGAAATTGAAAGAACAGTTGGGAGGAGCAACTGGTGGCCTTCAGTCTGCCTATGCTAGATGGCAAGGCTTTACATCTAGCCTTGTACATCAAGAGCCTGGGGGTCACTTTAGACTCGGCCCTTTCATTCAAGTCTCATGTCAACAGGACTACCCAAGTAGCTTTTTATCATCTGCAGCAGGCATGGCAGTTGGCTCCGTATCTCTCCTGTTCTGATCTGGCCACAGTAATCCATGCAACGGTCACCTCCAGATTGGACTATTGTAACTCGCTCTATGCTGGTCTACCTTTGTCTGTGATCCAGAAATTGAAGCTCATGCAGCATGTGGCAGCCAGGCTTCTTACTGGGGCATCATATAGGGACTGGATTACTCTGGTCCTGTATCATCTCCGCTGGCTGCCAATTGAGTATCAGATCATGTTCAAAGTTTTGGTAATGACCTTTAAGGTTGTGAGCGGTCTTGGACCTGCATACCTAAAGGACCGCCTTTCCCCAAATTGCCCCTTAAGATTCCTCTGCTTGTTGGAGGAAAATTTGCTTGTGGTCCCTTGCTCTAAAGATGCTTGGCTGGTCACTAGGAGGGCCAGGACCTTTATGACCCTCACCCCCTACCTGGTGGAACAGGCTCCCCAGGAAGATCAGGGCCCTGCAGGACTTTAACTGTTTCCGCAGGACTTGTAAAACAGAACTGTTCCACCAGGCTTTTACATCTGGCCAACAGGTCTGTATCTAACTAAATTACATTGTTAGCGGCTTCCAGGGAACATATAAGGGGCTAGGTTGTCGCCATCTTTTGTAACTGTTGTTTTGTTGTTTTATGCTGTTTATGCTTTCATTACCGTTGTGCCTTCACCACCCTGAGTCCTGTGGGAAAGGGCAGGTTATAAATTGAAAGATAAAATAAAAAAAGTAAAAATAACAAAAAACAATAATTGTCATTGGTTATTCTATGTAGAATTATTAGAAAGAGTGAAAACAAACAAAATACTTCATGGTTTTGACTAGGATAAATCTGCATTTAAACAGGATTTATATAAAAATGATGACCGTGTTATAGCTGAAATGTTGAGATTTGAAACAGAAAAGAAAGAGTGAAAGAATGTATGACAAAATTGGCCATGGACTATGGGTATAATATTCATATGAGAAAATATGGCAACAATGGGAGAATATGTTGTTCTAGCTTTTACATTCTAGCCTTAAAGAGGAATGTGACAGACTGCACAGGTAAATAAGATTTAAAAGTGTAGCTGGAAACAAAGTGTAGCGCCCCCCCCCACCCCAAAAAAAGAAAATAAAAATCTTCATAGGAGAAGGATAGCACTCTGAGTAAGCTCACTAACTCTGATTGGTGGAGCAATCAGCTAACTATGAGATGAAGGAGGTATATTTCTTTGAGAGAAAAGATTGAAGAGGTTTAATTTGGATCCTGGCTAGTGAACTTCAAGTCCCTTAGCTGTATGTGTGAAAAATCAACTCTGAGAAAATTTCAGCCAGAGAGTGAATCTGACCTGAAATATATTGTGTGTCAGCATTTGCTGTATGCAGAGATATAAATAGAACTGGAAGTTTACTTGGTGGAATGGAAGAGAGATTTTCCACAGTGATCATAAATAAAAATCGAGGGGAATATATCTTCTGGGAGATAGAAAAAGAATTCCTAAGCTAGTTAGAAAGAGAATCATACTCAAAGGAAGATTCTCTGTCTGGTGTATTAATGTTCTGCTTAAGTTATCTCATGACGGAAATTTCTGTAGAGTGGGTGTCTAACAGTGGAGAGACTATATGTACTGAATGAAAGGTATTACTATAAAAACCCAGAAACTTTGTTAAACACCTCAGTAATTTGAAACAAATTTGTAGCATCATAGGAAAAGAACCTCTTTTATAACATCTAAGAAACTGAGGTATCAAAAAGGTCTTCAAAATCTCTAAGCTTGTAATAGAAACTGAAGATCATATATGGTTTACTCCTGCCTGATTTTCATCTGTTGAAATGTCTCCTAATTCTATTTTATGTTCCATAAATCTTTGTTTTCATATGTTGAACTTGGCTCAGTTCACCAGTGTCTTAAAAAAAAGGGGGGATGTCTTTTAAATAAAAAATCTCTTGCCCTTTCATGAATTCCTAGGGCTGAGCAGATAAGCCACTGAAATACCTGCTATAGTTTGGGACAATATTAGAACTTAAGCTAAAAACCTGCATATGCTACCGGTATCCCATGTCCCCAGACGCATGCCATTCTGTCATATGGTGGGGTGCCGGGCGGTGGCTAGGTCCCTGTGCACAGCCTCCCCCACAGCTCCTGGTGGCTTCCCCCGTACCAGGGTGCTGCCTGCCTGTCAAGTTGTTTGCTGCAGCTGCAGGCCAACTACTGCTGTGACAGCCGCCTGCTGCTGAGCCCTGCACTCGGCATCCCTGCAGGCCAGCTCCTGCCCTTCCCAGGCCCTGGGGAGGTCAGGAGCCAACCTGCAGGGAGGCTGGGGGTGGGACTCAATGGTGGGCGGCTGCAGCACCCGCCCAAGGCACCTGCTTGGGCCGCCCCCAAGCCCCGGCTGCTGCCCTACCCAGGTTGTGTTGCCTTCCTGGGCTGGCCGCTGCCGAGCCCTGCCCCCCAGCATTACTGCAGGCCAACTTCTGCCCTCCCCAGGCCCTGGGGATGGCAGGAGCCGGCCTGCAAGGAGGCTGGGGTGGGGTTTGGGGGAGGCAACCCAGGCTGCTGCAGCACCCATCTGAGCCCTGACCCCCCCAGCCCTGGCCTGCCCCACCCTTCCTGCTGGCTTCCATAAGTGGGGTGTGGGGAGCCAGGCTAGGGGAGGGGGTACAGGGAGGTGGTCATGCCCCCGGGTGCAATTTAGTCCTGGTACACCATTGGCAAAAACCATAGCCTAAGTCATTCAGGAGAATGGGCTTCCCAGGGAGAGGTGAATGTTTTCTCCCTCTCTTCTGGCACCCCTGCCACCAATTCCCCCTTTGGAGGCAATGCTGCGGTTCAGTCCACAATCACCACTTTGTTCCCCGCCCCTTTGAATTGGGCTGTTTGTGAGATCTATTAATTTATGTAAACTGTAGTTTTGATTGGTTTCATGTTAATTACTAATCTATGCCTATTAAAGGTTGTTGATGATGATGATTTATCTAAACATAGTTCACCAAAATGCCCCTTAGGGTCCCTTGATTGATAACATGAACATTTAATAGATGCTCAAGGAATATACTTACTATAAGCCAGGCATGTGACTCTGTTCATAGTGTAATCACATAGCAAGAGGATTTAAATGCAGAAGGTAGTGTGTGACTTTTGACATACCTGGTTACTTAGGAATTGTTAATCCACACAGCCTGTAACAGCCATTTGGACTCATTTAACTTTAAAACCTTGGTTGCAAACTTTTCACCAATATTCTTTTATGTCTCTTTCTAACTCTCCATCTGAAGTTGATTTACTTACATCACAGTACTTTAACCATTAAAATTCTCAGAGCCAATATTAATACAAGTGAGATTTTCCCCTTGGAAGACAGAACACTTCACTTTCTTTCTTAAAATCATAATCAAATGTGTCACATCTCAACCATGCTTCTTCAACCCTTGTCCTAGTGCATTTGCACCTTTTTTGTGTCCCCTGTTCTCAGCTGCTCTGACCTCTGATGTTCAGCATCAACAGTATTTCTGAGAATCCTGCCCAGAGCCACTATAAACAGAACAAACTTTGGCCAGGTTAGATACAGAACAAACTCTGAAGCTTGAACATCCCAAAATAAATAGAAACCATATCAGCATTTTTTTTCAAATGAGCAGAAATATTTTTTTTACTAGATTTAAGACCTAAAATGTTAGTTGTGTTGGTCTCTGGGCTCATAGATTTATTACATACATCAAGCCTGCTTGAATACATAGGTCTAATAAAACATACTAATTGTCCAGCTGGATGGATACCACCTTGCCAGTCAAGTAACATGAGGAATGAAGCGGGAACTGAGACGACTTGAGCAAATGTGGCAGAAATATAATGACGAAGATGCGAGAACATCTTATAGGACATTTATGAGATGGCAACAAAGGACACAAAGAGGGACTTTTTCGCATTCACAATTGTATCCACTAGTTCTCACTCAGCTCAATTATTTAGGGTAATTCGGAAACTTTTGACATTATTGTCGAGCTCAAAACATGAATAATTGGCCCTTAGCTGTGAGACATTTGCAAGTTTCTTTGCAGATTAAGCCTCATTCCTCTACCATGACCTTCCTGCCACTTTTGGTACAATAGCGGAACTGGAGGCATCCTTGCCTCTTCTGGTCTATTTTTAGACCACCTCTCTCTGCTCTCTCCAGAAGATGTCCACAGGGTTTTAGCTGCTGTTAGATCTACTATTTGCCTCCTAGATCCTTGCTTGTTGTGACTGGTGAAAGCCAGTAAGGATAAGCAGAAGCGTATTGCCACTGGGGACATCTGAGGCTGATAGTCCCAAGTGCTGCAGAGGCGGAGGCACCAGGCAGGGGAAACCCCCTCTGTCCAGTGGATCAGGCAGCTGCCTGCTTTGTCAGGCGGTGGGGAAACGGCGGTCGTGGCCTGCCCAATGCCGCTATCTCTTGCGCTGTGGGAGGCAGTGGCGCTAGGCAGGGAAACCCCCTCTGCCCTATGGTCAGGCAACCGCTCTGTGGGGCAGAGGGGAGATAGCGGCTTTCAAATCCCCCCCCCCGGGGTCCCTGTGCTGCACCATTAACCTAGAAGGTAAGGTAAGTGGTGGCGTGGGGGGGGCATGGAAAACTCGCAGGCCATCCCGGGCACAGCTTTGCCCAGCTATGCCTCTGAGGATAAGGTGAGCAGCCCCCTGTTGGATATTGTCAACCACTCCTTTGAGCAAGGTGTGTTTCTGGGTCAGCTGAAGGAGTCAGTGGTCTGCCCACTCTTTAAAAAAAACATCTTTAGATCCGAGTGATCTGGTCAATTACAGCCCAGTCTTGAATCTTCTGTTTCTGGGCAAGGTAATTGAGGAAGCAGTGGTGGAGTAACTGTAGACCTTTCTGGATGACACATCAGTGTTGGATCCCTTCCAGTCTGGCTTCTGCACTGGTCATGGGATGGAGACTGTAATAGCCTCCATCACAGATGAACTCTGCTTACAACTGCATCAAGGCAGGACAGCACTGCTGGTATTACTAGACCTTACTGCAGCATTTGATGTGGCTGATTACGATCTTTTGATCCACCATTTCACGGATGCTGGAGGCTCAGGTCTCTTCTTTTCTCCAGGGTCAGGGACAGCGTGTTGTGCATGGTGACAGGCTCTCCCAGCATCACCCAATTAGGTGTGGAGTGCTGCAGGGAGCACTTTTGTTGCCATTTCTGTTCAATACTTACATGTTCCTCCTTGCCCAGTTGGGGCGGAGTTTTGGGCTGAGCTGTCATCAATATGCTGATGACCCAGCTTCTTCTGTTGATGGAGGGCTGTCTAGCAGCTGCCCCTGAAGCTCTCCAGTGTTGCTTGGAGGTCATTGTTAACTGATTGAACAGAGCAGATTAAACCTGAATCCATCCAAGACAGAGGTCGTCTGGTTGGGCAATGGTGAGAGGCTAGCAGACTTCTGACTGCCATTGCTAGAGGGAACAGCATTACAGTCCTTCACTGTTTCCTGCAGTCTTAGGATGTTTCTGGATGCCTCTCTTTCTATGGAGGCCCAGATTGCCCATACTGTGTGCACAGCATTTTTCCATCTTCACTAAGCTCGGCAGCTGGCTCCGTACCTCTCTCAATCTGATCTAGTCACTGTGGTCCATCCAACAGTCACCTCCAGGCTAGATTACTGTAATTCACTCTAACCTGGCATGTCCTTAGGTTAGATCTAGAAACTGAAGTTGGTACAAAATGCAGCCACAAGACTCCTTGTTGAGGCATTGGTGAGGGAGCATATAACCTCATGCTCTGCAAGCTGCATTGATTACTGGTGGAATTCCAAATCAGGTTCAAGGTATTGAGGCCATGAGCGGCCTGGGAACTGCATACCTCTGAAACTGCATTACCCCATATTTCCCGCAGAGAAGTTTGAGATCAGCAGATGCAAACCTCCTGCTGGTTCCTGGCCCTTCTATTGTTAGGTTGGCCTCAACCAGGGCCAGGGCTTTTTCGACCTTGGCCCATACCTGATGGAACGTTCTGCCACCTAACATCAGGGCCCTGCATGAGTTGATGCAATTCTGCAGGCCTGTAAGGCAGAGTTGTTCTGCCCGGCTTTTGGTTGAATTACCAATCCTGGTTTTTAAGCTTTCAGTTTTAAGTACATTCTAATTTTAGTTGTATTTTAACTAGTTTTTTACTTGATTTTAATTATTAACCGTAGTTTTAATTGTTTACTAAATGGAGTTTTATTATGTTATGTTTTATTACTGTAAGCTACCCTGAGCCCTGTCGGGGAGAGCAGCATATACACTGAACCAAATAAATATAAATAAATAAATCAGGCAGCTGCTGCTTTCTCTTGCTGTGTGAGTACCAGGTGGGCTTTACCTCTCCCTTACCAAGTGAGTGCTACATGAGGCCCAGGCAGGTGCCATCTCCCCCTGAGGCCTGGGTAGCTGCTGCCTCTCTCTTGCTGTTCAAGAGCTGAGGGCACCAGTCCCTGGACCAGTTGGTTGGACACTGAACCACCAGGAAATGTCCTGGTGACTACAGTGGCCAGTCCTCTCCTGCCAGTGGATATATGTATTGAATAGAAGTTATGTTTCATTAACATACACACCATTTTAACAGAATGACATTAAAAATAACACTAACATAAACAAGAGTTATTTTTTTAAAAAAAAATCCCAGCTGTTTTTGAAATGTTTATTATACTTGTATTCCAATTTTAGAGAAAATTGGAAGACCTGAATACTGACTGGAATGCAGTGAATCATTTAATACACTTGCTGAAAAGAAAACCAGTGTCGGGGGCCACAGGAATCGTATCTTCTGCTGTTGGTATGTATTTTAAAGATTCAATGCTCATTTCAACATTTATAGGCAAATGTTAAATTTTTAGGTTTTACAATACTGGATAAGATCATATAATTTTTAAAAATGGAAAAAAATAATGTTTATCGTGTCCACGAGTCTGCTCCACAGCTAGGTTATATCTCCTACCACCTCTTGTATGACTTTTGCCTTTCTTGTTTACTTAAATTTGCTGGCTCATTTTGTCTGAAAGGTAGTCAGTGATTCTTTAAGAGAAGGTGTGGCTGCCCCAGCCTTGAAACAAGTGAGGAGCATCCACTTCTAAAGAAGCCTACCTTGGACCCAAGATATCTCAGTAATTATCACCCAGTCTCAAATGTTCTGTTTTTGATCAAGATGTTTGAATGCGTAGTGGCTGAACAACTTCAGGCTTTTTTGGCTGAGGCAAATTGTTTAGATCCTTTTCTCTCTAAGGTAAGCCTTGTTATGGGACTGAACACCTTGGGTGCCCTAGTGGATGACCTGCACTGGGAGATGGACATCTTTTAGTATCATTGATCATGGTTAGTTTTCTGGACCACCAATCTGAGCTGGGATTAGGAGAACCAATTCTGAAGGGGACTCTTGAACTGCCCCTTGGCCTTTGGCCTTTGGGGACCCACAAAGTTCCATCTTGTCCTTACACTCTTCAGTGTTTCAATGAAACTTCTGGATGAGGTCATCCTTTGATTTGGGCTGGGTTGTCACCAATATTCTGGCGATATTCAGTTCTATCTTGTGCATCCAGCTGATCCTAGAGAGGCTGTAGAAACCCTAAACTGGTGCCTGGAGGCAGTTTTAGAGTGCTTGCAGTTTAATAAACAGAACCTTAATCCTGACAACACAGACGTGTTATTAGTGGGTGAAAGATCTAATTTATGGTGTGATTTATGGTGTCACCCATTCTGGATGGAATTGCACTCCCCTAGAAGGAACAGGTCTGCAGTTGGGAAGCCTGAATAAGCAGGTAACAGTTGTGCCAAGAGTGGCTTTTATTGACTTCAGTTGGTTAGTCCTCTGCATCCTTTCCTGAGCAGAGAATATATGATCACTGTTAAATATAGATTAGGTCATTACAGTGTGCTTTATGGGGGCTGCTCTTGAAAAGTGTATGGTTTTGAGAATATTAGGGATTGTTATATTTAGCTACTTATTGAAGATCTGGCACCAGCATGTACTTAGGAATCTCTGTTTTATTTGCTTAGAGATAATAATCACTGCCTCAGAAAGTTGTGGAGTCTCCTTCTTTGGAGGTTTTTAAACAGACGCTGGATGAACATATGTCAGGAGTGCTTTGATTGTGTGTTCCTGCATTGCAGGGGGTTGGCCCTTGTATTCTCTTCCAACTCTATGATTCTATGATTCTATTTTAAGATTATTTTAGTGGTATCTAAGTTTGGGGACCCACAAGGGCCGTTCTTTCATCCTTTGCATTCAAAAAATAAGGATTAGAAAAATTTCCTGCTGCTCAACATTTATAAATCAAAGAGCTGAAATCTATACTGGCTTCTGATCTGCTTCCAGGCAGAATTCTAGGTGCTGGTCTTGACCTTCCAAGTCCTATATGGTTTGAGCCCAACATACCTGAAACTTTACCTTATGAACCCATCTAACCACTGTGGTCATCTTCAAAGGAACTGCTTCAGCCTTCCCCCCTTCTAAGATGAGGCAGGTGGCAACCTGGAGAGAAGGCTTTCTCATTTGCAGCACCAAAACTCTTAACTCTCTCCCCATTGAGACTCATCTGCAGAGATGTAGCTGGAAAAAATGGAGCCTGAGGCAAAATCTGAGTTTTGTGCCCCTTCCCCCGTGTAGGTGACCACCCTTCCTCACCATGACCAAACAACAAATTTTTTTGCATCAGGTCATTTCAAAGTCACCATCACTTTATAGAACATGCTTCAACTCACAAATATGAACACAGCAATGGTCCATGCCACACAGCGGAAATAATTTTTTTGACATTTTCAAAATGATTTTAAAATGTCTTATTATTCCTGTGAAATAAAATATAAAAATAAAATATAAGGACCCAAAAAGGCACTTCCAAATGGCTCCCATGTGACACTCCAGGGCAGAAGCAGCGTCAGGTTTGGTATATATACAAATATTGAGGTAGTAACTTTTAACTTTTACACAAAAGCCCTTAAGACTAGCGATTTAGAAGGGATTTCAACAATTGGTACAAAATTGGGGTGAGGAAGAGGTAGGCAGTTCTCAAATTGCCTAGGTGATAAACCCTAAGCCAAAAAGTCAATTCACACAGAGCATCAAAAATGCTGCCATTTTTTAAAAAAAATATGGCCAAAATCCATAGGTTTCAAGAGTTTGTTCTAACAACAAGCCATGTACTCCGTGTCTTTTTTTTAAGGGAGCAAACACTACTCCTTCAGGAACTTAATTCTGTTCTATCTAGTAGCACACATACAATAAGCATAAGAACATAAGAACATAAGAACTAGCCTGCTGGATCAGACCAGAGTCCATCTAGTCCAGCATTCTGCTACTCGCAGTGGCCCACCAGGTGCCTTTGGGAGCTCACATGCAGGAGGTGACAGCAATGGCCTGCTGCTGCTGCTCCTGAGCACCTGGTCTGCTAAGGCATTTGCAATCTGAGATCAAGGAGGATCAAGATTGGTAGCCATAGATTGACTTCTCCTCCATAAATCTGTCCAAGCCCCTTTTAAAGCTATCCAGGTTAGTGGCCATCACCACCTCCTGTGGCAGCATATTCCAAACACCAATCACACATTGCGTGAAGAAGTGTTTCCTTTTATTAGTCCTAATTCTTCCCCCCAGCATTTTCAATGAATGCCCCCTGGTTCTAGTATTGTGAGAAAGAGAGAAAAATTTATCTCTGTCAACATTCTCTACCCCATGCATAATTTTATAGACTTCAATCATATCCCCCCTCAGACGTCTCCTCTCCAAACTAAAGAGTCCCAAACGCTGCAGCCTCTCCTCATAAGGAAGGTGCTCCAATCCTTCAATCATCCTCGTTGCCCTTCTCTGCACTTTTTCTATCTCTTCGATATCCTTTTTGAGATGTGGCGACCAGAACTGAATACAGTACTCCAAGTGCGGTCGCACCACTGCTTTATATAAGGGCAAGACAATCCTTGCAGTTTTATTATCAACTCCTTTCCTAATTATCTCCAGCATAGAGTTTGCCTTTTTCACAGCTGCCATGCATTGAGTTGACATTCCCATGGAACTATCCACTAAGACGCCTGTCCGGGGGTCGCCGCGACCGCCGCAGCGGCTCGCCCAGGACTCGCCCAGCTGGGAGGCGGGGCCGGCGAGAGGCTGGCGGCAGGACCCGGCAGCGGCCGGCTCGCCGAGGGGAGCGCTGGTGAGGAGGCGGGCCGGTCGAGAGACGGCCCCGGGACGCCGCAGCTGCGGCTTGTCGAGCCAGCGGCGGCCGGCGGGAACGCAATGCAGCTGCGGCTGGGGAGGCAGCTGACGGCCGGCAGCCGGGCCGAGAACGAGGCCGGGAACAGCCCCAATGAAGGGGAAGGACTATTTAAGGGTCAGGAAGACGGGAGGGCGTGGCTGGTCGCAACGGGTCGAGGGAGGGCGTTGCGCGGGCCGAGAGCGGAAAGGACAGGCGTGGGACAAGGACTGAAAGGGAGAGAGAGAGAGAGTAGGGAAACGGAGGAGGGAAGGAGTCGAGAGAACAGAGAAGTTGGTGCGCGAAGAGGGAGTGAGAGCGGAGGAGGCACAGAGGATCGAAAGGGAGTGGAGGAGGAAAGGGAGGCTGCTCAAGGGGTTGGTTGGCTCTGCACCCGAGGGGCTGTCACCCCCAGTCTCGAGTAGTCAAGCCTCAGGCGGGCGGGAGGAGGGTCCTTCTACCTCCTCCCTTGGTGGCCACCCTGTGGTTTCGGCAGCTGACAGTGCGGACCCCAAAGACCGGGGCCACCGACGAGGGGCACATCACCTCGGTTAAGGAAGGAGGGACGGTTTGTCAGCCCGGGCCGTGGGAGGGGCAGGGGGAATGCCACAACGCCCAAATCCCTTTCCTGGTCTGTGACTGATAGCACTGACCCCTGTAGCATGTATGTGAAGTTTGGATTTTTTGCCCCTATGTGCATCACTTTACATTTAGCTACATTGAACTGCATTTGCCATTTCTTAGCCCACTCACCTAATTTATCAAGGTCCACTTGGAGCTCTTCGCAATCCTTTGTGGTTCTTACCACCCTACATAATGTGGTATCATCTGCAAACTTGGCCACCACACTACCCACCCCTACTTCCAGGTCATTTATGAATAAGTTAAAGAGCACTGGTCCCAAAACGGATCCTTGGGGGACACCACTCCCTACATCTCTCCATTGTGAGAACTTCCCATTTATACCCACCCTTTGTTTCCTGTTCCTCAACCAGTTTTTAATCCATAGGAGGACTTCCCCTCTTATTCCTTCATTGCTCAGTTTTCTCAACAGTCTCTGGTGAGGAACTTTGTCAAAAGCAATTTGTAATTCCCTAAAGTCTGTGGGTAGGGATAGGTATGGGGGGGGGGAAGGCTGGAAGAGCTTGCTGTGCCCAATAATCCTGCAATCCATGGGCAGGGAGGCTTGCTGGGGATGGGGAGGGATCCTGGCAGAGCTTGCTCAGTCTATGGATCCTGTGATCCATAGGCAGGAAGGCATGCTGGGGATGGAGAGGAGGCTGGCAGAGCTAGCTGTGCCCATGGATCCTGTGATCCATGGGCGAGGAGGCTTGCTGGCCCGGGGAAAGTGGCACTCGAGGCAACACCTGCTCTGGGTGCCACCACACTGTGTCCCACTTACTTTAGTCGGCAGCGGTCCCAGGGAACCTGGCAGGGCCAGGCAGGGCCACCTGGCTGGTGCCTGCAGGGCTTGGTATGGCAGGGTTGGACAGGGACGCCCAGCTGGGGCCTTCACTAGGGCTGGCAGGGCAGGGCCAGGCAGATGTGTCTGTCAGCAACCTCCATTGGTCCTGGCAGGACCTGGCAGGAGCGCCCAGCTGCAGCCTCCACCAGGCCTGGTGGGGCCAGGTAGGGACACCCGTCAGTGGTTCTAAAATATGTCACAATAAATCTTCTATGAAACCCTCTATTTTGATCAAAGTAGAAAAAAATAGATCTCCATTGCAGAGTTTTTGATAGAAAAAATCTCAAATAATGGTCTAGTCTATATCAAAAGGTGGGCTAAAAATTGAGTAATACAATTATCTTTCTACTATGTGAATTACTCATACAAAGGAAATTGTATATTTTTTTAAAATATGGTGTATAATTTGGTAGAATTTTTTTTCATTCTGCTCCATTGCAGCAGTGAATTGAATAGGTTGTATTGCTTAGCAGTGTATATAAATATCTGTCACATTTTCCACCTTCTCCTTCCCATAGAAGTCATGTATGAAAGAAGATAGCATGGCTCATTTAACTGGGATCAGCTGCTATAAAAACAAATTAATTTTAACATTTGACATAAACCCCAGCCTGTGTGGGGGTGATACCCCCTCCCCCAGGAATATTCTGGATTTAACAATTTACTCAGTTATTCTTAGTTCACCCTGATTCTGTTCTTATCAGCGATTTGCTAGTCTTCCAGCCTTTTACTCTAGCAGGGATTGTTTTCTGTGAAATTAATAGTTATATTGTGCTGGGAAATAGTTGTCAGCTATCCCTATGGATGTTGGGCAACAAAGTTGGACAATGAATTTACATTGGTAATTTTCAAAAGAAAAATGAAATCTAGCATGAACATATTCCAAATCAGTAATAAATTTGTGAGATCTTCCATTTTAGTCACAACGCAGGGTATGGAAGACTAAATTTTCTCCTTCAAGAAAAAGTAAAGTTCTTCTCGTTGACATTTAAATTAATGCTGTTCACCTGTAGTTCTTATACTAGAGTGAAATGTCTTTTTCATGTCTCTGTATAACAAAGAATGGTTGAATTCTGTTACCCATAAGAGAGGTATTTTAGGTTCCCCAAAAGTGTTCATATATAAAGGTGAAAAAATGATGATATGGAAATTGATTTTGGCTCATTCCACATATAAAAGTATTACTGCATTTTTCACTTTTCATGTCGAGGCACTGGTGAATGATCTATTACAATTAACAAGGGAGATTCATTCCTGTTGATATTATTACATTAGTCAGCAGCCTTTGGCAAAGTAGATCAGTCCATTCTTATCTATCACTTGAAATGTGGACGAATTACTGAACTAAATCATAGGGGTTCTTGGTTTTTTCTGTGTGGACACGGGGTTTTTCAGCTGTTTGATGAAGTCAGCTGTTTGGGACCTAACATGTGGATTACCAGAAGGGCCAATTTTGTCATCAATGGTCTTCAGTATTTATGTGAGGTCACTGAAAAAGATCATCCAAAGTTTGGGGTTGGACGTCATAACTATGTGATTACATTCAGTTGTCTTTCCTATCTACATCTCTAGATGAAGCTACTTAGAGAAATGGAGCCTCTATTTTAGGTGATATGAAGTTTAACTATCACATGAAGGTGATAGAGAAATTTATGGACCCAACTTTGCTATTTGAAAAGCATGTTGTCCAGAGGACAGAAATGTAGCTTATCAGCTACATTAAATCACTGTCAGGTGCTTGTGAGATTCAACTGGTTCAAAATATATCAACCTGCTTATCAGCAGAGACTGAAAAACAGAACATGCCTTGTTTGTTTTGAAATGGCTATTTGGGCTACCAGTCTTGGTCCAACAACCCAATTCAGAGGGCTTCAGCATAGGGAGGCAGCAAATGCCAGAAAATCCCCAGCTGCCTGAAAACCCTTCATAAGGTAAAATGGACTTACACCACCCTTTTGAAAGTTTCCAGTAACAATGATCATAAGTGTTACAGATTTATTAGTATAATACCTGTAATATAATAATATATAAATATTTTCCTTCAAAATATCATTTACAGAAGATGCATGCAAATGATATAGCAGAAATCCCTGCGACCATAGATTCTGACACTCAGGGTGCCAGATCCAAGTTTACCCTGAGGCAGTGAAGCAGCTCCTGAAGTTGTTTGAGGTTTCAAATGTCAGTGATATTAGTGTGGTTTTAAAGTTCATCCAGTTTTGTGCTCTGTTCATGTAAGAAATACATTTATGCATATATATTTATACATAATTGTAGGAAAGATGCCTGTTTTGAAATGTCCAGTGCTCTGGTGATCAAATTATTTGCTTGTTAAATTTTATCAGTACATTTCTGGAGTACATAAAATAAGCTGTCCGTGCAGCTTGTATAACTGATTTGCTTAATCAAAGAAGAAAAAATGCCAAAATTTAAAACATAGAAAGTTTATCTGAATAAGCTTATGGTTATATCTGTTTAATCTAATATGAATCTTTGAGGCACGGAGGTGAAGGGATTTCCTGGCCATGTAATATAATTTGTAGGGTTTGAATAGAAAGGAATTGGTACAAGAATCTGGAAACCTTTCTCTCCAAAACAGATTTTGATTCATTTAGAATAAAGAAGACACAAAAGGGTTGGGGGTGAGAGTTAAATATAATCAGCCTTACAATGCAATAGCATAAAGATGCAAAGACAAAATTTGTTAATATATAGGTATCTTTTAACTAGGCTGTATCCTCTTTCCTTCTGCAGTGTTTAGAATAATCATCATTTTTTCCGTATTTAGATTCCAGATAAAACTGATTAACTGATTAACTAGCTTAACTCTATCCCCTCCTCTTCTTGCTTACTCCTTGACATTCAAGGGTAGAACCTCTTGATTACATATACAGTTTGCTTCAAAACAATCTGACATCTATCTTTTAAGGGGTTAATGTGGTGATGAAATGAAATGAGATGACATTTTGGAATTACGACCTGAAATTGTGACTGATGTGTAAAATTTAAAAAAGAAACCTATGTTGTAGAAAGGGACTGGCAATCATTCTGCAATCAATCACCTCTTTTTTCTTTCTCTGCAAACAACTCAATATAAATAAGCTTCTATAGTATTATTTTGTGTTATATTTACTGTCTAAATGTAGGAACTTCTGAAAGTCTGAGAATTAAAAATAAGCATTTCCAACCCACCTACTTTAAATCAAACTCATTTGTATAATGTTTAAGTGAATGGAAGATTCATCCATTAGTGGAAAAGAATCTTAAGATCCAGTCCAATAAATCTTACACAATTATTGTGTCACAGTTAATTATTCATTTTGTCTAAAGCATTTATTCAAATTTCAGCCTAACTTTAGAGAAAACCTCTATAGCTATTTTTATTTTGTGAATAGATTTATATCAAAGTGTAGGGTGATCAAGGTGTCTCCCCTGCCAGGTAAGTAAAATGCAACCAGGAGGGATCGCTTACACCCAAAATATCTATCTCCAAGGGAGTAAAACAAGGCTGTGTCCTTGCACCAGTTCTTTTCAATCTTTATTTAAATGACCTAGCAAGCAAACTTAAATCTGTAAATTCACACTGCCCAAACTTAGATGGACATCCAATCCCCCTATTGCTATATGCCGACGACGCAGTTTTGCTGTCGTATACCAAAATCGGCATGAAGCGACTCCTAGCAACCTGCAACGGATACTGTACAATCAATGGCCTGACACTCAACTCTCAAAAATCGAAGGTTGTAGTGTTTGCAAAATCTTGGAAGCCATCCCGTTGGATGCTAGGAAGGCACGAATTGGAACAGGTCAAATGCTTTAAATATTTAGGAGTGCACCTCCATTATAGAGGGGGTTGGGCTAGCCACAGAGACCATGCTGTTAAAAACTCCATGGTCAGTGTATCAGCAATCCTACACTTTTTCTATAACAAGGGCCATCAATTTGTGCCTGCAGCATTAAAAGTCTTTAACACCAAGGTGGCCCAGCAATTATTATATGGAGTTCCACTTTGGATAGGCTCCTGGTCCAACACAGCTGAGCGAGTACAATCTCGCTTTTTATTTAAACTTTTGGGCATGCCTCACTGCGCGCCTTACGCCACCCTGTGCCTCGAAACTGGGCAACATCTCTTAGAGACAAGAGCATGGCTTGCCACGTTCAAATATTGGTGGCATCTGTTTCAACCGCGATGCAGCCTCCTTGTCATATAAAGCCCTCAAGACTTCTTGTCACTCGGAATGGTGGGGCATTATAGAAACAAAAATTAACAAATTAGGCTATTCTTTGGATTATCTGGCCATGTTACCATCTAAAGAGATTTTTCAGCTTCTGAGGAGAAGGCTGTTTGACCAGGAACATCAAATCCTACTCGAAAAGGCTGCCAGGACTTGCTCTCCTTTAGCTCTAGGTATCACCTACACGGGTAACAAGGGGGCTCAATACCTGCACCAGATAACCGTGCCCAGGCTCCGTAGAGTAATGATCTTGGCCCGTTGTAATGCCCTTCCATCAGCCGCATCAACAGGGAGATTCACTAAAACCCCTTACCACCAAAGGCTATGCATATGCAACGGGAACTGTGTAGACTCTATAGATCATATCTTACTTTATTGTCCACTTTACACAGGACCCAGAGTCAAATACCTGTCACCTCTGCTACTCAAAAAAGAGTATGCATCTGACTTGCAAAAGATTACCTTTCTGTTGGACAGCTCCAGTAGTGATGCAAACGATGCAGTCACCAAATTTTTGGATTTGTACATAAAACAGTGCTTTAGGAGCAAATCCTGAACATCAGCCTTCCCTACCTGTACATTTATTTTAGCTTCCCTCTACTTGGTTAAGTGGATCTGTGTATATAATGTTGTTATGCCAATAAAGGTTCCTTGTTGTTGTTGAAAGTGTAGGGTGCAGATTGTTGGTGGTACATTATAAATGTAGAAGAGACTTCAATTAACTTGCATTGGATAAAACATAGTTTACTATAGTTAATTGTAGTTTGGAAATCAGCTCTCCTCATTTTTTGTGTGTGTGTTCAAGAACTCCTTGTTGAGGCCATATTTTCTCATGCCTGTTTCTGGTAAAATAAGGTATAGACTATAAAAGTCAATATTATACAATTCAGACAGCTGCATGGGCCAGAATGGCCCAGACTGGAATTAAGTGAATTGCAGTGTAAAAGGATGCCATGCTTGTCCCATCTGTCTTGGAACTGTTTCACTGGTATACAGTTATTCTTACACTTATGAATGTGAGAGAAAAAACAGCATTTTTCAGAACCAGGTATATTAAACCCAAAAAATATTGGTATTCCGATATTCCTGAATTCCAGTACCAATATAGTATCTGTATTAAAAAAAAATTGGGTGGGGGAATCTTATTTTTTTGGGATACGTTATTCCCTTTGGGTAAAATGTCCTGCTGACTGAGGAGCTGTTAGTGACTGACCATTAAATAATCTCCAAGTTTCAAATAAATTGGACCAAGGAGTCCAATTCTGTGCACCTCTGGGCAGAGAGCCCTAAGCTGTCCTCCCATCATTTCTTATGGAGGAAAAAAGGGGGGAATCCTCCATGCAGCTTTCAGGCAAAAGCCATGACAACATGCAGCAATCACTGGTCAAATCATGCCTTCTATGGCAGAACCCAGGAATCCCAATTAAACAAAAAAAAAAGCAGCATGCCAACCCAAACAGAACCAAAATCAAACCAGAGAATTTCTTCAGTGGACATTCCAGGTAGAAGGGCACTTTTGCAAACCCAACACAACCAATGGCAATACACAGAAGCCCAGCCGAACTAGTGCTACTGTGACACAGCGAGCCCTACAAAACCAATGTGAAACCAGAGAATCTCTGGAGTGGAAATTGGAGGGGACACTTATGAGAGCCCAGCAGAGTGAGTGTTAATGTATGCAATCATTCTGGCAGAGCATTTTTATGCTATTGCATTTTAAGGCTGATTATATTTAACTCTCACCCCCAACCCTTTTGTGTCTTCTTTATTCTAAATGAATCAAAATCTGTTTTGGAGAGAAAGGTACCAATTCCTTTCTATTCAGACACTTCAGATTACATTACATGGGTAGGAAATCCCTTCACTTGGACTTCTATGTGCAGCAAATTGAATCAATGACACAACAGCTGAAAAATCAAAGCAACAATAACAGTTTATCCCACAACTATTCCCAATGAATTCAAGGCTTAACGCACATGGTAAAACAAAATGAAGTCACATTGTTTACATTTTACAGTAGTATTTTGATGGCCAACAAGAATTTATCATACTTGTGCAATGCTGTCAAGATGTGTCTTATTTTGCCTCATGATAATGCTTCAGTTGGAAGTGGATTTTCAGTTAAAAAGTCAATTTTAATAGACAGTTTTCACGAAGAAACTGTTCTTTGCCAATGCCAGGCTTATGATGCTGTTCTGAGTTCTGTAGGACTTGAATTTATTGTCATTTGATAGGAGTAAGAAGAAAGAATTGATCAGAAGCTAAAGAAGTTACCAAACGAAAAGAGCAAACTGTGAAAGTGATGGCTGCATATTGTTTAATCTTGCTTTGCAAAAAAATGCTTATACTCTGATTTTAATTGCAGTTTCAAAAGTCAGTTTCATATTGTAACTTCAGGAAGACATTTAATAATATTGATGGGAATGTACTTTACATATTTTTAGACATATTTTTTTAGATTTTTTAAAACAAGAGCAAAAGTTATGTCATCTGTTATTGTTTGGAGGTGACATATATTGAAGCTCCATCTTCATGTAATTTATAATTCAGTTTCAAAACGCATTCAGTTAACAAGCAATGTTTGAAGAAGTTCATACGAAAGCTTTTACCTTGACAAAAAAATTTGCATTATAGCATTGGTGTAGTTTTAAATCATGTAATGAAATCTTTGTTTAATATAATGTAAGCTATGAATTTTTCAACCTGGGGCTAATTTTGAATGGTGGTCAAAGAAATCAATAAACTGGGACATGAACAATCAGGGAGAGTCAGGGAAATGGAAAAATACATTTTTAGTGGCAACCCTGACATTTTAATGATGGCCAGTTCAATCCTGCAGGGTTGGGTAGTTGCATCATGGGCAGGCCAGCGCAGCTATGCAACCTCTGAAGAGGCTTGCTGCCCCGGCAAGCTGATAGGGATGCTCCCCCAGCTCCTATGGAGCTGCTCTATGCAGCTCCATGGACTGTGCCTACCTTTTTGCTGGTGTAAGTCTGCCCCAGCAAATGGGGGCATCCCCAGGCCAAAAGGGCTCAAGAAGCTGGCTAAGGCTGGCCCATCCCCAAGGATACCCCCTTCAGCATTGGTGAGGTCTCCTGCACTAGAGGAGCACTGGTACCATAGTAGCCCTGTCATCGAAGCTCACTGTGACCTTCGACCAGTCACACTATCAGCCTAACCTACCTCACAGGGTTGTTGTGAGGGTAAAGTGAAGGAAAAGAAAATGATACCACTTTTGGGTTCCACTGAGGGGAAAAGCAGGGTACAAATAACCTAAATAAATTAATAGTTTTTAAAAAACATGTTGCTACACTAACTACTCCAGGAATTCTCCCAGTAACTAATGAAGATTCGCCTTATATCTTTGTAACTTAAGAACTGGCATGTTTGTAACTTAAGAACACTGGACTTTTAAAATATACAATTAGACTTACTTCTTTTCATGTTTCTCTAAGGCCCTTTCCGCACACGGGCGGAAACGAGCCTCCACTGGCATAATTTATGCCGGCGGAGGTTCGGGGACCGTTCACAAGCTAGCGTGCGAGCGGCCCCCACTCCCCCCTGAGCCAGAGCTGCCTCTCGGTCAGCCCCCTCCACTAATCATCATGTCCAGCATCACCCTGGAGGGCTGCAGGGACCCGCCCACACTGCCGTCCAACCTCCAGGAGTTGGAGGGCAACGTGGGCGGGTCCCTGCAGCCCTGCAGGGCGACACTGGACATGACAGTGAGTAGAGGCGACAAGGGAAGCAGCATCTTCCCAGCAGTGAGATTCGCACTGTACCGCTGGGAAGACACTGCTTTGCAAAAGCCTCGCTTGTTTTGCGAGGTTAAAAGTGGCGGCTTCATGCCACTTTTGGGCGGCCAAGACTGCGTTTTTGCCATCCCTGGGCCACTGTATATTGCCCGTTTGGAAAGGGCCTTTTTTAAAAATCCCACCATTTCTATTGAATATCCTCTTTTATTTTCTTAGATGCATCTTAATTCATCTATCATCCTTTCATCTGGAGCAACCGAATGGCTTAGACAATATGCACTTACTTAGTTTCTGCCCTTTAATAACTGGATTAGTGTATATGTTTGTGTTATGTAGTTAGTGTAGCAACAATGAACTTCCATGACATGAGTGGGGAATCTAGATCTCGCAGGTGCTAGTCTGACACTCTGAACCACTACGCCACATAAAATGAATTATAACACTTAAAGGATTCACCAAAGAGTTTGAGGCTATACAGTTGAGAAACATCTTGCAAACTGCTTCCAGACGTTTTTAAAAATGCCTGCCATTTCATATGAAATCTTAACTACATGCTTTCTTGACTTTCCAACATGTATTTACAGATAGAATTGTGGAGTACTGTGGACAGTACCTTATGATGTAGTCTCTAGTACAAATTGTTTACAAACCTCACATTACAAACATCAGTTTACTGAAATAATTTTGTATATAGTGAAGACATTATTACATCATTGAGTTATATGATTTATCTTTGTCTCTCTATCCAACAATAACATTTTTCTCCTTTCAGTAACTTCTCCTGGTCAAGCTGTTACTGTGGTTACACAGACTGCAGTAACCAAGGAAACTACCATCTCCAAACAAGAAATGCCATCTTCTTTGCTTCTAGAAGTGCCACCACTGGCTGAATTCAATAAGGCCTGGGCAGATCTCACAGACTGGCTTTCTCTATTGGATCGAGTGATAAAATCCCAAATAGTGACTGTGGGGGATATTGATGAAATCAATGACATGATCATCAAGCAAAAGGTATGTAAATATTGCCTTTTCTGCCTGGCAAAAGTTACTGTGATTAATGCAGTGATTTTTGGAGCAAACATGATAGAATTATCTTATGATCTGTAGCCTTCATGTTTCTTACCAAATTTATTCAACAAAGAAATGTCATGTGAGTCATTCTTATGTATGTAATATGCATTCCATTTCACAACTTTAAACAAATATAACAATATTATTGGTAAATTTTTAAAAGAAAGTGAGAACATTCTATATATTGATTTTGTAGAAAACCAATTAATCTGATAGTTCCATGCCAAAAATATAACACTTTTTAAAAGGCAGTGTCAGCTGAGATATACATGATACAGGCAGAATAATTTCTACATTTCCTTACCTTTTAATATTAGTGTATTTCTCTTAAGAACTTTTTGCGAGGCTCAAATTCTCCTGTTATCCTACCATGAAAAGCTCCTCAATCTCCTTTAAAAAGCTAGCTCATTAGTGCAAGTGTTTTGTCAGCAAACTGTTTAAATGTTACTTACCTCTCAAAACCCACAAAAATATGAAAATATATAGGCATAGACAAAAACAAAACTTTAACTTCAGCAACTCTTGTGTAATAAAAGTAATTTGTTTATTATATAGCCTTACAATAATTACCTGCCTTCCAGATTTATTATTAAATATGTAGCTTGCATAGCAGAACTTTAAATGGTACATTTCTGTCCAACTAAGCTTTTGTGGATTGAATTGATTTCCTCTTTTTCATACAACATTGTTCTTATCTCCTTCCAAAGTTGATTTAATTTAATTTAAATGTATTAAATTGCTTTCCAAGTTTAGTTTTATGCCTGATAAAATGAAAGAAGGTAGATAAAATAAATTAATTTTAATTCAAAAGTAAAGCTTATCATAATCATTTTAGCTTGTTCCCTAATTGGGGATCACAAGTAATAGATACCCAAGTAGTGGTTAATGTGCTATCATGTTATTATTTCTGCTAAATTAAATAAATGCATATCTTAAAATTAATAATTCATTTATTTGCTATAAAAAATAAATCTAGAAGTAACTAGTTAAAAAAACAGAACACCAGTCAACACTGAACAATCTTGATGCCTCCACTGAGAAGGCCATGCACCTTAACATCAACCTTAAAAAATGGGAGCATTCAGCAGCCCTGTTCTGAAATCCTAGAGCAGAGGTTCAGAAACTTGTTAAGAGCACTCAGTAGGCACCAACACCATCAAATGTCTGCCATGGGGACTGTGGAACTAATTATAAAATGCTGGGAGTTTTAAAATGTCCTCCTATGATGGAGGCAGCTGTTTCTGAATGAATCCTGAAGATACAAAAAGACAAAGGAAATGAGCAAGACAAATATCACAGTGCACAGTGTTGTCCAAGAAAGGTGTAGTTGATGAAGCACAAGTTACTCATCATAGATTCTACATACGAAAGAAACTTTAGAAGCTACAGGTTCAAAGAACCAGAAAGTGGATGGCATTTATTCCCATTATAAACCAGAGAGGATGTTTGTGTTTTCAAGAAGTCATGGAAACAGTCTTGTGCAAAATGTGAAATGGTTCATTCTTCACAGCAAGGTTTATTTCTAGTCTATTGAAGAAAAAAATATCACTAGAGGTGATGATATTCATGGTTCTCACAACCATAGCTCTTTGTATAAGAGCTAGAACCATGGAGAAAGAATTCTTCTCATTTTTTCTACATGCGTAGCGTGAAACAGTGTAGAGAGCATGTTAATTTGTAGTTCCAGATTAAAGGCTTGGGGGAATGCTGCATTCTTTGTGGTTACTTTCTGACTGATTCTGCAAATCATTTTACCACTAGCATTCTTTTCTGTCTAGCATTCTCCTTAATTAGACGATAGGCAGCAATAGTGGGATTTTGCTGAGTCTTTTCTTCTCTTCAGCACACAAATTACCCTTTTTTTTCATTTTATTTGATATTGTCTAAACATGTAATTAACTTTTGCACATTAACATATTCTATTCCACTTCTCTATAGTGTAATATTTATACAATAAAAACCATGGTATCATGTGTTTATATTTGTGCAGATGAAAGATTTATCTTCTGAATAATATATAGCTTGCAGAAATGTATTTTAAAATGTAGTTTAAATAACAGAACATGGAGTCTTTATCTGTTTTTGTAAGGCAGGATTATTTCTAAATCTTCAACCAGATTTGGATAATAAAGCTAGGAGAACCCCCAAGGTGAAAACATAGATGAATAAAGATAGATTATTCTTTACCCTGGGGAGAACCGAAAGAAAATTGTTTAAAATTTACCCTTTTCTTACCACGAAAGAATGGCTTATAACAAAGATATAAATAGTACAGTTTTGTGAAGTATGGATGCTAAGCTTTTTTCTAATGTCAGCTCCTATAAAATCATTTTAAAATCTGTCAGAAACTTAATCAGAAATGCCCTTTGATCTAGTTTACTGCTTCATGCCTGTTCCTGTTTGATCTAAAAACGCACAAGGTACAATAAGTGTAAAACAGAAAGGACTGTATTTCAAAACAGTTGCTGCAAGCTCACAATCTCCTTTTATACCATTGAAAACCAGTCTCTTTTCTGATTTTTCTCTAATTACTAAAGAAAAGAACAGTAGTACCTCCAAGTTAGTGTTAAATTTTGGTACTGACAACTGTGCTGATCAGGTTATTAGTTTTTAAACTATCATTTTAACTAAAATTATTGTAACTATTACCTTAACTAAAACTAAAGTGTATGGAAAATCTAAAGTGTGCCAAACTGTGTTTTTTCTTAAAACTTGATTATTGCTCATTTTTTTTAAAATTAGTGCTATATAGTATTCTCATCTACCATGCTTTCCCCACTGTCTTTCCCCTTCCCCATTTCCCCTGCTCCCATTTTGTTTTGTTCCACTCCTTTTAAAAAAACCCACAGGACAGAGAAAAGTGATAGATGACTCCTTGGTTGCTTCCAAAGGTGGGATTCAGCTGGTTCGGACCGGTTCTGTAGAACCGGTAGCTTAATGGTTGGCTAGTTTGCCAAACCGGTAATCCCACCTCCACTGAAAGTTTGAAAGGCAGGTGGCGGCAGCCATTATGGGCACCAGCACCAGCATCGTGGGCAGGAGAGGTGGTCAGGAGCCTTTATAAGGCTTCAACCTGGCCCTTCACCCCCTCCTCCAAAACAACCTGATCAGAAGTTTGCTTGGCAAGTCAGTGAGTTAGTTTCCACCACTGTGGGGGCAGCTCCAGTGGGCAGCGGTTCCCCCACTCTCAGCCCAAAGGCCAAGGCCTGGCATGGTAGCGTTTTAACTGGTGGCTGGGGCTTCCTTTCCATGGAGGCCACAAGGCTGGCTGGCTCCTGAGGACTCCT
Organism: Sphaerodactylus townsendi; assembly: GCF_021028975.2. Classification (NCBI taxonomy): domain Eukaryota; kingdom Metazoa; phylum Chordata; class Lepidosauria; order Squamata; family Sphaerodactylidae; genus Sphaerodactylus; species Sphaerodactylus townsendi. The sequence goes on from NC_059428.1 coordinate 77,086,834, forward strand.
GTGCTGGAGGGAAGCCCCAGCTGCCACTGTGCCAGCCCTTTGGGTGGGTGGCCACAAGCCTCTGGGGGGGGGGGCAGCCAAGAACTCCTGTGCTGATGAAAAGTGCTTGTGGACAGCTTCCCACCAGCACAGGGCTTCCCCCCAGCACAGGAGTCCTCGGCTCGACTCCCAGCCAGCCAGGTGGCCGCCGCAGGGCTTCCTCCCTGTGGAAGCCACTTGGCTGTCTGGGTGCCCAGCCGAGGACTACTGTACTGGAGGGAAGCCCAAGCCACCAGCTTCCCATCAGCACATGGCTTCCCTCCAACAAGGAGTCCTCAGCTCAGCCCCCCAGCCAGCTAGGTGGCCTCTGTGGTGCTTCCTCCCCGCAGCTGGGGCCCGAGCCAGGGGGTCTGAGCTGAGGTCTCCTATGCTTGAGGGAATCCCCAGCCGTCAGCCAAGGGCACCACTGCACCAGGCCTTCAGAGTGGATAATCACATGTAAGTGGGGCAAGGAGAGAGGTGGGGCATGGTCCAGGCATGCAGGGGCCCGATAGAGGCCTTCCGCCCCCTCCCTGGCCCATGGATCCAAAGATCCTTGGGCAAACAAGCCCTCATGCCCCACCCCCCATCCCAGCAACCCTCCCTTGTCCAAGGTTCCAAAGATCCTTGGGCAAATGAACCCTCCCATCCCCCGCCCGTAATGACTGGAATTATGATGTGCTGGTGATTTTGGGATGACAGTACAAAAATCATTAGGATCTGTGTTTTTCAAGCAGCTTTTTGTGCCACTGCATGATTGTTTTGGTGCTGCCTGTAAGGAATGTTGTAGAGTTTCACAGTGCTTTCATTTCATTCCAAAGCAAAAATCATATGTACTCATGAGAATCTGTTTAAAATCATCTGGATCTGGCTTTTATCCAGATTTGTGACTTGGGGCATGTTTTATAATGTGATGGTGACTTTGAGATGACCTGGTGCAAAAAAAAATTGTTTGGTCGTGGTGGAGGAGGGCGGAATTGTGATGTGTGTGTGTGTAAAACTCAGATTTTGCCCCAGGCTCCATTTTCCCTAGCTAAATCTCTGCCTCCAATAGAGGTGCAGGGGGAGGGGGGCAGCAGCCTGCTGCAGGCCTGCCAGGAAACCCTCAACTTGAGGAGTGCCCGGTGGGCCCAGTGCTGCCAGGCTGCCCTCCCTTCAAAGTTGGAACCAGTTGTAAAATTATTTTAATCCAACCACTGGTTGCTTCCCATGGTTTTGCAAGCAGCAAGAGCTCATCCTGTGGCTTAGGATCTCCAGAATAGCAGTGTGGAGGTTGGAGCTAAAAGCAGCAGAGGTCCTGAGGCAGTGGCAAAGCACAGGATGGTCCAGGTTGGTACAATAAAAAGGCCTGGCTTGGTTGAGGATTGGCTTAGGTACTAGAGAGGACTAGCAGGCATTGAGTAGAGTATGGCCTAGGCTCTGGGGATGGACCAGAGCCACTTCCTGCCTTGGCAATCCACTCATGCCATCTTGTTGCCATCAGATCCCATTATAGAGAGTTCAACCAAAGCAGCCAGCTTCACGGTCCCAGCCTTTTTTGGGGAGGAGGGCATAGCTCAGTGTTAAGGCTTCTGTTGGGCAGGCAGGCAGACCCAGGTTCAATCCACAGCATCTCCAATTGAAAAGGACTATGCAGTGGAAGAAGTGAAAGACCTCAGCCAAGCACCCTGTTATTTGGCATGGCTCGTTGTATTAAAAGGATCGGCCCTTATGGGACTCTTGCCCACATGGGGATGAGCAGCTCAGTGAAGGAAGGGGCTATCACAGGCAGATTAAGCTCCTTAACACACAAACTCTGAGAGGCAGCAGCTCCCAGGTGAGAGAACAAGGGTACTTTGAAGACTCTAAACTAGGGGTGTCCAACTCTGGTATTCATGGACTACAATTCCCATCAGCCCCTGCTGTCATGGCCAATTAGAATGGAATTGTAGTCCATGAACATCTGAAGCGCCAGAGTTGGACACACTTGCTCTAAACCACAAGAATGATGGGGGGTGGAGCAATTACTGGACCAGTTAAGTTGTAGACATTGTTGTGTCATTATATGTGCTTTTCTTTGGGAGAATGTTCCTCACTGTCTTTTTGCCCCTTTACCACTAAGACCACAATGCAGTATCTCTGACACCAGACTAAGGATCAGGGTTTTCCTTGTTCACCTTAAGTACAACTGAATTGATTACGCATAAAAACTCAGCTGCCAGTGCAACACATTGTGTCTAAGTATCTAACAGCAGCTAGGTAATTTCTGACAGCTCCCATGCTGTTTCAGTAATCTTTGACCTTGATCTTGTTCTTTGCCCTGATAAATACTCTATGCCAGTTTTTGGGAGACCTGTTGGTATTGGTTGGATGAAACACATGAAATGTGCATGGAGTTTAATAGTGAGAATCACTCCATTACGTAGATTCATTCAGAAGTGAAATAGTCTAATTTGAAAACATGTCCCACATTGGCAAAGATGTAATGGAGTACAGGATATAGAGACATAGCAGTAGTTTATTGAAAGAGAGAGAGGGGATGTGTGGCTTTTCCACACTTTGGTTTAATGAAACTTTTGTGACATTGGAAATGTAATTTAACATTTTGACTTGTAACAAATCAACTTTATCCATTTGTTTTCTGTTTGCATTTTGTAGGTTATAATAAGGCAGGAATGTTGGGAAAGGGCAGAAAAGTAAGTTGGTGACAGTAGGAGGGGAAGTAGCTGAAGTGGTGGGAGAAGGAAGAATTGGAGAGACCACAGGGACAAAAAAAGGAAAGAAAAAGCAAGTAGAGAAACAGAAAGTACGGGGTGAACTACTCTCGTCATCAGATCTTTGTAACATCATAATGAAGCTGGCAAGAAGTGATGTGGACTGAGACTGTGGCTCTGGTTCCCCCTCATGCTTTCCCTAACTGAAACTGGCACCTTGAGCTGCCCTTATCTCCTATTGGGTAAAAAGGTACACATTGATGTGTACCATTTTTTTCATACTGGGACTACAAGAAACCAAAGATATCATTTCAATTACTGAAATGATGGAGTGGAAAGAGTTAACTCCTCCCCCTTCCTCACTCCACAACCCAAGCCCATATTATGCCCCCACAGTTTTAAGTCAAGTATACATCATGTGTACTTGGGATTCAATTAGAAGAAACTTCCACAAATGGAAGCCTGATTACTTTCCAACATGTAATTGATCATTAGCACTTCTGTTATATAATGAAATATAATCTGGAGTTCATGTTGCATTTTTCCTCATTGTTTACATGTGATAATTATTTGTGTTAATTTTTTCAGTCCATAGTATAAAGGAATACTGCTCATCCAGCCATTAAATTGAATATTGATTGTGACTTTCATTCCTCATCAGTAATTAAGTGAGTCCATTACACTGGTTTTCTCCTCCTTTCTGCCTTCCTCCCTGTTGAACTTGAAATAGAAGTCTGGAGAAATAATCCAGCCATAATTTGAGGTTGTCCACTAGAAATTTGGTAGGAATAGCAATACTTACTGAAGAATATTTTTCTATTATATCTATTTCTTGTGTCTACTACAACTAATTTATTTTAGCATTTTAACATTATATTTTTCCACAGTTTTCTAACTGAACTTAATTTGAATGTATTTGTTTACAGCAGTGAAAAAAGTTAGACATTAATTGGGTTTTATATAGCGATTGATAGGAGTTTTAAGCCAAGTTTCCAAGGAAATCCTTGTTGATATCTTGCCTTAGTAACCTCTAACATTTAGAAAAATGGGTAAATTATTTAGTTCCTATAGCTTGTTTTCTTTTAATGGGCATGGAAAAATATCTTCATTGTTTTTAATGAGAGTAAGATAAGAATCAGAAATTTTGAATTAAAAAAAGGAAAGAAAAGAAAAAATGACAGGCGGGGACCTATGAGGAACTTGTGTCAGGCGAGAAACTACTGTCAGTTTCTCTGCACAGCTATCCCCACTCCTCACACCTAGCCCTCCCTCTTCCCTTGGTATGGGTGATAGGAGCAAGTGAAGATGGATGGGTGGAGAAAAGGGGGCTGTGTTTACCTTTATCTCATACAGAGATGATGAAGGAAAGTTAAAGCAGCAACATCTCTGCCACTGCTTCTTAACTATCACTAATTGTTTTCCTTGTCTCTCTGAAGTGTTGATGAATGTGAAGAAGGCAACATTATCTTGTTGCCCTACCAGCTACATTTCCTTTTTGCAGTGTTTGGAAGATCATGTGATCTTGCTTTTTTATTTTAAAAATAATTTTAAATCTGACTCATCCTTTTTTGAAACAAAGTTCAGATTTTTTTTCACACCTGGGGTATAGAAACCTTTGTTGAACTCACTCTTATTTTGTGGATTTATTGATCCATCCAAGTTATATGCATATATGTTGTCAAAGAGAGAACTTTTCCTGTCCAGGCTGTCATTAAAAAATAGATACAAGCATCAATTTTGTGCCTATTCAGTATTCAAGATATCTTTGTCACTGTCACATCTCCTTTTGTATGGACATCTCAGTTCTTTAAAATGTAATACATTTTCAAATATTGCTTCCCACCTCCCAGTATGATCAGTTCAATTGATTTTATTACATTTTAAAAAAGAGAACTCAAATATAGCTTCTCCAGCTTTGTTTTAATGTAAGGCTCTCTGTTGAATAGCTTTTACAGTGTTTAATTTTCTGCCACACAGTAGCTCCTTCCATTTTCTTGTGTTTGCACACAATGAGTGTAAGAGTATACATTTTATATGTACTCTAGCTGTGATTCCCAACCTGGGATACATGCCAGAGCATTTGGGGGGTATATGAAAAAAGTTATGTAATGGGTTTGCTAATATGAGGGTGCATTTTTAAAGAAATGGGTTGCCAAGGAGTACACAAATGAAAAAAGGTTGAAACCACTGTGCTAGAACTCAAACTGTTATATTTGAAAATTCTGGAACCAAATATAATTTTAAATCTTATTGAGATTCTTATTTCTTTGTAAGTTCTAGGAAGAGTTAAAATCATGTTAGCTTACCTGACAGAAGTCATTTTGGTTAATAGAAAAATGACAGTGAAAATCTTCTAATATAATGGCCTATCAGGAGCTATTGTTTACACAATTGAGTTTAAAAGCTGAGATCACTGACCTCAAATAAATTAGTTTTGTTTTGAAGAAATAGCTTAAAGAACTCAGCCACAGAGAAGAAACAACCATGGATCATAGCAGAGCTATGCTTTGCATGTAGAATCTCTGATTTTTCTAATGAAAAATATCTAATGTGACAGAATTGAGAAAGACTTCTGCTGGAGAGTAGGGGGTAAACTGGTCATTAGTCGTACTGGGGCTATTCCTGTTGGGACTCTGCCCTGGAGGATGGTGACTAACAGTCCCAAATCAGATGTAGTCAAGACTAAAGGTATCATAAGTCGCAGCAGACAGAAAACCTGATCAGAGGCATTTGCAAAGGAACAGAGTGCAAGGAGAGGGAGATAAAAAAGGGCCAGCCAAGGGAAATGAGCTGGGGGATGCAGCCCTGCCATGGAAGGGAAGAGCTGCCCACAACCTCCTTCCATGCAGATCCACCCACTGTGTTTTCTACATATCTCTGGCAACTAGCAGGAGTCCGAGAGGAGATAGGGACATGGGAGGCACCTTTGGAAAACCTGAATGTGATATCGTATCTCTTTAAGAACTGCTAGAAGCTCGATGGGTTTTGCCTGGAAGTGATGTAACACCATCAGGCTGACAACAATTTTTAAACTTTAATTCTGCCCCTGCCACGCCTCCAGACTGACAGTAGTCTAAGGAGCTGGGGGCATGAAATGTCCCCTTAAGCATGTAACTGACAACCCTAGCCCAGATGGCAAAGCTGCAGCTTTCCTAATGAATACGCTTTTTGTCTCTTAATCCTTCCCTGCCAGAGAATGTAGATAGGAGGTACTGCTGAGCTGGTCAACCATAGTTTGATTTACTGCCATACCATATGTAAAGACATTTTGTATTTAAGTATTATTGTTTGTTTGTTTTGCATTTTTAATGAACATCAGGTATGGGAAGGTAAGATTGGCAGTGCAAAACTGGAGAAGGGTGAAGAGCTGCTTGATCTGTCTGTAATTTATTCAGAATCATTCTCTCCTATATGCTGTGTCTCCCATAAAAAAATAGTGGAGATCCTGTATCATTTTCCTGTCAGTGAGAAAAGCAGTTTGAGGCTGTTTTTGATTGGGACAAGCAACAAAGAAGAGAATAAAATAGTCTCTGTTCCTTAGCTCTTTGCTTACAACATCAGGAACTGGTCTGCTAAAAAAAGATATAAGGAAGTTGAAATGGCTGGTGGTATGATGTTTGTCTTCATACCAATGGCGTTTTTTAAAAAGAGCTATCAGTTCTGCGTATTTCTTTTATACTCGATTTCTCATTGTGCTGCTCATTTCTAGTATTAAAAATTAACAATGAAATTAAACATGCCTACAGAGTATCAACTTTAAATTCATTTTTAAATATATCACATGAAAAATCAATGCAGTTACAACATAGAAAGGAAAAATATTCTTTTCAGCAGTAATATCAACTTACGACAGTTCATAATTAGTACAATAAAATTATATTTTTCCTCTGGTCCAATATTGTAAAAAACTATTCAGACATTTCCAACTTTTTAATCTATTTTACTTTTCCTTCATTAAATCTTGACATGTTCATCCATTTCAAAGAATATGCTTGATTTAATTTTCATTAATGGACCGTTGGAATTCAGGACTTGTATGTTTGGTGAACAAGGTAAAACAAGTGATCACTTTGGCTGAAGAAAACTTGGGAAAGAAGTCTTGAAGCTCTTCTCTGCCTATGGGCCAGTACCAGTGCAGGTCTCTATCACATACACTGACTATTTAAATGAAAAACAACTGGGGGAGGGGGAACTGGGCATGGAATTGCCCATGTCTTATGTGGCTCAGAGAGTTTTTATGAATGAAAGTGTATCTTTTTCTCTACTATCTGCATGCTCGGGTGGCTGTTCAGTGATCACTTGTTTTGAATATCATGGAAACCTTTCTGTTTCTCTCTTTGGCTGATTGATGGAAGATGACTGAGCAGCAGTCTAAGCATCATGCTAGAAAGCTGAGCTAGCAAGCACAGTGCTATAGTAGTAGGGGTAGAGCTACTACTGACACTCCCAATAGGTGCCTCACTGAGACTTCAGGCTTCAGGAGGAAGTGCATTAATGTTCTGGAAGTACTGCATGAAATATAATATACTGCTTCCATGTGCCTCAATTGAGACCTCATCTTGGCTCATGGTAAAGAGGAAGGAAAAAGAGTTTGAGTCTCCTTACAGGAGAGAAGGGGGGAGGGGTATAAATCCAAACTCTTCTTCTTCTGTTGGCATATATGAATGAGTCATCAGAGATCATATACTACAAGGTGAACATTTGATTGCTCCATGTTCAAATTGTTTTTTTTAAAAAAAGTATGTTAAAAGTGCTACATGTTGCTGTAGCCATTCCATTACTGCTCACACAAAGGAAATTCCACTAAGCACATTTTCCTCTCTGCTCATGTGTCTGGATCCAATCCAGTGCTTTTCACTGTCATCAGTTCATTCACACATTCTGTTACAAGCTATGAACAAACCAATTCTTTTGAAATTAACTGGAAATAAGATAAAGTAGCATAATTACAGTATCATTAGTAGTGTTGGGGGCACATAGGCATGATACTATCTTTGGTCATGATTCTGCAACTTTTGTAAGACTTTCATTTTTATTTCTTTTTGTGAATTCCTAATTCAGTTTTCCCTTCAATTAAGTTATTCACTTATAATTGTTTTATGCTTGCAAGAAGTATCATTTTTGTTCTTTTCTTTTCTTCATATCTTCTCTCAGCTAGCAGAATCCATCATGACACCTGATTTTCAACGGGTAAGCTGCTGCCAACATGACCCCATTAGTTGACATTTCACCATATGCTGACAACTAGTGTGAACTTTACCTTTTCCTTTTTAGTGTCCTTCTGTTTGTGTTCCACTAGATAGTGACAATGGTGACTCTTAAGATTAATTAGGTGGATGCTGCATATATTATATATAACGTTTAAGGTATTGGATATCACATACAAAACCCTTCATGACCTTGGACCCTCATGTCTGTGAGACTGCCTCTCTCCCTGTGCATTGCCATGACACTTTCACTCATCTGACCAAGGTCTTCTTCCAACCTGCAAGTAAGCAAAATCTACAAGTGCCTGTGGCTGTGTCTTCTGCACTGTGGCTCCCACTTTATGGAATGGCCTGCCTAAGGAGGTCAATAAGGCTCCCACCCTCCTGGTTTTATGCAAATCAGGCAAAAACAGAATTATTCTAGAGGGTTTTCTAAGCATTTGATAGAGTTGTGTTATATTAAATGATTCACAAAGTTACTTGGATAAATTATTAGGGAGTGTAGTATATACTGCTGTGTTTAATCGGCTGAAACTACGATGTCATTTTTCTATCACTTAATGTGTCATGTTAATACTTATGCTTTGCTTCAGTTCTGTTTTTATATTTCTGATTGGTTCTACAACCCTGATCTTATTGTACTGTTTGTTGAATGTCTCATCCTGTCAATTATATATTGCCTCCTGTGTAATCTGCTTTACGTTAGAAAGGCAAACTACAAATAAATAGATAAAATAAAAAGAAACAAAAATAAAAAGAGGTGGGAGAGCAACTTTGAGAGGAAAGGCCAAGAACAGTTCAGCACAGTATCAGTTTTTCCTAAGCTGCAACTACTTGACAATGCTAACAGCTCAAATTACCTTTTAAAAATTGACGTCTAAAATGGACAGATTCAGTTGCCACTACCTTTAGTTCAGACCTTTTGTATGACTATATTACTGGTTCCTGAAAACTGGGAAATAGCTGACCAGTAAACATAACACTAGAATGCACAAGCATTGCTTACTGATAATTCCTTACCTATCATAGTATTTAATTTTCTTGTAACTTTCCTTCAGAATGTCACAGTATAAATGACTCACAACATAAATGACAGGAAGATTGTCAATAATGGTAATGATAATTTTAATGTCAATGTGCTTAGAATGTTATCCAACATTTTGTGGAGGCTAGTGGCACTTTTAAGACAAATTAATTTTATTCTATCATAAGCTTTTGTAGACTAGGGAGTATTTTGTCAGATGCAATATAGTGGGTTGTTATCAACTGTATGACATTATTAAAATAAACAAGCAGCAAGGCAAATATCTTATATAAGAGTGGTGCAAAAGAGGATTGGTTGAACCTCACAGGGAAATGGCATTGCAGAAGAAAAAGATGAGTTGACTTTATACCTCACTTTTCTCTACCTTTAAGGAGTCTCAAAGAGGCTTACAATCACATTCCTTTCCCCTATGTACAACAAATACCTTCTGAGGTTGGTGGGGCTGAAACAGTTCTGAGAGAACTGTGACTAGTCCAAGGTCACCCAGTAGGCTTCATGTGGAGAGTGGGGAATCAAAGCTGGTTCTCCAGATAAGAGTCCACTGCTCTTAACCACTATGCCAAGCTGTCCATTAGTATGGAAGGGGAGGGGAATTTTGCTCAATTTGCTCTTTACTACAACCTTCCATGCCATTTGACATTTGGCTTTGAGTAGTGGTCTTCCACCCTTCAACATTGGTTGGAGAAATTACAAAGTCTGTTGAAAACTGCAACTATTTGTTCTAGTTGTTTTAAAATCCAGTTCATGGAGAACTCATGTACACCAAAGGTAAATTTCAACCATGATTTGTGATCCATGTGATTGTGAGTCATGAAATCTGGGTTGAAGTGAACTCGCAAACTGTGGTTTCTGCTAACTGCTATTTGTCACAGTGACAAACTGTGATTAAAGCCATAGCCTGTCTTCAGAGACAGCTACACCAAAGAAGCCATAGTACTGTTGAGCAGGTAGAAAATGCTTTTATTAAATATCAGTGTACTTTGGTTCTTGTTTTGTTGTATTAGTATTGTTTGTAATTGGTTTAATGGAATCGTAAACATTTATGTTGCAAAGTGCTTTCAGAGCTATTTTAGAGGAATGATCCAGTTTATGAAATAAATACTTGAGAAACACATTGCATCTATTCCAATTCCAAAGCCTTTATTGGCATTATAAATTACAGAGTTAGTAGAAAAGAGGTATTTATCTACTAACTGAGACATTAAAACATTAAAATCCATTAAAACATTAAATACATTAAAACAATGTTGAACATTCACAACCACGCCTTGTAAACTGCACCATATAAATTAATTTAACCATTACTGCTATATGTAGGCAATGATTGCGCCTGACCAAATAGTGCCTCAAAAAACTTGCAACATTCTCACATACAAGATCACAGGACCCATTGAGTAGAAAGTTCATCACAGATGGTAACCTCACAGCCTTTGAGCTCTCTACCAATGGACAGATGTACATGGAGCGTAATGACTCGTATATTGGACATTCCAATAGTACATGTTGAACCGTCTCAGCAACGGCCATGTTACATTGACATAACCTGTTCTCATATGGAGTGTTATTATACCTGCCAAGAGTCACAGCGTTAGGTAGCGCATTAAAACGAGCCAAAGTGTACACTCTGCGTTTTGGGATTGCACAAAATGTACAGATAGCTGGCACAGTACATTGCATCTATTTGTATCTGACAGCTGACTTCATCACTTTTGAGTCCATTTGTCCACAGCGGTTAGTGTTTCTTGATCAGCATGGGTTATGTTGCATATAAGGCACTCCCCATACTGTCATGGTATGTAAAAAGTCAGTGGATTTTCCCTTCTTCTTTTTTTTCATACAAATGAACTGGACCAAGTCCATAGGGACCTTTTGTGAGGGTGCACACTATGTATTCTATTCTGTTTCTAGAATGATGAAATTCAAGATGTTTCCATTGTCACTAGGCATCACCCAAGCATTTATTTGTGTTAAACAAAGAAGCATAGTTCTCTGACATATGAAAGTTCAACAGCCTGGTTAGTTCTTACAAGATGATGGCATTAGATTGCAGCCCTAGTGCCAAAGAGGCAAGAAGACAATGAGCTGACCATCCATAACCCAGTGAATACAAGAACAACCAACAATCTTGTGGACTAAAAATTCCCACACCTTTTTTGGTTACAGCAGCTGTCAAAACCTTGGCACAGCATAGTCCATGTCAAACTCTATGCTGCAGATGTTCTGTACCCATTCTGAGAGGTGGGCCATCTCCAATCAGAAAATTTCCTCCTTGCAGAAAGAAATGTCCAGATGACAGATCCAGTGACTTCCTAGGGTTTTAACAATCTTGCCTGCTATGCTGATGACCTTCCTTCTGGCCACATCCACCTTATCCAAGCAGTGAGACCTATGCCAGGAGTACCTTTGTAATAGGTTGCGTCAGAACTGTGTGTTAGGGAGCCTAGACTGCTGAGCCTTCGCCTGCCATGCTAAATCAAGGCCCGTGAAGACTGTGAGATCATTTTTGCCCAGTAATACGACCAAGATGTCAGAGGGCACAGTGGACACAATGGAGGGCTGTAAGTACAAGTGAATCTCATAGCATCCTTCTGTTCTGGTAAGACATAATGATCCTTCCAATCCCAGGAGCCATCCCCAGAAGATATGGGATAGACTCCTGTCCAGTGTACAAAATCCAGACCAACTTCTGATGAGGTGATGAAACTGTAAGAAGACACTATCAGCACCCAGCCCCAAAATGCACTGTATGTAAGTTTTATATGAAAAAGATTTGCAGATGGGTTCAAGAAGGCTGGAACACTAGCCCATCTTCCTTGGAGGCTGCCCCATCCTGAAGAAATAGGCCTCAAATTCCCCCCAAGGGAAGACCCAGAGAAACCAGAACGGCCCTGAGAATACTGGTAAAAGTGTACCAGGTGAATGGTTAGCAGTTTGTGTGAATGGAAAGAAAACGTGGGCAGGAAGGGCACAAGTAGAAAGGCTGGAGTGGCATGCATTGGGCAAAAGTCTGGCCCAGGTGGTGAAAAAAGATGCAGGCATTCACCACAACCCCTCTGGTTCTTTTTGATTACTATATGATCAGGTGGATCACAGAGCTGAAAACTGCCACATCTTGCATCCGAAAACTCAGACCAGAGTATCCCCTTTTTAACTGGCTACCAATTATCCACCCATGAGGGCACTGAAGAAGCCCAGAGTGAAAGCATTTTTTTTTAAAAAAATGCCTCAAACGAGGACAAACAGAATTTTAGCAGCTGCTGAATGAGCCATGAAAAAATTACAAACAGGATGAATCTGTGATGATCAGGTGCCCTTGGGGACAACTTTATCCAATCCTCCATGGTACAACATCTAGCAAAGGAGACACATGGGTCAGAAAAACCATAGGTCTTGCTAAAGAAAGAAATGACTGCATGTGCCCCACCAGGATTCTAGGGGCAAGATGCTGATGCTTCATTGAGGCATTAGAACCATAAATCAGGCACTGGACAAGTGCTGTGGCCCCTAGCATTGGAAGAGAAGGCCAAAAAGTTCAATGTGATAGAGAAATAATATCTCAGAGATGGAAGAATGACCAAGTTGAATACTCCCTGCATTATGGATCTCTTCCAAGGACCAAGAGCTTTTCTGAGAATGGGTCTGGAAATTCACTTTAGGTATCAGCTTGTAGAATCTTTCCTCCCAAAGGTACAAGAAAGCATCTCTGATGCTGTTATTGACACCTGCAACATGCTAAGAACATTATGTTAGTAGATAAACAAACCTAGAAATGAGGACAAATTTGCACACTAAGTGACCAGCTCAGAGCATGATGTTTCCTTATCGATGACCCACACCACTGCTAGGTTGCCTCATAAGAATCAGGTATTTTTGTTCCTAAGGTGCTCCAGCTCAATAATGACTGCCACCAGGACCAGGAAGAGCTCTAAGAGGGTGAGGCTGCAAGAAATTCTGGAACACACCCATTGAGATAGCCATGGTTGGGCAGCACCCCAAAACCAAGCTCAACTTGGAGGGCTGATCCAGTGGCTTCTGCCATAGTGAAATCCTGTTGAAATTTAAAAGGAAGGAAAGCCTTGTTTTGAACTCCTCCATGCCCTTGATCAACCTAATATGGTGATAAGGGGTGAGGGCCCTTAGAATGAACTGGACAAGGCAAATGCAGAAGGCTTGCCAGGGGATGTTGTCTTGGTGAAATTCAAGTACCCAATGAGGGACTGAAGTTCCCTCAGTGTGCACTTTTTGAGGACAAGAACCCTTAAAACCACAAGGCAGACTGAGTTAGGCAGCCCAGCAGAGCCCTTAATAACCTGATTGGAAAACATGAAGAAAAACTCCCTCTGTTACATTTACCAATCAAGGTCCCACTCCCCATTTCTGGCTATACAAGCTACACTTGATTGGCCTAACTGGGGGAGGAGGCTAGGGAGCTGTCAGGCCCCGCCATTCTGGGTCTGCCAAAACGCACAAGACATGCCCGGGCATGTCTGGCTGCAGCTGGACTCCTATTAGCATTGCCCAAGGCCAGAGGCCCTGCCTTTTGTTACTGCAGTAATGTAGTGAATGGAGTCCACCGACTCTCCCTAGAAGCCAAGCCATTCCCAAAACAATGTATGTACCACAACTGTCTTCAGCTGTCCTTTCTCATGCTGATATGGGGGGGAATGCAAAGGTGGGGGTTAACTGACTGTAACTGTAAGGTTTATACTGGGGCCAGGGAGCTGGGGCTTCAGTCTCAGCTACCTGGCCATAGGGGTCAGACACAGTTCTAATAAAGCTCCTGAAGCCATTCTTGAGTTTTGTTATTGACTAGGGTGCCAAATCCTTACAGGAGCCCACGTGGTCACCAAAGCCTCCCCAGTCATGCCACCAGCCAGCTGGCCTGATTGCTGTAGCACCATATCCCCCACCCCCACAATACCACAACTGGGGCACTGGTCAGCCTGGGGCCTCCTGAATGTGACACAGTGGCCTCTAGATTCTGCCAAAGATGTTTTTAAACCATGTAAGAAAATAATGAGATCAAAAGATTTTGATGTTGTGCAAACTCTTTCCACTTAACAAGATCTCATCTTTTCATGCTGTCATTCCCCATTAAAATTCCAAAACTGAACTTTTAGTGGAAGTGATGCTTTGAAAGAACATAGCTCTCAAAACCACCCACATGCAGCATGGCTGTCATATTGGAATAATAAATCTGCTTCCTGGCTGTGTTTCAAAGTTGTCCCCTTTTGCTAAAAAAGAGTAAGCTTGGCTGCCTCATAACCTTAAGTAATCACTGCTGTGGGTGGAAGCTGATGATTCTGCTAGGTTGCTTGTAAGGCCAGAAGATGCTGCTACAAGTAAATCATTAATATTTTTTTATAAGAAATTAGTGAAGTTTAGGAAGGAAAAGTGTGTTTCTTGTTACTATTTTGGTTCTATAGCAACATCTATTTAATAGTGCTACTGGGTAAATAATTGATATTTTTAAAGGTAAAGAATAAAATTTCTGGTTGTTGTGGGCTTTCCAGGCTGTGTGGCTGTGGTCTGGTAGATCTTGTTTCTAACGTTTCACCTGCATCTGTGGGTGGCATCTTGAGAAGTGTAACTCTCTGTGATACACCTCTTAAGATGCCAGTCACAGATGCAGGCGAAATGTTAGAAACAAGATCTACCAGACTACAACCACACAGCCCGGAAAGCCCACAACAACCAGTTGAGTCCAGCTGTGAAAGCCTTTGACAATACAATACAGTACAATTTCTATTTATAATTATGATTTCCTAGAAGGAGAATAAGTGCAGCTAATAAAATGATAATAAAAGCGCAGCTAATAAAATGGAACTATGTGCTGACTAAAACAAGAAATGTCCTTCATAAAAAAGAAACTTAATGGCTTTAAATCACTGAAGTACATTGTTTTGTAATTTAACTCTGAACTCTTTTGCTTACATAAAGGAAGGTTTGTTCCTTCAAATTTTGTTCAGTGCATTGAAAGCAAATACAGTTAGTGATATGATAGAATAGTCTAACCATTAATATCGTTATGCAGATGCACAGAAGATGTGAAATATTTGCATTCTACCATAATTTGTGAATGTGCTTCATAAACATCTGATTGCAATCTTCACCGATGCTTACATATAATCTGCCAAATCTAGATGATTAAACATCTGAGAATCCTTGTGAAACCTATTTTCCTCTTTTTAAAAAATGAAAGGAATTTTGAAATACTGTCTGGGTGTGATTGGTGAGAATTTCCCATTGTAAAACATCCTCTTGAGTAATGTGGGATGTGGAGATTCTTCACCTGTTACCCCTCATAAGAAAAAAGACACAAATAAAAGTCACAGCATTTATCAGACTGCATCAGAAGTGCATTTAGTTCTGAATATAACACAGAACGATAGGTTGCCAATCTAATTCTTATTGGATTCCTGTGCTTTGAAAACTGCATGAAAGACAAAGGTAAAAGTATATTTTCCCTACTATGTACTCCCGTGTTCGGCATGGTTGCTTCTGCTTTTATTTATTTATATTTGTTTACTGCTGTCAACTTGCAGCAACCCGGTAGGACTGTCAAAGCAAGAGACATTCAGAAGTGTCATTGCCTGTCTTTGTGAAGCAGCTCTGGTATTCCTTGGTGTTCCCATCCAAATGCTAACTGGGGCCAACCCTGATTAGCTCCTGAGATCTGACAAGATTGACCTAGCCTGGGCTATCCATATATAGTTCCTTGCCTTGAAAACATTTCCTGTCTTAAAAACACTACTGGGTCAGCATAAGTCAGATGTGACTTGACAACATTATATATGCTTTCCCGTCTCAATCCCTTAGCTTTTACCTGTGTTGCCAACTGACCCGAATAAGGACTTCAACAAGTTGACCAGATCTAATTTAAATAACCATTCTCTTCTGCTTTACTTATTCCACTATTTTAAAAAATCTCATTTGTCTCTGACTAACCAATTAATACCAAACTGATAAGACATCTGGTTTTGCTTCTGCACATGGAGGCTTGTTCTGAAAAGGGGCAAAAATACTACATCTGCCAGGCATGGGCAGGAAATAAGTTTGTTCTGTCAGAGAATTAAAAATCCCATGTAGACTGCATAAGATGACAAAATCATCTTATTGATTTTATTCAGGACAGTGTATCCTAAAATAATTACATTCTAAAATAAGTACTTCCTAAAATAATTACATATGATCCATTTGAAAGTAGCTTTCTTTAATTATATCCAATGGTGTATTAGGTACTGTTGGGGATGATTTATTTTTTTTCTCAATAAAAAACATAACTGGTGTCTCTGTAGGTATCACAGACTATACTCAGCAATGTTCCCTGCACTGTAATAAATTCTGTCCTAGGGAAAAATTTAATAATCTATCCATTAAGATTGTGATTTTGGTATGCATAATCATAAACTTAATTGTTACTTTATCTAAAGTTTGGTGTCCTAGATATGGTTTCAAGTCTAAGTTTTGAATAATATATCTAAACTGGTGAACTTTGAGATGATGGGCAGCTCCATTCAAGGGGCCGTGCTGCCCCCACCCAGAGGCTTCCTAGAGGCACAAGAAGGCTCAAAATCTTGAAAAGCCTCCCTGTCACCAGGAAGCCCTTATTGGGCTCAGTAGTCTTATGCCACCCTTTTGGTGGTGTGAGGTCTGCAGTCCTGGCCACTAGTGCAGCAGGGTAAATGGCCAGAAGGGAGCCAACTAAAGTCAGCTTCACTTTCTGCCACACCCCTGGACTGCCCCCACTGCACTGCCGGCAGGGGCACAAGGACTATGATGCTGAGTCTGGCACTGTGTCCCGCCACTGGGAAGGACCATGGTGGCTTTATGCCAGAGGATTCACCCCTCTACCAGAGACGGTGCTCCAGGGAGGGCAAATCCACCAGTATGGCCACAAGCCGCTCTGACCAGTGGTTTTGCCCCTCTTTCTGGGTAGGGCTGTTAACCAGACTCAGTCCATTTTGTGTGTTAATATTTTAAACTCTTTACTCAGTTATAAAACTGAAAAAGGAGGTGTTCTATTATTATTATTCTGGAGATATCCCATAGTCAGTTCAACATTTCATTTAATTGCTATTTTTCTTACAGAAAAAATAGAATTGAAGAATGTGACAAATAACGGAAAGTAGATTATACTGGCTGAAGAGAATGAAACAAAACTTAGACCTCTAGTAAAGCTTGTTTACATTAATCAAATATAATATCTTTGCAAGGCAATGTCCTGTCATGAAATAAATGCAAGGATCTATTGTGTGTGGGTGTGTAAGTGCCATAAAGTCCCTTCCGACTTATGGTGTCCCTATGAATTAATGATTTACAAAACATATTATTATTAATAAACTTGTTCAGGTCTTGCAAACTGATGGATGTGACTTTCTTGATTGAATCAATCCATTTCATGTTGTGTCTTCCTTTTTTACTGCTGCCTTCAACTTTTTCTAGCAATATTGTTTTTTTCCAGTTAGTCTTGTCTTCACTGCTTATTACAATAAACTTGTGATGTTGAGGGCAAACTGCAAGGCACTTATTTTGCCTACATTTAAACAGAGATTACTGCCTAAACCCACCAGAGCTGTCTTTGTATCTTAGCCTAGACTAAAGAGGATCTAGAGCAGATTTATCATCTAAGAAGATCTGTATTTGTCTTGTAACCATTCTATCATCTTGCCAAAGAAAGGCAAACTGGGCAATGACTGGTTTCATCATTCTTCTCAGGGTTGTTGTTGGTTTTTTTTTACTACCTGATTTAAACTCCAAGGAACTAATAACTGAGTCAGTGATTGATTGATGATGGACAACAGAGACTCATTGATGTGGTGTTTCCATGATTTCAGTAACCAGGATGGACATGGATCTAGAGTAAAAGTGGTAGCCTTCGCATATCCCAGAATCTTGTCAGTATTCATTGTGATAACCAGATCAATATGATCCATAAATGGACCAGGCAGTGTACTTGGGTGTGTATTTCAGAAATGGACCAGGCAGTGTACTTGGGGTGTGTATTTCAGAAAAGAATTTTTAAAAATCAGTTTTTGTGGAGATCTTTTCAGGATTGCCATCTCTAACCTGGAAAAAGAGAAAAATCCTGTAAAAAGGAAACAAAAACACTTACACACCTTCACAAAGGACTCAGCTCTACTATAGCCCATTAGAAAATTTCTGAGTCTCTGAGGGGGATTGTTTTTATGGGAAAGGCACCAAATATGCAGCATATCTACTGGTGATTCTTTTTTAAGGGTAGGGACACCAAATGTGCAGTATATCTGCTGGTGACTCTTTTTTAAAGGTAGGGAAACCAAATATGCAGTATATCTGTTGGTGACTCCCCTTAGAAGAACCCCCAAGTTTAGTAAAGTTTGGGTCAAAGAGTCCAATTGTATGGACCCTACTGTTCCTCCATTGTTTCCCATGAAGAATGGATTAGGGCATCTTAGTGTAACAATAAACTTTTTTCTGCAAAAGAGAGGGAGAGAAATTTATCGTTGCATGTCTCTTTTAGAATTGATGGTTATTTGATCTCATGTTAGTTCATACCGAAGCTAATTCATAATATAGTGGGTGGTGTTTTTTTCACGTAGTATTATTTACTAATCATCACCATTCCTATTTAAACAGCTGACAGACTGGCTTCTAGATTTAGTGCTAGAATATTGCTGAGCAGGATTTCCTATTCAAATAACTAGCCATGTAATTATTTCACAGTGCTGGGCTTAATTCCATACCATCTTGCACAAGTAATCATGTTTTATTTGATTGTTGTTTTGTTTTGTTTGTAGATCCATCAAACATGCCTTGAAACATGGCTATATTTGGGAAACACCTCTATATCTACAACTTTTCCCATCTCCTAATCCAAGTCTTGGTTATTTACTGTAGTCCTTCTTATGCATGTGACCTATTACATCATTCCTTGAAATTATTGGGACAACATTAAATACCTAACTGTGTATAGAGGTGTGTGATTGTATACACTTCTTGTGTTATTTTCTACCACAGCACACAGAAAGGGCTATTGTTGAGAATAATATCCTAGTCTATTAGTTGGAAGAAGCTTGTAATGCACATTATATATTTATACATGTATATATAAGAAACTGATATATACAAAACACTTTTATACTTTTAGGCGACTCAACAGGACTTGGAACAAAGGAGGCCACAGCTGGAGGAATTAATAACAGCAGCACAGAATCTGAAAAATAAAACTAGCAATCAAGAGGCTCGAACAGTCATTACTGATCGAAGTAAGTAGTGAATTCTGAGCTTGTAAGAATACTGAATCACTGTTTTTGTATATGAAACACTCTTGAACTATAATCTGCTACAAAGTTAGGAACACTTAAGGGTGTAGAAATCACTGGGTTTAAAAGGGCCTTACTATTTGAATAAAAGACATAAAGTGTATCTACTCACACATTTTGAACAATGGACTTTGTTACTAAAATATATAGCACAAATATTTTGGTGTAACATGTGGATTACTCTTCTGCATACTATAGTACATAAATCACGACTGTGGCCATGATTGCTAATGCATAAAGCTTGATAAGCTGTATTTTGTATTTTAAACAATTTTACTTTATGGTGTGCATTTAAACAATTTGTACCACTGAGGAAGACCTATTGCTCAAAACATGTTTGGTTTTAATGGAATAAAAAATCATTTGTAATTTTTTAAAGTTTAATTTATCACAAAACATGTGAAGCCATTTTGCCATAGAAGACCAACAGCCTAATCTAGATTGGAGGAAAGCTCCACTGCAACTGGGGATTGCATAGCAAATGTGCCTTCAAGGGGGATTTGGGTGGCACAGGAAGGAAGGAATTTCAAAAACCCTCTTGCTGCCCAAATAGCTCCATAGACCAAATAGGCTTACGCTATGCTTTCTGGGGCCAGAAAAGGGGATGTTCCCAGGCTGGAAGCTCAGTAGGAGCTGACTCAAGTTGGTTCCATCTCCAGGAACACCCCCAAACTAACCCCACTGAGCTGATGTACTCTCTTACACCAACATAGCTTCAGAGTGACAGGCTCTTCCAGGTTTGGGTGCCCATATACTGCTGAGGTGAGTAACCATGCTGGAGCATGGCATGCCCATACCATTTCCAGGACTCCTCCCCACCCACCCATCCACCCACCCACACACACCAGATTGGGCTGTAAGTCCTTGGGGGGGGGGGGGGTTCCTAAAATGTTTCCTTTTGGTAGCTGTAGCTATTTTCATTAGTTCTCCGTTTTTTGTTTCCTTTGCTACTGTTTGTCCCCCATCCTTCTGTGTATCTAGGTAACTTCCTTTAACATACCCTCAATTATTCTAGTTGGAATACAATCCATCTAGATGCATTAGCTGGAGAAGGTGGGTTTGTTTTTTTAAAAAAAATTGTAGTGTAACCATGGGAGTGTGTGAGAAGTACTTTATCTTTCCCCCTCAGATTGCTTTTTTTTCTGAACAAATTTTCCCCACTTCTGCTTCTCCTGCCGCCAGAAAAAAAACTTCATTCACCTTCATACTACAGGTGCGGAAGTTCCAGCTGGAAGTACTTTTATTGGCGTCCTGATCCAACAGGAGATTATCAAGCACCATCTCCCTGTAATGTCATCTTAGAGCAGCTCCCACCATTGTCTTTCATCTTTTTTTAAAAAAAGGGGGAGACTTATGCATTTCTTGGACTCTCATACAGTGGGTCTTCAGTTCCAGGCACTGTTGTATAAAATATTAAAAATTTAACAAACTGAGATATCTCTTATATCGTAATTTAGCTAATTCATTTGCAGGTAATTATCAAAAAGCACACTGTTTTCAGAAGAAATTAATGACAGTATTTCTCTGATAATTGAAACTCCATAATGTTATGACTGTCTGTCTCTCCATTTAATGAAATACTCCCAAAGCATTTGATCTTTTGATGCCTCAGCCTGTGAAAGCTCTGTTAGGGGTTTACCTGTTTTTCTTTGTCTTGCATTAATTTTCAAATAACATTCATAAGAGTAGTTTATCTGCTGTGGAAGCTTAATGAAATCATATGACAATTATGCGAGAGTGACTATGTTCTTTCTATATAATATTATAATTTAGATTTATGTTTTTTTTTTCAGTCTATACAAAATGTTTCCACTCTGTTGATTAAAATGGCAGCTAGGAAAATAGATGAAATAACTATGCATAATTCATAATACACCATTCCTTGTGTGTACGTTTTTGCTACTAAATCTTAGTTCTTGTAGAGATCTTTGTAAAAAAGCTTTGTATGAGAGTTTTGAATAAGATTTTGGGAGAAATGGAGTAATTCTAGAATAAGCTGTTGGAAATTTGGATATACCAATGTTTACATAGTTACAAAATATACCATAAGAAGCAAAAACAAATGTTAAGATTCAGTGCTCAGTTCAGTTGTAGGATTGACAACTCCTGTTTTGGAAATTCCTGGGTATTTTGAGATAAAGCCTGCCAAGAGTAGGATTTGAAGAAGGAGGAAGCTAAGCAGAGGCGTAATCCCTGAGGAGTCCATACCCAGAATTTTGTTTTCTTCTAGTATAGACTTCCTCTTTAGCTTCCGGGAGGACTCAGCCATTTTTGGGAGGTCACAATGCTCCACCTGTAAGTAGGCAACTCTGATTCAGCATTTAGTCAGTGGTTGCCTGTGGAATGGCCCAGTGAGTCTTCAGAATGCAGCCATGGAGTAGTAAGCAGCAACATAACACTTTTAGAAACATGCCCATTCTTTCTTGTGTTTAGGGTTTCCACCCAGCAGCTGGCAACAGGTGGGAGTCCAGAGAGGCAGGAACATGGGGTGTGGGGAGGGGGGTGCCATTGGGCAACAGTGTTAGATCATTTCTGGGTTTTCCCAGGAAGTAACAGGCAGTGAATAAATGGTAAACCTACTTTATTTTAGGTAGACATCACCACAATATCTCCTGCCATTACAAACACAGATGTTCCTGTTGGGAATCTGTGGCTGTATCCCATTTGGTTGATTCCTAGTGCTGCTATTAATACAGTGGTTAATGTTTCATACAGCTTTCAAAATAGTGACATTCTGAAACTTTTGGCTTATAGATTGTGCATGCTTTCTGATCTCTCAGGTTCTACCAGTGTAGTGTGGTATAGTGGTTAAGAGCAGGTAGATTCTAATCTGGAGAACCTTGTTGTGAGGCTCTTTGCTGCATGAGGGTGGATCTCTTTTGTGCGAGGCTCTTTGTCAATAATACACACTACTCCATTGCTGGGGTAATAAATTGGCCATAGCCATTTTATTGAGCAGAAGCGTGAGGCTAGCATGGGTCTGGATCTGGTCATACGGGTAATGTGCTACAGCTCAGCAGGGCGGGTGCCCCGTCCTGAGCTTCGTTTTTGATTGTAGCTCCCGCCGCCGGGCAGACAACTCCTGGCCAGAGATGTAAACCTTCGGCCCGGTTCGGGTAGGGCGGTCACCTTCCGTTTTCGCTGTTGCTGTTCCCAAGGGAAAGCGTAGCTCCCTAGCTCCCTTCCCCTTGCCCTTCCAGAGCCATACCACCTTACGCGCTTCAAACCGCCAAGTACTGGGCTGCATTTACCATGTAAGCATGCAATAACATGGCGGTACCTTCGAGGAGAGATGGGTGGGGCAAAATTGTCAGTCGCACGGCGAGCATACGGCCTGAAGCCAAAGAAGGCTGGCTGTCCCTTTTAAAGTCCTGGCGTTTGTCTCCTTTTTTCACATTTACTTAGCCCTTTCTAGCATGACTCCCCTTCTCTTTACTGGGTAGCATCAGCCGGTCCTCGCTTCTCTCCACCCCTTCGAAGAGCACCAAATTTCGGCGCGAAGATTCCGTATATGCGCCCTAAGGCAAATAAATGCAAAACCGAATCAGATCGGCATGATCAAAAGCAAAAAAGCTGCCATTTTCTGCCTTTACATGATATTTCATATAAGTAAAGATAATAGCTAATTTTTCCCCACTAATGACCCAATTCTAGGATTCAGTTCTCATTCAGGCATAGTTAAGTTCCCAGACATGACCATGGCCTCTATCTCATGTTTGTGTATAATAGTGAATGTAATGACAACTGCATCATGCTGGAGTTTATGGCGGTTTTATGCCATGATGAGGAGAAGGAGCTGGGCTGATATCAAATCTCTTTCTCCGTGTTAAACTTAAAGTGATTACAAGCTCCTTTCCCTTCCTCTTCTGACAACAGGCACCTTGGTGTGGTATGTGTAGCTACATAGCCCCGAACAACTGCATCAGTCCGCGGGTCACCCAGCAGGAATGTAGGAGTGCGGAAACACATCTGGTTCACCAAATAAGCCTCTGCCAGGTGGAGTGGGGAATCAAACCTAGTTCTCCAGCAGGCTCTTTCTTATGTTCTTATATTCTTATGTACCACCCACTGAGCCTACTTACGCTGGCTGGCCAGGCTCAGAGATATGTTATGTTTTCCGTGGCACATCTCCACTTTCCCTTATGGGGGATTTTTAAGTAGGGTTTTCAAAAATATCTTGGTCTTCCCATGCTGCTGGAAAGCCCTTTAGAGGGAATGTTGTGGTTTTGCAGTAGTGCTATCACTGCCCACCAGCCTAGTCTGTAGTAGTGCTGTCACTGCCCACCAGCCTAGTCTGGATTGGACTGTCTGTTTTCAATTCTGCCTGAGGGAAGTAGCCAATAACCCTCCTACCTTTTGAGAGAAATTGTAAATACAACAAACATTTGTGTGTGGTAAAAAACATTTTATTAATGAAATTGGTTCAAGGTAAACAAAAGCATAAGGTGCAGCATGGGGGTCTGATCTTCTGATCTGTGTACTGGGCAGCACAAGTGCTGTTCCCCAGACACCTAATTTTTTCTCAGCACGCCTGCCAATGAAAAATTATCACACACGCTGGAGCAGCTGTGAGATTCCAGATGGGCGGTTGCCACTTCCTGAAGACTCTTTGCTGCCAGGCGCACAAGCCATCTAAGCCCATGTCTGGGCAGGTGACCCCTTGGCTTGAGGAGGTTCCACTAAAGCATGTATTTTGCCTCCTGAGGAGGTTCCACTAAACCTCCTGAGGAGGTTCCACTAAAGCATGTATTTTGCCCACTGTCCCCAGCTAAAGATCAGTTCCCCATGCGCAAACCGCCAACTCTCTAACAATAATGCGCATGCATTAACAAAGACCAAAAAACAGGGAGAGGTGGGTGGGAAACGCGCTTGCTCCGGAAAATGGTGAGGTGAAAAGGCTGGGCCCTGGCCTAAATAGGCCGCCTAGCCCCTTTCCCCTTGGTGACATCAGGGCACCCTGCTTGGCGCCCTGAGGCTTGTCATGCCCGCACCTCTGGCCAGCCAAAGCTTTGCGAGCCCAGAGGAGCTTGCGAGGCTGAGGGGATGGAGGCAGCATCACGGAGGCTGTCCCTTCCCCACCAGCAATGGCCACCGCGGTAAGTCACGGCTGCTCTTTATCACTCATTATTTATCTTTCCACTGAATTAATATACTGGTGGAATTGCTTGATTTCAGTTAGGCTAAATAATATACTCAAAGTAAAGTTGTTTCATGAAGCACGCAGATTCACAAGCTTCCCAAGTATTTGTTACCTCTAATTGATTCTTACAGATGTTTAATTATTGTTTGACATTGCTATTTGATGTCCTTTTATGAATGGATCCTAATTGCTCAATAGACTTAATTAATTAATCTTTAATTTTATTCTATGACTTTTTATGTGCTACAATTTGCATAACAGTGACTCTCAGATATGCCTTACAGACATCCAAAATAATCTGCCAGATTACTTCAGGTGAACAGTAACACTTATTTAATCTATTTTTCAAATGTTCAAATAACATTTCTATCTTCAAAAGCATATTGTCAGAGCTCCATAAGTATGGTCCTGTGTGGTGTTGGCTTAAATTAATGGAATGGGAAAATAGAACATGAACTGAAAGAATTACTGAATCTCTTTGAATATCATATGTCAGTGGAAAGAGCGGCCCTGAATCAGTGGGGCCCGCTGTTGCTGCCCAGGATGGGCACTCCAAAGAGGCCCCACCATGCCTCCCCTTGGGAGGGCGGAAGGCAGGTGGTGGCCACACCCACTATGGGTGTCAGCAGGTGGGTCACCTGGGAGCCTATATGAGGCTTGGACCCGACCCTCAGCCCCACCCTGGAGCAGAGTCCCCACCCTGGAGCAGAGTGGCGCTGAGTTTCCCACCCACCTCTCACCTTTGGACAATGTTAATGCATGTGTATGCTGTCATAGCCAAGCCGGTGGTTGCGCATGGGAACTGATCTGATCGTGAGGGGAGCTGTGGAGCTAACCCTCTTTGGCAGAACTCCTTAAGAGGTTTGGGGTGGAGCAAGCCGTGGGTCAGGATGCCCAGCCGGGGACTACTGAGGCTTGTGCCCCTTAGCGGTAAAATGGATCTTCAGATGGGCTTGTCGCCCACCAGAGTTCCACTATCGCTGCACTGCGCAAAATGGATCTCCAGAATGGAGCACTTCGCTTGGCTGGGTTCCACAATTGCTGCGTAAGGTTAACCGTTTCCTCCAACAGGCAGGTTGGAGGAAAGTTTTCACTGGGGGACAGCACTCGGGCTGCCCAGTGTTCAGATCAGATCCCATGCTGCGCCTCACGCTTCTTTTCATCCTTTGTCAATAAAACGGTTTGGCTATGGCCAAAATGTTAACCCACAGACAAGAGTGTTGTGGCGTTATGTTGGTTAGGAACTCTGAGCAGTGCCACTCCCATCCTTCGGTGGCAATGAGACCAGGGATCATAAAGAAAAAAAGTCAAAATGTTTTCTTTCCTTAACTCTACTCCTATTCACTTATTACAGAACACATGTAAGATAAATAAATTGTAAACTTAAAGAAAAGCCATTATTATGAGTTGTATAAGATGTCACTATATGCTAGCATAGTAGGTATGTCGTTTCAGTATAATAATATTACCTAATAATGGGGAAATCCCCTGGAGCACTCTGAGAATAATTTTCCATTTCTCATACATGTTGACACA
This sequence comes from Sphaerodactylus townsendi, assembly GCF_021028975.2. NCBI lineage: Eukaryota > Metazoa > Chordata > Lepidosauria > Squamata > Sphaerodactylidae > Sphaerodactylus > Sphaerodactylus townsendi. The sequence continues at coordinate 77,112,777 of NC_059428.1, forward strand.
TAATTTTTCATGTTTTAAAGTTCCAAATTGGAAAGATGGCAGACATCAATAACTGTCATAGCTGTTTATAGTTCTCTACAGCTACAATTCTAAGGACCAGACTAAAAGTAAGAATATCTAGACATTCAACATATATATGTGGCTGCTATTTTAAAGCAACTAAAATGCCATGAGGGCATGCATTATGGTTAGCTGAGGTGTTCTTGTTTCAAACACCTATGAACCAGATGCCATCATGTCTAATTCGACTCTAAGGCTGTTTCCGCACGGCCAAAAAACAGTGCCCTAGGGACAGAAAAACACCATCCCTGGGGTGTTGTTCGCACAGGAGGCATTGTTGCATTGCAGCAGTGCAGTCCTTGCCCCCCCCCAACAGCTTTTGGAATACACCGGCTTCCACCCGTTGCCAAGTGAACGGCAGTGGGTGGAAGCCGGCATATTCCCTGCACCACTCCCAAACAGCTTCTTACCTTCTCCTGACTTCCGTCACTCTGAGGAGGCCAGGGGACACACCTCCAGGCCTCTGTTGCTGCAGCCATCGCTCTGGGCATGGGGGCATGTCCCCTGGCCTCCTCAGAACAACAGAAGCCAGGAGAAGGTAAGAAACCATTTGGGGGTTGGGCAGCTGTGCAGAGCCTGCTCTGCCAGCTGTGCACCCTGTGGGGCCGTTCATGTGAACAGCCCCAGGGCCGATGCAGCCCTGCAAATCTGGCTGTGCGGAAACAGACTAAGATATTATTAAAATACAGAATACTTACTTTGTTTACCTAAAATGTGTTTGATTCTTTGTTTTGGTTTTAAAACTGTTAACGATACATAGCATCCCAGTTTTACATTTCTTATCCTCAGTTCCATATTGAACATAATGTCTGCTGGAATACATTTGATTGCTGTAAATGGATCAGTCTCAAAAGGCATTTCACTCTGTTGTTGCAGGTTTATTACAAATGGAGAAAATGATTCTTTTTTGGGGAAAAAACTTGTTCTATGAAAGAGTTCTGTCTTCTAATGCAAATGTTTCACTGTTGTGGGTGATGAATAGTGTCAGATCTCATGTTTGACGTGTCATTCAGCAATTTACTCTCAAAGGCATACAGATTCTAAAGTGCTGAATATGTTTTTGTATATGAATTGTTGCATATGTTAAAAGTAATTAATAAATGTAATATGTATAAATAAAATTATCTTCTATAGATTAAATCTTGAACACCCTGACAGATCTTCTTACACCTACAGATTTTGTGAAACTGTTGTGATACCAAGTGTTGACTTTGAAAGAAAGGGTATCAATAGGACTTGATAAAGTTAGCAGTAGCTAGGCTTGGTGATTCATTATATCTGAATAAACCCCCCTTCCCCCCTAAAAAATCTGTATTCATCTTTCCCTGGCTTTTATCAGCCCCATAAACTAGTAGAGCTGATAAAAGCCGATCCAAATAGCTCAGAATGTTGAATGATGAATAGGTATTCAGCATTCTGCATTTGGGGGATTGAAATTGTTAAGGGAGCCTTCAGTAGTGTCTACCCACCTTGGACTCCCTTTAAAGTTAACATTTATTTAAAATATTCAGAATTGGGAACTGAGCATTCTCCTGATCTGATAGAATAAAACAACTTCTGCTGCGTAAGTAGGAAGTCTGTAGGAAGATGTAATAGACAATAGATGTTCTTTGTCCATGGAAAGGGCAGAGCTGGCCAACTCTTCAATTTGTTGAGTTTTTGAAAGACAGAATTTAAATGTGAAGTGACGAGCAAACAAGCAGTTCTCTTTTCCTCATGCTTCTTCCACATCAATTGCCTCATTTGATATTAAAACATTCACATTTTGAGCTTGGTACTGAATTAAAGAATGGTCAGTAGTGAGTTCAATGCCCAGTACAGAAATTATGACTTCTCCTTTCAAGGATATCAAAAGATTTCTATTAAATTGAAACATGAAGCCATAGACCATTGTGCAAGTATAAAGCATTCTTTTTACACCATTCAGATGTGATAGTGTAAATATGGATGAGTGGCAGATAGCAATAAGTAATGTAATTGTGGAAAATCCTAAATTCATTCCTTGAACACTTCATTAGATAGGTAATGAATTTCGCACATTCCTAGACTTAAACTGCCAGGCTGACCATAATATTTTGCATCAGTAAGTAAAAGAAGTGTTTAAGCATTTCAACAGAACTGCTTAATTTTAATGATAACATTCTGTTTATGTTCAGAGAAAATGAAAAACTTTTTATTATTATTATTTTATTATTGTCATGTCCCATTTCTAAATGCACTACTAGAGAAAGATTCCTTTTAACTATGTTTTTGTTGAAGTGATTATTGAAGGTGCCTTCATCCCTGAACAGCAACTGAATTCCTAATTAGGAATTTTGTTCCCTCAAAATGCTTATTTAATAATACTGTCAAAGTTCAAGCATGACTATGAGAACAATTGGATTGAGAATAAATAATTACATAGATCATCAACTCCAAGTTAATAACTACATTATTAAAACCAGGAAAAAATTACTTGTTTCCTACAGCAGTCTTCAACATTAAAAATGGGTTTCTTAATTGTCAAGAGAACTTTAGTTCTAGACAGTTCTAGAACAAAACAATATGGCATGCAATCCCACAACTTCTTCAGAAATATTCTAGGGCTTATGTAGGATCCATATCATTGGATTTTTCCTCATTTCTAAAAGAGAGAGAAAAAGAGAATAGCAGAACGAATAAACAGAGAAAGCAAAAACTGAAATGATCTTTCCCAGTGCTTTATAATGTTGAAGCAATTCTAATCAGGTATACTCAGAAGTGTGTTCCATGTTATTCAATGGTACTTATTTCCAGGAGAATGTCTTTAGAAGTGCCACATAAGTCAAGGCCAAGTTGTATGCTTGATTGGTGATCTACGTGGTGGGAGGGTTACCCTAAAAAAAGCAGTAGCCAGGAGGCTTGATTTGTTTCAGGGTTTGCCTGCTAGCCAAGGGATGGGATGTTAACTCTATGTATGATGGGATCCTTACTGAAATTAATTGAATTGGCCATAGCCCCAGCAGAGGAATAAGACAGGAACCTGTCTTCCCAATTTTGGCGAAATTGCAGGAGAGGTAACCCATCTCCTATTGATTAGCATAATAACACCAAACCCATGCAGCTTTTAAAGTCAGGACTGTGTTGGTAAATCTCATCACATACCTCAAGCACTGTAACAGTTTGTTTCATTATCTCAAAAATATGAAATGCAGTATTATTTTGTGCCAGGGTTGAATAAATTAAATTGCCCTTGAAGACTTCTTAAAAATTCCTTGTGGCGTGGTCTTTCTCATCCTGAAATTTAACTTCTCCTGGAAATTGTGGTAAGACCAAACTCTAAAACCTGTAAGACAAACTGCATACTTTCAGAATGTAAAACCTTCTAATTTTTAGAAGGTTTTTAGAACACCTAAAATGTACTATTTTTATCAAGAGATTTAGTCATATATATTAACAAATCTGTTTCATGTTGCTCTTATTTGGATATGTGGTGACTATGCATAGGTTCACTTCTTAAAATGTTCCATACTTTTTATACAGTTTATATAGATTGTACAGAGAAAGTTTATTGTAACAGATAGTGTGATCTAAGCTGTATCTCCATAACTGTTTCTGCACTTTTTCCAGCAGCATTGCATACTAGCTTTCTCCACATGGTCATGTATCCTTGTTTCTATGGAAGAATCAAGAACTGTGAACCAGGTTAACCAATTTTAATATGAGCCTTTTGACAGTAGAATGAACTGGTTGCAATAGAACACACACTCATGAGTCAAATTGAGATAAAATAAAAAGCAGAAGGATATTAACTTTTTACAGACCTTTGTTGCATACATTTTTTGGTTCTTTTAATGCTGATCTTTTAAAAATATGTAAGACGTGAAGCAATGTCAGGTTTAATAGTGCTTCATATGGGTCTGAGGGAGGGAAATGAGAGATTTTGTGGATCGTCTTTGTTAGCTGTTGCCTAGCAACAGGGGAATAGAAAAACTGACTGTGAGGTCTGACAAAAGACAGCTAAGGCGGTATTCTGAGGGAACTGAGCAGATGTCATTGTTTGTGATGTGCTGAGTCAGAGGAGTTGAAATGTGGCTGTCTAAAAAGAAGCTGTGTTTGTCAGTGGATATCATGTGAGATAGGACCTTTGGAGAAGCTGTCAGATCCCTGTGCACTTTCCCCTCAGTATTGCAGAAACCAAAATCCTGGGAAGCAAGGTTCATGAGGACATAAAAATGTACACAAGGATAACCAGTCAGGATTCGGTCTCCTGGGACAACATGCCATATAGCCCCAGAATGGGAGAGTATTCTAGCATCTCAGTGAGCTTTGAATAGGGGCGAAGGATCTTGTATCCTGATTGTGGGGAGATACTAATGTTTAACTATATGCATTATTTCACCTTAGAAATCAGTTAACTGCATAACCTTTTCCTTTTTCATATTTAAATGAAAGACTTTTGAAATTGCAGTTTAGGCTTATAAATGGAAAAGAAACTGCTTTGTTACCATCAACAATAGTAAGACCCTGCCAGTTTCAATGCCAGGGAAAGAAGAATTTTCATATGATAAGTGCACTATTTACTAGTTGATAGTATAGTCAAGAAAACAATTGTCCACTGAACAATTGTCCACTGATTGTTGTGGGTATTCCGGGTTGCGTAGCCGTGGTCTGGTAGATCTTGTTCCCAATGTTTCACCTGCATCTGTGGCTGGCATCTTCAGAGATGTATCCCAGAGAGAAGTGGGTTACACACTGTGTCCAGTAAGAAGGGAATGTTATAGTAGGGTATATTTAAGTTGCAGAGAACGTTTTAAAATATCCCCAAAGTAGTCTCCTAGCTTCCCTTGGGCTGGAGAGGAATTGCTGATATAGCTTCAACGCAGACAGCAGCGAATGAGCAAAGCAGGCTGGATGTCTATTACAGACAGACAGCTATTACAACTAAAAGAAATAGTGGGAGAGGAGAGGAAGCAGAGATGAGGGACTGGGATACCTGCTCCCTCAAGTTTCTTGCAGGTTCCCACTTCTCCTTTTTATTGGAAGTGTTTGTTGACTTTTCTGATGAATCTGTTTTACATGGGAAAGATTCTTTACCCAGGATGGAGACACAGTCTCTCAATAATGTGAGGAAAATTAGCTTAGAGCAGACTGCTTAATAATACTGCTAGAGCATGGGTCGGGAACCTTTTCCCCTCAAAGAGCCATTTGGCTCACCACCAAATTTGGCTCACCACCAAAGAGCCATTTGGCTCACACACACCCCCCCCCAATTCACGCTCACCCCCCGTCCGGCTCCCCATCGACTTGCTTCGCTTGCCTCCCCTCCTCCACCCCCGCAGCTCACCCCAGCGGGCCTAGAGAAGTGCCGCGCCTGGCTTTTGCAGGGTGGCGCAAAGACGAGAGCACCGGCTGGCTCGGCCATCCCGGCCACCGGGAGAGCGCCGGCGGCTTGAGCTACAGAAGTAGAAATCACTGCTTCGCTATTATTTCTGCTTTTGTACTTTTTTTTCTACCCCTGTTTGTTTTCTCGCCTCTTTTTCTTTTTGCGGGGGGCCGGTTTGACTAGTCTCACCGGCCCGGCTCACTGCTGCTGCTGTTTCTGCTTCTTCCCCTCCTCGTTGTTTGGACTCTCTTTTTTTCTGCTTCAGTTTCTGTTGTTCCGGGCCGGTTTCACTTTTTTCCCCGGCCCGGGCTACGGCTGTGGTTGCTACGGCTGTGGTTGCTACGGCTATTGCTCCCCCTTCTGTTCGTTCCCCCGCCTCTCTCTCCTCCTCCTTCCTTGTTTTCGCCTGATAATCAACAGCTGGTGCTGACTTCCGCCTTTGGCGGCTGCAAAAATCCCCTGCGTTGCCAACTCCCGCTGTTGTTTTCGGCTGGGGGATTCTTGTGGATTTTTGGGCTGACGGATGGTGCTGGGGGCCCCAAACTCGCTGTGTGGGCTGTTGGGCTTGGTCTCCCCCTCCCCCCGATTTCTCTGCTCTCTGCGATGTTTCTTTCTGCTGGCAAAGTAGCGATGTTTCTTTCTGCAGGCAAAGAGGAGCCCGGCGGCTCGGCCACCCCGGCCGCCGGAAGAGCGCCCGCAGCACGGCCTCGCCGGCCGCGGGCTACAGAAGTGCCCGCCCTGCTTCTTGCAGGGCGGGCAGGCAAAGAGGAGCCCGGCGGCTTGGCCATCCCGGCCGCCGGAAGAGCGCCCGCGGCGCGGCCTCACTGGCCGCGGGCTACAGAAGTGCCCGCCCTGCTTCTTGCTGGGCAGGCGAAGAGGGGGCCGGCGGCTCCGCTCATGGAGCCGCAGAACAGCGGCGGAAGAGCCGCATGCGGCTCGCGAGCCGCGGGTTCCCGACCCCTGTGCTAGAGGCTGGGTAGGGAATCTTTCATACCAATGTATATGAAGATCAGCTCTTGGAAGAAAATCCACAGAGAGGAATATAATGCAAATATTAAAGTCTTTACTGTAGGGATGAGAGGTTCACAAGCACTTGATTCAATGCAGTACACACACACACACACACACACACACAGAGAGAGAGAGAGAGAGAGAGAGAGAGAGAGAGAGAGAGAGAGTTCCTAAGATATAAATAAGTTGGAAAACAGGTTTGGAATAGAAAGGAGTATGGGCAATGCGTTGGGCACAGTGACAAAGACAGAAAGGTGTCAATGGATTGGCCCTTTGGAGGGTAGGTTATTTATAGGGTGAAGAACCACCCAGTGGTGGGATCCAAAAATTTTAGTAACAGGTTCCCATGGTGGTGAGATTCAAACTGTGGCGTAGTGCCAATGGGACGTGGCCGGTCATTCCAGGGGTGGGGCATTCCTGGGCGGGGCTGTGGCAAGAACTCAGGCTGCCACGCACGCCAGTGCACCTCCTGCTAGACTGCTTCAAGTTCTGCACGCTAATGCTGAGAGGACGGGCGTAACTAAGGCAAAAATCATGTGGCAAAATCACCAATTAGTAACCCCCTCTCGGCACACACAAATAATTAGTAACCTACTCTCGGGAACCTGTGAGAACCTGCTGGATCCCACCTCTGGAACCACCTCTGTGGGGTGTCAGGATTACCTTTGGGAGGTATCAGGATAACCTCTGGGAAGTGTCCAGATGAATTGTTTGAGAAACAATAGAGTGCATTGTAAGGTACTCAGGAGAAGTTAGTTACAGAAGGGGGTATCTAGGTTAAGATAATCAGGGGAGGCAATATTGTCAGGGGTTCACTTGTGGCTGGAAATGAGTATCCATTCAGCAGGGCTACTGTATCGTGTTGAGAACACATTCCTCCTTGGCTGTGGAGCTGAACATGTGCTTCTATGGCAAGTAAGCTGCGAGCATGAGAACAGAAAGAAAGAAAGAAAGAAAGAAAGAAAGAAAGAAAGAAAGAAAGAAAGAAAGAAAGAAAGAAAGAAAGAAAGAAAGAAAGAAAGAATTCCTGAAAGTTCTTAACAGGTAGACCTGGCTATTGCCAGAGAAAGGGCTCTCCATCTCTGCAATGCCAGCATGTAGGCAGGAATACCTGTGAATAAGCACCCCCCCCCCTGCTATGCCAGGGTGGTATGGTAACAAATTAGTTCAGATTGTTGACATGTGCTTTCTTGTCACCAGTGAAATGTATTTAGTTTATCAATAAACTAAAGTATGGCTGAGCAAAAGCATGATGAAATAACTCTAAAGTTAGGAGGGTTACTTGCTGATCTTTTCCTTCATTGACTGCTGTCAGGATGGTAGCTGGGGGGCGGAGTTGGGCTGCCTGGGGAACTGTGGCTTTCAGCTATGCAATGCTTTTTGCTACTCTGTCTTTTTCCACAGCTGGCTTATCAAGTAACTGTAAGGAATTCCGAAAGAGGCAGAAATAAAAGGCATTGGTTCAAAGTCCGTTTATTCAGACACTTCAGAAATCACACATACACGGGATGGCAAGACTGCCTGCTCCCGCCTAAACTACAGGTTATAAATGTTCCCCCCCTTACCTCCCAGTCACATTCTCATGGGAACGGAATGCTAGTTTCAAACATCTACGATAAGGCCACTAGCAAGGTTACTATAGCAGAATCTGGCTTCTCGCCCGGCCGAAGGAATTCTGTCAAGGCCGGACGGCAATCAGAAGGGCGAACTCAACCGGCATCTTTACACTCTGCTTCCCCTAAGAATGCCCCCCCTTTCCCTCCCGGCTTATGAGGGAAGGCTTTATGAAAAGCATCAATTAATGACGGGGCGTTGATGTTCTCAGCGTAAATCCATTGATTATGGCCGGATGAATACCCAACCCAAGAAACCAAATACTGCAGACGTTTGCGGGAAAAATGGGAGTCCAGGATAGCGTCGATTTCGTAATGCTTATGGCCATCAATTATAACCGGTGGGGGTGTCTCCGGAGGGCCATGCCAGACATCGGAAGCGGGAGCCTCCTTGAGCAAGCTGGAATGAAAGACGGGATGAATGTTACTTAAAGAGTTAGGCAGTTCTAAACGGGCAGTAACATCATTAATCACTTTTGTAATCCGAAAGGGCCCCACGAATTTCTTGCCAAGTTTGGAGTACTTGTGTACATCTCTAAGATTTTTGGTCGATAAATAAACCCATGCCCCAACACGTAAGGGAAACTCTGAGCGATGTTTGTCCGCCTGCGTTTTTTGCGATTCTTGGGCTTGTACTAGGGAAGACTGTACCGTTTTCCAGCCCTCCGCTAGGGAAGAAATCCATTGATTGAATTCCGGAGGTTGCAATGCTTCCGTAGGTAGTTGGGGCAGGGGGGGAAAGGACCGACCAGAGACAATTTCGAACGGGGTTTTCTTGGTGCTGCTATGAATTGCATTATTATAAGCATACTCTGCAAAAGGGAGCAACTCGCACCAATTGTCCTGATGATAGTTGGTGTAACAACGTAAATATTGTTCTAGCGTTCTGTTGGTCCTTTCCGACTGACCGTCACTTTAAACGTGGTAGGGGGCGGCGACCGCCGGGGTTGCTCCCAACAACTCCAGGAACGCCTTCCAAAACTTAGAAATGAATTGGGGCCCGCGGTCGGATACCACCTTGTCAGGAGAGGAATGCAGACAGTAGATGTGTTGAATAAACAACCGGGCCAATTTGGGAGCGGATGGGATGGTAGTGCAAGGAATGAAATGTGCCTGCTTGGAGAAAAGATCCACCACCACCCATAAAACAGTGTTACCATGGTTTTCCGGCAGGTCTGTGATGAAATCCATTGAGATGACCTGCCAGGGTCGAGATGCAACGGGGAGGGGTTGCAACAGCCCATGGGGCTTTCCGGGTATTGATTTGGCTTCAGCACAGACCGAACACCCCTTGATATAAGTTTCAATGTCTTTGCGCATTGAGCGCCACCAAAACTGACGATGTGCCAAATGTAAAGTCTTTAGGAACCCAAAGTGTCCTACCTGACGAGCATCATGACACGTCACGAGAACTTGCTTCCGTAAAGGAGGCGGAACGTACCAGCACCCCCCCTTTTCCAAACACCACCCTCTAAACGTAGCTGTGAGTCAAATTCCTCCGCTGGCAGATCTTGGAGCCCCGCCTCCATGAATTGTTGCAGGAAGGGGGAGACGATGTCCGGAACGGGCGGAGGAGAGGCGGAGACCTGGGAGCGTGTGACAGCCAACCCCAATTGGGAGGGGGTGAGAATGGTGCGTGGGATAGCCCGTAGCGAAGTCTCCCCCCCTTCCCCTGGGAGACGAGACAGCGCATCAGCCAGTCTGTTGCTTTTACCAGGGAAAAAATGAACTGTGAAGGAGAATCTGGAGAAGAAATCCGCCCAACGTAACTGTTTCGCGGACATTTTGAGGGGTGTGGAAAGGGCTGCCAGATTTTTGTGATCGGACCAGACCTGAAATGGGTGTTTGGCACCTTCCAACCAATGGCGCCAAGTGCTCAGTGCTGCTTTGATGGCTGCAGTCTCTTTATCCCCTACTGTCCAATTCAGTTCGGGACCTGAAAACTTTTTTGATAAGTAAGCACACGGCACCAGTTTGTCATTTTTATTTTTCTGCAAGAGGGCAGCGCCCAACGCTTTGTCCGAAGCATCCACATGAACGATGAAAGGGAGGTCAGGATCCGGGTGTTTCAAAATCGGCTCGGTGGTGAAAGCCGTTTTGAGCTGTTGAAATGAAGACTGACATGCAGGGGACCATAGAAGGGGGGCTCCAGGCTTAGACGCCTGGGAGTCCTTGCCTTTGGTGCGTAATAGGTCTGTAAGTGGTAAGGCAAGTTCAGCGAATTGAGGAATGAAATCACGATAGAAATTAGCAAAACCTAGAAACGACTGTAATTCCCTTCTGTTGGTGGGAGCTGGCCAATCAACCACCGCGGCAACTTTGGCTGGATCCATCTCCAAGCCGTCGGATGAGATCCGATAGCCCAAATAGTCTATGGAGGAGCGATGAAAACAGCACTTTGATAATTTGACAAAGAGGGAGTTATCTAGTAGACGTTGCAATACCTCCCGAACCAGTTTTTCATGCTCTTCAATATTCTGTGAGTAGATTAACACGTCATCCAAGTACACCACCACTCCCTTATACAGTAGGTCTTGCAGAACCTCATTGATAAGGGCCATGAAAGCCCCTGGGGCCCCAGATAATCCGAATGGCATTATTAAATATTCATATTGACCAAACTTTGTATTGAATGCTGTCAGATGTTCATAACCCTCTGCAATACGGACCCTATAATAAGCTTCCCTCAAATCCAGTTTAGTGAAGATCCGCCCTTTACCCAAAGCATCTAAAAGGTCCTTTATTAAGGGTAAAGGGTACTTGTTTGAGATTGAAACAGCATTTAAACCACGATAGTCCGTACAAAGTCGCAAGGAGCCGTCTTTTTTCTTAACAAAAAGGACTGGGGCTGCATGGGAGTGCTTAGTAGCTCGCCGTATGAACCCGCGAGCCAGGTTCTTATCTAGGAAGGCACGGAGCTCTTTCTCCTCAGCAGGGCTCATTTGGTAGATTCTACCCTTGGGCAGCTGGGCTCCCGGCTGCAGGAGGATTTTGCAATCAGTGTCCCTATGGGGGGGTAATTGATCACACTCCTGCTCCTCAAATACTCTGGACAAGTCCTGATATGCGTGTGGTATTTCTGTAGGGCTAGGAGTTGAAAGCACATTCAAGGCATCGTTGTCTATTGGTTTTTCATCAATTACCGGGTTTTCCCCACCGTTCATATGGTCCCCGCAAGGGGGGTCAGTGAAACGGAGGATGCGTTCTTTCCACATGATGGTTGGTTCATGTGCGAGCAACCATGGCATGCCTAAAACAATGGAGTGCTTGGCTGCCGGAGCAAGTATAAAGTTTAATTTTTCCCAATGTTCCGCGCAACGGAGAAATACTGGCTGGGTTTTAAATCGAGCCGGACCTTCAGCCCCCAAGGGACTGCCATCCATTTGGGTAAAGGGAATGGGTTTCAATAAAGGAACCCGGTCTAAACCTTCAGCCACTTGTGGCCTCATGAGGCAGTGGGAACAGCCTGAGTCTACGAGTGCGGAAGCCAAAATGCGCATATGTTTAGAGGGGTTGGCTAAAGATGCCAGAATAGTAATGGGAGCACTGCCTTCACTCACCGCATCTGGAGCGGGTCCAACTTCCACAGGCGCGGTTGAAAGGCAGACAGCCAGGTCATCTTCCTCTAAGTCCTCATCGAAAGCGGCTTTAGTCGTTCCACGAGGCGTCGGGCCCGACTTGCGCGGGGGCTTGGCAACGGAGGTGCGCGGAGCCGGAGCGGGAGATTTTTGCTTCTTTGGGCAGTTTGCAGCCAGGTGACCAGGACCCCCGCAGTACAGGCACAATCCAAGGCGCGGCGGCGTTCCGACGTGGTTTCAGTTGCAACAGGGGGGCTTGGTTTACGACTGGAAGGCACCGGTGTGGTTGAAGTTTTTGGGCGAGTGTGACCACCTGCGCGGGCACGGGCAAGACGGGCGGCTACCTGCGAACCAATTTCGATCCACTCGGCAACGGTCTGTGGGATCCGAAAAAGGAGCACTGTTTCGCGAAGCTTTACATCCATTGCCTCAAAGAAATATTCACATTTCATGCGTTCAGGCCAGTCAGGAGGAAGTTTACTGGCCGCCGCATGAAATTCTTGAGCAAATTCAGCGAAAAAACGATTGCCCTGTTGGATGGTTTTTACTATTTGTATTGCGTTATTTTCAGCATCCGGATCTTGGAAACGAAGGCGCAGCGCTTGCAAGAAGGCCGCCACCGTGCGGGTGTCGTCAGCTTGAAGTTCATAAAGAGTCACGAACCATTCAGCAGCTACCCCATCTAGCACTGACCCAATATCTCGCACTTTCTCCCGTTCAGAGCGATACAAGTCATCGAATTCTTGCATATGGGCATCCAGTTGCAAGATGAAATAAGGGAGTTTCGATGCTGTCCCATCAAAGCGGGCTGGGATGGGGGGTCTGTAGAAACCCCTCCCTGCAGCTCTAGGCATCTGTTGCGGCGGCTGGTATATCGGGGCTGGACCTTGAGGCAATGGAGGGGGTGGTTGGAACGGAGGTGGTTGCGGTGCCCCGGGTTGTTGGCCCACTGGTACTGGTCCTCGTCCCGCCGCCCCACCGGGGGGAGGAAGAACAGCGGGTGCGCGGGGAAGATTTTCGACCCGGACGGGGGCCCTGGCCAATGTAGCTTGTTGCCTCCGCAATTCCCGTTCCAGTTCAGCTAGTTCCCTTTCTTTGAGTGCCAGTGCGTCTTGGTGATTATGCAAAGCCACCCTCTCACGTTCTAACTTTTCTCTCTCGGCGCGCTGTAGGGTTAGAGCCAGCTCGGTTTGTGTTTGGATAGCCTTAACACTGTCGCTTCTGCGTTGCAAGTCAAGTTTGGAATGCTCCAGGACTTTGTCATGAACAGTAAGATCCTGTATGAATTGTTGACGTAAAACTTCTTTCTCACGATCCAGTTCAGCCTGGACCTCTTTGCGTTGCTGTTCACGTTCTCTTTGCAAGCATTCCCGCTCCTGTTCCCAAGCCTCACGTTCGCGCTCCCAAGCCCTCTTGGCATCTTCAAGCGCGGCCAACTGGTCTTCCCAGCGCTCCCTCATTGGCTGCGGTTCTGGATCGGGATCCGGGTCGAGTTCCACATCAGGAGGGGCCCCACCTTCCGCTCCGCGAAGCTCCACACCTAAATCAGCTGCTCCCGGCCCTGGGAACGTAAGCCGGGCTCGATAGCCCCGACCAATCTTGGATCCCACATCTAACGGAGGTGCGGATGTGGGTGCTGTGGGTAACGTCTTGGGACGCGCCCCAGTACTGTGCCACTACTGTTCTACGGGAATGTCATCGAAGTATCTGTCCAGGAACTTTTCGATGGACTCCTGAGTATCGCCATGTATAGTTGACAACCCAACTCCTCAGGAACAGGTTGCATCGGTGGTTTGTAATCCACACGATGCCGGGTAGAGACAAATCGGGTATCGACAGGGGCCCGATCCATAGACAATGCGCTGCCTGTCTCATAAACCTCATGACTGTAAGTCACTCGCTGCTCATCCAATTGGAGAAAAGCCAAGCTCGTACTGAGCCGGGGTTTGGAGAGAGTTACCAAGGAAAGCGATTCTTCCCCCAGTTCCTCTGACCCTGGAAGGGAAGGCTCGAAACCCTCTTTGGGGGCTATCGATCCTTCCACATAGTCTGGAGCATTCAATCCTTGCATGTTGGAGAACACCAAGGATCCACTATAATCCAACACAATGGTTTAGATGAAAAAAAGGAGTCTTGCCATAATGTAAGGAATTCCGAAAGAAGCAGAAATAAAAGGCATTGGTTCAAAGTCCGTTTATTCAGACACTTCAGAAAGCACACATACACGGGATGGCAAGACTGCCGGCTCCCGCCTAAACTACAGGTTATAAACGTTCCCCCCCCCCCCTTACCTCCCAGTCACATTCTCATGGGAACGGAATGCTAGTTTCAAACATCTACGATAAGGCCACTAGCAAGGTTACTATAGCAGAATCTGGCTTCTCGCCCGGCCGGAGGAATTCTGTCAAGGCCGGACAGCAATCAGAAGGGCGAACTCAACCGGCATCTTTACAGTAACCTTGGCTGACTGGAGATGTTGCAGGGAACTGTTCTGCTGAGGGTTTCACATGTGGGGGGATGAAAAGTACAATCCATAATAGTCCTGGTCTGAGAGCCTGAGCCTCAGAACAGTCTTCTGTTGCTTTCCTGTCACTTGCAATAAAATCTGAAACTTTTGAAATTTGACTGGTTCATTGTCGATGCAGGGGAGTCCTGACAACTCCTGAATGAATAATAACCATATTGCAATACAGTTATCCAATGTTTAGTTTTAAAATGTAATTCGTTCCAGTGTCAGTACCTCCTTACTAAACTGAGGCATCTCAGAAGGTTGTAAAATAAGTTGAATGGTGACTTTGACATTGGCAAATTTCCCTTAGTAAAGAAATTTGTAACAAGCAGTTGCAGTCTGCCATTGGAAGGTCTATAGTTTAAAAACCAAGGATTCAGCTATAGAACTATTCTGTTGTTTATTAATTAGTATATTTATATGATGCTTATGTTAGAGACGTCAATCCCTGAATGCAGATTTATTTCAAAATTTCTTGTATTTCCTGATATTGAGAGATTTGGGGTGTGAGTATTCAGATTAATTTATGAAACAATACTGTATCAAATTCAATCCCATCATAATATTATTTTATTGTGCTATCTAAAGATGTGTTTGACAGAACCTACATAGGATTAATTATTGATCGTATTTAGAATGAGTGTTGTGTACTGGAAAAATATAGTCTTCATTGATTTCAGAGTGGTTTAACTGGTATATTTCACAAAAAGTCAGAAAGGTTTGCATGTATATGTTGGTAAATGTTTTGAAAGCTGGATTTATGGTCATTATGTATTTGAAGCAATATATTTCAATATGGACTCTGTTTGCATTTTAATATGCATTTAATGGAATATAATCAGTATATGGTATGACCCTTGAATAGCAAGGTATCTTTACAGGAAAACTGACAACATGTATGGTCAAAAATGACAAACCACTAGGGTACAAAATCCTACTGCTAAATGCTGTGTCAGTCAAAGGAAAACAGCAACTATACAGGGTTCGATTTTGAATGAGTAGACTGAGCTGGCATATCAGCCTAGGTCTGGTGGGAGGTATGATTGTGTAACTGTAGTCTGTAAAGATTATAACCCCCTAGCATGGTGCTTAGGGTATCCAACTTTCCTGTGTGACTTAAAGATCTCCCAGAATCTTAAAGATCTCCCAAAGATCTCCCAGACAATAGGCTCATTCCGCACATGCAGAATAATACACTTTCAAACTGCTTTCAGTGTTCTTTGGAGCTGTGCGGAATAGCAAAATCCACTTACAAACAGTTATGAAGGTGGTTTGAAAATGCATTATTTTGCATGTGCGGAAGGGGCCAATAGAGATAGGTTTCCCAGGAGAAAATGGCTGCTATGAAAATGGCTTTAAGCAGTGGTGGGATCCAAAAATTTTAGTAACAGGTTCCCATGGTGGTGGGATTCAAACCGTGGCGTAGTGCCAATGGGGCTGGGCAGGGAACAGGGGCGTGGCTGGGCATTCCGGGGGCGGGGCATTCCTGGGTGGAGCTGTGGCAAGGACCTTGGGCAGGAAACGAATGCACGCAGGCACAGGCTGCCACGCACACCGGTGCACCTCCTGCTAGACTGCTTCAAGTTCTGTGTGCTACTGCTGAGAGGAGGGGCACAACTAAGGCAAAAATCGCGTGGCAAAATCACCAATTAGTAACCCCCTCTCGGCACACACAAATAATTAGTAACCTACTCTCAGGAACCTGTGAGAACCTTCTGGATCCCACCTCTGGCTTTAAGAGAGTTCTTAAAGTTGTAGCTTATATATTTTATCTGCCCTACTATACAGCACTTTCTGTCTTTGTAAGAAGTTTTGTGACTTTTTATTTTAACAAAGTGTCAGAGAAGCTCTTTCAAGGCCCTTTATTTTTCTAAAGCCAGGGGAAAAAACTTTCTGGAGCAGTGGATCTGTGCTGCAGTGAAAAAATTTATTTTTCACTTTTTGCCAGTTCTGTATAACATCTCCAGGAATGAACTCTTCATGCTCTTGAATAAGGGTCACTGAACAGGGAAAGAACTCATTTTTCCCTCCAATGAATACCATATGTTTATTATAACATTTGAGATTTTATGAGGCTAAGTCACATCCCCAGCCAGATCTGCAAAATTTATCCTAGTATATTCCTGCTATTGAATTCACTTCTACATAAAATGTTACTGTTCTTTTTTCACAAACTGATTGCCTTCCTAGAATACAAAGGATTGCCTGGAAATAGAAATCTTTTATAAACTGGCAAATCCTTTCACATAAAACAGTGTTTTTAATATGATGTCCAGAATGCTTAAATATCCATCTACAAAGCACCCCTCACCTTTCCCCATACTTAATAAGATGTAGAATATTCTGAAAATCTTATCACATGATTCTATGCCAGATGGGCAATACACTAGATTTCAGTAGCTTGCAGGTAACAAAAGTGGGGCATTTAAATAAAGTTCAATAGGCTGGATTCTTCTAGCTGCTTCACTAGGGAGAGGGTAATGAGGTCTCCTTCTAGTTACTAAAAAAGTGATGGTTAGGATCATGCAACCCAGGTGTTAAAAATGCACATGGAATGGATACTTCAGATAGGAGGGGGAGTCAGGTGAGGTTGGGTTAAAAAGCTTATAGATATGACCCATTCACTTCAAGGGTGAAATCACATCAAATCAAATCACATCAAATCAAATACATAAAATGGCATAATGGCATAAAAATAGAAAGAAAGAAAAACATAACTTCACAACCTTCCAGTTAACACAGTTTAGAATGACTTAAAATTACACCATTAAAAAATTTGGCCACTGCTTCCAGCACCTCATAGCAATGACTGTTTAGGAGAAATATAACCTTCCGTTTATCAGTTGTCACTTCCTTTTCACGCAAAAGGGGAGTTACTTCTCCCTATCTAGAACATAGAAGGGACAGTATAACAACATGTGGGATACAGATTCAACACAGTCCAGGTCACATGGACATTTCCTATCTTTATATGGGATCCTGAGATGGCAACCTTGTTGGAGGGAGGAAGGTAGAATATCACACCACACCACCGAGCCTCAATAAATAGATTAAGATATCTGGTAGCTGTTAATCTAACAAAGGGGATTTCCAGAAACTCAGGGGAACAGGATTAGTTGGCTGCCTCCAACATCTGTTGGATTTCTCTGTTGAAAAGTCTTTTTTAAATGACACTGAAGACCTTTTGCTCTGTTAACATTAACAATCATCAATGGGAATCCCCAGGTCATTGAGCTTGGTTTTAATTCTGGACCACCACTTGGTAGAATGGAAAGTAGAGAGAGCCTGGAATGTAAGGTCAGATTCTTCATGATTGAAACATATTGTGGCTCAAAATTTGAATGTACGACACCAGGTCAGTGGGATTAACATTAGTTATAGGGGACTATATACACTAGTAGATCTCAGTTTAAAAAAAGGAAATGGGACCCATTTCTAAAACTTGCTCCACATTCGGAACCACTACAGGTTGTCATAAGTGTGAGCCCAGAAGGCAATGGCTGAAGGCTAAGCCCATTAGTCCCATGCTGATGTCAGGGTAAGAATGGGAAAGAAAGGGTGACATCCCCACACAGAAGGGAGGGGTGGTCTTAGAGTTACCTTTGTTAGTTTGGGTATCTTATGACCTGTATGAGACAGAATTATGACCCATGGTTTAAGTTCCATTGTTGTAAACAAAATTTCAGACTCCTTAAGTTAGACTTTCTAATGCTAAAACTGTCTGATAAAACTAGAAGGAATTCTTGCATTGTAACTTACAATAAACATTACCCTTGAATAACTACAATAACTGAAAAGGACAAAAATAAAGATGAAAACAATGCACTGAAGAACTGTACAGAAGAACTGAAAGGATGACAGGTTTCTTCAAAGAAGAATATTTTGATAATCAGCCTGCTGTTTTAAAAAGTGAATTCAAAGAATTTTGGAGAAACAAATCACCAGGAGTACCTGTATTGTTAGTAGAGCTATTTAAAGCTACAGGATCTGAGTATCAAAAATATGCCACAAACATGAAAAAGAAAACAATGGCCCACTGAATGTTTGATCTACATTCCAGTTATGAAAAGGAGAGGTCAAAGATTGCACCAACCATTTGATCATGGCATCAGTTTCCCATGCAAGCAAAGTTATATTTCAAAAATTTTCAGCCAAGATTATTACTTTTTATGGAACAAGAAATGATAGAAGTTTAAGCTGATTTTAGAAAAGGAAGAGATACTAGAGATCAAATTGCAAATTTTCTATGGATACTGGAGCATTTGAGACTATTTCAGTAGAAAATCAATAGATTACAGCAGAGCTTTCAACTGTGTGGATCATGAAAAGCTATGGCTGGTTTAAAGATAAATGGGTACACCACTATATGATCATTTTGATGTGCAATCTGTAGTCTGAACAATAGGCTACTGTGAAGATAGAATATGGGGAAACAAAATGGTTTCCAATTGGTACACATTTCAGATAAGGATGTATATTATCTCCCTATGTTTCCAATCAATATGCAGAATCTACCATAAATAAATGAGATTATATTTTGATGGCTATGGATTGAAAATTGGTGGAAGGAATATTAACAGTTTGAAATATGTAGATGATACTATATTATTGCAAAAAAAATAGTGAAGACTACTGATGAAGATTATAGTAGAAAGTGCCAAAGCAGGATTCTGTTGTTACTTTTTAAAATTGGTTAAACTGAAATCTTTTAATTTTTTTTGGAAAAAAGAAGACAAAAGCAATGACTACTGAAGAATTTTACAATTCTAAGGTTGATGATGAAGAATTTGAAGTTGCTAAAGATATTCTATTCTGTTCTATTGGGAGATTTAAACAAAGCAAACTTAAGGGAAGACCTACCAAAATACTTTCAGCATGTCAACTGTCCCACCAGAGGCAAGAATATCTTAGACCACTGCTATACAACACTGAAAGATGCTTATCGGTCTTTACCACGAGCAGCTGTAGGCCATTCTGATCATTGCATGATTCACCTTGTACCTGCTTACAAACAAAGATTTAAAGCCACAAAACCAATAACTAAATCAGTGAGAACTTGGACTGAAGAGGCAAAGTTAAAGCTGCAGGCTTGCCTTGACTGTACAGACTGGAATATTTTTAAAGACACCTCTGCAGATTTGGATGAACTCACAGATACTGTAACATCATATGTCAGCTTCTGTGAAGATCTTTGTATACCAACCAGGAACTTGCGTATATATAGTAACAACAAACCTTGGTTCACAGCTAAACTTAAGCAGTTACGTCGTTCCAAAGAAGAGGCCTACAGAAAGGGTGATAGAATGCTGTACAATCAGGCCAGAAATGTATTAACAAAGGAGATCAGAGTAGCAAAAAGAAACTACTCTGAAAAGCTAAAAAATCAGTTTTCACCAAACAAAACAGCAAACATGTGGAAAACTCTCAAAAATATCACCGGTTACAGTAAACCACCTTCCCAAGCTGAAGGAAATCAGCAATTGGCAGACGACCTGAACGTGTTCTACTGTAGGTTTGAAAACAATCTACAGTCACCTTTCTCCACAACCTCTATCTCAGATGCACCAACAATAGCCAAACTTCCTATAACTGAACCCATTTCATTGGGTTTACAACCCCTGGTGATCTCAGAAAAGGAAGTGCAAGATCTATTTCACAGACAGAAGCCTGGAAAAGCACCAGGCCCAGACAAGATAACACCTTCTTGCCTAACAGTCTGTGCTGCCAATTGGCCCCCATCTTCACCCAAATCTTTAACAAATCACTAGAGATGTGCTATGTTCCTTCCTGCTTCAAACACTCCACTATCGTCCCAGTGCCGAAGAAGCCTTCCATCAAGGAACTGAACGACTACAGACCAGTTGCTCTAACATCTGTAGTTATGAAAACTTTTGAAAGGCTAGTGATGTACCATTTGAAAACCATCACGGATCCACTGTTGGACCCCTTGCAATTTGCATACCGAGCAAATAGATCGACAGATGATGCTGTTAATATGGCTTTGCACTATATCCTACAGCATCTTGAATCGCCAAAGACCTATGCAAGGGTCCTCTTTGTTGACTTTAGTTCAGCATTCAATACTATCAGACCGGACATTCTTCTAACCAAACTAAATCAGCTAGCAGTACCTGAGCATATTTGTAAGTGGATCACAAGCTTCCTAACAGATAGGAAACAGCAGGTGAAGCTAAGAAAAATTACATCAGACACCTGTAAAATGAGCACAGGGGCCCCCCAAGGCTGTGTACTTTCACCACTTCTCTTCTCTCTGTATACCAATGACTGCATCTCAAATGATCCATCTGTTAAAATACTGAAATTTGCAGATGATACAACAGTGATTGGTCTCATTCGAGACAACGATGAAACCGCATACAGACGGGAGGTTGAACAACTAGCCTCGTGGTGCCACTGGAACAATCTAGAACTGAACACACTTAAAACCGTAGAAATGGTGGTAGATTTCAGGAGAAACCCTCCCATCCTACCTCCTCTCACAATACTAGACAACACAGTATCAACAGTAGAGACCTTTAAATTTCTAGGCTCCATCATATCTCATGACCTAAAATGGACACCTAATATCAAAAATGCCATTAAAAAAGCACAACAAAGAATGTTCTTTCTGCGCCAACTCAGGAAGCTCAAACTGCCCAAGGAGCTGCTGATACAGTTCTTCCGACGATTCATTGAGTCTGTTCTATGCCCCTCTATAACTGTGTGGTTTGGTTCTGCAACCCAACAAGATCGACACAGACTTCAGAGAATAATCAGAACTGCAGAAAAAACAATTGCTGCTAACCTGCCTTCCATTGAGGACCTGTATACTGCTATAATCAAAACTATAATTCAAAAAAAAAGGGCTGTGAAAATATTTACTGACCCCTCGCATCCTGGACATAAACTGTTTCAACTCTTACCCTCTAAACGTCGCTACAGAGCACTGCACACCAAGACAACTAGACATAAGAACAGTTTTTTCCCGAATGCCATCACTCTGTTAAACAAATAATTCCCTCGATAATGTCAAACTATTTATTATATATTTATTATATAATTACTGCACTACTTTTTTCATCATTCCTATTACCCATCTCCTCCCAATTATGACTGTATGACTATAGCCTGTGCTGACATTTCATTTTATTTTATGATTTTACATTTTATGTTTTTATTACTATTGATTGTTCCTGATTGCTTACTAGACCTATATGACAATCATTAAGTGCTGTACCTTATGATTCTTGACAAATGTATTTTCTTTTATGTACACTGAGAGCATATGCACCGGAGACAAATTCCTTGTGTGTCCAATCACACTTGGCCAATAAAGATTCTATTCTATTCTATTCTATTCTATTCTATTCTATTCTTTGGTTCCTCATCAACCAAGAGAGAGATTGCAATCAAGAAATTCAAAGGAGACTGGGAAGGGCAGCCATGAATGAGCTAGCAAAGATCCTGAAGTATAAGGAAATGCTAAAGGCCAAGATCAAATTAATTCATAGTATGGTATTTCTCTTTACTGTGTATGGATATGAAAATTGGGCAATGAAGAAATCTGACAGGAAGAAATTGATTCATTTGTAATGTAGTGTTGAATGAGAGTTTTTGGAATACCATGGACTGCCAAAAAGCCAAATATCTGGATCAAATCAAGCCTGAACTATCCTTAGAAGTTAACAGGACTAACCCGAGACTACTGTACTTTGGTTATATTATGAGAAGACAAGACTCACTAGAAAAAGCACAGTACCAGGAAAAGTAGACTGCAAAAGGGAAAAAGAAAGTCCCAGCATGAGATGGATTGACTAAACAAAGAAAGCCATGGCCTTCAGTTTGCAAGACATGAGAATACCTGTTAATAATAGGATGTTTTGGTCAGTAATTCATTGGGTCACCATAAGTTGGAAGCAACTTGATGGCACAAAACACACACAGCCCTGAATAGGAAGAGAATTTTTAGTCTCAGAATCTGCTGTAGGTTATTAAACTGCATATTGTTTGGAAAGGAGTGTTACTCAGGAGGGAAGGTAGCACTGACTGCCTGATCTTGTCAGATCTCAGAAACTGAGCACTTAGAGCACTTAGAAGGGAGATCACCAAGGAAAAATATGCAAAGGAATGCAATGTCAACCACCTCTGCTTCTCACTTGTTTTGAAAGCCTCTTGCTGGGTTCACTACAAGTCAGCTGTGACTTGATGGCACTTTTCACACACACAACTTTTTTGTTCTCTGACTTTGTGTAACCCCCCCCCCCCCCACACACACACACACATTCTTATGGATAAAGTCATTGGCAATGGATATGAGTTGGGCAATCATATTATATACATAATCTTTCTACCCCACTTCACACATGCTCATCCAGTTTACATGTAACATCTTTCACATTCAGTCATGGAAGAAAATATCTCTGTAATCTCCTTGTTCTTCCTACTTTTTCATGAATGCTATTCACTAACCAGAATAATATTCTCCCCAAAAGACCCTAATCATATTGTTGACCCAGTGCTCCCTGTTAATGTAATTTGAACATGCTTTGATACATTTATATTGGGAAAGCATTATTAACATTTTTCAAAGGACTTCTTGTTTGATACATCAGTCACAGAAGCATCACAAAGCATTCATTTTTCTTTTCTTTTACCAGAACAGTCGAGAAAAGAAGATGAATTGATAACAGGGTAACAAATTTTGATCTGGCTTAAGGAATAACCTTTTTTCTAGCGCACTGAGTAATACAGAAATGTATTAATCTTTCAGTGCTTACTGAAATGTTATTCTCAATGTCCATATTTAAAGGGAAAAATCAATTATGTGTAAAAATACTGTGATGAATAGATGTTTTAAGTGTTATGCTTTGGGTTAGTTGGTTATAAATCAACTATGCCTGAAATTGTGTAAAGGTCTTCTTCACTCTTCTCTAATGAAGTTCCTCTGACTGTGTATATTTTATTTGCCATACATAGTATTTAATTAGTGTAAAGCTATGTCAGAATGGCCAGATTAAATTATCTTCAAATCATCATGTATTTCACCTATCTTTTTTCTGAGCTATATGAGTATATAAAACGGATATGTTTAGCATCCTTTAAAATAATATAAATCATTACAGGGGTGCTGTAATCTCCAAACTTCATTATTTGATGTGTAAATCCTGCAAAGTCAATTTCCTTTTAAGGGTATGACAATTTTTAATTGTATGTTCTTCAGGAATACATAAAATGACCCTACGACTACCACTTTACAGTTCTAATATTTATGTGATTCTCTTCCTGCTCTTATATGGTATATAGAAACCTCCATAATTTATATATTATTAAAGAAATGTTTATAAAGACGCGGAGTTTTCCCAGTGCAGTCTGTGAGCAGGAAAGAACTTGGTGGGCACTCTGGGAAACCTGAATTACTAGTTTACCATATTTGAAGGTCCCCTTAGCCTTAACAGCAGCTCTAAAGGGGCAGAAGAGCTGCTGGGAGAAAATTAAAGCAGGAAAAATCTAATTCTGTAAACTTCCTATGCTTGGTGGAGCTTAGATTTATTGGATAATATACTGTTGGACATGAAAAAAGTGTGAATTTATAAATTTGTGTGTTCTTTCAGCTAGATGGCAAACTCAGACTGCTTTTGGTTATTCTAACTTTTCATGTAAAAAAGAATTCTAGAATTTGCTAAAGGAAGGGTGACAACATTATATCTGTGATAACTTCCAGATTGTAGATTGATAAATGGTGCCTAGTGTTACCAACCTCCAGACAGGGCTTGAATTTCTCCTGGAACTACAACTGATCTCCAAACTACAGAGATCAGTTCCCCTGGAAAAAATGGATGCTTCAGCAGGCAGATTCTGTGGCACATTCCCTCTAAGTAGGCTTGCTGGATGCCTGCTAATGATGGGAAAACTTTATGCAGTTTTTGCCTCTGCCCGCCAACACTTAGCTGGTCAGTGGATAGACACAGGCCCGGCAAATGAGAGGGTAGAAATCATCACTGCCATGTGACATTGTCACTTCTGGTGTGACCAGAAGTTCCAGCATTGCTCCAGGGCAATGCTTTCGTACTTGCCCCAAAAGAGTTTTTTGCGCATACAACAGCAGCACCCTGGTACAATGCTAATGCTTCTAGGTTGCACCAGAAGTGATGTCAACACACAGTGGTAATGATCACTTCCCACCCTGCAGAAAACAGCCTCTGTCCCGCTGGCTGTCAGTCCTGGCAGCCCCACTGTTGAGTTTCCACCTCTTCCCAAGTTCCACCCTTTCCAGGCACTACCACCAAACCTCCAAAATTTTCTGAGGTTGGTAATCCTAATTCAACTAGTTACTGTTTAATAAAATAGCTATTTGTTTACTTTATTTCTTGCTGAGTCTTGAAGTGGATTACATGATGTAGGCATATGTGTCTTATAAGTTGAAATACTTTTTTCAGCAAAATCAAAAAGGTGTCATACAGGAAGTGTGGCAATCATCTGTCCTTGTGATTCAAATCTGGTGACATTACTCTTCATGTTTACCTGTACCTCTTGACAATTCACTATTTTAAAACTGTGGATATTGTAAAGGAAATTTTGTTTGAATGCCAGACAAAAATCTAAATGAGAAAGGGGAGAAATCTGCGTATAAAAGTGGTATTATAACATTTTTGAACATAAACCTAACATATGGTATGAAAATACACTTTGAACAACTTAATTTTGAATATTTCAAGAACAGGCCTTTCAATCTTATTTCCCTCGTAAGAACCTAATTACCTACCCTCCCGAATTCAATCAGAAATACTACTGGTTTGCATATTAGGATTGACATTTTGTCTATCTTTGTGCCTCACTAGTTGAGAAGATACAGAACCAGTGGGATGAAGTACATGGGCACCTTCAGAGCCGAAGACAGCAGTTGCATGAAATGCTGAAAGATTCAACACAATGGTTGGAAGCCAAACAAGAAGCTGAGCAAGTTCTAGAATGTGCCAAAGCCAGGCTTGAGTCATGGAAGGATGTTTCTTATACTGTGGAAGGACTGAAAAGGCAGAACACTGAACTCAAGGTAATTTGTGAAAATAGAAGAATTAAAAGACATGAAATGGGCACATTTTAAAAGAGTGATTTCAAACCTTGCGTGGACCATGTCGATATGTAGAGCAAGATTCTGGCAGGCTGCTTTTGAGAGAGAATTTCATATGTGAACTATCATAGAGAAATTCTTATATAGTACAGGATATAGTCAAGAAACCTTTGTTAGGCATGAATACCAGAAAAGTCACATCAGGGAAAAATGAACAAATCAATACAAAATAGGTTAAACATCTCTTACCATCAGGACCTGCAATAGAAACTGGGTTGTTTTCCCAGGACCACGGGATCATTACTATTCAACAGTTTTACAATACTCGCTTTTGGAGAACAGTTACGTATAGTCCCTAACAATAAAGCATCCCTAAAAAGCTTGTATTTTGGACAGCTGAACAAAATATGTTCAAGTGTTTCAAAAGAAGTTGGACAATGTGGACACACTCTATCCGATAAAGGAGAATTGCCAAACTGGCCCTGTAGTAAGGCTGGGGAAAACACATTACAACTAGCCTGGTAAGGGTCCAGTGATGCTTAGGATCGGATACCTGCAGTAAATACACAGCCATCTTGCCAACTTCTAGAATGATACTAAAGTATAAAGGGGAGCATGTTGTTCTTGCTTGGCTCAATAGCAGTTAATTGTCGAAGGCTTTCATGGCTGGAATCACTGGGGTGCAGTGTGGTTTCCGGGCTATATGGCCGTGTTCTAGCAGCATTCTCTCCTGACGTTTCACCTGCATCTGTGGCTGGCATATTCAGAAGTTCTGAACCTCTGAAGATGCCAGCCACAGATGCAGGCGAAACGTCAGGAGAGAATGCTGCTAGAATACGGTCATACATCCTGGAAACCACACAGCACCTCAATAGCAGTTGTTGCTCTTGATCAAAGAGTCTTGTTTTAATTTACCTTAATATTTCTTGAGGTTTGAGCATAACAAGGGCCTCTAGTGATAAACCCAGAGTGGTAAGTTTGCCAGCAGTTGTCCTACACCATTCAGAAACATGTAGATCTGGTAAAGCCCTATAAAGTAGGCTATTGGACTCATTGCGAACACATAAACTTACCCAGAACTTAAAGGTAAGTAGCCATGCCCTAATTATTAGAAGGTACAAGCCAGCCTCTAAGCACAAAACCACATATGGCACCCAATGAAGTACCCTAAGAATTTTATATAGCAATGATGATTGAACCCTCTCTTCTGCATTGCTCCATGAGCCGATCCATAATGGTATGCCATGCAAGAGATGTACTTCTTTGGCTTGTTAAACCTTTAGAGCTGCAGGAATATACTTCTGCCCTTTAGAATATAAAAAGTGAATCACAGCTTCAATAGTAGTGGAACAGCCCTTGACTGCAGTGTTTCTATGGCGAACCCATTTGACATTAGACTGGAAATAGATCCCCAACTCTTTAAACAATGTCACCTGTTCAATAGGAGTTCCTTGTAATAAATACCATAATTTTGGTTTGATAGTATTGAGGGTTAATAGATTTTCTGTGCAATAAGCACTGCATCTTTTCAAGAGACAATTTAGCCCTGCTCTTGATCTAGAAAGCAATATTGCATAATCTGAATAAAGCAGGATGGGAATTAAAGTGTTGCCCATAACTGGGCAGTGTGAATTTATTGTACTTAATATGGGAGCCAAATCATTTAGAAATAAATTAAATAATGTTGGGGCCAACACACAACCTTGATTCACACCATTGGTTATGGTAATTTTGGAAATGAGCTCTCCTACAGAGGTGCACTTGACTTGTCAGGAAGTATCATGATGTAGCAGTCTTATCAAACTAAGTAATCTTTTATCTATGCCCAAGATCTCAAGTTTCTGCCACAACCAATTCCTATCCACTGAGTCAAATGCCCCTTCAGGTCAAGAAAGGCAATATAAAGTTTAGAACAACCTCTCCTGATATATTTTGAAAGTATCAGGTCCAGAAGCATGCAATGATTTAATGTAGAATACCCTTTCCTGAAGCCAATTTGTTTGCTCCCCAAAATCCTATTATTCTCAATCCATTTGAGCAACCAGTTAAGCAAGTATCTTGCGTATAATTTCTCTGAGACTGATAGCCGACTAATTGGTCTATAACTAGAGAGCAAATCAGGGTCACCCTTCTTGAAAATTGGAATAATTGTAAGCATTGGTCCATGAACCGAGCATCGTGCCCACATTATTCAGCTCAGTAAAGAGTTTGGCAAATACAGGATACCACCAGTCTGCAAATCTTTGTATAATTCTGGAGGAACCTGATCAGGGCCTCAAGACTTATAGGGTGTGGGGCAGAGTATCATTCAACATGTGATATATCCAGTGACCCATTCATGTCAAGAAATATACAACCATTCCAAAATCCATCTGGAATTTCAAAGTTATTAGCAAGAGTTAGGTTAATGCTACTATCATGAACACAGTTTACCATTCTGGTTTGCTGGATAGAGGTTGATCTCTCAGTTTCCTCAGCAATACCCCGATCCCTTTTATCAGCTCCCAAACAAATGTGCATGCCTTTGGAGGAATGTGGGGTAGCATCAATATTTGCTGCTTCTGACATAGTAGAAAAATTGTGCCAGGCTGCTTCAGTTTCATTTGGCTCAATATTAGTAGACCCATGTATTTCTCCCAAACAGGAAGATGATCTGATGTTACCTCAATCAAGACTCCATATTACACTATCATATAATTGGGATCTCAGCAGATCAAACATTTTAATAATTGCCATTTGTTTATCCTGATGTAAAAGTACAAAAAATTGTCTAATGTTATTTTCAAATGCTTCACAACCATTGAACATTCCATAGCCAGGGTGCTCTAAGTTTTGGACCTGGTGGACCTTTGACATCCAATTTTCAGAATTTTCAGAATTATTCATTTGGTTGGAAGCTCGTGAAGTATTCAGAGATAGCAATTCATCAGAAGGAGTATATACTTTGAACAATTGGTCGATAACCTGATTCTTAAAAATCCTAATAGGGTACACACCGCACAATGCTAAAATAATCTTCATTTAAAAAAAAACAGGATCACAAGAATCTGAAAAACTCAGGCTGTTTCTGCACGGCCCATTTATGACGGCCTGGGGGCGCCAAAAAAGGCGCCCCAGGCCGCCATTCGCACAGGCTCTTCTTCCCTGACTCTTCTTCCCTCCCCCCAGGGCGGTGTCAAGCCGCCCTAAACAACAACCCTTTAAAGGGTTGTTGTTGGGGAGGGAGCGTCTTCCTCTTGGCGGCGCTGGTCGCTGAACAGCCGCGCCAGGCAGACGCTGTCTCAAATCTCCGCCCACTCACGGTGTCCTCACTGCGTCGCCATGCGAGAAGCGTCGCAGCCCGCCCACACTGTCCCTCCTTCCGACCCTCCAGGGGTCGGAGGGCATGCGTCGGCCGGGGCTCGGCACAGCCCACTTGCTAGGCGGCGAGGAGGACACCGTGAAGGGGCGCAGAGGTGAGGGAGAGGCGCCAGAGGCTGCTCTGTGCGGAGAGACTGTCTCTCTGCCCGTCTGCCGGCCAGAGCTCCATGCCTCATCACGCCGAGCAAGAACTCCTGCCGGCTCGGGCGTCTCCTGGCCGTGCAGAAACGGCCTCAGAAGCACTCTAATGTACTGATTTGATCTATATAGGGATTCCACTGCAGTTAAATTTGAAATTTTAATATTCAGCATTTGTCTTAAGACTAATTTTGCCTCATACATTGAGTCCCATGATGGAATTAATCCATTGATGGAAATACTTCCAAAACTATCTGATTATTAAGCAGCTGCAAATCCCATTTCTTTGATGGTGGACTATAACATTTAGTTCCAAGAGCTGTCACTGCCTGAGTACAAGAAGAATTAAAATTTAGGTGAATACCATCTTTTATCATCTTTTAACCTCTAGAAGCTGTCGCAACAATATTAAGGCTGGTTTGCAGATCATTAAATTTCTTCCCAATATATTGGAACGACCGAGCCATTAACAGGGATTGATCCGAGAGCTGTGCAAGAGCTCCAAGAAAGAATATCTTTAAAGGGAGTTGGCTCATCACCAATTAAAGTAATATCATCCGAGTGCCAAACATAATTTTATGACTTAAGTAGTTGCATATCTTTTTAAATAAAAACTTTCCCCCCTATATATAGGGTATCCAGAACTGCCATTTCTTGAGGAGGGTAGGCATACAGGTTTGATGAATGGGTGAAGGCAATGAGCTGGGTCTGAAGCTAGATAGTATTTTAGTGATGTTGCAGGTGCACATACATGAATGTATGTATTTTTGTCATGCTATATGTTTATGAAAGAGCAGGCTGTCCTGTTTTGGTTTTTGTGTTTGCAGTAAAACAACATGAGATAGAAATTGTGAGGGAGAAAAATCAATATGTAAATGTTCATCCTGTCACTTCAGTGGGGAATATCCATGGATGTATATCTATAGTATGGCACATCTCTAATTCTGCCTTTGCACCCAGCACACTCTTTTACTCACTCACTATTTTTGGAACTATGTGCAAAAAGCCTTAGTTTAGGGACAGACTACATATTATTTTTTCCAGTGTGTGGTGCCTAGATTCACCTACAATTCTTTGAATCAGTCAGTCCCAAATTGTTTTTTGGGGGGTCTGGGGGCTTTGCAAAGTTTCCACCTCAAAAGCGGGTTTTCCCTGTTTTATTTTCCTCAATCCAGGATTTTCAAAAATGACTAAACCAGCGATCCTTTTGCAAAATTCTGGGTTGGAGCTGCTCCCGTGTGAATGGCCAGGAAGGAGATGGTTTGTTTTCCTCCTTTCCAACTGTTCACTGTAAGTTCTGCGTCATCCACTGTCAGGGAGAATCTGCCTGAGTGCCTGCCATTCTTTGCAGTTCACCCAGCACGTTTTAGGCAGATTTTGGTGAGGACCCCTCAGGGCACAAAGTCCCCCAAGCATGTTTTCTTCCCATGACAGTGAATATGACTGATCTACAAAACATGTTCATTATTGCCCTGCGGTTACAGGGAGGTCTCTTTTTCTTTTATCTTTTTTTTAATGTTGCATGTTGCACGTGCACAGCTGTGCACCAACACCAGTGGAGAGCTGTGTCCTCTGACAGCTGCCCCATTTCAGGGACTACTGATGTCAGCCCTGTTTGTATATTATGCTTACAAAGCTTGATATCTGTGCCCCAACATATTCTTTACACCTGCCTAGGGAAAGCGATTTAGAAACATCCTAACATCTGACCAGTTCATAACTGAATTGAGATTTTTTACTTCTTGTCCCCATATGATAACATTATTTCTTGGAACCAACACATCTAGGCAAAGAAAGGATTTTAAAATTATTATTTGTTGTTGCTTCCCACAAGTTCAAAGATTCTTTCCCGGTTTAGCAATATCACTTTCATTTTTATCCTTCAAAAAAGAGCAGTCCCTTTTTCTGCATTCAGATTCTAATTATGTCAAATCCTCCATAAAAGCCTCTTAGATGTAATAGCATTAGCAGTTTTGTGTTTGACTGAGCTTGACATATGTGAAATCAAAAGAGAACTCAAATCATGCTGAACTCAGTTGATTTAGATTTATATTATAAGCTAGCATTTCAATGGAGTGATCTAATAATAACTCAGAACTTCAAGAGAAATGTTTTCAGTGTTGTAATAAGCAGTTGTAGTTGACAACCTACCTATAATACATTTTTAGTGCTCAGGGGAAAGAATTTTGTATGGTTCTTCCACTTTTAATAGAGTTGTTGTCTATCTTCTGTGTGTATGATGACTCTAGAAAAACAAAATTAAGATACTTCAGGAAATACTGGTACTAATTTTCTACTTCGGATTCTCAGGTTTAAATTGTGTAAGGACTCACCAGAGTCCAATCTTGGCATCTGTTTTCAAAGGCAGGAATGAGATAGAGAAAGTCATATCTTTAACAGAATACAGTATTATTTGTTGATCTGTTTTTGCCTTTGAATATCTATACAGGAATTATAGAGAAAACCTTCTCAACCCTAAGCCACAGCATTGTTACAGTTGAAAGGAATCCACAAAATTTTTGCCTTCATAATCTGTCAAGAACACCGAATATTTAAAACAAGTTGCAATAGAATCATAGTGGTGGAAGAGACCACAAGGGCCATCAAGTCCAACCCCCTGCAGTGCAGGAACACACAATCAAAGCATTCCCAACATGTGTTCATCCAGCCTCTGTTTAAAAACCTCCAAAGAAGGAGACTCCACAACTCTCTGAGTTCCACGGTTGAACAGCCCTGATGGCAGGAAGTTCTTCCTGATGTTTAAATGGAATCTGTTTTCCTGCACCTTGAATCCATTAGTCTGTGTCCTAGTCTCTGAGGCAGCAGAAAACAAGTTTGCTCCCTCTTCGACATGACATCCCTTCAAATATTAAAACATAGCTATAATGTCTCCCCTTAACCTACACTTCTCCGGACTAAACATCCACAGCTCCCTACGCCTGTCTACATAGGGCATGAACTCCAGACCTTTTACCATTTTTGTTGCCCTCCTCTGGACATGTTCCAGCTTGTCAATAACCTTCTTGAATTGCGGTGCCCAGAACTTTAGACAATATTCCAGGTGAGGTCTAATCAATGCAGAATAGAGAGGTACACTTACATCAGTAGTGGGATTCAGCAGGTTCGCACTGGTTGTTAAAATGGTGCTTGTAAACAACCAGTTGTTACATTATTTGAATCCCACCACTGAATTACATCCCTCGATCTTGACACTATACTCTCTAATCTGTCCAGATCATTTTTTTTAATAATAAGCCTTTATTTGGCATAACAATAATCATAACACAATAAAAAACCTGAGATAAAAGGTATACAAATACAAAGGTTTAAGATAAAAGGTATACAAATACAAAGGTTTAAGATAAAATATAAATTATTGATTGTGCATCACCTCCAGTAAAAATTGTGCAACCAATTCACAAGTTTCATTGTCAGAATTGTCCAGAAGAAAAGGAAGTCTACTTGATTCTTCCATTTCACTGGGTATCCTAGAAAGAATGTTGGAATATTTTGATCTGATATTAGCAGATTTAGGGCAGCAAAAGCAGTTGATGCTTGCCAATGTTTCAATTTGTTGTTACACCACAAGAGCATACCCTTTAGCTCATTTCCAAGTTGTTTAAAATCTACCCATAATAGCGGAGGAAAACATTAGGCAATGAGAGCATAGTGTGAGGGCTACTTCTCTGCATTGGATTAGTCCAAAAAAAAGAAATACAAAATAGGAGCCATCCTGTTTTTGATATAGGAGTTATTGAAAGATGTAAGGGTGAACAAGTTTTCATAGCAGCCCTAAATAAATAAATCCATTCGCTTTCAACAATTTTTTGTTTTTAACAAGTTGTAGGATTACTGAACTAGATGGCGGGGAAAAGCGAGTAGAGAGAATATACCAAGTGATTCAATCTTTCTTTTCGATCCAGAGAACCATGGATTAGCCTGAGTATCAGACAAAGAGTAGGTGAATCAGCGAGTGCTCATCATCTCTCTCTCACGAGAAAATGCGAAGCTGAAGCCAAAATTTAAAAAGCTCTCAACCAAGCCCTATAAACTAATGAATTTTGGCCCAGTTCTAAACAGAGGGCCGCATACGGTACACAATTTGGCAGGCCCATAATTTTACGGAAAAATTTGGATTGGACAGTATTCAAGGAGTCGTCAACTGCTTGGAGCCAGATAGGTACTCCATAAAGTAACTGCGCTTCTATCTTAGTTAAAGATTTTTAATGCTGCTGGGACAAGGGAGTGGCCCTTTCCATAAAAGAAGCGTGCAATGGCAGAATAACTGATGGTAGCACCTGCAATAGCAGCTTTTTTGTGGGGTAACCAGGAGAGGTTATAAGAAAATGTAATTCCAAGATATTTGTATTGGTTAACCTGCTCCACTGGCACTTTATTAATCGCCCCTGTCCAGATCATTTTGAATTCTGTCTTTGCCCTCGGGGGTATTAACTACTCCTCCTAATTTAGTGTCATCTGCAAATTTGATTATCATGCCCTCTTTTCCATCATCCAGGTCGTTGATAAAAATATTGAACAGCACTGGGCCCAGGACAGAACCGTGTGGCACCCCACTAGTCAATTCTTTACAGGATGAAGTTGAGCCATTAATGAGCACCCTTTGAGTTACTAAAATTGAGATATGCTATGTCCATAGCATTCCCTTCATCTGCCAAGCTTATCACTCTATCAAAAAAAGAGATAAGATTGGTTGCCATGATTTGTTTTTCTGAAACCCATACTGACTTTTTGTGATCACAGTATTCCCTAGTCCATTTTCCCTTTTTATAAATGGAAACCAAATCCATTTATAATTATTGCAACTCATTATAAATAGACTGTGTGGAATCCACCATTGTCTCGTATTTGCAAATTGGTATTTGCATCTCCAATATTATAACCTGTCATCAAAGAACAAAATAATGCTACCAACATGACTCGACCAATATTTTGTCTAACTTGATTACCAGAAAAGGCCATCACTTGTCAAGGCCCAGTAACTTATACATATTAGTAATGCATTTTGCAAAGCAAGTTTTTTTGTCAGCATTTGATCATTTTGTGTATGTAAAAAGCCATCAAGTCATAGCTGACATAAGGCAACCCAGTAGGATTTCAAGGCAAGAGACATTCAGAGGTGATCTGCATTTGCCTTCCTCTGCATAATGACCCTGGTATTTCTTGATGATCTCCCATCTAATTACTAGCCAGGGCCAACCCTGCTTAGCTTCTGAAATCTGTCTGATGTGATCAGGCTAGCCTAGGCCATCCAGGTCAAGGCCCAATGTACATTACATACTGAAAATGTGGGGACCTGGGTTGATTTTAGGGTGTCCAAGAAGAATCATAGTGTTACAGTTAGAGTTGGGAAAATCAAAACAAAATCTTCCATTGCATCCTTGCCCCATCCCCCATTGTTTCCAATGGGAGCTAATAGGAGATGGGGCTACACTTTGAGGGTACATAACTTTGGACCCCCTGAACCAAACTTCACCCAACCTGGGTGGTATAATCAGAATAGGCTTCTTCTGATACCACACAGGTTTGGTGAAGTTTGGTTCAGTGGGTCCAAAGTTATGGATTCTCAAAGGAGGTGTCCCCATCCCCCTTTGTTTCCAAAGGGATCTAATAGGAGATGGGGCTACACCTTTGAGGGCCCATAACTTTTGACCCCCTGAACCAAATTTCACCAAATTAGGGTGGTATCATCAGGAGAGTCTCCTAAAGATACCCTGAAAGTTTTGTGCTGCTAGCTTAACAATTGCACCCCTGAAATTTCCCCAGATTCTCCTTTTAAATCCACCCCCTTCGGCATGGATTCAAAGGGAGAATCTGAGGTCCCCAGTTTAAACATTGAAAGTGATGCTGTTTCAAGGTGGAGGATAATCCACCCCAAAGCAGCATCACTTCCAATGTTGTTTTAACTGGGAACCCCAGACTCTCCCTTCAAGGTGGATTTAAAAAAAGAATCTGGGCTCCCTAGTTTAAACACCATTGAAAGTGATGCTGTTTTGGGGTGAATTCCAGCATCACAGTGGCTGCCCATGGGGTGAGTGGTGCAAAACTCAGATTTTGCACTGGTCTCCATTTTATGTATTTGTTTGTTTGTTTATTATATTTGTATACCGCCCTCCCCCGGAGAGCTCAGGGCAGTGATTTTCCCTAGCTATGCCTCTACTCAGAGGGGAGGGCAGAAGGGACTGCTGGCTACTGACTGGGAACCCAGCCAGGGGGTGGGGCGGGGTGGGCGGGGCAGGGCAGGGCAGGGCAGGGCAGGGCAGGGCAGGGCAGGGGAGTCTACCATCCCTGGCCTCAGAGATCTGCTTTTATAAGCACTGAGGCCAGGGGTGGGGCTTGGGGAGGTGTAGCCATGACCCCAGGGGTGGGTGGGAGCGTGGTCCCACCCTCGAACCCCCCCCTAAAAATCTATACCTACATCATTGGTAAGGTAACATTTGTCTGTTTTATAACTCCTTTTCTATATTTTAGCTCCCTTGCAAAAATGAAAATGTATTATCAGGTAGCTGAAAGGAGATGTTATAAGCTGCTGACAGTGTTATAAGAGATTTATCATAGAAAGAGAAAAAGTTGATGTATGAATATAAAGGAACAATCTTATTAAAGCAAAGTTATTCTATTTTATTCAATTCTATTTTCCTTTACCATGTACACGTTCTGAGTATCCACCCATTAAAACTGGCTTTCAAATTTTCCATCCGTGACTGAGGTACTTATCAGATCAGTAATAAAGATAGTTCTAGCCTCTGATTAGATGTCATGCCTGGTGAGGTAAAAGGACCCATCATTGTCTTTAAAATTAATAAATCTTGATTCCTTTATAGGAACATTAAGTACATTCTCTGGGAAGTTATGCAATCATTAGAATGAGGTTTGAAATTCAACTTAATGTAGCCTTTAATAATTTTGGGCATGAACTGGGTAATAATGGCTGTAATCTGGTGAGTGTCCAGATTGCTCTAGATACTGAATGAATACTTATCACTGGTAAAAGTAGCATTTATTTATTTCAAATTTATTTCCTACAAAATCAATGATGGCAGCAAGAAAGCAAAGCCAGGATTGCTCTCTAGACAGCCACTTGCTATTCGGTTGTTCTGGATAGGAAACTGTGTATGTATTTATTAAGATAATGTATATGCTGCCTCTTCTGAGACCTGCTTCAGGCCACTTACAACTAAAACACAACAACAACAACAACAAAAATATACAGTCATCAAAACCAAAACATTAAAAACAAGTTAGGACATGAAAATAGCATAACACAAACCTCAAGTGGTCTGAATTAAACTGATAAAAATAATCTTCAGATCAGAAGCAGACCATAAATCTACTAAAAGATATTTTTTAAAAAACTTTTTAAAAAACCACATATTTCCCCCTCTTCAGTACCGTCCGCACTTTCAGCTGTTTTATTCCCTGTGCTTTGTCAATACTCACAAAACACAACTCCCCCCCCCCTTTGTTCAGAAGGTGAAAAAATTCCTGGAGCACAATGATTTCCTCTGTTTTTCCCTCCCCTTGTTGTTTTTCCTGCACTCACTGTTCCACCCATTTGACCCCCACTTCTCTACCCCACTTCATTACCATGAAACCTCCATTTTGATAGGTTTGGGTGGTTTTTGGAAGTTCCGTAGTAGTTTAATTTATTTATTTTTATTTTGCGGTGTTAAACAACAGAAAGGATGCTGTTCTTGCAGTGAAATTGACAAGGATCTATTGAAATTGACAAGGATGGGGCAAGCTAAAATATGCTCAAGCTACCCAAGCCCCTGGCCCAACCAGTAGCCACCTGGGCACAGCTTTTCCTTTTAGCCTGCCTAAATAGAGAGAAGCTGGGTTTGGGGGAGGGGTATTCCTTGACCACACATGCATCTCAGAAGCACTTTCCCTTTCTCCCACAAGGAGTCTTAGAGCTCCCCTAGCCAGGCACTGACCGGACTCAGATCAGCTTTCCCCAGACCAATATTGGGGGGGGGGGTGCATTCCAATGGGTCGGTGCCTGGCTGACCTCCATCTTTACAGCCTCATTTGTAATCTCATTTGTAGCCTCATTGTGTGAGGTCCCCCCCCCAAGTTTTTTTTAATTGCAGTTGGAGACTAACAAAAGGACACTAATTTTCCAATAAAATTGACAGAAATTGATTCACAGATGGAGCAAGCTAAAATATGGCCAAGACACCAGAGTACCTGGCTCTGCCAGAAGCCAGTTGGCACTTCTTCCCTTCAAGCCTGCCTAAATGAAGGGGAGGGTTGAGGAGGGTAATTTGCTGGGTTGGGGGATTTATGTTGAAAGAGATTTGTATAAATGGATGTTAATTGTGCCCCGCTGCTAAACTTTCACCATAAAATGGAAAGCTTGCAAATTCAAACACTACAATCCTTGAAATTTTGACAGCCTAGTGTGGTGAAGAATGAAAGAAAGAACATAAGAACATAAGAACATAAGAACAAGCCAGCTGGATCAGACAAAAGTCCATCTAGTCCAGCTCTCTGCTACTTGCAGTGGCCCACCAGGTGCCTTGGGGAGCTCACATGTAGGATGTGAACGCAATGGCCTTCTGCGGCTGTTGCTCCCGATCACCTGGTCTGTTAAGGCATTTGCAATCTCAGATCAAGGAGGATCAAGATTGGTAGCCATAAATCGACTTCTTCTCCATAAATCTGTCCAAGCCCCTTTTAAAGCTATCCAGGTTAGTGGCCATCACCACCTCCTGTGGCAGCATATTCCAAACACCAATCACACGTTGCGTGAAGAAGTGTTTCCTTTTATTAGTCTAATTCTTCCCCCCAGCATTTTCAATGAATGCCCCCTGGTTCTAGTATTGTGAGAAAGAGAGAAAAAATTCTCTCTGTCCACATTTTCTACCCCATGCATAATTTTGTAGACTTCAATCATATCCCCCCTCAGCCGCCTCCTCTCCAAACTAAAGAGTCCCAAATGCTGCAGCCTCTCCTCATAGGGAAGGTGCTCCAGTCCCTCAATCATCCTTGTTGCCCTTCTCTGCACTTTTTCTATCTCCTCAATATCCTTTTTGAAATGCGACCAGAACTGGACACAGTACTCCAAGTGCGGTCGCACCACTGCTTTATATAAGGGCATGACAATCTTTGCAGTTTTATTATCAATTCCTTTTCTAATGATCCCCAGCATAGAGTTTGCCTTTTTCACAGCTGCCATGCATTGAGTTGACATTCCCATGGAACTATCAACTAAGACGCCCAAATCCCTTTCCTGGTCTGTGACTGATAGCACTGACCCCTGTAGCGTGTATGTGAAGTTTGGATTTTTTGCCCCTATGTGCATCACTTTACATTTTGCTACATTGAACTGCATTTGCCATTTCTTAGCCCACTCACCTAATTTATCAAGGTCCGCTTGGAGCTCTTCGCAATCCTTTGTGGTTCTCACCACCCTACATAATTTGGTATCATCTGCAAACTTGGCCACCACGCTAGCCACCCCTACTTCCAGAAAGAATTAATTAATTCAGTGGGCAACTTCTCAGAATGGAGGTTGCTTGACAGTGAAGTGGGAATGCAAGCTACCAAAGTACTTGGGGCAAAATTGGCTGCTTGGCTGCCTCCCATGAAACACAGTCATGATTTCTACAGTGCTGCCTGTGTTTTTAAAAATCTGTGTGTGGGGGAGGGGTCACTAACAGCATAAAACATTTGCAAAAAACAGGAAGAGCTATGCAAAGAAGATAGTTACTAAGCATAAGCCTACTTGATCAGGTGGTTTTTGCCACCTAGTTTGCAGCATAAGAGTAATGAGTTCATTACTAATTGAATCTAATTGAAATAGGGGTTGTATCTATATTAAACATTCTGCTAATGGAACAAATGAAGTTTTTTACCAATTCTCTCTTCTCACTCCAGACTCTGATTTACCTTTTATGCAATTTCCCCAAAATCAGCATTTTGGGAAGAACAGTGGGTTGCTTTGGAAGGGAAGAGGCAGAAACATTCTATTCCACTAAGAAGTGCCTTGCATAGGAAGAAAAGTGAGTCTGGATCTAACCCTGGGTAATTACAAATGTCAACAACACCAATATAAACTGTCTTCCATTGAGATTTCTATTATAAAAGTACCTTGCAACATCTTATATTCTCCCCATATATAGGCGCCTAATGGACTACTTCTGTGAAGATATATTTTGCTTCTTATGTCTATGATATTGTTTATTACAGCTTCTCTATGGTCCAATATTAATAGTGTTTATGTTGTTAACTAAACCTGTGGTCAGATGGCCAAGGCAAAATAAAATAATCCAGACAAGACAGAGGTAGTACTGTTTTAGAAAGCTGATATAGAGAGATCAGTCTAGATTCATTTGCCTTGGAGGGAGTGGAATTGGCTTTATCAGAGCTACCCATGGACCCAAACTTGTTTTTGAAAGACTAGTTGGTGCAGTAGTTAAGGGTGCCTTCTGTCATCATCATCATCTGGTTTGTTAACACTCTCCTTGCTTAAACTCATCCACACTGGCCACACTGGTCCCCCCCACAGGGCTCCACCCCCACCCCTGCCTTCCCCCACTAAACTTAGTTCAGCTGGCTGCAAAGAGCAGCCAGCTGAAAAAGCAGCCTGGCTGGACCGCTGCCCAGCCTCATGGCGTGGCCCCATCAGGCTGCTCTGGGCCCCAGGGCCCAGCTGATGGGGCAGAGCCAGGCAGGGGCACCCAGCAGCAATTTCTGCTGGGTCTGGCAAGATGGGGCAAGGCAGGTAGGGGTGTGGGGGTGATTTTCCACCCCCACGTGACCCCAACGGTGCACGCCTGGGGCTCAGCACCCCATGTCCCATGGCAGCTACGCTACTGAATGTGACAGCCCAACTG
Source organism: Sphaerodactylus townsendi (assembly GCF_021028975.2). Lineage (NCBI taxonomy): Eukaryota > Metazoa > Chordata > Lepidosauria > Squamata > Sphaerodactylidae > Sphaerodactylus > Sphaerodactylus townsendi. The sequence goes on from NC_059428.1 coordinate 77,152,317, forward strand.
TACTCAAGAGCTAGTCAACAGAAGCATATGCTCATCTTCATGATCTCTATTCAGTACTTCAAGGGACAGCACATGCGCAGGCTGGTCATAAAGATAGGATCTTCCAAGCTTTCTCTAGAAACTTTACTAAATGGCGTTTTCCACCCTCCCCTCCCACTTGGCATGATTTCTTCCTGCCATAACAGTCACATAGTATGGGAGGGGGAGCATTCCATATCTCAGCTCTTTTTCTGCCATCATGGTGGTAGGCTGTGCTTCTTCATGGTTGGTTCACAGTCTCCAATGCCTTTCCTGTTTTTTCTCCTCTATGGGGTCTCTCCTGTCAGTAATGGAAAATAAAAAGACTACCTTGCTTAAAGAATGTGCAAGTTCTGGCTCCAATGCCCAAGAATGACTCGCACAAAGATTGCTTGATTTGCTTTGGAGAGGTCCATGTCCTTTCCAAGGACAAGGCTTGCATTATTTTAACACCTAAGGCCAGGCCAGTTTGCATGGCTCAGTCGAAGGTGGCTTTGTGGGAGCAGTTCATCAGGCCACCTGGCCTTTCCCTGGAGGGAATCAGAGATGGAGGAAAGAACCCCATTGGTTAAGTCTGTTCCAATCCCCCAAAGTCCACCTCCATGCTACCAGTAGATTTAACTAGAGTGACCTCAGAGCCACAATTGAAGAAGTTCAAGAAGGGCTACAAGTCTGAGGATGGCAGGCGAGAAAGGTTCCATAGAGTTCCCCAAAATCTGAGGGGTGTGAGAAATCCTCAGCGCTGGACATGGATCCACATCCTGATGATGGCCTTCCTTGATGTCAGTCTCTCCACAGCACCGACGTACACGTAAAAGGGCAAAGCAAGGCAAGAGTCCAACTCCTTGCAATGAAAAGAAGCTGACCGAAAGAGCTCTCTCCCCATGGTAAGACCATAGTAGATCTTCCACCTCACCGGCAGTGGAGTAGTCTTCTCCCCTGAGTTAGTGCTTTAGCTCCCAGTCAGCCTGTTTGACTTCTTGGCACCAATCAAGATCATATTCCCTGACAGAGTGGCAGGTGAGGGAGTTGTATCACTGCCATTCATATTCGCCGGGATGTTGATGCCACTTTTCATCATCACCTAGAGCCTCTTGGCATCAGTCAAGGACTGTGATCACTCATTGTACATTGATCACTCCCACTGTGATGGCCCCGCTGTGGCAACTGACAGCTCCTCTGAGGAAGCCCCTGCTGCAGCTGACAATTTACCTAAGCAAAAGTTAATGGAGCCTTGCAGAGAAATTCCAGCTGAACTGGTAGGGCCTGAACTCACACAGACTTCTGGCTCAGAACTAATCAGCAGGACTGAAGAAGATGCTAGCAGCTCTGGGTCTCCAGATGCAAGCCTGTGTTGCCAACAAAGATTGAGACTGACCTTTAAAGGATAGATGCCACTCAGCAAGATTACAGGCTAGGCATTACCCAGAGCCCTTGCAGGAGCAATCCCAGACAAATAGCTCTGAGGAATAAAAGTCCTTTGGGCAGGAACTGCAATTGTGGTTGCAAAGTGTGTTCTACCTGACCTTGTCTTCACTCCACTGCTGTCTCCAGACCCTGACTGATGACAGACCAGCTTCTTACCTTGATTTTTGGATCCTCCTGGTTGCTACAAACATTCCTGTCATTTGACTCCTGGCCTGACTGATATATCTCTGGACTCTCCCACAGACTCAGTATCTTTGGATTTTATTCCCTGCTGAACTGTCAGCAACCCATCTCCGGCTCTGAGCCTTCTCAGTACTGCATGTTGCTGTAGCAGTACACCAGCCCCACCCAGCCTGCATACTCACATTAAGGGTGTGACACAGATATGACCAGTGGTGGGATCCAAAAATTTTAGTAACAGGTTCCCATGGTGGTGCGATTCAAACTGTGGGGCTGGGTGGGGCACGACGGGGGCATGGCCGGGCATTCCAGGGGTGGAACATTCCTGGGCGGGGCTGTGGCAGGAAACGAATGCACGCAGGCACAGGCTGCCATGCACACCGGTGCACCTCCTGCTAGACTGCTTCAAGTTCTACGCGCTACTGCTGAGAGGAGGGGCATAACTAAGGCAAAAATCACGTGGCAAAATCACCAATTAGTAGCCCCCTCTCAGCACACACAAATAATTAGTAACCTACTCTCCGGAACCTGTGAGAACCTGCTGGATCCCACCTCTGGATATGCCACATAGATTTGAAGGATGACATTATTGGTATCAGACCTTCTACTCTGTCTACTGGTTGTGATTATAAGGACTGGATTCTTTCAAACTGGTCTCCCCATTCTCTGGAAAGGTATAGATTGGGTAATCTGCCATCAAAATGGCACTCCCGAAAATGGCACCATTCAGACTTCCTTTCATTTTGATGGTGATCCAAATCCAGTCTGGTTCAGAAGCAACAACCCATAGATCATCAGAGTATTTGCAGACAGACTTGGACATGTCTTCTCAGTGTCTGCATTCCAATGAAGACTCTGATTGGGGTTTCACATCAGCCTCTGGAGGAGACTGGAAATGAGAAGTCGGTTGAGCCTTCTTTGGATGAAGCGAGGATGTATGTAGAACAACTCTTGTAGATGGGAAGAGCTTTGCATCTTGACTATGATAAAAATAACTCATCTGAGGATGATTTGGTCACTGACATCATCCAAACTAAGGGAGCCAACCTTATCAATTTGGCCTTTGTTAAGGGGTTTCTATCATTGGCCCATAATAATTGGGCAAGGCCAGCTACCTGCCCAGCTTCAAGCAGGAAGGTGATGAGGATGATGGCGTTGGCGAACACAGTGGACTGCACTGCCCCGGTAAGAGGAAGTGTCAGGGCCATTTCCTCATTCTAGACTGTGGGGTCAATCAAATGAGGGGAGCTTGCTCTGGCTTGGGAAGGGATGGGGCCGCCCCCCACCAATACACACACCTGCATGATGGGAAATTCCTGGAGATTTGGGGAGAGGGAATTTGAGGGCCCTCAGCAGAGCATACTCTGTCATTTTCTCCAGGGAGCTGTCTGGAGAACAGTTGAGATCTCCAGGCCCTAACAGGAGGTTGGTGACCTTACAAAATATCTGGGTTACAGAAATCAGCTTCCCTGCCAGCTTCTAGGATGTTACATCCCTGCTGAACTCCCTCCCCCCCCCTCCCCTTTGAATCCCTTCATGGTTTGTGGACCATGTGGACTATATCTGGTTTGTGGACCATATCTGGAGGACAGTCTTCTTTCATATATGTCAGTTAGAGTCTTCAGGATATCACCTGCTGTTTGTTTGAACACTTACAGTGGTGCCACTGGGACTGACTGGAGTTCAAGGCTTTTCCATCGCAGCTTTCACTCTGTGGAAATGAGTTCCTGAATAGGTGAAGGGTGCTCCCTCATTGGAAATCTGAAAGTCCTGCAAGTCCTGTTGTGTTGCCAGAGCATCAGATGGGCTACAGATAGTAGTCATCTTTTATTTATTTATTTTGGGGGAGGGAAGAAAGATTTGGGTGTTACTTGGTTTTCTTTTAATGTTTTAATTGCTATTGTAAGCAGCCTTGTGCCGAGAGGAAAGGTGGGATAAAATATTTTAATTAAAATGAATTCATTCATAAACTGCTACAAAAGGTGTAGTGGCTCAAAAATATGACCCATTAGCCAACTGTTCAAGCATCTCAAGCAGAGACTGCAAAATACGTGGTTCAAATGCCTAAAAATAGTTTACAAAGATAGTCTGTTTTCTATTCTTGCATTATACACATAGGTAATATTAAATTGTATGGCATCATATATACTGTTGTATTTAGATTTATGTGCACTGTTATAGTAAGAGTGTAATATCTTACCTAATATTCTTACTTACTAAAGACCCTAATTAATGAGTCTTCCCCAATAAAATTATTGTTCCTGTTTTCTAATTAAAGTTAATTTAAATGAATGCAAGCAGAGTGATGTATGTATATTCCTAAATCCTTAAGGTTTTTTTTGCAAAGTCAGAAAATGTACACAAGACAGCTAAAATAAGAATTACATTTTTAAAAATCATAATTGAATTAAACTAATGCATTTTTTTTCAGGAAAGCAAGGAAGAAATTCAAACTAGTTAAGTGATCAGTGGGGCCTGAAAGTTATAAAGAAGTGGGGGAGGGGGTGGAGAGAGAGAGAGAGAGAGAGAGAGAGAGAGAGAGAGAGAGAGAGAGAGAGAGAATAACGTCATTAGTGTAATTATAAAAAATCATTACATTGTGTCATGTAAGACATAACTTAATGGAACACTAATAGCCTGGCTGATAAAAAATTGTTGCATCTATTTTGGTCTTGATTGGAAGACCAAAATAAAGGAAATGATGATTGAAGGTATCCTTTAAAGTTAGTGACAATTTGCTTTCTCACAGAGAAAGGATCTATTATTCTTTAAAATTTCTGTTGGTAGTACTTAGTAATATCTTATATAGGTAAATATTGAAGTGAATAGTGAATAATTATTTAGTGGATATATGAGAATGACTGTTAAACATTTAAGAAAGCATTACAATGTCATTTAAATTTTAAAAAGCTTTGGAAAAAACTATAAATATAAAATCCTAAACAGAGTTACAACCTAAGTAGTTTTTTAAATGCCTGCTCCATCTCTGGCTTCCTAGGGTTCAGCTAGCTGCCATCTCTGTTTCCAGACTTCTCATATAAAGATGCTTACAGTTCTGCCAACTATGGTGAAAAGCTCATTGTACTGAACAATAAAATGAGCTCTAGGAGTCTGTTATGACATCATAGAACCAACATTCCAGTATGGTTGAAGTTGGATTGCTTATGTCAGATTGGGGAATTCAGCAGGGATGTGATATCTCTGAATCCCAGATATTTTGTAAGATCACTTACCTCCAGGAAGGGCCTGGAGATCTCAACTGTTGTCCAGACAGCTCCCTGGAGAAAATGACAGGGTATGCTCTGCTGAGGGCCCTCCCCTCCTCAAACTCTCCCCTTCCAAATCTCCAGGAATTTCCCATCATGTAGGTGCGTATATTGGGGCTGGAGTGACCCCATCTCTTCCCCAGCCATAGCCAGCTCCCCTCATTTGACTTCTCCTGCATGCATGAATGAGGAAGTGTCCCTGACTCTCCCTCTCACCAGGACACCACCCTCCACAGTGCTCTCTGCCATCGGTTCTCTCAATTAACCATGGATTTTAAGACAGATAAAAGAGGCGGACAAAACGAAGAGGAGAGCAATGATTTTCTCAAGCAGCCATAGATTTTAAGACAGATAAAAGGGGGATGAAAAGAAGAGGAGAGCAATGATTCTCTCAAACAGCTGTGGATTTTAAGACAGAAAATGTGGGGGAGACGAAAAGAAGAGACCCGAGTCTCTCCAGCGAATCCAAGCAATTCCAAAGCCAACACAAACATTTATTGCTCCCAGTGCCTTTTGATTGATGGGGTGGGCCAAAGTGGCAAGGTGGGAAAAATAGACTAGTTCTGCCCCTTTTCTACTCCAGTGGCATTTGCACTGCAACAGGGTCACACAGGGGCATTTTAAAAGAACTCCCAATTTGGCGATTTTTGAAAGTTGCCGGGCAAAGGAAATATCGCAGGGCAACAGGGGGGCAGACCCTGTGCAGCTTCGGGAGCTATGCAGAATTCCCTGCTGCACAGGCATATTTTCCGTGCTCACCCCAGAACATTTTAACCAAGCAAAAATGGTCTGTTTTCCTGAAGCAAATCCCATCAGGAACAAATCCCATCAGTATGGAAAGTTATCCAAAACCAACTCATGTTCAGGCTTTTTGTTGATTCACATGATGCTTGGTCTACTTGGCACTGTGCATAAATCTAACAGAATTACTTCTGATTGCTTAATTTTAAAATGTCAGTATCATAGTAAAATTGCTTTGTTTTCACAGAGTGCATTGCTCATTCTCAAAAGCAGCTGATAATGAGTCTCACTGGGCATTTCCCCACTCACCCTGATCCCCCTTTTGCCACGCGCTGCTCTCAGCGCACGGCATCCCAGGCGTGCGCCCGGGCATCCCCACGACTGCGGGGTCATCAAAAGGCGCCCTTTGCAAGAGCGCCAGGGATGCCGTCCATGGAGGGGGTGCAACAGCAGCGTTGGGGCAGCTGCGCTGTCGCCGCCCCTCTCGTGGGGAGTGCTGGGGGACCCCGCGCTACTCTCCTCAAGTAGCGAAGGGCTTAAGGTAAGTGGGGAAAGGCCCACTGTTGCATTGTTTTCTTTTTCGATAGATGGTTTTTAATTTGCACACTTTGCATGAAAATGTTTGTAGATTTGAAGCTAAATACTTGGCCACTAGGTTGTTGTAACACGATGGCAAAACAATATTATTTAAATATAACAAGTTTACATATGTGTCTGTAATATTATTTGATTTTTATTGTTAAACATGAAGATATGATCTGTGTACCATGTTACATTCACAATCTATTTTTTTTTTTTAGCTGAAATATTCCAGTGCAATGATTCTGGTAACTTTGGGATAAAGATGGACAACATATTAAAGTACAGATTCAATATTTTGAATTGCTGCATAAAAGTTTTTAATATATACTATGTATTAGTGATGAATTAATATTTGAATAAACTTTTAAAAGTGGTGTATACACTGATTTTTGCAAGGGTTTGTATAAGTATACTTAATACTGGTCCAGTAGGTGGCATCATTACATAATCAATGTTAAAACAATCACAGAAATCAGAAATGTGTGGGGTATCTGAGTTTTAATAATAGAAAAATATTATGCTTCTGCTGTGCTCTGTCATCTTGCCTCCCTATATTGGTAACTATCACAGGAAATGATGTAGTTGAAATGTTCAGTAATTAATTATATGGCTATATATATTTTCAAAAAACAGTGTGTGATAAGTAAATGTGTAGCCATTCTATAGACCTGGAGCCAAATTACATGTCACAGGAAGTTGTAATTCCTTTCAAAAACAGTTTTTTTTAAGATAAAAACTGTTAGGGGAAGAGGCTGCTTAATCCTGTCTCTGGCAGCTATTTGCTCAAAATTGAACCCTCAAACCGGTTTCCTACTGGGGAGAGGGCACAGGGACTATTATTTCTTCCCCTTTGGGAAAAGATTCCTAAAATGCTTTACACAATGTCATGATAGTTCAAAATGAAGTTAAATTATAGGTATTCTGTAAGACTCTTGTCCATTGATTGGCAGATATGGATTGTCATATATTACATTACCTTGAATAATCCTGGGAAACTCTAGGTACTTTAGTTTTTTTTTTAATCCCATAACAAAGCAATCCTAGGCATACACAAGTCTAAATAGCTTTTTTTCCCCTAGTGATATATGGAGTAACTACACAGAATGCTTTCATAGAACTGATCCAAGTTTGATCCATGGTATAAGTCGCTTTTGGGGGTGCCATGTGATTGCTTGTCACTTTCACTCTCCTGGCTTCCTGGACGTTTCTCAACTCTGCCTGTCTCTGATGTCTTCAGAAACACTTGGGAGAATGAGGCAGTAGTTGTCAAAGAGATCAAAGTTCATCCTATTACGGCCAAAGCGAGAAAGTGGATATTTAGTGGATATATGAGAATGGCTGAGCATTAAAAACAATCTATTTATCTAACTCCCAACTCTACCTCCTGCCTGCGGATACGTAAATACAAAGATAGGTGTAGACTGTTCCCCCAACAGGTTTTTCTGTAGACTCAGGAAATTCCATGGATCTGCAGAGAAATTTGAAACTTAAAAAAAATCTGGGGATGCTAATCTCTCTCAAAACTAAAGAAAGCATTCACTGTGCATACTCCAGACCAGCTGAGTCACTGACAGCTGCTCAGAAATTGGGACTGAGAAGATGGCTTCCATGGCTGATGAGCCTGCTGTGGGTTAACTAGCTGAGGAAACCATCACCCTTTTAATTTCACCCGTCCAATCTTACCTGCACGATCTCTCCCTTCCAATTTCATCTGACAAAACAGCAATGGACTTGCCAGCTGTGATCAGGAAGGGAAGATTAGGAGGGGGGAGGGGGGTGAATTCCTTGGCTGGTGAGCCCTCTTGGGGTTCCCAACCAAAATCAGGAAGGAGAGATTGAGGATGGCTTCCCTGGCTGGCAAGCCTGCTGGGGGTTTGCCAACCAAGATCAGGAGGGGGATGCTTCCTTGGATGGTGACTTCTCTGCATATTGGGAGGGGGAGATTTGGAGAGAGGAAGGCTTCCTCAGCTTGTGAGCCCACTGCAAGTCCCTACTTCTGTATTTCTAAAATGTGAAACCTTTAAACCCAGCTTGCCCAGGCGCGTTCCTGTCTTCTGTTTCTTCTCTCCCAATGTTGCACTTGAAAACCTCTGTAATTTGTCTGAAACCCACACAGGAACATAGACGGAGGTATATGACCTCCGTTCCTAGCACTATGCTCAAGTCTTGGATTTGATGAGAGTTGCAGCATGTAGGGTGTCTGGCTCACAAGGGCTTTTTCTTAATTTCAGTAGGCAGAAGTTTATTTAATTTGAAATATTTCTGGCCTTCTTTATTTCCTAATATTCAAGGAGACTAACAAAGCAACAAATTTTAAGGTCTAAAAAACAACATAATTGTTTTTTTAAAATGCACAAGTTAAAATGCATAGATTAAAATACAGCCAATTCTGCCAAAACAGTATACCATCTACCAGTATACCATCCATTGTGCAGTCTTTGAATGTCAGTGGTAAGTAGATGCTAAGAACAGAGTCATTTTACATGTTATCCTCAACTGCACATGTTATTTTTTAATGCATTTGTGACATGGCACTTTGAATACACTTTTGACATAATATTTTGCTTGTTTGTTTTCTTTCAGCAATTTGCGAAAGAACTGCGGCAATGGCATATAAATGTGGATGTGGCAAATGATTTAGCTCTTAAACTTCTCCGGGATTACTCAACTGATGACACCAGAAAAGTAGAATTTATGACCAATAACATAAATGATGCTTGGGCCACCATTAATAAGAGGTAGGACAGGACATTTAGTACCATTGTTGTTAAAACTTAACTGAATATTATGGCTATTTTTCTTCATGAGTTTTTTTCTGTAAGTAAAATTGTATAGCATAAGGATCAGTTAGCATTCAGAAACTGATAGTGGGCAGATGGAATGCAAAATGCTTGCTGCAGTGAAGCACATTCAAACATAACAATAGTGAGGGTGGAAAGAGCCCTCAAGTCACAACTAACTTACAGGAAGTCCAACGAGTTTTCAAGTCAATTCTCTACCTAGCAACCCTAGACTTCCCTGGAAGTCTTCTTTCTGAGTACGAACCATGGTGAATCCTTCTTGGCTTCTGAAACCTGACAAGATCAGGCTATCTTGAACCATCCAAGTTAGTGCATAACAATAGCAGTAGTAGTCTATTGAGGGGGAGGCGGGAGAGAAAGGGAAGACAATTCCCATTCATTGCTCTATAAAAATATTCTAATATCACTGGTCAGCCTTTGAACAAATTGTAAAAGATTTGTAAAGGTCTTTTTTGGCATAGGGATAGGAGAAATGCAAGTTTCTTATTCAGATCTTATGAAAACTTTAAAATAAAAAATGTAGCAGATTGCAGTTGGTGATTTTTACCCTTTAAAAACATCATAGAGAGTTTGTACACAGATTTTAAAGGAACCTATTACAAATTTGTATATTAAAATTGTGTATAGGTAAACTAACAGCCCAATCCATACACTGGTGAGCTGGGATGGTGCTACTCCAATGCCACCCCGCCTGCTACTCCAATGCCACCCCACAGGGCTTTCCTGCAGTGCAGGAAGCCTGAAAATGAAGTAAAAGAAAAACACACCTCACAATTCCCCATAGGGGAGAATAGAGATATGGAACAAAAATCATGGTGTATCTCTGCCAGTGGCTCCTTCAGCACACAGAGGCCAACCAGGCTCTGCGGGCAAACTAAGGTTGGCCTTGCCCGCTGGAACAATCCTGGAATGCCCCTGGCCAAGCCCGCACAGCGGTTTGTGCTGGTGTTCCTGGGTGACTGAGGACACTTCCTGGTTGGGTGCAGCAGAGCCGTACAGTGCCTAGATGCCAGATAAGTTGTCCCTCTGCTGGTACATTTGCTCTGCTGGTACGTTACAATGGACACTCTTGTCTGCGTAGGGGCGCACTAGCTCCAGAGAGGAATTCGCTCCTCTTTGGATTGGGCTGCCCATCTACTTCATTCAAGATTACAGTAAGTTTATAGATGATTCCAGTGGAATGAGATTTCCATACTTGGATTATTTTGTAAATGTAGAATAGATTTGTTTTGTAAAATGAATCAGCACACATTAGTAAAAGTCAATTACTTTTGATAATTAGAGGTTTTTTCAGATTTTAAATACTTTTGAAACAAGTACTTAAAAATAAAACTGATGAGGCAGTGAAGGATGTATCTGATCTTTCAAGTTAAGTTTATAAACTTGTTTTTATTGTCCACATTTGCAGATATTTCTGAAATTTTATTTGGGCATGATCTTTAAGCTTCTTGCCACTTTTAATATATGATTGATTCTTTTTATACTATCTTGGCTTCTTTATATGTTTTAATTGTTAATCTCTTGCTCTTTGGTTTTATATTTTGTGCAAAATAGAATTTAACACTCCATTGTAGTATTTTCTCCAACATACCTTAGGTGTGATAATTACCACCTCTTTCTACTACCTGTTCACTGGAGGAATAAGACAATAATTCATTCAATTAGGTCTAATAACATCACTTGCCATTTTTCTAAACTTCCTTAGTATGCAGATCTTTGGTGATTCAGTTGATGTAAAGAGGTTTCAGTTGCTGTCTGCATTCATTGTGCAACTTTTTAGTTTAAAGTAGAATTCTTAGCATTAATGCTGGGGAGTAGTTTGAACCCAATGGATTTCACAGAAGGACTGAAACCCCATTCGGTGCAGGTTATAGTCCAGCCACACCTCCCTGGGGCAGGCTTCTGCTCCTGGCTTCTTTCCATTCCCCCCCCCCCTTTGGGCAGCATGGGATTAACCAGTTGCCTTTGGGGCCAAGCAGTGATTTTTTGGTTTCTCCCTAACTGGCTGTTGGGAGGCCTCTTTTTTACTCCTGCTTCATGATGATTGTTGAGAGTTGGCTAAATAGGCCTGGTCTTTGACTGTGTAGTACATATCTAGATTGACAGGAATTGAGCAGGCTGATCACAATAGGTTGAAATGACTGGCCAGCACCTGAGACATTTGAGGTGGTGGAGGGCATATCTGGAACAGAATATCAGTGGTTGGGCAGCAGGATATGGCTGGAAAGAAGTGTCTGAGCAACATTTTTACTAACTTGGTAGTGACTGTGCAGTGCATCAGACAAGGGATTGGGGCTGGACATCTCTTGGCACATTGAGTGCAGGCAATGATAAACAGGACTGGCAAAGTATGCTGCCTGTGTTTGGAGTCAAGGTGGGTATGCTAAAAGGCAGCCATGGGTGGGCTTTCTATATTGGCCAGCCCACTTAAACATACGAGCATATTTAAATATGAGTGGGTTGGTTAACAAACTATTTATTTATTTTGATATGTAACTATTTTTCCCATCAATAGGCTCAGGACAGCTCACAACAATCACAACATGAAACAGTATAATACACTTTATCATCTTAATACATTATATTTGGATTTTGGATTTGGATTTTAATTTGTATACTGCCCTCCCCCAAAGGGCTTAGGGCAGTGAACAACATCATAATATAACATATATAACATAAGTATAGTCTTGTACCCTAATTAATAGTAGAAGTCAATTGGGAAGGAAAAAGCAAAATCAATACCTAAGAAAAGGAAACAAAAAGGGAAGGGACAGGGAAAGAGAGGCCATTGCCAATCTCAACCATAAACCTGGTAGAACAGCTCTGTTTTGCAGGCCCTGAGAAATTGTAGCAGATCTAACAGGGGCTTGGGACTCATTTGAAAGAATGTTCCACCAGGCCAGGGCCAGGGCCGAAAAGGCTCAAACTGTGGTTCAGGACAGCTGGAAAAAAATTTTGGGGCCAGAGACCACCAGTAAGTTAGTATTTGCAGAATGCAGTGTTCTATTGGGGGTATATTGGGAAAGGCAATCCAGCACATGCAAAGGGCCCAGATCATTTAGGACCTTCAGTGTTAATACCAGAATCTTGAACCTGGTTCAGTAATTCCACTTGGAGTCAGTGCAGCCAAGGGATCTCTGGTTGAATATGTTCTTTTCACAGTACCACTGTGAAGAACTGTACAGTTGTTGGTCGATTCCCCACTTAAAAATGAAAGTAGGTACAAACTGGTTTGGTAAGATTTGGGACCTTTTGAACATGGTTTCATGGTCCCCAGTGCAGCTTCTGCCCCCTTGTTCCCAGAAATGCAGCAGCCATGCAGGAACTCCCACTGTCAGCGGATCAAACATGCAATCCACTCAGGGGCTATCCTTATTGGCTGCTGCATTGTGATGGGGCTGGAATTTTTTTTACTTTCAAACTGACGGATCCACATCTGCGCGAGCATGCACAGAATGACTCTGTGTGAAGATGAAGAAATGGGCGATTTAAACAAAGCCCTGTTTCCGCGCACCTCCATGTACTCCTATCCATGTGGATACGACATGTAGCACTGCTTTGTATTGCCTTCTACTCAGTCAATCAGTCAAAACCGGTCCCATGTTGCTTCGTATCCACGTGGATGTCTGTGAAATTTTAAAAAGGACTGCATGCGCACACAGCCCACTGCATCCTGATTGGATGGGAGGCTCCACGTCACTCGCAAGGGCAGATAGTTTGAATTTGGATTCATCCCCCCAACTTCCCCACTGCTCCAGATTGCCCACGCATTTTTCGAAAAGGTCTACTTTCTTTCAGGTTCTAAAATAGCATGTGCTGGGAGGGGGCGCCAGAAATGGGATGAATGCGCATTTGGTGCTGGTGAAGTGGGGAGTTCTTCAGGAAACCTGGATATTTGGAACACACATCTAGTCGTGAGTGGGGAATTGACTGTTGTTTTTTAAATAATATTTAATTAATTTAGTACAGTACAGTAAACCTTTATTAGGCATAAATAATTCTGCATAATTAATTTTTATTCTTATATAAACTCCAAAATAGAAAAAAATATAAAAAAGAACATCAAACTATATAACTATATAACAAACAAAATAACAATAAATGGATCTTAATGTTCAATAAAATATAAATGTGATATAAATTTGAGAGAGAAACTTTCATCATACTTATTTCATCTAGCATTCTGCTATTTAATTATTTAATTAATACCCACTAGTATTGATCAAATAAACAATTAGTCATAGCCTTAATTACTAATATATTAACAATATATTAATCTATTCATTCATTTCCATTAATTTTAATTTTAATCTCCATTGGTTTTATTATTATTTTTATTATTTTAAAGTAAAATATCTGTACAGAACAGTCTCAAGGCCAGCCCTGCATAGAGCAAGTTACAGTAGTCTATTCTGGAGGTGATTGTTGTATGAATCCTGTTCCTGCAGCAGGAAAGAAAATGGTGGGCTCACTTACAAACAGGCAGGCCCTGCTAATAGGCTTCCAGAGCAATAGAAATGCTACTGTAACAAAATGCTATGTTTCTTACTGCATAGAATAATGGTTTCAGTGGAAGTGGCAATTAAATAAGCTTTTACATTGCTGCCATAGAATCAAAACTGGGAGGGAGCCAGGCACTTGGACCCTGCAGAGCTTTATAACACTGGAAGATGTGGCAGACTACTGCACACATCTCCTTCCAATATCCTGAAAAGTGTATAGTCCTCAATCTTTTTGTTCCTGTGAGCACCTTTTGAAATTCTGACAGAATGATGGCTGCCACAAGAGGCAGAGCCATCCCCAAAATGGTATCCACAAAAGGTGAATCAAAACACAGAATGCCAAGAAGTGAGGTCAAGAATAACTCTAATAACTCTTCAACGTTTCAAGCAGTCAGTGGTGATTGCAGCAGAGCCCAGGAACTGCACTGAACCCAGAAGTGGTGCATCCTGGAAGCTATGGCAGGCCCAGTGGTGGTAACACAGCCTGGAAGCTATGCTGGGTCCAGCAAGAACATGGGAGGAGATGGAATCCCCCCTCCTGTGAGTCTGAAAGACTCCCTGACTGAGCAGGGCAGGAAAGGCCCCTTGATGAGCTGGCAGACCCACCCACCTGCAGGAAAGTAGGTAGGGAAAACAGCAAACATGTAGGGTGGGAGAAGTACCAAAGTTGAAGGGTTAATTGGGGAGAGCAGCAAGGGAGGGAGGTGAATGGAGTGACAAAAGGGTGGTGAATTGGGAGAGCGGCAAAGGTAGGAGCAAGTAAAGTCCCAAAAGTGGGGGGGGGGTAGGTGGGGAGAGCAGCAATGATGGAGTAGATTGATGGAGAAAATGTAAGGGGGAAAAGAAATGGGGTAGGCTGACAGATAAGAAGAGGGGGAGAAAGAATAGAGAGAAAGATGGGGTAGGTTGACAGAAAGGGGGAGGACTAATAGAGAAGGGGTGGGAGCAAAAGAGATGGGGTAGGTTTACAGCAAAGGCGTAGCTGGGCAGGAGTGCTCCTGGGGAGCACTCCATGTTTTCCGCTTCCCCACGGCTGCGGCCCCTCCCCCGCAGCCCCCCTGTAAGGAATTCCATAGAAGCAGAAATAAAAGGCTTTTGGGGTGTAAAAGACCGTTTATTCAGACATCTTAGAAAGCTCCGCGTGCACTTGGTGCAGTAGCTTGGGGAATAAAAGATCTCCCACCAGAAACACAGGTTATAACTCTGGCTCCATCCCATCCCCCCTCCCAGTTCCCATGGGAGCAGGAGGTCTCATCTCCCTACGCTTAGAGATAAAGGGTCTCCTTGGCGGAGACTGGCCCTTCCATCGCCCGGGCTGTGGAATGTAGTCAAGGCCAGGCAGCTGACCCGCTCATCAACACCATTGAATCCTTTACACTCTGCCTCCCTTAAAAAAGACCCCTCCCCCCCAGGTTTACATGTCTTGGAAAGGCGATTGGAAAGCAGAAATGAGAGGCTGAGGCGTCCAATATTTTGGAATAAAACTAGTGATTATACCCAGAGGAATACCCCCCACCCAAGGAGACTAAATATTGTAAAGTTTGCGATTAAATTCGCGAGGTCAGGATAGAAGCGTCCAATTTACAGTAATGCTTGTGGCCATCAATAATGGTCGGAATTGGGAATGGTCTCTCAAGCTGTGGTGCGTGCCGGAAACATGGGAAGCGAGGGAGCCTCCTTGAGTAAACTGGAATGGAAGACAGGGGATGAATATTACTAAAGAGAGTTAGAGCAAATCCAATCGAGGCAGTGACATCATTAATCCACTTTAGTAATCTGAAAAGGTCCCACCGAATCTTTTGCCTAGTTTTGAAAATTTATACCGCGTCTCTACAAGGATTTTTTGGTAGACAAATACACCCAGATGCCCATGCGCAGAGGAAATCCAGCCGGTGCTTATCCAGCTTACAGCTTTTAGGAGTCTTTAGCCTGCTGTAAGGCAGTCTGGACCATTTTCCACCCCTCGGCCAGAGGGATGAAATCCACTGCTGAAACTCCGGAGGATCCAGTGCTTCCACTTGAGCAGTTCTGTGCTTGGCGGGAAGGAAGCTGACGGACCTTACAATTTCGAAGGGGGGTTTTGTACTGCTATGAACCGCATTATTATGAAGTCACTCTACCAAGCGGAATTAGCTTCGCGCAATTAGGTCTTGGTGGTAGTTGGTGTAACAAAGCGTAAATACTGCTCTAGGGTTCTGTTAAGTTCTCTCTCCGACTCACCGTCACTTTGAAGGCGTGGTAGAGGCGGCAACCTTGAAGTGACCCCTAACAACCCTAGAAAAGCTTTCCAGAACTTTGAAATGAATTGGGGGCCCAGCGGTTACGGAGACCACCTTAGAGAGAGTAGTGTAGGCGGTAAACATGCTGAATGAACAGGCAGCTAACTTAGGGCCCGGAGGGATGGAAGCACATGGGATGAAAATAGGCTTTGTTTAGAAAATAAGTCCCACCACCACCCCACAAGACCGTGTTGCCATGACTTTCTGGCAAATCTGTGGCAAACCAAAATCCATGGAGATGATGACTTCCCAGAGGCGGGGAAGGCCACAGGAGAGGTTTCAACAGACCAATGAGGGTTTTTTCGGAATATTCTTGGCTTCTGCACAAACAGAGCGAAAAAACCTTTAATATCACGTCTCAATGTCCTTAGCTTGTCCTTAGCGCACACAAGAACAATGGCCCGGCAGACCCAAATGCAGAGTTTTACGAAAGCCAAAATGTCCAACCCCAGGCTGGAGGCATCATGGCAGGCCACTCGAAGAGCCTGCTTACGGAGGAGGCGCCAAGTGCCCTCCCAGCTAAGCCAGCCATTCTCAAAGCGCCAATTGGGAGTCACCTTCACCTTCCTCCGCCTTGGGCTTCAGCGCAGCCACGCCTCACAAGGTTCCCGTCCGTAGGAAAGGAGGACCAGGCTAGAATGGAATAGGCGGAGAAGGCAGAAGCGGATGTCTGAGATCGGGTGGCAACAGCCAGCCCAGTGGGAGGGAGAACAGTCTTGTAAGGAATGTCCCGTGAACGGCAACTCCACCCCCCTCCCGTGGTAGGCGAGGTATCATGTAGTTAATAGGACACGGGAAAAAAAATGGACTGTGAAGAGAAAGCGAGAAAAGAGAATACGATTGCTTGAGAAGTTTAACCCATGTGAGGACATCTTGAGGGGGGGTGGAGAGGCCAAGTTCTTGTGATCAGAAATACAAACCAGAAAGGGGTGTTTAAGCCCCTCCAGCTTCGAGTGGCGCAAATTAAGTAGAGAGTGCTACTTTGATGGCATGATCTCTTTATAAGCCTACAGAGTCCAGTTGGAGTTCAGCACCCGGAGAATTTCTTTTACGATAAATAAAGCACAGGAACCAGCCTATCATCTCTTATTTCTCTGCAACAGGGCTGCCCCAAAGCGCTTGTCGAGGAGCACATCCGGCGTGAACCACAAGCGGGAGATCTGGGTCCAGAGGTGCTTTAGAGTAGGTTGATTGGTAAAAAAAGCAGATTTCAAAAGCTAAAAAGGGCGATCACATTCTTCCAGACCAGGAAAGAGGGCCCAGACTTGGCCCGGTCCCAGTGGATCTTTACTGCCGCAAAGATGCGTTAAGAGGTCTGTGAGAGGGAGAGTCTAGTTCAAAGCGGGTGGGGTATAAAGTCCGCAAGATAGAAATTAGCAAACCCTAGGAAAGATTGGAATTCTTTTACCGGTTGGTGAGGGAGCTTGAGACCATTGGGAGGACTGCATCAATCTTAGCGGGATCCATTTTTCCGCCCTCGGGGCCGAGGATCCGGTAACCCAAATGAGTCAATAGAGGTTTGGAGTGGAAACAGCACTTGGAAGAGTTTGGCAAAGAGGGGGTTGTTGAGCTAAGCGTTTCAATACTTCCCGAACCAATGCGTCATGCTCTCCTCCATGGTTTGTGAATAAATTAACCACGTCATACTAAGTACACCACTACTCCCTTGTACAATAAATCGCATGGAGAGCTTAGTTGATAAAGGGCCATACAAAAGCTCCAGGGGGGCCCCGCATAGCAGATAGGCATTATTAAAAGTATTCAGGCTAATCTGTCCAAAACTTTGTGTTAAGAAATGCAGTCAAGTGTTAGAACAGCGCTTCAGCAATTCTGACTTCCCTGTAGGCAGCTTCTCTCAAGTCCAATTTGGTAAGAAGTCGTCCCTTGCCCGAAATCGTCCTAAAAAAGGGTCCTTGATTAATGGCAAAGGGTATTTATTGGATAGGGGAGACTGCATTGAGTCCTCTCATTGAAATCTGTGCAGGAGGCAGTGAGACCCATCTTTCTTTTTTTCTGAGAACAACTACAGGAGCAGCATGTGTGTGTGTTTGGTAGCCCGCCACGTATATGAACCCTTGGCGAGGTTCTTGTCTAGCGAGAAGGCTTCAAAGTTCCCTTCTCCTCATTGGGAATATGCGGTGAGATTTCTACCCCGCTTGGGCAGTTAAGCCCCTGGCTGCTAATTACGATTTTGCAGTCAGTGTGTCTCTATGGGGTGGCAACTGATCGCATTCTTTAACTCCTAGGAAGAATACTCTGGCTAGATCTTGAGTGCGCCCGATTTGGGATGCCCGGTAGAATGGGAACAATAAGTTTATTGTGATGAAGCCAGGGGGGAATGGGTCCAAGATTCTACCGGGTCCAGTTAGGTGATTCTAAAGATCCTTTCTTTCCAAAGGAATTTTTTTGGTTCATGGCCCAACCTTAACAACCATATGCCCAGAACTATAAGAGTGTTTGGCCACTGGCGCCAGGAATAAAAACTAATTTTTCTCCCCAATGAGTGGTATGCCAGGGAGAACGGTTGCGTTTTTTTGAACTGGGCGGATCGCTTAGCTCCCGAGGACTGCCGTCCATTTGGGTGAATATTATGGAGGCAGCCAGGGGACTTGGTCTAGACCTAGCTCCTCCGCCACACCGGGCGCATTAAGCAATAGAGAGCAGCCAGAATCCACTAGGAGCTGAGGCTATAATGCAGATTTATGCTTAGCGGGGTTTGGCCAGAAACAGCGCTTGGATTGTAATGGGGCTGCCTTCACTCACCGTCTGGAGTCAAGCCCATGTACCATGGGGGGGCTGAAGAAAGACAAACGCTACTTCCCCTCCTCTGGAGTGCGCCTTGGTGACTGCATAGGCGACTTACTTGGCGGTGGCTTGGCGGAGAATCAGTTGTCTTGGCGGCGGGCGGTTAGCTTCTATTTTTTTCGGGCAGTTGGCGGCCAGATGACCTGGTCCCCTCCACTTGGTGAAGACACAATCCCAGTGGTGACGGCGCTTCGGAGGTGAGATACCGGTGGGGCGGCTGGAGCTTGGCAGCTTGGTGGGCCGCGGTAGCAGGTTGTGAAGTGGGGCTGACCTCCGACGCAGCGTGCTCAAAGCGAGGCGCCACGCAGGATTACAGTTCAATCCAATCAGCAATAGTCTGCGGGGAACCCGAATTAAAACACCGTTCCCGCAGCTTGCTGTCGACCCAGCATCCGAGAGGTATTACGCGTTTCATGCGCTCAGGCCAGCCACTCCAGGAGGGAGTCGAGCAGCCGCCGCGCGCGAAATTCCACGCGGGCAGATTCTACCAGCGGCGGTTGCCTTGCTGAATAGTTTTGATGAGTGCGGATGGCTTCATTTTTTCAGCACACCCGGATCTTGGAAGCCGGTACCTTAAAGGCTTGGAGGAATCTGACTTTACCGTCGCGAGAATATCTTCATCTTACAGGTTCAAAAGGAGTCACAAACCAGTCGGCTGCCGTATTACCATCCAGGACTGAGCCGATGTCCCGTATTTTTGGCGCTCAGGACGGTATAAATCGTCATAGTCTTCCATGTGGGCATCGAGTTGCAAGATGAAGTAGGGAAGTTTGGAAGCCCGGTCCCCAGCCGAAACCCGGGCAGGCTATTGGAAGGTCAGCAGTATCCCCTCTCACGACGGCCCTTGGCGCCCGCGGCGGTTCGCGCGGAGTTGAGCAAGGTTGAGGTGGCGGTTCGCGCGGGGGGGCCCGAGAGATGGGTCAGAGCCAGGTATCCGCGCCGGTGCAGCTGGCGTTCCGGTGGGAGCAGGTCCTTGGAAGATGGCGGGACTGGCAGCGTCGCCCTCTGGTGCAGCTGTACCAGTGACAGCGTAGACTCCAACTTGGGTTGTCCTGGTCTGCTGCTTCCTTCCAGTTCCCTCTCCAAAGGCAATGGCCTCTCTCTCTCCTTATGAGTCAATGCATCCTGTAGATGCGCGCTTCAAAGCTGCTTTCTCTACCATCCCAATTTGTGGTTAGGTCCCGTTGAACAGCTGCGGTGATTTCACTTTTGTGTGCGCCAAAGGCCTGAGCGGCTTTAGTTTGATGCTGTAAAGTTCCGGTTTGGAGTGTTCCAGGACTTTATCATGGACTGATAGATTCTGCGCATATTGCCGTTGCAAGCATGCTGTAGCCACCAGTCCCAATTGAGTTGGACTTCTACTTGGCTACTGTTCCCGAGTCTCTTTGAGTTTTCACACGCATCTTGCTGCAGCTACCTGGTTCCTCTTCCCATAGCTGGCGTTCACGTTGCTATGCTGCCAGGCATCTAAAGCTTGGACCACTTCCTCATCCCAGCTCTCTTTTCGATGGGAGAGGGAATAGATCCCGGCTGGAGTGCAGAGGCACCTCTCGGACTCCTCTCTCTTCACCTGAGCATGGGGCCCACGATAAGGTACTTACCGGGTACCTGCAGGGGCATCTCCAGGTGCCGCCGCTGGTCCGGGATCAGGGGGGTCCCGGTCGGAGAAGATCGAATACGGATACCCCTCCCAATCCCTGGTATAGTCCCAGTGTGCCGGTGGGTCACGGGGCCGGGCTGAAGTACTATGCCACGGAGGTGGATCTTTTGGGGCATCACCAGTGAGATTAAAGGGAATGTGGATTCCATTACAGACTCATGAGCAGCATGAAGGTGGTCAAGGCCGTCTCCTCCGTGACAGGTTGCATCTCAAGGAGTTTGTAATCCCTTGCAGCGGGTGAATGCACCCGATCCACAGGCGCTTCGATCCATAGACAGCGCCCCAAGCGACTCATGTAAAGGAGTCCCATGAGTGAAGTCTTCCGTCCCTACCGTTCAGCGAGGGTAAGGGAGACTTACATTTGCTGATCTGAGGGCGAGGAAGAGTCACCAATGAGACCCGTTCTCGCCCGGTTAAGTCCAAATCCAGAAGGGAGGCTGGGGGCCCCCTCTTTGGGGCTGCGAACCTTGCACAGAATATTCAACCTCTCCATGCCGAGACGCCGGGGGTCACTGCACTAGGAAGATAGAATGAACAAAGATTCCTGCCACAATGTAAGGAATTCCATAGAAGCAGAAATAAAAGGCTTTTGGGGTGTAAAGGTCCGTTTATTAAGACATCTTAGAAGCTCGCGTGCACTTGGCAGGAATAAGATCTCCGCCAGAAACACAGGTTATAACTCTGTCCATCCCATCCCCCCTCCCGGATTCCCATGGGAACGGAGGTCTCATCTCCCTCGCAGAGATAAGGTCTCCGCCGGAGAAGCTGGCCCATCGCCCGGGCTGTGGAATGTAGTCAAGGCCAGGCGGCTTACCCGCTCATCAACACCATTGAATCCTTTACACCCCCTTGCCTTTTCTAGCTGTCAGAAAACAGCTTTCTGCTGGCTGAAAATCGGCCAGGCTGGTGGGGTGGGACTAGACCTGCCGAGGCGGGGCGAGGGGGAAGGGGGTTGGGGCGGTTTTCATGCCCCCAGGCGTGCACCCGGTGCAATGCACGCACCCTGCATCCTTGTAGCTTTGCCACTGGTTTACAGATAAGGGAAAGGGAAGAAAGGGGGAAAATGGGGTAGGTTGAAGGAGAAAGGGTAGAAAGATAAATAGGTAAATCAGGGTATGTTGACAGATAAGGAGAGGGGGAGAAAGCGAGGATAGGGATAGGTGGAGAAAGAAGGCGAAATGAGAAAAAGGGGAAGATTGTCAGAGAAGGGGAGGGGAGAGACATGATAAAGATTGACAGAATGGGAGGGGTGAGAAAGACAGAAAACATTGTTAGAGAGAAGAGGAAAGGAAACAAAGGGGGGAATGATGTACCCTCTCCTCACATTTCTTGAGGGTTCCCACTTATCTTCTTACAATAAACCACATGGATATTGCACCTGTAGTTTTGCTGACTAGTATGGACCCAAGCTAACCACCTTGCAGTTCTTATATTAGAAATAAGTGCAGTCCAAAGCAAAATTTTTTAAAAATGTATTTCTATAATCTCTCACCACTAATTTATTACCCAAGTAAGAATGTATTGATGATGATAAACATAAAGCATGGCAGCCATATGGAAAAAGATCGAAGTTATCTAAGTGAATCAGGTTTTTATATAAACAATATTCCAGTGTATTATATATATATATATTTGAGACATCTGAGTTTGCTTATCACAGTTTTTGCCAATTTGAAAATATTGTTGCTTACTTGAAAATATAATTTATTATTTTATACCAC
This sequence comes from Sphaerodactylus townsendi, assembly GCF_021028975.2. Taxonomy (NCBI): domain Eukaryota; kingdom Metazoa; phylum Chordata; class Lepidosauria; order Squamata; family Sphaerodactylidae; genus Sphaerodactylus; species Sphaerodactylus townsendi. The sequence continues at coordinate 77,174,300 of NC_059428.1, forward strand.
TCAACATTATTCAGCTCATTCAGCTGAATCCTCACAGTTCTTAGAAACAAAGAAACAAACGTAATAGTGGGAAATAGTAATCCAAGGCCACCAAACTCAGCCTCTGGAGATAGCAATTTGAAATGAAAACTGTACTAACAGTTTAATACTGTCCTTTGTGACTCTTAATTGGTCTAATGTAATGCCATGAGTGCATTTCACCCTTGCTAAATTTAGTTGTAGCTTCAGTAATTAAAAGTAAGAAAGCAAGTGCCTTTAAAACCTAATTATTTTGATAATCAGTTTACGGTTAAGTGTCTTGCAAGCCAAGATTTTATCTTAAATGAGTTTTACCCAAGTAATTACTAAACTATTTTTGAGCCTTTTGTGGGAGGGCAGTGTATAAATTAAACATTTAAACATTTAAAAATTAAACATTGCCTCTGCTTTTGCAGAGGCAAGTCCTGTCTTACAAACTTACTAGAGTTCTTTGAGGGTGTAAATAGGCATGTGGATAAGGGGGAACCAGTGGACATTGTCTACTTGGATTTCCAAAAGGCTTTTGACAAAGTTCCTCACCAGAGACTGTTGAGAAAACTCAGCAATCAAGGAATAAGAGGGGAAGTACTCCTATGGATTAAAAACTGGTTGAGGAACAGGAAGCAAAGAGTGGGTATAAATGGGAAGTTCTCACAATGGAGAGATGGAGGGAGTGGTGTCCCCCAAGGATCTGTTTTGGGACCAGTGCTCTTTAACCTATTCATAAATGACCTGGAAGTAGGGGTGGGTAGCGTGGTGGCCAAGTTTGCAGATGATACCAAATTATGTAGGGTGGTGAGAACCGCAAAGGATTGCGAAGAGCTCCAAACGGACCTTGATAAATTAGGTGAGTGGGCTAAGAAATGGCAAATGCAGTTCAATGTAGCAAAATGTAAAGTGATGCACATAGGGGCAAAAAATCCAAACTTCACATACACGCTACAAGGGTCAGTGCTATCAGTCACAGACCAGGAAAGGGATTTGGGCGTCTTAGTTGATAGTTCCATGGGAATGTCAACTCAATGCATGGCAGCTGTGAAAAAGGCAAACTCTATGCTGGGGATAATTAGGAAAGGAGTTGATAATAAAACTGCAAGGATTGTCATGCCCTTATATAAAGCCGTGGTGCAACCGCACTTGGAGTACTGTGTTCAGTTCTGGTCGCCACATCTCAAAAAGGATATCGAAGAGATAGAAAAAGTGCAGAGAAGGGCAATGAGGATGATTGAAGGATTGGAGCACCTTCCTTATGAGGAGAGGCTGCAGCATTTGGGGCTCTTTAGTTTGGAGAGGAGATGTCTGAGGGGGGATACGATTGAAGTCTATAAAATTATGCATGGGGTAGAAAATGTTGACAGAGGAAAATTTTTCTCTCTTTCTCACAATACTAGAACCAGGGGGCATTCATTGAAAATGCTGGGGGGAAGAATTAGGACTAATAAAAGGAAACACTTCTTCACACAACGTGTGATTGGTGTTTGGAATATGCTGCCACAGGAAGTGGTGATGGCCACTAACCTGGATAGCTTTAAAAAGGGCTTGGACAGATTTATGGAGGAGAAGTTGATCTATGACTACCAATTTTGATCCTCCTTGATCTCAGATTGCAAATGCCTTAGCAGACCAGGTGCTCAGGAGCAGCAGCAGCAGCAGAAGGCCATTGCTTTCACATCCTGCATGTGAGCTCCCAAAGGCACCTGGTGGGTCACTGCGAGTAGCAGAGTGCTGGACTAGATGGACTCTGGTCTGATCCAGCTGGCTAGTTCTTATGTTCTTAACATGCCATACCATACCATAATACTCATGCATACTCTGAAATTTGAAGGGTTTGTTTTGGAATATGACTGAGAATGCAGAAACTCAACATGTACACATTTTCTTCTCTAAAGATGGAATTGCTATTATTTCATGTACATTAACAGCCCAATCTAGAGCCCTGGGCAGCCAGGGATGGCACTGCTGTGGCACTACCCTGCTGCCTCTAAAAGGCTTTTCAAAAGGATGGGGATTTTGGAAAATGTAAAAAAAAAAACCCTCCTACCAGAAAGCTCTTCATTTACTCTGGGCCTGCAGCTAAATGGCCACAAACCTGGCATGGAAGCCAACTAAGATTGACTCTGCCCCTGGAAATACCTTCGCCACACCATCACTGCACCAGCAGGGCTGGTGGTGGCATGGGAGCACTGACAGTACTGGGCATCACATCTGGGCATCTTGCGAGGTCGAGGCAACTACTTTCAGGGAGGAGAAATCTGCTGGCTTAGGCCTCTGCTGCCATTAGGAGTTGCTTGGTTCCCACACTCTGGGTTGGGTAGTAAATATGTGTGTGTTCAGTTTTGCCCTTTTGTTTATATGTTGCCAAAGGTGCTTTCTTTGCTGACAGTCTTTATTTTTTCAACCTCTATTTCTCTTTGCTCTTCTCTTTGGGTACCTTGTCTTGACTCCTTGGGCTTCTTCTCCATCTCACACCATTTATTTATTTATATTTCAATTTATATCCTGCCCTCCCCTGCAGGGCTCAGGGCAGTGAACAATAAAATCATAATAACTGCCAATACAATAATACAGTAAAATAATACAATAAAAATCCACAAGAACAGCAACAGATGGCCTTAAACTTGCAAGTATGCGCAAACGTGAAAGAACTGTGTATTTTGTTTTCAGGAATATCTATTTTAAATATTATGAGAAGAAAAGACCTCCATACTCTTAAAGGTGAAGAGTGCAAATGCCTTACAGCTCAGCTGTACTGCTCAGCTCAAGGGAACCATAACATGTCTGGGTACAACACTAGCAAATGCTGTCCCCATCCAATGAACCATGTCCAACATACCCTCCCAGTAAGTGCCCCCTCTTTCTGGGGCTCAAGGAACCTTGACCCTGCCACGGTCCACCCTTAGCTCTGGCTGTGCTTTTGTCTTGCCATAGCCCGCCTTCAGTTCTGGTCCAGCTCCACTGCCCTTGCACTCAGACAGCTAAAGTAATATCCTGGAGATACACTGGAAAAAGATACTGTTAGGACTACCAAAGGAAGGGGCCTGTGCTGTGGGCAAGCATCAGCTATGGAATGGTCAGGCAGTCCAAGGTCAAGGCAGGTGGCAGGCACAGGTATGGTCTAGGTTGGATTCCTCCAAGTCCTCTTCCACAGAATAAACACTTTTCTCCATCCAAGAACTAACCATGGTTGCTCCTGCTTAACTTGTACACTGACAAGTCTG